>NC_068442.1:21431260-22138760 GCF_023373465.1 Oncorhynchus keta
TTTGATACTAGAGAAGACGTACACTGACATAGAGATGAAATACAGCTGACATACCGCTGACATACTCACCACACTGCTCCTCTGTGACGCAGTAAGTGGAGTCTGCTCGGTGCAGGATGGTTCCAGAGCGACACACACACTCCTCTCTGATGTGGGAGCAGGTGGTCTCCTCATAGAACTCTCTGTTCTGACAGGTCCGGGTGGTACAGGTCGACACACACGCCTGGTACTCCCTACCTGAAGGACACCTCAACGCTACACACACACACACGTACACACAAGCATGCACAGACACGCAAACACACACACACACGTACGCACAAGCATGCACAGACACGCAAACACACACACACACACACCGCTGTTGTGGTGACGTCACCAGCTAATACAGACCTGATGTGTGTGTGTGTGTATTAGTGTGTATTGGTGCGTGTGTGTACGAGGTCCTTACGGCAGAAGTTGTGTCGTCTCCAGTTGATGCAGACTTGGTAAGTGTAGCAGACAGCTACGTAGGCTGCCAGGAAGTCACACTGGTGGGCCTTATAGTGGAGGTCTCCTGCCCACATCACATCACAGAACTGCTCTGGAGACACCTTGCTGTGGCAGGGAGTGAAAGGTCTCTGTCTGAGCATGGAGAGACAGGTGGAGCAGTCTCCAGTGGTACAGTTGTCTCCGATGCGTCGTGTGTGTTCCGTGTCCTCTGAGGTGTGGACCCTCCAGGCCTGCAGGAACAGACCCAGGTCTGCCACCTCCCTCACCACCGTACCGTTAGGCAGCTTCAGGTCATCAGCCGGGTTCCCGTCACAACATCCTGGGAGATACACCAGCAGGGAGTAAAGGGTGCTTAACCAACGTGAGACAAGATGCAACCAAATAATAGTATGAGCATTGAGAAGGAAGAGGCGCAACTCTCGATCACAATTTAAAAACAACTTGATACTTTATTTACAAAACTGTTACGGATACACTTATATTCATCACATGTACGGATGAACCAATGCACGCCCACACGTGCACACCCTGAAGAAATAGGCCAGAAATAGGGCAAGGTCTGAGAGAAACGTTCTCTCTTCTCCAGGTTCATTAAATCGTGCTAGAGGACGTCTTCAAAACAAACCCACATCCCTGATCTGACAATGAAGTATGGAAGCGTTAGAGTAAATGCCAAATCTAGCTCATGGATGTCTTACCACAGAGGCCTCTAGTAGGAGCAGATGTGTTGGAGGGGGCGGTGTATTGCAGCACCATGATGCCAGTGCTGTGGTACCACTGTATGTTGACTCCTCCAGGAGTGGTGATCAGGTACATACTGCCTGTGTCCTCTACTGACAGAGCCTGGCGGGAGAAAGGCAGCCGCGCCTTGATGTGGTTCACTGACACCTGTATACCCACACACACACAGATATAGCATGAGCTGTGTTCCACAATGTATGCGATCAGTAATGGTTCAGTGGTCAGTCGGTTGCGGTCAGTGATGGTCACCTTGCGGTCAAGACGGTTGATGATGATCCTGTAGGAGGGAGTGGTGATGTTCAAGTTCTTGAAACACAGACCTGACGTTCCACCACTAGGGCTCTGAGAGAAAGATGTCCAAGTAACACAGTGTAATAATGACCATACAATTACTATTATAATGATCATGATTAGATGTTAAAAGGAAACTCACAGGTCGTCTGATGGAGTTGACGCTCTAAATATGAAACAAGAAAAAGTAAACCAATCAGAATCAGGTGCTTATAGCATCCTATGACAGTTTGTAATAGCGAGTGTATTTTAAACAGAGAGCGTTTGTGTGTGTGTGTTTTAGCTTGTGTGTGTGTGTGTGTGTGTACCTGGCTGGTAGGGCATTTGTTCACTGTTCCTATGATGTTCTCTGTGGGCAGGTAGACCAGGATGTAGGAGCCGTTATCATACAGCGCCACGTTGTTACCGTCAAACGTTATCACACGCAGGTCTGACATCACAGAGCAGCGACCTAACAAATACACACACATGCACGGATAGGCAAACACACACAAGCACAGTATGTTTGTAAAATGTGTGTGTGTTGGTATGTATGTAGTGTGTGTTACCACAGTAGTGTGTGTTCTTACAGGGGCACTGCCAGAGCGGGCAGCAGGGGTCGGTGTTGGTGAGGACAGCCATGCCCAGCAGAGAGCAGCGAGGAGGAGTGGTGTTGTACCGACAGTGGAGGGAGGAGTTATGGAGGAGCAGCTCCCCATTAAAACAGATCAGCTCTGCACATTCATCAACACGGTACGAATACGGGGGCTGGAGAGAACAGAGAGAGACGAGAGAGATCAAAATTTCAGCTACTGGCAAAGGGAGTTCTCCAGGGCTGCATGCTTGGCCCTCTTATCATGTCCATACAAAATGTCTCTCACAGATAGGCTCTTACTGTGCAAGGGGTGGTGGGCAGGAGGAAGGGGGACAGCCCTGTCGGCATGCTGACTGCCTCAGGTGTATGAGAGGAGTCTGGGCTAGTGGCTGTTTCCGTTGTTATGGACTCCGTCGTCTCGGGTGGTGATGTCGACATGGTAACGGAGGTGTCATAAATGACTGGGAAAACAGAGGTAGTCTCCGTGGGCGTAGCAACAGGACGGTGTGTTTCTGTGGTGGTCAGGGTGGGGGTGGAGGAGGAGAGAGGGGGAGCAAGGGAAAAGGAAGTGGGGGAGGAGATAGGGGGAGCTGAGGGGGAGCTGGAAGGCTGGGTGGAAGGCTGGGGAGGGGTAGCAGGAGGGGGGAGGGGGAGAGCGAGAGGGAGAATCAGGAGAGAGAAGAGGAGTGGTGGATTCGGTCACTACCAGGCTGGGGGAAGTAGGAGATGGCATTTCCATAGTTACTCTAGTGACCACTGCAGGGGTCAAGGTCGGGGTCGTGACCCCAGTGGTGCTGCTAGTAATGATGGGGGAGGGAGAGGGGGAGATGGAGGGAGAGACTGCAGGTAAAGGGGTGTCCTCAGTCACAGTGGGGGTGGAGGGTGCGGGCAGAGAAGGGGGAGGAGGTGAGGGGGAGTGAGGAGGGGTGAGGGTGGGAGTGAAACTCTCTGTTAGGTGGGCTGTACTGGGCATAGTGGGGGCTCTGGTGGCAGTAACAGTTGTAGAGGCAGCACTGGTTGTAGTTCTGGTACTACTAGTAGTGGTCCTAGATGTAGTAATAGTACTAGTAGACCTAACAGTAGTAGTAGTTGGGATGGTGGTCGTTCGGTTTACGAAGGCGTAGGGTGTAGGAGTGGGAGGTAGGGACACACCTGAGGAAAGACACACAGACATACATTACTCTAAAAACGATGTAACTTTACCGATCCTGGTGTGATGCACACTCTACTCACAGTCCTCTGTGTAGACACATCTCCTGGTGACCTCATCAAGAACCATGTTTTTGGGGCAGCGAGGGAAACAGCCCTCCACCCTGCCAGGCACACATATAGACATGGACAAATGTTCAAAGCGCGTATTAATCATGCCCTTACAGTATATAACCATGTTGTAAGTGTGTGTTTGTAAGTGTGCATGTCTAACTGTGTGTTAGGCGTGTTCTTACGGGGGCAGGAAGTGGCAGCGTGTGGCAGAGGGGTCGCTGCATGTACGGACACACGGACTGGCACATGCATGGTAGCGCCACTCACACATCATGCGGTACGGAATCACAAAACTGCTCTCTGTAATACAAACATACACATTGTGAACATACACATAAGAACTACAGTAAAAGAAACTGTGTGTGTGCTGCGTATTATGAATTTGTATTTCTATCTAACCTTCCAGGGTAAAGGAGCTGCTGGTCTTGAAGTTGTCAGAGTTGTCATATTTCTGAGCTCGTGCAGACGTGCGTGTCAGAGTCAGGAACACTCCTGGCTGGCCAATCAGCTCAAAAGAGGTGTGGCCAGGCAGGAACACCCCCTGGTGCTGCAGGAAGGAAGCCCTGTGGCCAAACTCCTCCCCTCGGGTCCACTGCTCCAACCGCAGCCCAGTACGCTCAGACACAACCAGGAAGTAGTTAGGACGCTCTGCTGACTCCAGAGAGACCACCGGGTGACCTGTAATACAGAGTTTAACATATGGGTGAAGCTCATGTGAGTTGAGTTTGTGTGTGTTTTGTCTGTGTAGGTGTGTGTGAGACTCACGTGATGTGCGGTCCTTCTGTAGTCCTGCTGTGATCATGAAGTTGAAGAGTAGCCCAGGGGGAGGCAGCCCGCCTACGAACTCCCTAACTAGAGGAAACACTGACCCACTGGTTCTGTTCACACCGAAGACTGTAGCGTTATATACAGCACTGACCACCGAAAACGGTCCTTCACCTAACTCTACAGAGAGAGAGAGAGAGAGAGAGAGAGAGAGAGAGAGAGAGAGAGATAGGGGTGGAGGATATTCTCAATGTTGAGTGACTATATTAGGTAGCTCAGTTTGTATATGTGTATTTGTATTTTTGTGTGATTGAATGGTGTTCCTTTGTGAGTCATTTTGGTTAGCGTTCAAACAGACCTTGGTTGTAGTATTCACAATCATAGGCTGAAAGAAAAAACAAGTACAAACATTTAGAAACATACAACATCACATATATACAGTATGTGATAGTACTGTAGTCATTCATAGCCAAGACATACTGTGTAGATCAAGCAGGGATAGAGAGACCATGGTATTGTGTGTGTGTGTGTGTACGTGTATCTGTGGTCATTTGATAACAGATATAAATATTTTAGGGTCAGAGGGGGTACTCTATAGTTCTGTGTACTGGCATGTGTGTGTGTGTGCATGCGGGGGTGTAAGAACATTGACTGACCCAGCACCTATGCTGACAGACAGAGAGAAAGTCAGAGGAACAGACACACATTGCGTGTGTATATGTGTCTGTACTCACGGCAGACAGAGGGGTTTCTCCAGACCACAGTGACACCGTTTTGACAGCAGGTGTGTGCATAGGCAGCAATGGATGTACACAGACACTCACAGTCTCCGCCTCGGTTACAGTTACACGTGTCTGTCAAGCAGTTCCTATAGAACCATGATACATCCACCTACAAACACACAAAAAAACACACACATGAATACACACACACAGGTCATATCTACCTGGGGGGTGAGTGAGGGTTTAGAGTGGGAGACAGGTCATTGGGGTTAGATGTGGGTTAGGAGTGTGTGTGAATAATGTAGGTAGGAATGAGTGACATGTTTGTGTGTGTTGAAGGGGAGTGAATAGGAGTGATGGGACATCAGAACAATGAGATGTGGGTTAAACTCTGGAACACAGGGATCAAATCACATTTTATTTGTCACATGCTTCGTAAACAGGTGTAGACTAACAGTGAAATGCTTACTTATGTGCTCTTCCCAACTATGCAGAGACAAAATAGAAAAATAATAGAAAAAGAATAACACGAGGAAGAAATACACAATGAGGAACGTTATATACACGGGGTACCAGTACTGAGTTGATGTGCAGGGGAACAATGTAATTGAGGTAGATATGTACACATAGGTAGCGGTAAAGTGACTGGGCAACAGGATAGATGATAAACAGTTGCAGCAGCATATGTGATGAGTCAAAGAGTTAGTTCATAAAGGGTCAATGGAGATGGTCTGGGTAGCTATTTTGTTAACTATTTAGCATACTTATGGCTTGGGGGTGGAAGCTGTTCAAGGTCCTGTTGGTTCCAGTGCATCGGTACCACTTGCCGTGCGGTAGCAGAGAGAACAATCTATGGGTGGCTGGAGTCATTGACAGTTTTTAGGGCCTTCCCCTGACACCACCTGGTATAGAGGTTCAGGATGGCAGGGTGCTCGACCCCAGTAATGTACTAGGCCATATGCACTGCCCTCTGTAGCACCTTGTGGTCAGATGCCAAGCACTTACCATATGAAGAAGTGAAGCAGCCGGTCAAGATGCTCTCGATGGTATAGCTCAGGGCCCATGCCAAATCTTTTCAGCCTCCTGAGGGGTAAGAGGCCATCTTGTGCTTTCTTCACGACTGTGTTGGTGTGTATGGACCATATTAATTCTTTACTGACGTGAACATCGAAGAGCTTGAAGCTCTCAACCCGTTGATGTGGGCATGCTCTGCCCTCCTTTTTCTGTAGCCCACGATCAGCTTCTTTGTCTTGCTGCCGTTGTGGTTGTCACTGACCTCCTCCTTATAGGCTGTCTTATTGTCGTTGGTGATCAGGCCTACCATCATCGTGTTGTCAGCAAAACTTTTGATGGTTTTGGAGTCGTAGGTTGAGATGCAATCATGGTTGAACAGGGAGTAGAGTACGGGACAAACACACACACCCCTGAAAGCCCCCATATTGAAGGTCAGCATGGCGGATGTGTTGTTGCCTACCCTAACCATATGGGGGTGGCCTGTCAGGAAGTCCAGGAGCCAATTGCAGGGGGAGGTGTTCAGTCCTAGGGTCATGAGCTTCAGTAGTGGTGAGTGGGTAAAATCAACGGGGAAGGAATGCCAGGAAAAAACGCCATATTACAACCTACGTGTTGTGATAATTGCATTGTTTGTTCTATAACCTGTTAGTTCATATGCCTTGACACCGTGATTTATAGGTCTACAGCTGAGACAATAAGACACAGTGTCAGAATAAATTCAACCACATCTTTGTTTCATCTATCCGATGAAGTCCACAAAACATATTGCATGTCACAAACCCTTACCCTCACAAACCCTTATGACCTACAGCATGGTCAAGCAAGTGAATGTTTCCCACATTTTCGGACTACTAAACAACTATTGACTTAGAACCATGGAGAGTTACCGCAAGTCGCAAAGAAAACAGGCGTTGTCTCCACTATTCCAGCACCATTTCAACATCTAATATAGTGACAACTAAAATGCACCAAAAACGATTTAGTCCAATCAACGTAAGCTAAATATGGTGTGGCTGTCTATGGTACTGATTTGTGTGTGTGTGTGTGTGTGTGTGTGTGTGTACGTGCAAGTAGAAAAAAAACATGTTAACTCACCTTACTTGTAGAGAAACGCCAATGCCATTCTCCTATTTCATGTTGCCTAAACGGTGTATGACTCTGTCATACACGCTTTTAGTTTTTGTGGTCCTTGGCTACCTGGATAAAATGCTTACTCGCTTCCCAAACTACCTTTCACAGGCAACGATGCGCCAGGCCAGCTAGTTAACATTAGCCTACATTACAGTGCATTCAGAAATTATTCAGACCTCTAGACTTTTTCCACATTTTGTTACGTTAAAGCTTTGTTCTAAAATTGATTAAATGGGGTTTTCCCCCTCATCAATCTACACAAAATACCCCATAAGGACAAAGCAAAAACAGGTTTTTAGCAATGTTTGCAAATGTACATATGCAAATGTAAGTATTCAGACACTTTAATCAGTACTTTGTTGAAGCACCTTTGGCAGCGATTACAGCCTCTAGTCTTCTTGGGTATGAGGCTACATGCTTGGCACACTTTTATTTGGGGAGTTTCTCCCATTCTTCTCTGCAGATCCTCTCAAGCTCTGTCAGGTTGGATGGGGAGCGTCGCTGCACATCTATTTTCAGGTCTCTCCAGAGGAACTCTGGAGCTCTGTCAGGGAGACCATCAGGTTCTTGGTCACCTCCCTGACCAAGGCCCTTCTCCCCCGATTGCTCAGTTTGGCCAGGCAGCTAGCTCTTGGAAGAGTCTTGGTGGTTCCACAATTCTTCCATTTAAGAATGATGGAAGCCACTGTGTTCTTGTGGACCATCAATGCTGCAGAAATGTTTTGGTACCCTTCCCCAGATCTGTGCCTTGACACAATCTTGTCTCAGAGCTCTACGTACAATTCCTTTGAACTCATGGCTTGGTTTTTGCTCTGACATGCACTGTCAACTGTGCGACCTTATATAGACAGGTGTGTGCCTTTCCAAATCATGTCCAATCAATTGAATTAACCACAGGTGGACTCCAAACAAGTTGTTGAAACATCTTAAGGATGATCAATGGAAACAGGATGTGCCTCTCATAGTGAAGGGTCTGAAAACTTATGTAAATAAGGTATTTCGGATTTAAATGTTTTATAAATTTGCAAACATTTCCAAAACCTGTTTTCGCTTTGTCATTATGGGGTATTGTGTGTAGATTGATGAGGAATTTTTGGGGGGGTTTTAGAATAATTTTAGAATAAGGTTATAACGTAAAAAAATGTGGAAAAAGTGAAGTGGTCTGAATACTTTCCGAATGCACTGTATGCTTGGATCAGAATCCCAATTATAATACTTGGCCAGTACTGCCACGCCCTGGTAGAAATATATAATGTTTGTCTTCATTTAGTTGGTCAGGCCAGGGTGTGACATTGTGGTGCGTTTTTGTCTTGGGGTTTTGTGGGGTGTCTAGCATAGTCTATGGCTGCCTGAGGCGGTTCTCAATCAGAGTCAGGTGATTATCGTTGTCTCTGATTGGGAACCATATTTAGGCAGCCATATTCTTTGAGTATTTAGTGGGTGATTGTTCCTGTCTCTGTGTTAGTTGTCACCAGATAGGCTGTATAGGATTTCACATTCCGTTTGTTGTTTTTGTATTGTTCGTGTTTCATCATGATTAAACATGTATCAAAAATACCACGCTGCATTTTGGTCGTGAGGAGCAGCGATCAAAGGACTTCTGGACTTGGGAGGAGATATTGGACGGAAAAGGACCCTGGGCACAGCCTGGAGAATATCGCCGCCCCAAAGAAGAACTGGAGGCGGAGAAAAGTGGAGAGGCGCTGGTATGAAGAGGCAGCACGGCGACGCGGATGGAAGCCCGAGAGTCAGCCCTATACATTTATTGGGGGGGGAGGGGGGCTCAGGGAGAGTGTGGCAGAGTCAGGGTTCAGACCTGAGCCAACTCCCCCTGTTTATCGTGAGGAGCCAAGGAGGAGACCAGAGACTGTGAAGGAGTTAATGGGGAAAGTGGAGGAGAGAGTTATGAGGGAGTTGCTAGTTTGGTGCTTTAAGTACGATATTCGCCCGACGGAGCATGTCGGGGATTTAATGGCACCTGGGTCAGCGCTCCATACTCGTCCTGAGGTGCGTGTTCGTCGGCTGGTGAAAATTGTGCCAGCCTCACGCACTAGGCCTCCTGTGTACCTACCTAGCCTTGCACGTCCTGTGTCAGTCCTGTTCTCAGGCTCTCCAGTACGCCTTCACGGTCCGGTCCATCCTGTGCCACCTTCACACACCAGTCCTCCGGTGGCAGCTCCCCGCACCAGGCTTCCTGTGCCTGTCCTCGGCCCAGTACCACCAGTGCCAGCACCACGCACCAGGCCTTCAGTGCGCCTCGCCTGTTCAGCGCTGCCAGAGCCTTTCTCCTCTCCAGTGCTGTCGGAGTCTCCCGCCTGTTTAGCGCTGCCGGAGTCTCCCGCCTGTTTAGCGCTGCCAGAGCCTTACTCCTCTACAGTGCTGCTGGAGTCTCCCGCCTGTTTAGCGCAGCCAGAGCCTTCCTCCTCTCCTGCGCTGCCGGAGCCTCCTGCCTGTTCAGAGCTGCCAGTCTGCATAGAGCAGCCAGAGCTGCCAGTCTGCATGGAGCAGCCAGAGCTGCCAGTCTGCATGGAGCAGCCAGAGCTGCCAGTGTGCATGGAGCAGCCAGAGCTGCCAGTCTGCATGGAGCAGCCAGAGCAGCTAGATCCGCCAGTCAGCCAGGATCCGCCAGTCAGCCAGGATCTGCCAGTCAGCCATGATCTTCCAGATCCGCCAGTCAGCCAGACTCTTCCAGATCTGCCAGTCAGCCAGACTCTTCCAGATCTGCCAGTCAGCCAGACTCTTCCAGATCTGTCAGTCAGCCAGGATCTACCAGAACCGCCAGCCAGCCAGGATCTGCCAGATCCAGCTACCTGCCTGAGCTTCCTCTCAGTGCTGAGCTTCCTCTCAGTGCTGAGCTTCCTCTCAGTGCTGGGCTTCCTCTTACTGCTGGGCTTCCTCTCAGTGCTGAGCTTCCCCTCAGTGCTGAGCTTCCCCTCAGTGCTGAGCTTCCCCTCAGTCCCGAGCTGCCTCAGTCCCGAGCTGCCCCTCAGTCCTGAGCTGCCCCTCAGTCCCGAGCTGCCCCTCAGTCCCGAGCTGCCCCTCAGTCCAGTAGGGTTCTGGGTGAGGACTACTAGGCCATGGTCGGCGGTGAGGGTGGACTATCCTAGGACGCGAGGAAGAGGGACTAAAGACATTGATAGAGTGCCGGAGCCGCCACCATGGACAGACGCCCACCCGGACCCTCCCTATTGTTTTGATGTGCGTCCAGGAGTCCGCACCTTGGGGGTTCTGTCACGCCCTGGTAGAAATATATTATGTTTGTCTTCATTTAGTTGGTCAGGCCAGGGTGTGACATGGGTTATTGTGTTTTTGTCTTGGGGTTTTGTGGGGTGTCTAGCATAGTCTATGGCTGCCTGAGGCGGTTCTCAATCAGAGTCAGGTGATTATCGTTGTCTCTGATTGGGAACCATATTTAGGCAGCCATATTCTTTGAGTATTTCGTGGGTGATTGTTCCTGTCTCTGTGTTAGTTGTCACCAGATAGGCTGTATAGGTTTTCACATTCCGTTTGTTGTTTTTGTATTGTTCGTGTTTCATCATTATTAAGCATGTATCAAAAATACCACGCTGCATTTTGGTCTGACTCTCCTTCGACTGAAGAAACCCGTAACAAGTACGGAGAATAAAGTAAAACCACAAGTCCAAATCCCTATCTCCATCCATGCCTAATAAGGAAAGGGACGATTTTAAATATGCAACAATTCAAGTTTTCTGTCAATGACGTTTGTCTTCTGATGTGATTGATCTGAAACCAATCCAGTGAGACTTTTCTTTGGTGAGCCAGGACCATTCACAGCTGAGCTTACTCAGTTTAGCTCAATGCTGATTGGCTATTATTTTATAATGTTTTTATCAAGGGACGCCAAATGCTCGCTGGCTTCCCTTGCATTCAAAGCTACGGGCGGCAACAATGTCATACGCTTTTTGACCAGACACCATAGATGGGCTACATATACAGAGACAGAGGGGTGGAGTTTCTTTCAATTGGATGCTTTCTCCGGTGAGACATTTAACCTCTTGTGAATAAAGGAAGGAAGTTTATGAAACACAGAAAGACAAAAGCTAAATTATTTGTATGTTTCTTTCTTGGTCATTTTTTGGGGGAAGCCTGGCTTCCCTTGGCATCCATGAACACACGCCATGCTGAGCATAGTAATGAGCTTGGAGGGCACTATGGTGTTGAACGCTGAGCTGTAGTCAATGAACAACATTCTCACATAGGTGTTCCTCTTGTCCAGGTGGGAGAGGGCAGTGTGGAGGGCAATTGAGATTGTGTCATCTGTGGAACTGTTGGGTGGTATGCGAATTGGAGTGGGTCGAGAGGTTCTGGAATGATGATGTTGATGTAAAACATGACCAGCCTTTCAAAGCATTTCATGGCTACACTCCTAGAAAAAAAACTAAAAGGGTTCCTAAAAGGGTTCCTCAGTAGTCCCCACAGGAAAACCCTTTGAAGAACACTTTTTTGTTCCAGGTAGAACCATTTTGGGTGGATGCGAAAGAAAGGCATACCTGTTTAGGCGAAGTGCTGGCTCGCGGAGTAGAACACTTAGAAAAGAAAAGGACAGCCGCACACTCTAGGAGCCCAGATGCAATAATTGAATAACCTAATAACCAACGTTTCAAGCTGTCATCATCAGGGTATAATGACAAACACTGTGGGTCACAGAAGGTTCTACATGGAACCCCAAAAGGTTCTACCTGGAACCAAAAAAGGGTTCTCCTATGGGGACAGCCAAAGAACCCTTTTGGAACCCTTTTTCAAAGAGTGTACAGATGTGAGTGCTACGGGGCGATAGTCATTTACACAGGTTAACTTGGTGTTCTTGGGCACAGCGTCTGCATGAAACATGTACTGTAGGTAGTACAGACTGGGTCAGGGAAGGTTTGAAAGCTACATACATAAACAACAACACTAATTGGCTCCAAGTGAGTGTCAGGGGAGATGTGATTGGCTGCCGGTGTGTTGATACTGATGATTTGTCTCCACAGATGGTTTGTTTATATAGCAAGTTAGGAGAACTAACACAGCAGGCTAGGTGAATTAACGTAGGCTTATAATTAGCTACTATTGCCCCTGACACAACGACCAGATAGAGCTGTTGAAGGCCTAGCTACTCCATCTAGCCACAACAGTAGAAACATAAAACAAACTACCTGTGGCGATCAGTATCATTACACCGGCAAGAGCCACTTGTATCCATAAATCACTATCAGAAAATGGTTTGTGTGGTAAAAATGTATTTATTTGTTGTTTAATTCATATGTTTTCAAGTAATGGTGACAAATCGTGCATTCTGATTCCTGCATAGATTTGAATGGACACGTATGATGTGTGTAAAATAATTTTTTGAAGGCTGTACTGAGTATGATGAGCTAATGCTAAGCTATTTGCCGGCTATGTGTGGAGCAATGTTTGTTCACATCATTCAATACATTCTGGTTGTCACGTAAATGTCTGTCAAATCAAAGATATTATAGAAAATGAGGTGAAGGGATGGTTCACTCGTCTTTCGAGTCAACTTCAGGAAGAGAATGATGGTAGACGACACAGCCCCTTTCGCCTTTGAAATGCATACCGCAAACAGACCAAACTCATCTTGTCATCTCTTCTTATCTTTGGTTGACACAGAAAAACAAACATGGCGGTGCGCACAAACTCTGCCCACCGTCGGATTACATTAGTATTTTAGAAAGTGTTTTACTCAATTACTTCAATCACTGGTGAGCTCACCCGTGATTTGATTAATTGTAAATAGTAACTGCTATTAGCTAATTCATATTATGGTTTCGATCAGCTGAGAGTTAGCTAAATATGACAGTTTGCGTTAGCTCCCTCTTTATTCAGTTAGCACTAGGACTAACGTAGCCTACATTTCTCTGATATGGATGAGAATTGTGTTACATTGTTGCTACTTCTGTGCACATTGCATCCAAAAATAAACTGCTCACATTAAGGACATAGCGTTATTGTAAGGGATCTCGTCCTCCTCTTCTGAGGAGGAGAAGCGAGAAGGATCAGAGGACCAAAACGCAGCGTGGTAAGTGTCCATAATGTTTATTTTAAAACATAAACTGGACACTACGAAATACAAAACAATAAACGTGAAATGAACGAAACAGTCCCGTGTGGCGACAAACACTGACACGGGAGACAAACACCCACAACCTAAAACTGAAACCCAGGCCACCTAAGTATGATTCTCAATCAGGGACAACAATTGACAGCTGCCTCTGATTGAGAACCATACTAGGCTGAACTCAAAAACCAACATTGAAAAACAAACATAAGACTGCCCACCCAACTCACGCCCTGACCATACTAAAACAAAGATAAAATAACAGAACTATGGTCAGAACGTGACAGTTATAAAGACTGTGTTTGTGAAAAAAATGTATGTGAAAAAACGGTATGGCCAGCTCAAATGCTAGATGTTCTAATCAAGTGTTCTAATCACACCGGTTTGAGCGTATACTGCAGGGACCACTGTAGAATGATCACACCTGTGTGTTTGTACGCGTCAAAGGGTTAAAGGTCTTATTCACATTGGCTACGGAGAGCGAGATCACAGTTGTCCGGAACAGCTGGTGCTCTCATGCTTGGTTCAGTGTTGCTTGTCTCAAAGCGAGCATAGAAGGCATTTAGGTCATCTGGTAGGCTTATGTCACTGAGCTGCTCGCAGTTGGGTTTCCCTTTGTAATCCGTGATTGTTTGCAAGTCCTGCCACATCCAACGATTGTCAGAGCTGGCCTAGTAGGATTCAATCTTAGTCCTGTATTGATGCTTTGCCTGTTTGATGGGTCGTCAGAGGTCATAGCAGGATTTCTTATAAGTGTCTGTATTAGTGTCCTGCTCCTTGAAAGCAACAGTTCTAGCCTTTAGCTCAGTAAGGATGTTGCCTGTAATCCATGGCTTCTGGTTGGGCTATGTACTGTATGTACAGTCAATGTGGGGACGTCGTCGTCGATCCACTTACTAATGAAGCCGGTGCCTGATGTGGTAAACTCCTCAATGTTATTGGATGAATCCTGTAACATATTCCAGTCTTTGCTAGTGAAACAGTGATGTAGCTTAGCATCTGCTTCATTGGGCCACTTCCGTATTAAGCGTGTCTCTTGTACTTCATGTTTGAGTTTTTGGCTTGTAAGCAGGAATAAGGAGGATAGAGTTATGGTCAGATTTGCCAGGGAGGGCGAGGGAAAGCCTTGTATGCATTTCTGTGTGTGGAGTAAAGGTGATCTAGAGTTTTGTCGCCTCTAGTTGCACAGGTGACATTCTGGTAAAAATGAGGTAAAACAGATTCCAGGTTCCCTGCATTAAAATCACCGGCAATGAGTAGCGTTGCCTCTGCATGTGCATTTTCTTGTTTGCTTATGGCCCTACACAGATTAGACATTAGAGATGCATGGTATGCATGTGCATGTGTGCAGTCTTTGTCATGACAACAAATTACACCCAATAAACAATAATATTTTTTTAAATAAACCTTCACGTACATTATCTTACTAAAACTGTCAGCTTAATAAGGGTCACTCTTGTTATTGTTTTATTATTAAATTTGTAAGCAGATGGTGTCATTCAGCACCATCTGTTGGCCGCTTAGAGAATAAGAGCACACAACCTCCAATATCCACCTCACGCACACATTTAATAATAATTTGGTGGGTGCTTATATTTGTTTTTTGCATATCCCAACTCCCCCTGAGACACCCTTGGAGAGTGGGGCCATGGCCAGGGTCTGCCATTATCTTGGTGACACTGGAGCAATTAGGGTTAAGTGCCTTGCTCAAGGGCACATCAACAGATTTTTCACCTTGTCGGTTCGGAGATTCCAACCAGCAACCTTTTGGTTACTGGCCTAATGCTCTAATGGTTACACTTAGAAAAAAAGGTGCTATCTAGAACCTTAAAGGGTTCTTTGGCTGTCCCCATAGGAAAACCCTTTGAAGAACCTTTTTTGGTTGCAGGTAGAACCCATTTGGTTCCAGGTAGAATCCCTAGAACCCTGGAACCAAAAAGAGTTATCCTATGTGGACAGCCGAAGAACGCTTTTGGAACCCTTTTTTCTAAGACTGTAGGCTACCTGCTGCCCACATTTCACCTGAACCCTGTATGTGTGTGTCCATTAGTGTATATCTCCTGAGAGTAGAGCATGTTTACTGAGAGCAGATAAGAATCGTTCCCATAACCCACTCCCCAGTGTGGGTGTGTGTGTACTCACCACGTTGTGACAGGGGATAAAGATGTCACTGTAGAGTAGTGCACACTCTCTCTTGGCGTACGGCTGTCTACCCAGGTCTCCTTCACACGCTCTCTTCACCACATAGTCACTCTCACACTGACACATGCACGCATGCAGACACACACACACACACACACACACACACACACACACACACACACACACACACACACACACACACACACACACACACACACACACACACACACACACACACACACACACACACACACACAGAGTGAGTGGGTGTCTGATTTCTTTTAAATATCACAGGTAGGCCCTAGAGACGCAGGAGACTGGGTTGAAGGGTGGAAGCAGGGGGGGGGAAATAAGGGTATAAGGGTAGGGGCGGGGAAATAGACCTCTTTCACTTTCCCAACTAAAGACCAAGAACGCGAAATGGAAATGTTCCCCCTTTTAGCCAGCTGGTATTCATTACTCAGGCATCATCTGTTTAGTTCAGTTGTTATTGTTCCAAGTGGGAGTTAGAGCAGATGGTTCGGAGTTTAAAATTCCACTTTGCGTGTGTGTGTGTACCTGTCCCAGAGCCCAGCTGTCTCCAAAGCCCTGAGCATTGCTGACCTCCATGTGACTGGACGTGGTCATGTCATTCACCGTCACACTGTCAAAGTTCCCACACAGACCACTCAGGAGACCCTAGAGACAGACAGGGGGAGAAAGAGGGAGATGCGAGAAAGAAAAAGACGGAATAGGGGTGGGGGTGGGTGGGTGTGAGTGTTCCAACTCAGTTCTGGTGAGAGAGAGAGAGAGAGAGAGAGAGAGAGAGAGAGAGAGAGAGAGAGAGAGAGAGAGAGAGAGAGAGAGAGTGTGGGCGGTAAAAGTATCCTGACCTTCCACTGTGGTCCAGCTCTGATGTGCACGGTTGTCTTGCGGTCCCAGAGAACGGTCAGGTCCTGTTTGGGGAAGTGAATGGCTGTGTAGTAGCCTGCTGACCACAGCTCAAACTCTGACCCCTTACCTACCACACTGGAGGGGCTCTGGATGAAGAGAAGAGATCACACACACACACACACACACATAAACTCAAATAATATGTTTGTTATAGCGGCTATCAGATCAGTAACTGTTTCTAGCTAGTCCTAAATGAGGGTTAGTGCTGTCCACCAGGGAGCGCTCATGGACTTTCAGGTTTTAGAGTGAGAAGGGAAAGGTTGGTGTGCGTGTATGTGTGTGATGCGCACAGGCTGGCCTGAGTTGTCGTTGAAGTAAATCTTGGTGAATCCAACATGGATGACCAGCATCTTCATACAGACGATCCCACTCTGATAACAATCCTTATTCTGGGCCACGATGGACACCTCACCATCTATACTCTGGAGAGAGAGAGAGAGAGAGATAGGAGAGGGAGCGAGCAAGAGAAAGAGCAGTCCTTATCCCGGGCTACTATGGACTGCACTTCATCTATACTCTGGGGAAAGAGTACTGTGTGCGGTGTGCAGGTCTGTCCCCAGGGCTGATAGAGTGCATTCCTGGCGCTCACTGTTCCTCCTCTGGGGGACTCTGACATTTACAGTAGCAACATCACATTCAGGGTAGGGAACGTACTAAACGATGCAGATAGCAAAGTCATGAAAAGAGTTGACATACACTATATAATTACAAAAGTATGTGGACACCCCTTCAAATTAGTGGATTCGGCTATTTAAGCCATACCCATTGCTGACAGGTGTATAAAATTGAGCACTCCGCCATGCAATCTCCATAGACAAGCATTGGCAGTAGAATGGCATGTACTGAAGAGCTCAATGACTTTCAACATGGCATCATCATAGAGCTGCCCCGGTCAAGTACTGTTGTTGTGAAGTGGAAACGTCTCGGAACAAGAACGACTCAGCCACGAAGTGGTAAGCCACACAAGCTCACAGAACGGGTTGACCGAGTGCTGAAGTGCGTAACGCGTAAAAATCGTCTGTCCTCAGTTGCAACACTGACTACTGAGTTCCAAACTGCCTCTGGAAGCAACATCAGCACACAAACCTACGATCACCATGTGCAATGCCAAGCATCGGCTGGAGTGGTGTAAAGCTTGCCATCATTGGACTCTGGAGCAGTTGAAACAAGTTATCTGAATCACGCTTCACCATCTGGCAGTCCGACTGAAGAATCTGGGTTTGGCAGATGCCAGGAGAACGCTACCTGCGTTCATGGATAGGCCCCTTAACTCTAGTGAAGGGAAATCTTAATGCTACAGGATACAATGACATTCTAGACAATTCTGTGCTTCCATCTTTGTGGCAAAGGCCCTTTCCTGTTTCAGCATGATAATGCCCCCGTGCACAAAGCGAGGTCCATACAGAAATGTTTTGTCGAGATCGGTGTGGAAGTACTTCAACCCCATCGAACACCTTTGGGATGAATTGGAACGCCGACTGCGAGCCAGGCCTCATCGCCCAACATCAGTGTCCAACCTCACTAATGCTCTTGTGGCTGAATGGAAGCAAGCCTCCGCAGCAAAGTTCTACCATCTAGTGGAAAGCCTTCCCAGAAGAGTGGAGGCTGTTGTAGCAGAAAAAGAGGGACCAACTCCATATTAATGCCCATGATTTTGGAATGAGATGTTAGACAAGCTTTTGGCCATGTAGTGTATCTTAGTGTACCTGTCAGTTAAAAGGCATATCTGTTTCCAGAAGGATCGGGTGACTTAATGCTTACCCCAGCTCATAGCCCTGAGTAAAATAATAGACAACAGAACAGGGAAATGTGATGTGATCAGCATTAGATGGAACACCTAATATGGCTGCCAGTCCAGCCACCACAGAACCTTGATTAGAACTGGAATGTCCCAACGTCCTGCTCATTCTAATTGTATATCCCTGGGAGTCTGCCGTGAACAGGCCTCTCTTTGTGTTACTCAGGTGTGTGTGTGTGTGTGTGTGTGTGTGTGTGTGTGTGTGTGTGTGTGTGTGTGTGTGTGTGTGTGTGTGTGTGTGTGTGTGTTGCTACAGCTTTGCTTACCTCAGTCGCTCTAATTAAAAATCGTTCCCAGATTAAAGAAACTCCTTGGATCCCCTTTCCCTGATCCCAATCTGCCTACACACACACACACACACACACGCACACGCACACACAAATGGCCGAGGAGCACAGCGGCTCTCTTTAAACATTGCACAGTCGCTAACCCAGTGACTATCTGACAGCCCAAGCCCCTAGATAATTCCCATTATTACTACTCAGTCCCGTGTATGGTCTGTTAGAAATTCTCTCAGTTCTTGGGCTGCTAAAATCAGTAATCTTGTTGAGCTATTTCCCCCCATTAGTACTGTTAGCTCTGCTAGTCTCCAACTGTACACTCTCCAGCAGACTTTAAAACAAGGCTTTGGCTAATGCAAATGAATGTACAAATGAAGTTTTATCTCCAAGATGAACATGTTGGACATTTGGGTCCGGGATACAAATCCCAACATTTTAGTGTGATCTGAAACATGGTTAAAAAGCTCTGTTGATGATAATTCCATTGCACTTCATTTTTAAAAAGTTTACAGATGTGATAGGACAAGAAGGGTGGTGGTGTAGCAATTGATGTGAAAAACAACTTTAAGGTGACCTACTAGTTGAGCTACTAGTTCTAAATGTTATTTCTCAGAATATTCATTTCTATGTTGCTGGGATCTATCGACCTCCCTACACCACAGCGGCAGCAACTAGCTCCATGAAAAGCCTCTGAAATAGTGATATCGGGGGGTCTGAATCTCGATTAGCTTACTCCCTCGTCTGATTGTCTTAAATCAGCATGTACTGATCCGAACTTAGTCCAACTGATTTCAGAGCCCATTTGTTTGAATGTAGAGAATCCTGCTAAATCAACTCTGATTGATTTCATACTTAGAAATAACCCTCCTAAATACTTAACTAGTGGTGTCTTTACTATGGGACCTCAGTGACCACTGTCCCAAAGTCTGTGTCAGAAGCACAAAGTTGCCTAAAACTCAACCACGCCTTACTGCTAAGAGAAACGTTAAACACTTCCATGAGTAGGGTTCTGACATGACCTTAACCATTGAGTCTTACTTAGTGTTAATGACACTCCGCAAGCAGAACTTGACCTTGAACAATTCTTCAGTATGTTTATCTCTTCATCTGATAAACATGCTCCTATGAAGAGATTAAGAATGAAAGATAGAGCCAATCCATGGTTCACGCCTGAACTTGATGAGTTCATTCAGCTAAGGAACAAAGCTTGGTCTGAAGCCAGACACAATGGTAGCTCTGCTGACTGGCTCACCTTCAGATAACTTAGAAATATATTTACTGCTTCCGTAAAAAGGGCTAAATCTAACTATTTCATTAATTCCATATCTGACCCTCGTGGCAATCCAGCTAAGTTTTGGAAGGCTATTAAATCAATAAAAATAAGCAGCCACACCTTTCAGCCCAATGAGGTTCTATTGAACTCCCAATACTATAGCAGACAAAACTGAAATAACTGATGAGTTAACCAACATTTTATTGCAGCATGCAATATGGAGCATGCCCAGGCATTGTAGGGAGGTCATACAGGCACGTGGAGGCCACACACACTACTGAGCCTCATTTTGACTTGTTTTAAGGACATTACATCAAAGTTGGATCAACCTGTAGTGTGGTTTTCCACTTTAATTTAGAGTCTGACTCCAAATCCCGACCTCCATGGGTTGATACATTTGATTTCCTTTGATAATTTTTGTGTGATTTTATTGTCAGCACATTCAACTATGTAAAGAACAAATTATTTAATAAGATTATTTCATTCATTCAGATCTAGGATGTGTTATTTTAGTGTTCCCTTTATTTTTTTGAGCAGTGTATGCTCCCATACTATTTCACCTCACATCTAAATTGGAAATCTAGTAACAAATAGACTCCGTTTCTAGACTGGTTGGTACAAGAGGTTCTACGGGTCTCCTCTGAGTTAGGGAAGACTGCTTTCAGTTACTATGCCCTGCCGTCCTGGAATGACCTACAGGTCACTCTAAAACTTTATTCTTTGGTCCCAAAAGGTGAATTTAGGGAAGAAAAAAAATAGATTATGAAAAGTGTACTTGTTTTGATTGATTGTATGTATTAGTTTGTACTTACTGCCCCTTTGAATGTAACATAATTTATTTGAAATTATGTAACTGTAACTGTTTTGTGATCATGCTCACATTGCTTTAACTGCTGTTCTCAGGGCACCATTGGAAATGAAACTCTGGGCTCAGTGGGTTTCCCTGGTTCAATAAAGGTTCATAAAAACACACACACACACACACGCACGCACGCACGCACACACACACACACACACACACACACACACACACACACACACACACACACACACACACACACACACACACACACACACACACACACACACACACACACACACACACACACACACACCTTGAGTAAGTAGACCTGACAGTCTGAGTGATAGTCATACTCCAGGCCGTCGAAGGTGTGGTAGTGTCTGTCGCTGTAGACCGTACATACTGCCGGACACGGAGAGTAATTACAGTTAAAATACCCCCGGTGACACACACTGGAGAGAGACAGAGACAGGGAGAGATAGATAGATAGACAGAGGGGGAGAAAAACATACAGACAAAAATAAAGACAAAGAGAAGACAGTAAATGAAACACAATTGAGCATTTGAACAATATTTAGGATACTAGTGCTCTATTTTTTTCATGTTAACAGCATTTAACAATCCTTAATGGAAACACACCAAAAAACAATCTTTTGGTATTTGTTTCATTAGTCCATTGTTGATATAGTCCCTAAATGTTTTGCGTGTCAGCAATCAAGTTTTCAAGATATATACATTTCAAAATACAGAAATACAGCCGGCATCAAATTAAATCAAATTGTATTGGTCCCATACACCGAATACAACATGTGAAGATTTTACAGTGAAATGCTTACTTACGAGCCCATTCCCAACAATACAGAGTTAAAAAGTATGACAAATATTTTCTAAATAAAAAAAGGAAATAGTAACACAATAAAATAATAATAACGAGGCTATAGCATGTACAAGAATGTACAAGGAGTACCAGTACTGAATCAATGTGCATCATACCGGCTGTATTTCTGTATTATGAAAGTTATATCTTGAAAACGTTATTTCTGACATGCAAAACATTTCGGGACTTCATCAATAATGTACTAATGAAACAAATACCAAAATATTGTTTTTTGGTATTGAGTTTTCCTTTAAGGGATGGGAGGGTCTTACCATCTGTAACAGGGGGTGTCGACGGTCTCTCCTGGCAGATACTCCAGGCCCAGCCAGGCACAGGGACAGTTCTCTGGGTAGTAACACTCCCCACGGTGCAGAACCAGCCTACACATATACACACAGTCGGGTAGAACCATTACAACAATCAGGGCTCAAGCATGTGTGTGCTAATAAAGTACTTTTTTCTGTGTTAAAAATCTAAGCCTGGGGGGGTAATATTAAGCTAACATACAGAATTGTTTTAAGATGGTCATACCATGGATCATTTAGCTATTTGATTTGGACTTTTAGGACCCCTGCAGGTATAAAAAATTATCTAAAAACATTATTTGATAAAATATTGAATTTGGCCTTTACTGCCATAGCTCATAGAAAATGCATTGAATAACACATTCCTTGTGGCACAAAACGACTTCCATACTACTTCCAAAACTACTTTTTCAACCGGTACTGGGTTACCTTTGGACGAGTCCTGTGACACTTGTGGGGGTCATAGAATGAGCCTCCCCTCCCCTGGTATTAGTTTGTACCCTAAACGGTTTGGATGTTACAAAACGGACAACACCATCATCTTCGTGAGCCTTATCTTTCCATAGTTTGTAGGCCAAACCATTCGGACGCTACAGATGTTTTTTCATGAGAAGACTGATTTTCAGGATGTCTCCAGGTCTGACAAACAACGCTGTAGCTCTGCCACTTTCCACAGCAGATGCGGAAGGCCGACATTGGAGGATGTGTTGGATTGAGACGCAGCCCAAACGAAAAAACAGATATTTCTAACTTAAACAGATGGATTTTGATGGGGATTTTTTTAAATCATGTTAATTAGTTTGACGCAAGGGTGTGCCAATCGACTCCAGTTTTTAAAAAAATAGTTAAACTAACACACAGACACACACCCTACCCAGGTGGGCAGACACAGCCAGGTATGCAGGGTGTGGTGGGAGGACAGGTGAGGTTCAACATCAGGTTCCGACAGGTGAGCTCACAGGCCACACCTCCTCGCCAAGCCACCACCCCCTGGACCCCCTGGGGCTCAGAACAGCTGTGGAACACCTTTCCCTCCGGACACTGGCCTCGCTCTGGCTCTAAAACACAAAGACAGAAGTCATTCAGAAACAGAGCTTTGTTGATGGATAGATGGATGGATGGATGGATGGATGGATGGGATGGATGGATCGTGAAAAACTTTATTTAACTAGGCAAGTTAGTTAAGAACAAATGATGGCCTAGGAACAGTGGGTCAACTGCCTTGTTCATGGGCAGAGAGACAGATTTTTAACTTGTCAGCTCAGGGATTTGATCTAGCAACATTTCAGTTACTGGCCCACTGCTCTAACCACTAGGCTACCTGACACCCTGAATAAGAGAGGGATGGTGGGTTTACCTCTTTCTTCTGGTACACACTCCATCCTTCCATTCCTGCAAAGGCTGTTGATGGGAGACAGAGCGGGAGAAGAGAATAAACATTTCAATTAGGGAGATTGTTTGAAGGGCATTATGTCTGTGAAGTGAACTCTCTATAACCTCTCTATGAACTCTCTATGTACCATGGCTAGTGTGTGTGTGGCTGCTTACCAAGGGCCGGCGGCGCTGAAGGACACCTCCCCTGGCTGGGACACTCCACCAATAGAGTAACAATGACACTGAGACCTGAGAGAGAAAAGAGGAGAGGATGATGGGAGGGTCAAGTCCTATGTGTTTGACGATGATGATGATGATAATGTACTTTTGATCAAGATTATGGTGCATACTTGCCTGACTACTCAGAATTCTTCCGCTGCTCTATGTTTGCTACATATTTCAGTCTGAGACTGCCATCACTGAAATCGTTTGTGGTGATGTCGAAATTTGGGTTGTTGTACAAAACAAAGTCAACAGCGATTTAATAATTTCTAAGCAATCGGGTATCAAAGCCTATGATGCATTTTCTAAATGCTGCTTTACAAACGTGGGTTCTGGCTCTGGCCCCACCCATCAGTTTCTGGGACCAATCAGAACAGTTAGAATGGGTTTGCGTTCCAGAAATCGTCGCGGAGATACTAAGATCCAGACTCATTGCGGACAAGAAACTAACGTCCATGGACGTGTCGTAGGGTTTTACCGAAGCAAGGGGTTTGGGTAGCCAGGCAAGATGCATGTTAGATGATAATGTGTATGGGGGCGGAGTCTTACGGCTGAACACAGCGTTGTCGTACGTCATCGTAGTAACTGCCCTCTGAGCAGCCACACCCCTCAGCACAGTCATCATGGTTACAGGTCTCTCCACTGGAGAGGGAGCGGCACGAGCGGCCACAGGATGACACACAGGAATGGAACAGCATCCCACCCATACACACCACCCCTACACACACACACACCTGAGTTAAACACCTCCGTCACACCACCTACACTGTAACAAATTGCTGTAACTTTACAGCCAAAAATATTCAGTTAGCTACTGTAATTCTATATTACAGTGCAGTACTGTAAAGAGCAATGCATTATGGGGGCTCAATGTCATTCCGCTACACTGCTGTAAAATTGTGCTGTATATTTTGCTGTATATTTACAGTAGCATACTGTGAATTATGGTGCATTGTGGGAAAATGTTGTGGACGGAGAAAGAATGTCTGGCTCATTAACATATTTGGAGGTGTGCCCTGTAAGAAGCTATATTTGTTGCACTCGTAATGGAGAAAGCTGTACAACACAGAACACAGAACCATACCGTATTTTTGTGCCGCCAAAAACCTTTTGAACAGTAGTGGATGCATGGTGTTGTTGTTTCTGGCTCATTAAAATATTTTGAGGCATGCCTTGTAAGAGTCTATATTTGTTGCACCTGTCAGTGCGTACCAATTTAACTGAAATGTGGCAGTACTTTCCTAACAACGATAGACAGCTGTCCCTGATTGAGAACCATACCCGGCCAAAACATAGAAACAGAAAACATAGAATGCCCACTCCACATCACACCCTGACCTAATAAAACGTCTCTCTAAGGTCAGGGTGTGACAATCATTGCCAGTTTAGACACCTTTGTTAAGGGCATTACAAGTGAAAGTGATATAAAACACCAAATATTAATTGGTATGCTGCTGTAAAATATAATTACATATTCCATTTTATTACAATACAATTTAACAATAAAGTATTTTATTGCGGTTTTGTTGTATATCTAGTACAGCATTCTGGAAATTATGTTGCATTATGGGAGGGGTCAAATTTGCTGGATTATTAACATATTTTGAAGCGTGCCTTGTAAATGAGTGAGAATGCTGTACCAATTGAACTGATACAATACATGGTAGTAGTGCTCTAACAATTTCATGTGGATATGGAACAAATCAGAGTGGCAGGAAGTCAAGGTTAAGTGTTTTGCCAAGTCCTTTTCGTCTGTTTTGCCCTGTAATCACGGCCAGTTTGGAAGTCTTTGTTTAGGCCTCTAGAATAATGATGAGTGAGAAAATTACAGACGCACAAATATCCTACCCCCAAGACATGTTAACCTCTCACCATTACAATTACATTAACAGGGGAGGTTAGCATTTTTTTTTTTGGGGGGGGGGTATGATATTTATGCCTCTGTAACTTTCTCACACATCATTATTCCGGATTCCTTCACATTAATGTAGAAGTGTTAAGAAACATTCTGTTCTTATTTACAATAAAAGTGACGTCAAAATGACACAATACATTATTTGCCATTAATTTCTATTAGGCACAAAATAATCTGAAACACAACCAAAACAAACAGCAAATGCATCCAACAAATTTGTAGTCACAAGCTTGATGTAGTCATTGTATGCTATGAATATGGGGTCAAATACTTAACTTTTTAGTAATTTAATACACATATAAAGTGAAATTGTTCAAATACTTTTGGTCCCCTAAAATGGGGGGACTATGTACAGAAAGTGCTGTAATTTCTAAACGCTTCACCCGATATGGATGGAAGTACCCCAAAAATAATGCTGACAGTCGGCACTTTAACCTCATAGTCATTGTATCATTTCAAATCCAAGGTGCTGAAGTACAGAGCCAAAACAACAACAAAATTGTCACTGTCCCAATACTTTCAGAGCTCATTGTATATCAAATACTACGTAACAGAAATGCTGCCCATTGTTGGGACTAGCTGCCTGCACTGTAAATCTGCTACAGTTTACTAACCACTGTGCTTCAAGTAATGCACTGTACATTCTAGAAATATAGCATGTTGCTGTAGTCAGGTGTTACAGTAATAGGCTGTAAATGGGGTGGCAGGGTAGCCTAGTGGTTAGAGCGTTGGACTAGTAACCGGAAGGTTGCAAGTTCAAATCCCCAAACTGACAAGGTACAAATCTGTCGTTCTGCCGCTGAACAGGCAGTTAACCCACTGTCACTAGGCCGTCATTGAAAATTAGATTTTGTTCTTAACTGACTTAAATAAAGGTAAAAATGTATGTTTCAGTAAAGGTCCTGTAATTTACTGATGTCTGTGCTGCAAGTATTTTACTGTAAATGTACAGTAACCTACTTTTTACAATGTAGACACACCACCACTACACACAGACATATCATTCTCCAGCTCTCCACTGCCCAGACTCACCACACTCTGAGACGTGGGCCCTGTAGTTGACTGCAACATGGTGTTTGGAGCAGAGGTAAGTGTAGTGGGCCAGGGCCGTACACAGACAGGTGTTTCCACAGCGACATGCCTGGTAGCGACACTGTTGCTGGTACACACTGGGACTGACGTAACCATGGCAGGGAGAAAACACACTCCCCAACAAAACCTCACACAGAGAGGCATAGAACACTGTAACACACACACACACACACTTCTCAGCTTTTTAGAGGATATGGCTGCAGCAAAACATGAAGATATATCAAGCAGTCAATGGAGGTCAGGGTTAGAGTTTTGAGGTCAGGGGTGAGAGGTTACCGTTGTGCTGGTTCATCTCACAGGGGTCGATGATTGGCTGGTTGATGGGGGCGGAGCAAGCAGATGAGACCCTCCAGGAGTTAGCATGGAGCTGGGGAGTCCCCTCTATCATCCCTGCTGGGGAACTATACACACACAGGCCAAAATGTCATGAATATACTTACTGTAATACTCTTTTACTCAACTGCCTCAGATATAAATGCCCTAAACCTTTTCTCCAAAGAACATTTAGGGGTCAATATGAGAGGAAGTAGTTTCCTTACAGGAAGTCGTCCCGAAGATTTCCGTTGAAGGTTCCACAAAGGCCTAGCGTGTTCCCACGCCATTGGCTGTCCAGTTGTAGGTAGACGCGCCCACCACGGCCGTCATACTGCAGACGCAGTCCAAGCAAGGTCCTCAGCTGGACGAACACCGATGTTAGCCTCTGCACCTCCACTACATCTACTCACATAAACACATATTAAATCTGACGTTAAATAAGGTGTTCCACAAGGCTGTGTTGGGACCATTACAGTTCTCTCTATACCTGATGTTATCCGTATCATACTGCATATTATACGAAGTAATGATAGGAGTATCAATTATAAGTTGATTGTATCGTACCATTGGTGTAGGGCAAGGTGGGAGCGGGGTTGACCCCTATAAGCACCTCCCCCTCTCGGGTCAGAGTCACCTGGTGACTAACATTTTCATCCAGTACCACTGTCACCGACTGGATACACGCCTGCTGCTGGGCCTGTACACAGACACACACACACACACACGATTGTTTCAGATTGTGTGCGTGTTACCTATGTGAAGATGGTATACTGCAATATGTGTTTGTGTGTGTTACCTCTGTGCAGGTGGTGTACTGAACGGTAACAGTAAATCTGTTGCCAATCCGGCTCTTAACCAAGACGTACTGACACGCCCCCGGCTGCAGGAACATCCTCCCATCGAACGACGTCACAAACACATCACCGACTACTGAACACTCCGCTGAGAGAGAGAGATAGAGAGAGAAAGAAGAAGGTAGGCAGGCAGGCCGGCAGGCATTGAAAGGTGTGACATTGGATAATTCAGCATATGAGTTTCTGATCATATGACTTGAGAGGTTAGCTCACCTGTACAGTTGTTCTCTGTGCAGTTCCACACTCCCCCCATACACACACTGTAAATACACCACAGGTTAGCAACTCACAAACACACACACACACATGAACACACACACAAGTCACACACACACACTCACCAGACGCTGCAGCCCTGCTCCAGAGTGTGTCCCTGTGTGTATGAGGTCCCGTGATAGACACAAGGACACTGAGACACTGCTATACACGTCCCATTCTGTAGAATCAACCCTAAAATAGTCGGACACAGAGGGTGAGATGGAGTGTGTGTGTGCGTGTGTGCATGCGACGTGTGTGTATAAATGTGTTTGTGTGTACCATCAGGGCAGTAGCATCCATCCAGACAGTGCAAGTTGGTTCCCAGACATTCCTTGTCAAAGGTACAGGTGGGAGGGCAGCAGCTAATACAGTCTCTATGGACAAAACTCTCCTCACAACCATCATCTACGGAACAGTCAAATGAAGAACTTACTGCAGTAATAAGTTAGCTCACTGTCAATTAAAGGTTGGGGTTAATGTTTTGCTCCAGAACTTTTAGAACATTTCAGCCAAAACGGGTCCCCGTTTACATCATCCAGTTGTGTACTCCCTCATCCATTTCGTATGACATGTTTCGTCATGCAAAAGATGATTCTCATAATTTTTAGGGCAATTTGTATGATATGCAACAAATCCAATTCGTACAATATGTTGCGAATTAGTTGTGCTGAATGGGAAATAGATGATTTTTTTCTACTTAATAGTCATCCCCAGCACCACCGCAACATCAACATATGTGAAAATTGCACGTATCCATGTTTTGTAATAAGAAAGATAGAGGAAGATAAGTGTTTTCAATGACATCATCAACCAATTAGTAGGCAATTAGTAGGTGATTAGTAGGCAAAGCATACTTATAATTGGTTAAAATCACATGATGCACACTGATGATGTCATTGGAAACACTTATCTTCATATATATTTTTTTCCACAAAACATACAGAAAGTCGACAGCGTTGTACCAGATCTTCAGTTTCTCGGCAATTTCTCGCATGGAATAGCATTCATTTCTCAGAACAATAATAGACTGACGAGTTTCAGAAGAAAGTATTTTCTTCTAGCATTTTGAGCCTGTAATCGAACCCACAAATGCTGATGGTCCAGATACTCAACTAGTCTAAAGAAGGCCAGTTTTATTGCTTCTTTAATCAGAACAACAGTTTTCAGCTGTGCTAACATAATTGCAAAAGGGTTTTCTAGTGATCAATTAGCCTTTTAAAATTATAAACTTGGATTAGCTAACACAGCGTGCCATTGGAACACAGGAGTGATGGTTGCTGATAATGGGCCTCTGTACGCCTATGTAGATATTCCATAAAAAGCAGCCGTTTCCAGCTACAATAGTCATTTACAACATTAACAATGTCTACACTGTATTTCTGGTCAATTTCATGCTGTTTTAATAGACAAAACGTGCTTTTCTTTCAAAACAAGGACATTTCTAAGTGACACCAAACTTTTGAACGGCAGTGTAGAAACTCGCCATTTTCACATATGTTGATGTTGGGGTGGTGCTGGAGAAGAAGAATATGAACTAGAACATTTTTTAAATTTCCTGTTAAGATCCTGGACTGCATGTTTAAGTTAGGTTAGTATAATGTTACTGACTGCAGGAAGGGAAGCTGTCTCGCCACTCTCGTACAGGGTATCCTACATGGCTGCAGGCTCGTGTGTACTCCACCAAAGCACGACAAAACGTCTCCTCATCATCAGACCTGGATCACAGAAGACAACAGTCAGAAATACTCAAACAACAGTCAGACAACACTCAGACAACAGCCAGAAAACATTCAGACAAAACTCAGACAACACACACACAACATTCAGAAAATAGTGAGACAACACTTAAGACAATAGTCAGCCAGAAGACAGACAGGCAACTCACTCACGCACGCACACACACTGGGGTGTGACTTACACACAGAGGTCAGCGACACAGCTGGCCACGTAGGGGTTTGGATCAATGTTATCATGACAGGACAGGAAGGGGAAGAACAGGAGAGCACTGCACTTCTCTATGGCATCCTACACACACACATACACAAACATCAACATAATACAACAAAACACAGAATATCATTGTACAGTCTTATGGCACACTGACAACCTAGGTTCAAGTAATATGTTCCAAACAGACAGACAGACACAGACAGACAACTCTTACGTCCATATCAGACTCAGAGTGGCAGGGTCCAGTGAAGTCTATGTCCACCAGAGGACAACCTCTCTCATGGGGCAGATCTACTGACCAGCTGTTAGCAAACACTGCTGGCTCCTCTGTCTGCACACCTACACACAGACACACACACACACGAAACACGCACACACACAGTTAGGGGTCCTTCCTCTAGATGCCTGAAAATAATCCAATATAATATAATAACTGTATAATGACTGTATATTAAAATAACTTCTCTCCTCTGCTCTACTTTTCTCTCTTCTCCTCTCCTCTGTTTCCCTCGTCTCCCTTCCTCCCTCTCTTCTCCTCTCTGCACTCCTGTCCCCTTTGTACTCTTTTCCCTCTCTCCTCTCTTCTCCTCTTCGTTTCCCACTCTCCTCTGCTGTCTAGGTCATGTTACAGGACTACGGCCTCCACCTCCGTAATAATAACTATAATGGTTCCCTGTGGTGCTGAGAGGAGAAAGGTTGTGATGGAAGGATGATTGGGTGCTGAGACAGAGGATAAGAGATGGGTGGAGGAAAGAGGATAAGAGGCTGGTCGGACCCACCTGTCCAGTCTTACAGTAGGCTTTGATGAGGTGTGAGTGAGTGAGTGTGTGTCTCTCACCGCGGGCAGTGGTGAGGTCATCGTTGGGCAGGTTGTTATAGTTCCCACAGAGGCCACAGGGGGTGCCGTGGTGCTGTTCAGACATCTTCAGATATACTCCGCTCTCTCCGTCCCACGCCAGAGAGAAGCCAAACACACTCTTCACCAGAAGGTAGTCAGCCAGACGCTCTATAAACACACCTCCTATTGTTTGGGGCAGGCTCAGCCTATGTACATATGCAGGGATAGGCAAACATTTCAAAATACAATTACAAAATACCATAAAGATCAATGTATCAAAATAAACAACAAAATACATGTGTTGTTTTGTGTTTTTTTAACATTTTAAATGTATACATTTGCATTTAGCCGGCCGAACAGGAACAACATATTTGTACTGGCTATGACTGTGTTATGTTGTTGCTTAACTACCTTAGTTGAGCAAGTCACTCTGGATACATGTCTGCTCAATGACCAATATGTACATTTATATGTGAAAATGAACATACCAAAAAGAACTGCAAAGCACACTGTGTATTGTTTCGGCCGGAGCTCATTAGAATAATACTCAGCATGCTTTGCAATTGTTCATTTTTACATATACAGTTATATTTAGTTGATTTAGCACACGCTTTTATCACACCATAGTGCTATCAGACTTCTGATACCAGTGCAAGGTGAAAGGGTGGACACAAAATATGAGCTTCTATTTAAAAAATGGTAAAATACTCAGAAGTAATTCAAATATATATTTAAAAAACTGCCCATCTCTGCACACACACACACACACACACACACACACACACACACACACACACACACACACACACACACACACACACACACACACACACACACACACACACACACATTACAACAGAAAACATACACATTCCTCCATATCCCACGCACCTGCGGCCCCCCTGGTGGACTTGGTATCCAGAGATGTGGATCTCCTCCTCGTTGGGGAAGAAGAGACTGAGAGCCCTGGGACAGGAGTACACACTGCCCTCACACACACGGCTGTTATGGACCCACACTGTGTACTGTGGTGTGGCTGAGCGGCAGTCCTGGGCCAGTATGTAGGAGCAAGTTCCAGGGTAGTAGAAGTAGCTGCCATCGAACGTCTCATAGTGGTGCTGACCCCAAGACCTGCAGATCCCATCTCTGTCTTGGCCTTGGTTAGGAACTACATGCACACACAAACTCTGAGTTGTGCACGCTTATCTCAACTCTGAATTGGCATGATAGTGCGCTGGTGTGTTTGTTTGTGTGTGGGGGTGCCCACAATGCTAGCTCACTAAAAGCCGCTCAGTTACAGGAAAACCCGTCTCTGTGCCATACCCAGCCAACTACACCCACTGTCTAACAGTGTTGGTGCTCTGGTGGTACTTTAGCCAGGTAGGTACTTGGTTGACAGGAACAGTGTGTATCAGAGTTCATCTGCCACACCCAGCATGATAAACGAACAGCAATACTTCATATTCCTGACGCTAGCGTGCTTACCATTGCGCCAACAAAACCATTGTGGTTGGGTGAGGGAAACACTACTTTAGGTCTCAGGCAATGTATCACTATAGAGCAATGGTTGCCAACCGGTCGATCGTGATTCCTAGTCGATCACCAAATATTTCTGTAGAAAAGCCAACAAACAATAAAGGCTTGCACTCCTTTTTTAGAATCATGTTGTGCTGTTGCCGGTAGGTGCACTTGATTCATGAGAAGTAGGCGGGCTACCCGGCGGACCGGCAAATCTGTGACTAAATCGAGTGCACCTACTGTGCTGCCCAATCGGATGGCTTAAATCGCCGTGGCTGCAGAGCTTCCGGGACCCTGGCCACAGCCAAGTTGAATAGGCTACTAGCTTAAGTAAGATTAAATAACTTTTAAAATCATGACCACAGAGAGACTGTCAAAGAATTACAGCAAAGAGCTGCTGTTTTTATGAGTGAGTTCATGTTTAAGTTTAAATTCAGCACTGTCACTGTTTTTATTCAACACTATTACAAAACGCGCTTCTCCATATTCCGTACAGCTGTCATGAATGAGTAGCCAAGTATCGATAGCCCTGCATTTTATTATTATTATCAGCTCATCGTGTCGATTTTAATATTAAATAATATTAAACTTTCTCTGGTCATAGGAACAACATTAATTTGTGCATGAGACAGAAGACGATGTCCCCACTCTCTGGTTAGTCTCACCAGAGGAAAGGACGGAAAGAGCAGGGACCGTGAGAAGCAGTTGAGAAAAATAGTTTTGAAAGGTCATCCAACTCGGGAATTATTTTTGACTGCGAAAGTGATCTTGACTCAAAAAAGGTTGGTGACCACTGCTATAGAGGCTCTACTAGAGACGCATCTCTGATGTATAGAGACCCTGTGTAGTCTACAGAAACTCAACCCTAATCCTCCAGACTTAATCATACACACTATGGACTGGTGTGTGTGTGTGTGTGTGTGTGTGTGTGTGTGTGTGTGTGTGTGTGTGTGTGTGTGTGTGTGTGTGTGTGTGTGTGTGTGTGTGTGTGTGTGTGTGTGTGTGTGTGTGTGTGTGTGTGTGTGTGTGTGTGTGGTTATTTATGACAGTGTGGACAGCTTATTAATGGTTGCTGATGGATGTGACAGTCTGACTCTCATGCAGGCACACACACACCAAAATGAAACATACATTGTGGTTCTAGGTTCAAGATGTGTGTGTGTGTTACTCACTGATCTGGCAGCGGTCTCCGAGGGCCTGGAACTGTGCACAGTCACACACACCTCCCTCCTGACACCAGCCCCCATTCAGACAGCCACAGTACTCTGGTGAAACACAGACACAATCTTTCCTCAATTCCTTAGAACTCCTCTGGAAATACTTTGAGATTCACCAATTGATGAATAACTTATTCTTTACGAGAGAAATTGCTTTAACCCTTTACACTTGTGATAATTGGCCTATATGGATAGAGACAGATTAAAATGTTTCTAACAGAAGAAATATGAGTAGCATATGCATAACCATGGTAGCAATTGAAAGGGAACACTTTGGAGATTATGGTGAAATGATCAGACCAAAGATAAGGACCAAACAGTTCACCTGACACAAGACTGAATCAACACATTACACTGTTGGTTTTACATTAACTGAACTTTTCATATTATTTGTCAACATCGAAATCAGAAAATACTCTGGATATTTAGTAACATAATAAGAATATTCATGGAGGTTTTGGGGTCAGTGCAACATTTTGTAAAATGACAAGGGTCCACACACCTCTCCAAAGTGTGCACAGTTCCTAAGTCATTTCAATTCTCAAGGAAAGAGCCTTCAAGTATTAGGTGCTTTTTTGAGCTCTGTTAGCTGTGTTTTTGAGGAACTGAAGCAAGCAAACGTGTTGTTTTTTGTTTGGAACGCATCCCCCCATCGCACAATTACTGTTGTTTTTACGGAATCCAAAAACGGTCCATTATGAACCATGAAATGGGTCAGGTGGGCATAATTTGAAAGCTTATTCAAATTGCCAACATGACCAGCTAAGTTATAAAATACGGTCTTACAGTGTTTGGCTTTCACAAGGAGAAACAGATAGTAATTGTGGTGCTCATAGAATGGAGTCATGAGTACAGTTGAAGTCGGATGTTTACATACACTTAGGTTGGAGTAATTAAAACTAGTTTTTCAACAACTCCACAAATGTCTTGTTAACAAACTATAGTTTTAGCAATTTGGTTAGGACATCTACTTTGTGCATGACACAAGTCCTTTTTCCAACAATTGTTTACAGACAGATTATTTCACTTATAATTCACTGTATCACAATTCCAGTGGGTCAGAAGTTAACATACACTAAGTTGACTGTGCCTTTAAACAGCTTGGAAAATTCCAGAAAATGATGTCATGGCTTAACAAGCTTCTGATAGGCTAATTGACATCAACTGAGTCAACTGGAGGCGTACCCGTGAATGTATTTCAAGGTCTACCTTCAAACTCAGTGCCTCTTTGCTTGACATCATGGGAAAATCAAAAGAAATCAGCCAAGACATCAGGAAAAAAATTGTAGACCTCCACAAGTCTGGTTCATCCTTGGGAGCAATTTCCAAACGCCTGAAGGTACCACATTCATCTGTACAAACAATAGCATGCAAGTATAAACACCATTGGACCACGCAGCCATCATACTGATCAGGAAGGAGACGCATTCTGTCTCTTAGAGATGAATGTACTTTTGTGTCGAAAAGTGCAAATCAATCCCAGAACAACAGGAAAGGACCTTGTGAAGATGCTGGAGGAAACAGGTACAAATGTTTCTATATCCACAGTAAAACAAGTCCTATATCAACCTAACCTGAAAGGCCACTCAACAAGGAAGAAGCCACTGCTCAAAAACCGTCATAAAAAAGCCAGACTACGGTTTGCAACTGTACATGGGGACGAAGATTGTACTTTTTTGAGAAATGTCCTCTGGTCTAATGAAATAAAAATAAAACTGTTTGGCCATAATGACCATCATTATATTTGCAGGAAAAGGAAGAGGCTCGCAGGCCAAAGAACACCATCCCAACCGTGAAGGACGGGGGAGGCAGCATCATGTTGTGGGGCTGCTTGGCTGCAGGAGGGACTGGTGCACTTCACAAAATAGATGGCATCATGAGTGAGGAAAAGTATGTGGATATATTGAAGCAACATCTCAAGACATCAGTTAAAGCTTGGTTGCAAATTGCTTGTTTGCAAATTGGTATTCCAAATGGACAATGACCCCAAGCATACTTCCAAAGTTGTGGCAAAATCTAGGTATTGGAGTGGCCATCACACAGCCTTGACCTCAATCCTATAGAACATTTGTGGGCAGAACTGAAAAAGTGTGTACGAGCAAGAAGGCCGACAAACCTGACTCAGTTACACCAGCTCTGTCAGGAGGAATGGGCCAAAATTCACCCAACTTATTGTGGGAAGCTTGTAGAAGGCTACCCCAAACATTTGACCCAAGTTAAACAATTTCAAGGCAATGCTACCAAATACTTATTGAGTGTATGTAAACTTCTGACCCACTGGGAATGTCATGAAATAAATAAAAGCTGAAATAAATCATTCTCTGTACTATTATTCTGACACTTCCCATTCTGAACAATGCAGTTCACGAAATAGAATTCAGAAAATATAAAACTAAATAAACTAAAGTTTAAAAAATTAATAAAGTAACACAATAAAATAACAATAACGAGGCTACAAACAGGGGGTAACTAGTCAATGTGCGGGGGTACAGGTTAGTCGAGGTCATTTGTACATGTAGGTAGTGGTAAAGTGACTATCCATAGATAATAAACAGTGAGTAGCAGCAGTGTAAAAATAAGGGGGTGTCAATGTAAATAGTCCAGGTGGCCATTTGATTAATTGTTCAGCAGTCTTATGGCTTGGGGGTAGAAGCTGTTAAGGGGCATTTTGGTCCTAGACTTGGCACTCCGGTACCGCTTTCCATACGGTAGCAGAGAGAACAGTCTATGACTAGGGTGGATGGAGTCTTAGGCAAATTTTTGTCCCTTCCTTTGACACCACCTAGTATATATGTCCTGGATGGCAGGAAGCTTAGCCCCAGTGAAGTACTGGGCCGTGCACACTACCCTCTGTAGCACCTTAAGGTGACGAGCCGTTGCCACATGAGCAGTTGCCACACCAGGTGGTGATGCAGCCGGTCAGGATGCTCTCGATGGTGCAGTGCTGTATAACTTTTTGAGGATCTGGGGACCCCGTGTCAAATATTTTCAGTCTCCGAAGAGGGAAAAGGTGTTGTCGTGCCCTCTTCACGACTGTCTTGGTGTGTTTGGACCATGATAGTTCGTCGGTGATGTGGATACCAAGGAACTTGAAACTCTTGATCCGCTCCACTACAGCCCTGTCAATGTTAACGGGGGCCGGTTAGGCCCACCTTTTCCTGTAGTGCACGATCAGCTCCTTTGTCTTGCACACTCCTTTGTCTTGCACACTGTCAGTTCTCTGACCTCCCTATATGCTGTCTCATCGTTGTCGGTGATCAGGCCGACCACTATTGTGACAGGTTACCTTCACTTTCTTGGGCACATGGACTATGGTGGTCTGCTTGAAACATGTAGGTTTTACAGACTCGGTCAGGGAGAAGTTGAAAATGTCAGTGAAGACACTTGCCAATTGGTCCGCGCATGCTTTGAGTACACGTCCTGGTAATCCGTCTGGCCCCGAGGCTTTGTGAATGTTGACCTGTTAAAAGGTCTTGTGTGATTACACAGTCGTCCGGAACAGCTGCTGTTCTCATGCATGCTTCAGTGTTGCTTGTTTAGAAGCGAGCATAAAAGGCATTAAGCTCTTCTGGTAGGCTCGCGTCACTGGGCAGCTCGCGGCTGGGTCTCCCTTTGTAGTCCGTAATAGTTTGCAAGCCCTGCCTCATCCGACAAGCATCAGAGCCAGTGGAGTAAAATTCAATCTTAGTTCTGTATTGATGCCTGTTTGATGGTTTGTCTGAGAGCGTAGCAGGATTTCTTATAAGCGTCCAGATTAGTCTTCCGCTCCTTGAAAGCGGCAGCTCTACCCTTTAGCTCATTGCGGATGTTGCCTGTTGGTTGGGATATGTACGACCAGTCACTGTGGGGATGAGTGATTGATGCACTTATTGATGAAGCCATTGACTGAGGTGGTATACTTCTCAATCTAGAAGAAAAAGAAACGCACACCTATTTAGGCGAGGTGCTGGCTAGCGGAGTAGAAAACTTGAAAATAAAAGAGAGCCGCACACTCTAGGAGCTCAGATGCAAAAATGAGATTACCAACGTTTTGACAGCCAAGCTGTCTTCATCAGGGTATAATCACAAACACTGCGGGATGACTCGTTTATGTAGTGTCAAAAGACACAGGTGTCTGTAAACATGGCCAAAAGTGGTTAAGGGTGACATGTTCAATGCCAATATAACGCAGAGACGAAATCGAGTGGCCTGCCTCCAAGAAGTGGGCCGCAACTGGGTAAGTAAAGTTTTTACACCTAATGGTGCTACGATGCTCTGAGATACATACTTTAAATTCGTGCTTTGTTTTACCTCCATAATTTTTACCACAAGGGTAGTTAGAACACAAGAATACGTCTTTTTGCGAGACTGACCTTGAAATATATTTTTTTATACTTTTACATCACTACATTCCTAAAGAAAAGTATGTACTTTTTACTCCATATATTTTCCCTGACACATACAAATATTTGTTACATTTTGAATGCTTAGCAGGACAGGAAAATTGTCTAATTCACACACTTAATCAAGAGAACATCCCTGGTCATCCTACTGCCTCTTATCTGGCGGATCACTAAACACATGCTTTGTTTGTAAATTATAGTGTTGGAGTGTGCCTCTGGCTCTGCTTTGCTTATTATATGGGTTATACTTGTACTTTTGATACTTAAGTAAATTTTAGCAAGTATATTTACTTTTGATACTGAAGTATATTTAAAACCAAATACTTCCAGAATTTTACTCAAGTAATATTTTACACTAGGGAACTTTTTGCACCCACGGTATACCACAGTAACTTTACTTTTACTTAAGTATGAAAATTGGTTACTTTTTTCCACCACTGGGTGTTTGAGTAGGCTAAACTAGCTAGCTGCATTTTATAGCTAAGTAATGAAAGTGAAAAACATATCTCTCTCAAAACTGTTCAACGATTGACTTTCTCTCTATTTGTGTTAACTACTCACCTCATGTTATGCACTGCAGTGCTAGCTATCTATTGCTTATGCTTTCAGTACTAGATTCATTCTATGATTCGTTGATTGGGTGGGAAACATGTCAGTTCATGCTGCAAGTTGGAGGACATCCTCCGTAAGATATCATAATTACTGTGCAAGTCGATGGAAGGGGGTGAAAAACATGACCCTCCTGGGTTTTGTATTAAAGTCAATGTACCCAGAGGAGGAAGGAAACAAACTGTCCTCCGGCTACATCATGGAGCTATCACAGAGAGTGATGTTGAGGGTAATGTAGACATTGATTCCAAAACAGTGTGTTTTAATAAATTATTTGGTGATGTGAATATATTTAGCATGGTTTTATCTAAAAAGGATAACTTTTTTATGTTTCACTATTTTTATTTTTTATGAAATTCACTGAGGCGGATGGTCCTCCCCTTCCTCCTTTGAGGAGCCTTCAATACATGCAAACTATTATGTGACTTGAACTTCTTAAGTATCTGCACTTTTTCTTTTTTTCCCCCGCCTAATATGACATACCCTAATCTAACTGCCTGTAGCTCAGGCCCTGAAGCAAGGATATGCATATTCTTGGTACCACTTGAAAGGAAACACTTTGAACATTGGGGAAATGTGAAGGAATGTAGGATAATAATATTACACAATAGATCTGGTAAAAGATAATACAAAGAAAGAACCAACCGTTCTTTAGCATTTTTTTGTACCATCGTCTTTGAAATGCAAGAGAAAGGCCATAATGTACTATTCCAGCCCAGGTGCAATTTAGATTTTGGCCACTAGATGACAGCAGTGTATGTGCAAAGATTTAGACTGATCCAGTGAACCATTGCATTTCTGTTTAAAATGTTGTATCAAGACTGCCCAAATGTGCCTAATTTGTTTATTAATAATAACTTTTCATGTTCAAAACTGTGCACTCTCCTCAAACAATAGCATGGTATTCTTTCACTGTAATAGCTACTGTCAATTGGACAGTGCAGTTAGATTAACAAGAATTTAAGATTTCTGCCAATATCAGATATGTCTAGGTCGTCCTGGGAAATGTCCTTGTTACTTACAACCTCATGCTAATAGCATTAGCATACGTTAGCTCAACAATCCCAAAGAAGCACATTTTTACTCCTGAACTTATTTAAGCTTGCCATAATAAAGGGATAGAATACTTATTGACTCAAGACATTTCAAGACATTGTGTGTGTGTGTGTGTGTGTGTGTGTGTGTGTGTGTGTGTGTGTGTGTGTGTGTGTGTGTGTGTGTGTGTGTGTGTGTGTGTGTGTGTGTGTGTGTGTGTGTGTGTGTGTGTGTGTGTGTGTGTGTGTGTCCGACCTGATGAGGCATCGCGGGCGGTGTAATTGTGTAGAACACTGCGAGGGAGAGTTGCTTCAGAGAGAAGTGGACTGAATGTCTGGTGAGAAGAGAACACTGATGATCACACACACATGCACAAACATGTGTAGTAAATGTGTATCTCTACCCCTGTGTGTAGTTGCACCAGTGTATGTATGTGTATGTGTGCGTGTGCGTGTCCTACAAAGGTGTCTTTGTGCTAGTCAGGGTGTTGTGTGTGTGTATGCCCTGACCTCATCTGCTTCTCTTAGGTGTAGTGTGCCTACCTCCTCCCCTAGGAGATCCCGTTTCCTCCGCAGTGCATTAGCCCTCCTGCACGTACGCACGCACATACACATGCACACACACACACAGACACACACAGACACACACACACACGGCACAGGGAGATATACATTCATTATGAGGAGAAACATGCAAACTGAAGTTAAGTGCACTTTTGACCACTTGAATACATCCAAACCAAACACACACATGCATCAGTTTAGCCATGACATTGAATTAATGAATCCCCTGAGATTATGAATGTTTCTCGCTTCCTCTCCTCTCTTACCTCTGTAATCTACTGTCTGTCTCTGTCAGTTGGCTCTGAGCTGCTGAACACAACAACAAAAAACATCAGTAAAACCTCACACACCATCAAAAGTATTACTTCATTGCACATCACAACACATAAAATATAATCAAATATATACCACAAGTCGACAAAACATATCAAATGTATTAATTTAAACGTTCGAATTTAGGGTCGCTGGAGCACATTATTGAACAGTAACAATTTAGGCTACACCTCTGAATGATTTAAAAGACAGTATCAGCTCTAATGTATTCCTATCGAAAGGAAAACATTTGTCAATCATAATTCCCCAAGGCCATAACGATGTCACTGCGGGGGGTTGAAACCCACATCTCAAACGTGAACAGTACAATTTGCCTATCATCCGATATTTCCTAAGGTTAAAACAGCAAAATATTAACTTTTCAAAAATGTCTCGCGCATACAACACTGGTGCTAGTTTTCTCTCTCTTTGACATTTTTGGAATCACTCTTAGAACGTCAAACGTTTATGTTGAAACAGTAAAGGTTATAGTACTCATCTAAGTTATACATTTTGATATGATGCGCGTGTGTCGCTGGGAGACTCACGGTGTGCTGTCAGCAGCTGGAGAACTGAACACCACGAAAGAAGGACCAGTATTACTCTACGTGGACCGTTCATCTCAGAGCTCATCCACCCGGAGGTTAACGGAACATTTCACAGGACAGACAGGAGAGTAGAGGAGGGTCTCTGTTCGTTACCGGACTTCCCGCGGTTCACGTCCACGCGCACATAGTTGAGCGTGCAACTCGGATGAATGACGAGGTCACGAGTTCACCTTCGCGCAGGTGCGGGGGGGGCATGATTTTTGTGTAAAACTGGTGACATCAAACCGACTGAAAGTGGTGTAAAGTACTTAAGTAAAAATACTTTAAAGATTTGCTTAAGTAGTTTTGGGGGAAATCTGTACTTTACTATTTATATTTTTGACTACTTTTACTTTTACTTCACTACATTCGTAAATAGAATTATGTACTTTTTACTCCATACATTTTTCTTCACACCCAAAAGCACTCTTTACATTTTGAATGCTTAGAAGGACAGGAAACTGGTCCAATTCACACACTTCAAAATCAAAATAACATCCATGGTCATCCTTATTGCATCTGACCTGGCAGACTCACTAAACACAAGTACTTAATTTCTAAATGATGTCTGAGTGGTGGAGTATGCCGCTGGATATCTGCTATACTTCCACTTCTGATAGGTAAGTATATTTTTCTTAATTGCATCTACTGTTGATACTTAAGTCACTAAACAGTACATATACAGTACCAGTCAAAACTTTGGACACACCTACTCATTCAAAGGTTTTTATTTATTTTTACTATTTTCTACATTGAAGAATAATAGTGAAGACATCAACACTATGAAATAACACATAAGGAATCATGTAGTAACCAAAAAAGTGTTAAACAAATCAAAATATATTTTAATAGGGAACAACATTGCATCCTTCAAGATTGTTGGAAAAGCCAGGTGAAGCTGGTTGAGAGAATGCCAAGAGTGGGCAAAGCTGTCATCAAGGTAAAGGGTCACTACTTTGAAGAATCTCAAATATACACTTTTTTTGGGTACTACATGATTCCGTATGTGTTATTTCATAGTTTTGATGTCTTCACTATTATTCAACCATGTAGAAAAAGGTAAAAAAATTAAGAAAACCCCTGGAATGAGTATGTGTGTCAAAACTTTTGACTGGTACTGTATATTTAAAACCAAATATTTTTAGACTTTTGCTCAAGTAGTATTTCACTGGGTGACTGACTTTTAAGTCATTTTCTATGAAGGTAACTTTACTTTAACTCAAGTATGACAATTTGATACCTTTTCAACCACTGTCCCTACCCCATTGAAGTTGACATTTAAAATGGTTAAAGTAAGGTTAGGGTTAGGTAAGGGTTATGGTTAGGTAAGGGTTATGGTTAAGGTTAAAGGTAGGGTAGAGGTTAAGGTTAGAGTATGGGTATGGATGTTCCAAGGATCCCTGATTGCAGTATCCACAGGAGAATAGTGGGCTACCTGCAAGTTAGAGAGATTCTCTGAGTTCAGGACATAAATGCAACAAATTAATTCACTGTAGGGCCTACTTATGATTACAAATATAGTCTTACTTTAGAGACAGTCATTTAACTTTAATAAAATTATAAATTAGATTGTATATGTATATATGTGTGTGTGTGTGTGTGTGTGTGTGTGTGTGTGTGTGTGTGTGTGTGTGTGTGTGTGTGTGTGTGTGTGTGTGTGTGTGTGTGTGTGTGTGTGTGTGTGTGTGTGTGTGTGTGACTTGGACTCCCTCTGCTGGCCATTGATGTATGCCTATCTGATATGAGTGAAAATGGACATGAGCAAAAATCTCTGAATGTTTAATAACATAGTATAATGTACATGTTTAATAGTATTATCATGATATACATGTTAGTGTCCAGGATACATAATGCGTCTTAAATTCTTTAAACAGTAGAGGAGGGGGTTTGGGGTGGCACGAGTGGTGGTATTGTTAGAAAGTTAGTGGGGGTTGAGTAAGGCTTGATGGGGTTGCATACCAGTGAAGTATTGGGGGGTTAAGGAGGGGGATTGCTGATGAGGGTTCATGAGTGGTGGATGGGTATCAGGTATTTTGGAGTGGGTAAGTGGGCAGCAGTAGAGGCTGCTGAGGGGAGGACAGCTCATAATAATGGTCTGAAGGGAGCGAATGGAATGGCATCTAACACCTGGAAACCATTTGTTTGATGTGTTTGATATCATTCCACTGATTCTGCATTAGCCGTTAGCACGAGCCCGCCCTCCCCAATTTGGTGCCACCAACCTCCTGTGGTGGGTAGGAGGGCAAAGTCAGTCTGCTACAGAGAGCTGCCTAGTAATGTGACATCACTTCCTGGCAGCCAGTTCAGCGTTGACTTGATCCTCAGTTTTGAGGCCGTGCCATTGGGCGATGGGCCTGCGGGGGTTGGCCAGCATGTCTGACCAGTGACGGCGCTCGGTGCCGCTGCTGGCTCCACCCAGAAACACCTTCCCGATGGCATCATTCTTCCCAATCTTATCATAGTCCAACACTGTCACTTCTACCTGCACCTTCTACACACAGAGAAACACAGACCTCTGCTCGAAGGGTTGATCAATTATAAAGGAATTCATTGTAAGGGATAAGTGAGAGAGAGGGAGAGAGAGAGAGAGAGAGAGAGAGAGAGAGAGAGAGAGTGTGTGTGTGTGTGGGGGGTGTACCTTTATCTGTTCGAAGGGCACCTCAAAGCTGAAGGACTCATTGTAGTAAGGGTTGAGTGTGTTCTCTTCTTGTCTGGTAGAGTTTAACATACGGGTCTGAACTTCCCCCCACATCCATGGCTGGGAGATCACAAGCCTGCAGGACACCTACTACCATCTATAAATGGGAAAGGGGGGCAGAGGGTATGGAGAAGACCCACAGCTATAGCATGTGTCTGATGGAATAATATTTGGTACTCAGAGAACACGGTGAGAACTCCTTGTTCCTGCTCCGAAGGACATTGGTTAGGAGAATCAGATGTGTTAGAGCAGGGATCGAACAAGGAGTTCTCACCGTGTTCTCTGTGAAGTTGTAGTCCAATGAGAACTCCAGTCTGCCCAACTTCACTTCCTCTTTAGGCTCCTCCTCCCTGCCAGTCAATCCAGTCTCTGTGTCACCCTCATCATTTAGGGGCTACAGGACACACACACAAACACAGAAAAACCTGATACATACTAAGCAGCAGACCTACACAGGTTAAAAAACATATTCAGGATCGGTGGGACCCCTACGGGACGGTTGACCTAACGTAGGCTAATGCGATTAGTGTAACAGAATAACTTTACGTCCCTCAACTCGCCCCAACCTGGGCTCGAACCAGGGACCCTCTGCACACATCAACAACCGTCACCCTCGAAGCATCGTTGCCCATCGCGTCACAAAAGCCGCGGCCCTTGCAGAGCAAGGGGAACTACTACTTCAAGGTCTCAGAGCAAGTGACGTAACCGATTGAAACGCTATTTAGCGCGCACCGCTAACTAAGCTAGTCGTTTCACATCCGTTACATTAGCATGAGGTTGTAAGTAACAAGAACATTTCCCAGGACATAGACATATCTGCTATTGGCAGAAAGCTTAAATTCTTCTTAATCTAGCTGCACTGTCCAATTTACAGTAGCTATTACAGTGAAATAATACCATGCTATTGTTTGAGGAGAGTGCACAGCTTTGAACATGAAAAGTTATTGATAAGCAAATTAGGCACATTTGGGCAGTCTTGATACAAAATTTTGAACAGAAATGCAATGGTTCATTGGATCAGTCTAAATCTTTGCACATACACTGCTGTCATCTAGTGGCCAAAATCTAAATTCTACCTGGGCTGGAATAATACATTATGCCCTTTCTCTTGCATTTCAAAGACGATGGTAGAAAAAAAATACAAAATAACGGTTTTGTTTTTTCTTTGTATTATCTTTTATCAGATCTATTGTGTTATATTCTCCTACATTCCTTTCACATTTCCACAAAGTTCAAAGTCTTTCCTTTCAAATGGTACCAAGAATATGCATATCCTTGCTTCAGCGCCTGAGCTACAGGCAGTAAGATTGGGTATGTCATTTTAGGCAAAAAAAAAGGGTGTGATCCTCAAGAGGTTGTTGTCCACGCTATTTATTAAAAGTTTGTGTGTAGCCCTCCACAGAAAGTTGATATTACACAATGTCTGTGTGTGTGTGTGTGTGTGTGCCTCAGAGTTGTCTCCCTCCAGCTCAGTGTCCGTGTTCAAGCCGTTCTTTCCCTTCTTCTCCTATGTTAGCATACTGAGACTTCAGCAGGAGACATCTACATTCCAACTGGGTGACTGGTATTAATGTATACATGTCCCTGTGTAACTGCGCATGCATTTATGACATAGGCATTACTGTATGTGTGATTGTGCGTGCATATACTGAAAACCGGTATGCATTATGTTTCCGGTGGTTGATACTGTTTTGTCTCATATTGACTATGTATAGATGCTGCTGCCTGAATTAGAACTGTAGGATGCGGTTTCTGCAGCAACGCTGGTATCAAGTTCCGGCCCCACCCAGAGATAGAGATGCAGATTCACACACATACTGTACACAGACACACAGAGCTTAGACCTCTGTGGAGCATTGTGACTTCAACTCTGTTGTTCACCTTGCTGATGATTCGGTGGACAGGGACGTTGTATTGATCTGTGTGTTGATTCATGTCTTATAGGGAATTATAAACTGGGTGGTTTGAGCCCTGAATGCTGATTGGCTGACAGCCGTGGTTTATCAGACCGTATACCACAGGTATGGCAAAAACATGTTTTTACTGCTCTAATTACATTGCTAGCCAGTTCATAATAGCAATTAGGAACCTCAGGAGTTTGTGATACATGGCCAATATACCACGGATAAGAGCTGTGTCCAGGCACTCCGCGATGCATTGTGCATAAGAACAGCCCTTAGATGTGGTATATTGGCCATATACCACACACCCTCGTGACATTATTGCTTAAATGTACTCTGTGATTGGAGGCACTATAAGAGGGTCATTCATTTAGATACACCCAAAGCATTATATTCCAGTTTCATTTTTAGAAGAAACTGAATAATAATTTAATGTAACGTCTTGGTTGATCCGATGGTTCTAAAATATGTGGAAACAGATATTTTATTTAGATTGGTCTAAAACTTTTCACCCTATATAATACATAGCACCCAATGGTTCATTATATTTCTATTAAAGCAACCCCACACATCAGTACTCCACAAAATCCTTTTAATCAGAAAAACACTTCTCCATATCACTGGTAACAGCACACACACTGTCAACAAACAGGTGACAATGTATGTACAGGGCAGTCACCAGTGACAGGCATGGCACTGCATTGTGTAAAAAAACAGCTATATCATATACATTATATAAGACAACGCAAACACTTTACTAGAACCCTCTGTCATAAGGGCTACCTAACATGTCATAAACAATCATACTGTGTCAATTTAGCACAACTGATTTTACACCAACAATCATGACTGTTTATGACATTGTTATGGCAGTGTTAAATAGCCCTTATAAACAGAGGGTGTAAGTCAAGTTGAACCAGACCAATAACAGTGGTTATAGATGGTCATACAGTGAGGGGCATTATACAGTTATGACAACAATAACTAAAGAAGCCTGAGGGTAAATCTGACTTTAATAATCCTCCAAAACATAGTGTAGTATGTGTATGATTGTGTAGTGTGGCACAGCATAGAATTCAGCAGATTCCAAAATAAAACAGGATGTTTCATACTCATAGCACAGGGCTATGAATATGTTGTGCTAATTCAGGGACTAGATCATAAATGTATGACCCATTAGGTTCTCGGACTAAAGTTGAGAAACACTGATCTAACCCCTAATTAAGCATCACCAAGGGACTAAAACCTGCACACAGGGGTCACTGAGGACCGCCATTGGCCGATGCATGGAGATTCAGGCACACTCCTTGGATTACAACCACTAACCCTAGCAGGATTGGCCACATTGCTGGTCTTCGTATCAACTCAAAGAGCAGTTTGTGGTGGTAGCCCATAGAGTGGCCCCCCCTTCATAGTCCAGTGCATGGCAGAATACACACTGCTATTTTTATTTTACCTTTATTTAACTAGGCAAGTCAGTTAAGAACATATTCTTAGTGTCAATGACGGCCTAGGAACAGTGGGTTAACTGCCTGTTCAGGGGCAGAACGACAGATTGTACCTTGCCAGCTCGGGGATTTGAACTTGCAACCTCCGGTTACTAGTCCAACACTAACCACTAGGCTAACCTGCCGCCCCTATACACACACCAGGGTTGAAATCAATTCAATTAGTTTCTTATTACATTTGATTTCCCTTCCTAAATTGAACACTGAATTGACCCCAACACGCAGTTCGGCACATAATTGCATGCACGATATTGTTTTTGTAACCTTGTTTGAACAAACACTTACTGTCTTCTATAAATCTTTTTTTAAATTTTTATAACAAAGTTGCTCTGCAAACAAAAAGACAAGCCAAAGGAAATATCCTTTCCATTGTCCGAGAGGGTGGTGGAGGCAGAGCTGGAACAAGGTGTCCTGATTGTGTACTACTTAGTACAAAGTAATGCATTCACTAGTGTGTATAATAGGCCAGGAAATCAAATAAATTGTCCTTGGCATCAGAGTGAAAAAGTCCCATCTCAAATGTCACTCCATATAGTGCGCTAGTTTAAAATTGAGATTTTAAATTCCATGACTGAGTTGAATTGGAATTGAGCCCAACCCAGCATGGGAAGTGAAAGGGTTAGAATTCATCGTGTCTTGCCAAGGCTTCTCCAAAGTCAGTAGCCTGGCTACCAACGAATAGGTCATACTTCTCAACGATCTCTGCCTTAGTCAGTTTGCCATCCTACAAAGGGAGAATAAATAAGTGTTTCAGTATTTGCTTAAATGCACACACACAATGCAGGCAACTAGCTCAAACAGCAACATGTGTGTGTACCTTGTCATTATCTGACTCGTAGACCAAGTGTTTGGCTTCTGCCTCTGCGTGGTCATAGTCTGAAGGCAGGATCCAGTCTTTGGTCTCCTCCTTGTCCATGCGGCCATCTTTGTTTGTGTCTCTGAACTCAGTAAACTGTTCCCTCTCTGTCCTTACCCACTCTGGCTCTGACGGATCCCCCTCTTGGTTATACATGTCACCTTGAGGATGGGAGAGAAGGGAAAGGAAGGGAGAGAGAGAAATGTTAATGAACCGCTCTGCTGATGCTATAAATCGCACCCATGTCCTCCTCCAGGTGTAATAACATTTAAGAACGCCATGTATTATAGCAGGCATTGAATAACCCATGTACTTCTCCAGATGTTATAACTTACCTATGTACTCCTCCAGGTCTATAAAGCCGTCTCCGTTCTTATCAATGTCCTCCATGGTCTCCTACAGGAGGGTAATGTCACAAAGATGTTACTGCCTGGCTACCTTCAAACAACTTAAATGTTTTATTTATTGTGTATAACCTACCAGTACAACTATATCCTTCATATGGTCGTACTCCTCAGGATGGAGGAAGGCTGTAAACTCCTCTTTATTGGCCTTCAGGTCAGCATCCAGGTCAGACATTTTGAATCTCCTCTCATCGCGTGAAATCATCTGTCTGTAGCTGAAGCCATCCTCTGGGTCTGGATCATCTAAAAGGTCACACACACCAATAAGAAAAATCAGACCTTCCAATAAAAAGGCACTGGTCAGGTGTCATAGATTACATTCTTATACTCCTTTCAGAGTGTCCCCCGTACCCAGTATGTATCCATATGTAGCATTCTTGTACTCCTCCCAGGACACAAGTCCATCTCCATTATGGTCATGACCTTTCCACTGGCGGTCCACGTCGTCATAGATCCACCTCTTCTGACTGTGTTTGATCCACTTTCTCATCTCCTCTACTGACACATACCCATCCTTGTCCTCATCTATATGCTCTACCAACATACTGTAGGGAGAGAGAGATGGCGTGTTAAACCATCTTTTCTATACAAATCCATTTCTCACTTCTATACAAATGTAGCTGCTAGAGTGTGTGTTACCCAAGTCTCTCCTTGCTCTCCTCTGGTGTGAGCTGATCGAAGGTCTTGGCCTCGTCCTGTCCTAGAAACGCCTCGTGGTCGTAATCAAAGTTCTCTGCATCTTCATGATCGCGGTTGCTAAGCGGGTCGTCATGGTGGACGCGGTCCTTTTTCTCAATGGTGGGTTTACTAGAGGCATAGACCACGCACAGCGCAAAGCACATGACCAACGGCCGCAGCTCCATAATCTGGCACACATACACACAGGAGCGAGAGCAGAGTTAACTAACTTGGTTTACTACACAACAATATCGTTTGTGACAGTGCGTTTAGTTGACAGGAATTCGTCATGACTTTCCTGAGCTTAACTAATTCGGGGTTTCCCCTACTCATCTGTGGGTTCACCGGTTATGGTTAAAATAAACAGGGTAGCTAGCAAATTTGTGAGTGCTAGGACGTATTCATTACGGAAACCGTTTAAGAACCTAACAGAGTAAAACGAGAATTTCTATCGAACAAATCCAGGTACGTCACTCCACGTTTCGTTCCGTTTGTTTCCGTTTAAGAAGCGTTTTGCAACAGAATCGGCGTAATGAATACACCCTTGGTACCGGTGCAGTTTGCAAGCAAGCTAGCCAGACTTCAGTTGTTGTACTAAATGCGAGATGTCATTTGCACTCCCTACTTCAGTGTGTGTGTAACGTTAATGTCACAATAACTAAGCAGGGGGGAAAAAACATAGATGAACTGTGCATTTACGTAAGCCTGAAATAGATACTTTACTCACCACCGGTCTTTCTGAAAAGTCTTTCGATTTTGAATATCTAGCTACTCCGGATACACACCCATCGTTTCCGGTCCTAAAAACTCAACCAGCCAACAGCGTTACATATGCGTTTGTGCCATGCCTCTTGTCCATTGGTCCACTTCAGGACAGCTTCGGCCTTGTGATTGGTCAATAACCGCCACGTCCTCAAGCTATGAGCAATGGAACACGGTTTTGGGTCTTTGCTGTCAGAAACGATACACGTCAAATAACACTATTTGACGTGTCAAATAACACTATTTGACGTGTCAAATAAGATTGTTGACCAATCAATCAGGACACGAATATGACTGCACGTCACATAATAATTTAACGCCTTCATACATTTTTTAAAATGTTGTTTTTTACGAAGATATTGTACATTGATTACACATTCAAATTTCATGTCACAACAATTCATCAATACCTATGCTATGACACTGGTAAAGTTGTTTCGCGCTCCTACGGTGCTGGTCATTTAAAAGAAAGTTAGCTAGTTCATGGATGCAAACAATGTTATTCCCCAAAACATAGAAAACGACATCTGTTTCAGTAGCTATATAGTTAGCTAGCTAACTAACTAACTAACTATATAGCTAGGTGTCATCATCTAAAATAACCCTAATTTCTAAGATAGTTCTTATTTATTTAATGGTGGTCGGGTGTGAAGCTAGCCACAATAAGGAATAGCTACAATAGTGTATTTTGCGGTTAGCCTTCAAAATAAACGTATGTCATTGACAGTGATGCAAATGAATACAAATAGTATAATTATGCCATAATTGAATAGATCATGCTAAACGAGGTTAGAATGTTATAGAAAATAAACAAACGACAATAATTTGCTAATTTGACAAAAATCTGTTTGAAATCCCACTGGAGTATTATACTTTAGAATTGCATAGGGGGCATACTTATTTCACTGTACAGCCTTACCTATGGATTGTGGATCAATGACATGGGGTATCAGTCTACTCAGTGACACGCAGAGAACATTGGCGTCGAAGCTCTAATTGCGGGACTCTGAAACAACTGAATTGAGACATTTTTTGTCAACCTATGTGTATTGACCACTATTCCAAAGGAAAAACAATACTAGGTTGATGTTTTGGAGTCTAATAACTCAGAGGATGTTGGGAAAAAATATATTGGGTTTTGAGTAGACTTATACCCCATTTCATTGATCCCCAATCCTTAGGTAAAGCTGTACAGTGCAATATGAATGTCTATACACACACTAGGCTGACTGGGGTTTGCTTCACGTGGCTAATGACGCTGGACCGGACCTGGTTATGGGTTGTGAAGCAAGCCACAATAAGGATTAGGCATAATAGTGGAATTTGCGGTTTGCCTTCAAAATAAAGGTCCCTATTTGAAAGTGATGCTGAAGGTTACAATTGGCTGGAATCATGCCATATTTAGATTAGATAATGTTAAACAAGGTTGGAATGAAGTACCAGTCTACTCAGTGGCACCGACAGAACACAATTGTGAAGAGTTTACGCAAATATTAGCATTGTAGATCTTATCGCGGGACTGTGACTGTGTGAAATCACCTTATAAGGTGAGCTTTGGGCAACAGGGTTAAGGAGTGGCTATCTAGCTAATTCTTACTCACAAGGATTCCTAAATCATTCCTAAGAATAATGAAAATGACTGCAGTTTCTAGTGTTCATTGTTTTCAGGCTGATTGTATTGGTGCAAGCTCGGTACCCCAGAAGTTGCGGTCGAACAAATAATGCCTTATTACGTGGTATTGTAAACGCATCGTTCGTGGCCGGTGTTTGCTTATTTGCAGACATTTTGTACAACTTTGACAGTTCTACTGATAGTAGTGGTGGCGCTTGCCTTGCACGTACAAATTCAGAACACAACATTCTATCATATACATTTTATTTTACGTGTCAAAGTCAAATAGTGTTATTTTGAAGTGTATATTTTGACACACAAAGACCCAAACGCGTTCCACAATGAGCGTGTTAAACAAATTCATCTTCCCCATTCATGCAAATCAGCAGCACTTCAGGCAGTGAGCGATGAATTATCAAACACAACATTTATAGGTATTACACATTTATTTTCACAACACAAACTTTAATTTGTTTTTTTAAACTGCACCACACAACCAAGTTTAATAGTAAGTCCTACATTAGTGCATCCCCTCTCAAACTGCATACCCATCTCATCCTCAATCACTGACATTTTGACTGAGTGGGGATGTTCAGAAATTAAAGAAGACCATTTCAGAGGTCACCATAATCAAAATATATACTGTAGGATAGAGATGTAAGCTATGCCAGGCTTCTCAATTCCAGGTTAATCAGGAAATATTAGTACTAGAATACGGTAGGTAATCAAGCACAACATGTCTAGGAAGACATTTATTTCAACACCATAAACAAGCAGTGGTGACCCCTCATTCAGGTTTTAACCCCATATTTATAGCAAAAATGGGACATGCCTGTTTTGCATGTTATTTTGGCATTAATACGTGTCATATCAGTTTGCAAACAATGTAAAAAATAATATACATTAAGTTAATAAAGCCTCATACAAACATGGTCTCTTTTGTTTTCTTGAGTAAGGCAGCTCCAAAATGCAGGTGTTTCAGCCTAGCTCAGTGCTTTCTGTGATGGTGGGGCAAGCCAGCAGAAAATATGGAGCGTTGCGCCGTGATTGGCTCAGTGTTCTGTCACTCATGGTGACTTTACGTCACTGCAAAGTGTAAGAGGATACATTGTTACGGTTCAAACACTTAAAAGACACCCTATCCCCTCAGCCCTCAAAATAAGTGGACACTTCTGATGACGTATCATGATGTCTGAGGAGTATACACTTGCAGGGCAAGGGGCGAGGGTGGAAACAATGATTTTTAAATGGACCACCCAAGGCCGGAAATTCATCCCGAGATTATTGTGTTTTCAGCCACCGGTAGCTTGTGGGTGCTTTATTTGCGCTACAGTCAATTATGAGTGCATGTCTATTAATATTAAATACATCATTATTAATATACGCCTACTGTATGATAGCAAGGAAATTAATTCGTTAACTAACGTTAGCCTGCCAAACTGGAAAATGTTTTATTTTTACAATTTCCAAAAGATAACCAAACAAAAACATATTTACTTTTTACGAGACGTGTTTGTGCCGTCATGTGTATTAGTTGCACGATTTATAACTTATTTGCATTCGTTTTTACTTACACTTGTGTGTTGACTTCTCCATTGATGTTGTTTTTAAGTGTTCGCAGACTTTTGTTAGCGGATGTACAATCGTCGCAAATTGAATTCTGGGGAGTTTCGGGGCCAGGAGTGAACATAATTGTACACTCGCAAAACCGACTAAACGTGCACATCCAAGAAGGCTCAAGGTCATTGGCCACAGATAACATCGTGTTATATGTGCAGTAGCTTTGATTGGACTGATCATGTCAACATCATACTTTCACAATCTTAATTAGCAATCATCACATGAATCAAGTCGACAATATACTGGCAAATCCCTTTTAATCCTTGTCATATGAAGATAAATAAAGAGAAATTATAGGTAAAACGTATCGGTGCTCATCGACCATTGGACATAAACATTACACAACAAGTTGGAAATCGCAAATTCATCAATGAGTGGAACGAATCAGTGACCGTGGCTGTGTGGTGGTCCCATATCGGGGATTAAGGGTCTCATTTCCAAGTTTAAAACGATAAACATTCAACATTGGCCATGCTGTCAATTAAGCAGGAGTTGTGCTGCGCTCAAAACAACTTAACTCGGAGGCCCGCGGCACCACCTTCCTGTTCAAGTGAGCACAGCATGAACAATGTGAGTCCAAAAATGTATTGTATGCTGCTGCATAAATTGTAATATGCCAGGGAAATATGTATACTGTAGCTAAGAAAGTAATACTAAGTGTATATTGTGTAGTAAAATGTTAGTAGGCCATGTGTCTCACCCTAATAATTTGGTATATTTGCTCCTCTTCATTTTGCCACTAAAGTTACGTCCGTCCTAGCGCTCTCGTTAATGTCTTATACGAAATTACGGATTGCCTCTTATCTGCATGTGTCACAAGGAGAACAAGGCGCAGCTTGATGAGAATACATTCCTCTTTATTAAATTATTACTTACACAAACTAACGTGACCCTATAAACACTGGTGGTGACACAGGCAACTAATACATAGACAATAACCCACAGATAAACCAAGGAATATGGCTACTTAAATATGGTTCCCAATCAGAGACAACGATAAACAGCTGCCTCTGATTGAGAACCAATCTAGGCAACCATAGACATATAAACCCCTAGACATACAAAACCCCTAGACAATACAACTAAACACACCACCCTTGTCACCCTGACCTAACCAAATAAGAAAACAAAGATAACTAAGGTCAGGGTGTGACAGCATGTCACACCCTGATGCCATAGTTTGTACATCTCAGTTGTCATTAGAAACCACATTTGTTTAAGCAAATCAGTCATCTCAGCTATGTTTTTTTTAAAGGCAGTAAATGAAGCTGAATGAACTGTTTCACTGCCAGACAAGGCTCCGCTGATAGCCAGCCGGAGTAGTGGTAAGGTGTCGGGACTGCAGTTGGGACAGCTTTATGTAGGCCCTAACAGTTTGTGGGCACCGTTATAGTGCAATTACTGTATTGTTTAGTGTTGTGTAGTGGCTTTGCTGGCATGCATTCCACTTTTCTTTTCTTTTTGCCCCACCAAGATTTACATGCTAAAATCGTTACTGTAAATAAGACACACACAAAAAACAACTTAAAATACAAATAAGAGGAAAATGCTAATTCTTGTACCCCATTGTGTGTGCTCCCCCCTCCCCTGTTGTCTTGGAGGTCCTCTTTGTGTTCTGGATGAAGTAAGAGTCGTGTCTGGCTGGGAACGTTCAGTCACTCAGTGGCCGAAACTGTAATCTCCTGCAACAGAAACAGCAACAAACACCACAAACAGCTGAATTTAAACTTATTGATATGGCATAAAAAAACTGAGCTGAATTAAAGCATCTCAATGTTTGTATTTGGCTACAAAGGTAAAACTGTGCAGTACATTTGGCATTGAATGGAGTCACTAGAAGAAAAGGTCCAACCCTACCGCAGTTATCGATCGATCCAAGATAGAGAGCACAGCAGTGTGTGAGAGAGAGAGATTTTTTTTAAACATTCAGAACAAGCCATTTCAGAGTCCGATATATACACTGAGTGTACAAAACATTATGGACGTCTGCTCTTTCCATGACAGACTGACCAGATGAATCCAGGTCAAAGCTATGGTCCCTTAATGATATCACTTAAATCCACTTCTATCAGTGTAGATGAAGGGGAGGAGACAGGTTAAATAAGGATTGTGTCTATGTATAAGTGCCAATCAGAGGGTGAATAGGCAAGACAAAAGCTAAGTGCCTTTGAACGTGGTAGGGTAGTATGTGCCAGGTGCACCGGTTTGTGTCAAGAACTGCAACGCTGTTGGGTTTTTCACGCTTAACAGTTTCCCATGTGTATCAATAATGGTCCACCACCCAACATGACACAACTGTTGGAAGCATCGGAGTCAACATGGGCCTGCATCCCTGTGGAAGACTTTCGGCACCTTGTAGTCCATGCCCGGACAAATTAAGGCTGTTCTGGAGGGCGAAAGGCTGGGGTGCAACTCAATAGTAGGAAGGTCTTATTAATGTTTTGTACACTCATCTATATATATATTAGTACCAGTAAAAGTTTGTACACATCCACTCATTCAATGGTTTTTCTTAATTTGTATTATTTTCTACATTGTAGAATCATAGTGAAGACATCAAAACTATGACATAACACATATGGAAACATGTAGTAACCAAAAAAGTGTTAAACAAATCAAAATATATTTTATATTTGAGATCCTTCAAAGTAGATACCATTTGCCTTAATGTCAGCTTTGCAGGTAGTCACCTGGAATGCATTTCAATTAACAGGTGTGCCTTGTTAAAAGTTAATTTTACAACCTCATGCTGATCGCATTAGCCTAAGTTAGTTCAAACGTCTCACAGGGGACCCACCAACCCTGAAGTTTAATGCATTTGAGCCAATCAGTTCAGTTGTGACAAGGTAGTGGTGCTATACAGAAGATAGTCCATATTATGGCAAGAACAGCTCAAATAAGCAAAGAGACATTACAGTCCATCATCACTTTAAGACATGAAGGTCAGTCAATCCTGAAAGTGTCAATAACTTTGTGCAGTCGGAAAAACAATCAAGCTCTATGATGAAATTGGCTCTCATGAGGACCGCCACAGGAAAGGAAGACCCAGAGTTATTTCTGCTGTAGAGGGATAAGTTCATTAGAGATAACTGCACCTCCGATTGCAGCCCACATAAATGCTTCAGAGTTCAAGTAACAGACACATCTCAACAAACTGTTCAGAGGAGACTGCCTGAATCAGGCCTTCTTGGTCGAATTGCTGCAAAGAAAACATTACTAAAAGACACCAATAAGAAGAGACTTGCTTGGGCCAAGAAACACAAGAAATTGACATTTGTCACAGCTGTTGAAGGACGTGGACCAAGGTGTAGCGTGGTGTGCGTACATTTTCTTTTATTATAACAAATGAAGCCAACAACCGTGAAGCTACAGGCTATGTGCCATAAACAAAAGTCAACTTCCCACAAAGACAGGTGGGAAAAGCGCTACCTAAGTATGGTTCTCAATCAGAGACAACGATAGACAGCTGTCCCTGATTGAGAACCCTACCCGGCCAAAACATAGAAATACAAATAATATAACATAGAATACCCACCCCAAGTCACACCCTGACCAAACCAAATGGAGACATAAAACGGATCTCTAAGGTCATGGCGTAACAACAGACTGGTGGAAATCTGTCCTTTGGTCTGATGAATCCAAATTTGAGATTTTTGGTTCCAACCACTGTGTCTTTGTGAGACGCAGAGTAGCTGAACGGATAATCTCCGCATGTGTGGTTCCCACCATGAAGCATGGATGAGGAGGTGTGATGGTGTGGGGGTGCTTTGCTGGTGACAGTGTTGGTTGATTTATTAAGAATTCAAGGTATACTTAACCAGCATGGCTACCACAGCATTCTCCAGCTATATGCCATCCCATCTGGTTTGAGCTTAGAGGGACTATCATTTGTTTTTAACAGGACAATGACCCCAAAACTCACCTCCAGGCGGTGTAAGGGCTATTTGACCAAGGAGAGCGATGGAGTGCTGTTTCAGATGACCTGTTCGCCACAATCACCCAACCTCAACCCAATTGAGATGTTTTGGGATGAGTTGGACTGCAGAGTGAAGGAAAAGCAACCAACAAAACCAGAGTTGCAAAGAAAAAGCCATGTCTCAGACTGGCCAATTAAAATAAAATATTAAGATGGGCAAAAGAACACAGACACTGGACAGAGGAACTCTGCCTAGAAGGCCAGTATCCCAGAGTTGCCTCTTCACTGTTGACGTTGAGACTGGTGTTTTGCGGGTACTATTTAGTGAAGCTGCCAGTTGAGGACTTGTGAGGCGTCTGTTTCTTAAACTAGACACTAATGTACTTGAACTCTTGCTCAGTTGTGCACCGGGGCCTCCCACTCTTTCTATTCCGGTTAGGACATTTAAGTGACCCCAAACTTTTGAATGGTAGCGTATATTTTTTAAACTATATCTTCCCGCTGTCTCTGAATTATTAGCTAACAACCCAGCATTCACAAGGATGCAACAAACATCCTTGTTTCTTGTTATAACAATGTTTATGTGTGACATTTCCCCATACATGGAGTGAAAATGTCTGCAGACAGAAAAGGTTTCTTCACCGAACCTTTCTTGAAATGTATGTAAATGCATTAAAAGGTGGAAATGTACCATAATAGTTTTATCAGACAAAAACTTTGTACAGAGTACATTATACAGTAAGTTTCTCCAGTTTACAGAGTGGATCCTCCAAGACATCAGAGAGCATCTTCTTCCCTGAGTCTTCTGGTTTATTCATTTGTAGCTCTAGCTCTCTCAGGTGTGAGGGGTTTGACCTCAGAGCTGAAGCCAAAGAGGCACAGCCTTCCCATGTGACCCAACAACTTAACAGCCTGCAGAGAGAGAAACACCTGTCATTCTGTCAGTTCTGGACACACTGAAAAACAATTTCTGATGTCCTGAACAGCACATTACTTGCCTGATGGGTGGCAACAACTTAAAAAAGGTATAAACATGCTATGTTTTTATTACTACATTTAGTTTATAATTTGTTTTCATGCAACTTCATGGTCTCCAAGAAAGATGGCCTTACCCCAGTTTTTCCACTTTACAGTGTGTATTCCCCAGTCCAGCAGAGAGCAGCTTCACTCCTGAATCCTGTAGGTAATTGTGACTCAGGTGCAGCTCTCTCAGACTAGAGGAGTTTGAGCTGAGAGCTGAGGCCAGAGACCCACAGCATTTCTCAGTGAGGTTACAGCATTTCAGCCTGGGAAAGATATGAATGCACAGTCACAATGTTAATGTCCATCAGCAAGCTGCCTGCACACTGCCTGCAAGCCTCCAGGTGGATCAGTTATAGCGCCCCTATTCTGACATTATGGAATATGCTGTAATACTTACGAAAGTCTTTCCAGTTTACAGAGTGGATCCTCCAGGACAGCAGAGAGCATCTTCACACCTGAGTCTCCTGGTTGGTTGTTTGTCAGGTCCAGCTCTCTCAGATGTGAGGGGTTTGACCTCAGAGCTGAAGCCAGAGAAGCACAGCTCTCCTCTGTGACTCCACAGCCTACCATCCTGCAGACAGAGTGGTTCGTTTGTATAATATGCATTTTCATAGGACATGAGGACATTATTCATGTTCAAACATATAACTACCCAATTTAGTTTTCCTTTATCCTTTGTGAACATTAATGAAATAAACAAAGAACATGTATTTTAATTACACGTCACCTCAGTGTTTCCAGTTGACATTGTGGTTCCTTCAGTGCAGCAGAGAGATGGTTAATTCCTGAGTCTCTTAACTTATTTCCACCTAGGTCAAGCTCTCTCAGGTGTGAGGGGTTTGTCATCAGAGCTGAAGCCAGATAATAACATCCCTCCTCTGTGGTTTTAGAGTTATACAGCCTGCAGAGGGATTCAACATAATTGAATGTCCTACTGCCATCGGCATTGTAGTACACTTCATTACTCATTGAGAAGTAACTTAGAGTTTCTAAGAGCAACTGGAGAGCTGTACTTCCCCATTCTCCCTTTGGTTTCTGATCTCAGAATTAAATGCCCATGCCCAGATATCCTCAACAAAATCAGATCACAAATCACAAAATCATTTGACCTAAATCCTGAAATTACAGACCATTCTTGAGATGTTCTAGTACTCACTTCAGTTTTTGCAATTTACACTGTGGATTTTCCAGGACAGCAGATAGCAGCTTCACTCCTGAGTCTCCTGGTTGGTTGTTGTTCAGGTCAAGTTCTCTCAGGTGTGAGGGGTTTGACCTCAGAGCTGAAGCCAGAGAAGTACAACCCTCCTCTGTGACTCCACAACCAGAAAGGCTACAGAGGGAGAGAGTATTACATTTAAGCCAGTTAGCAGACAATCTTATCCAGAGCGACTTAGAGTTAGATCATAACTATCCTCATGTAAACAGCTATTAGAAACCCACGTATTGCTTAGTGAATGACAGATGACCCAATCTTTTTTCCAAGAAGACAGCCAACTTCAGTTGATCACCTTATTACAGGAGAACTTTCCTCAAAGCAGGAAATGTAAAACTTGTAATATATTTAGTTTTTAAAAGGCTTCAGAAGTATATAATTTCAATGTTCCCATAAAAAAAATGTCCATGAATTATAATCCACATTAATAATTCAAATTTCCTGTTGCTGCAGGATTCTTTTCCTGCTGTAGCAAACTGGCTCAAATTAGGATCCGACATCTGTATGAAACTAACCTCAGTATGTCCAGTTTACAGTGTGGATCCTCCAGTACAGTAGAGAGCAGCTTTAGCCCAGAGTCTCCAAGGATATTCTTGCTCAGATCCAGCTCTCTCAGGTGTGAGGAGTTTGACCTTAGAGCTGAAGCCAGAGAAGCACAGCCAATCTTTGTGGTACCACAGCTCTTCAGTCTGCAATGGGAAAAATACTCGGCTCTATACACAACTGGACATAGTTGAATCATTTCACATTTCCAAAAACGAAAGTAATGATATATTTCCACTCTGAGAGATGCCCTTACCTCAGTGTCTTCAATTTACAACCTGGATTCTTCAATCCATCAGAGAGCAGCTTCACTCCTGAATCCTGCAGTTTATTGTCACTCAGGTCCAGCTCTCTCAGTGAAGAAGAGTTCGATCTGAGAGCTGAAGCTAAAGACTTACAGCATCTTTCAGTCAAGTTACAATCTTTCAGGCTGGAATAAATAATAAAAACACACATTTGGTCCACAAACAGGGTAAAGACTACAAAGACCATGAGGAAATTATGAAAATGTATCCATAAATACTCACATTGCTGTTCTGGTGGCTTTGACCACTGGTAGCAGCCTAAGAAGACCCTCCTCTGATCTGAAATACTTTCTCAGTTCGAAAACATCCTGCTTCTCCACTGAAGTCAGCAAAACAAAGACCAGAGCGGACCACTGTGCAGGTGACAGTTCAGCTTTTGAGAGACTTCCTGAGCTCAGATAGCTTTGGATCTCCTCCACTAGAGAAATGTCATTCAGTTCATTCAGACAGTGGAACAAGTTGATGCACCTTTCTGGAGAGGGATTCTTCTTGATCTTCATCTTTATGTACTTGGCTGTTTCCCCACTGCTTTGGGACTTGCTTTCTGTCTGTGACAGTAAGCCCTGTAAGAGAGTTTGATTGGACTCCAGTGATAGGCCCAGAAGGAAACGGAGGAACAGGTCCAGGTGTCCATTCATACTTTGTAAGGCCTTGTCCACTGCACTTTTGTGTAGAAACAATACAGGTGTTTCTCCTGACATTGTCTTAATATTTACACCTCGAGAGAGAAGATTTACATTGCTGTTTTTGAATGTGAGAAACACATACAGAGCAGCTAAAAACTCCTGAATGCTTAGATGTACAAAGCAGAATAACTTCTCCTGGCACAGCCCTTTCTCCTCTCTAAAGATCTGTGTGCACACTCCTGAGTACACAGATGCTTCTGTGACATCAATGCCACATTCTCTTAGGTCTTCCTCGTAGAAGATCAGATGACCTTTTTCCAGCTGTTGATAAGCCAGTTTCCCCAGTTTCATTATCATTACTGTATTCCAGTGGTGATCAATGTAATCTTCTCCAAGATACTTTTTACTACTCTGTTTGGTCTGAAAGATCAGGAAGTGTGTGCACATTTGAGTCAGAGTCTTGGGGATCTCTCCACTCTCTGCTTCACCCAACATTCTCTCTAGAACAGTGGCTGAAACCCAACAGAAAACTGGTATGTGGCACATGATGTAGAGACTCTTTGAGGATTTAATGTGTGAGATGATTCTGCTGGCCAGGTTCTCATCACTGAATCTCTTCCTGAAGTACTCCTCCTTCTGTGGGTCATTGAACCCTCGTACCTCTGTCACCTGGTCAACACACTCAGGAGGGATCTGATTGGCTGCTGCAGGTCGGGAGGTTGTCCAGAGAAGCGCAGAGGGTAACAGATTCCCTTTAATAAGGTTTGTCAGCAGCACATCAACTGAGGTTGACTCTGAGACATCAAAACAGGTCTTATTGTTCTGGAAGTCAAGAGGGAGTCGACACTCATCCAGACCATCAAATACAAACAGGACTTTGCACTCATCATAGTTAATCATTTTGGATTCTTTCATTTCCATGAAAAAAGATTGTAAAAGTTCCATCAAACTGCATCTCTTCGTCTTCATCAAATTCAGCTCACGAAAAGGAAGTGGAAATATGAACTGAATATCCTTATTGGCTTTTCCTTCGGCCCAGTCCAGAATAAACTTCTGCACGGAAATGGTCTTTCCAATGCCAGCGACTCCCTTTGTCAACGCAGCTTTTATATGCCTGTCTTGTCCAGGTAATGGTTTAAAGATGTCATTACATTTGATTGGTGTATCTTGTGTTGCTGGTCTCCTGGATGCTGCCTCAATCTGTCTTATCTCATGGTCATTATTGACCTTTCCACTTCCACCTTCAGTGATGAAAATCTCTGTGTAGATGTCATTGAGAAGTGTAGGGTTTCCTTGCTGTGCTAGTCCCTCAAAAACACACTGAAATCTCTTCTTCAGAGTTGATTTGAGCTTCTCTTGGATTTCTGCCTCAGCACTGACATTTTGGTGCCTGGGAAAATTACATAAAATGTTTAAACATTTTGTATCAAAGAGGGAACAAATGGAAACTGAATTTCAACAGTTATGAAGACCTGAGACAATGTGGTCTCCAAGTGATATGAAGCCGTAGAAACAGCAGACACTCACATTTTCTGATCTCCGGGAAAGACATTCGCTCCTTCATATGGCTCCATGGACACAGTGCAGGAAGGAGGACAGTCCTGTCTCTGCTGAGGGAGTGGAGGGACCCTGTCAAAACAAACGTTTAAATCTTTACAAAGAACAAGAAGTCCTGGGTGCGTGTTTATGAGTTTTGTTTTAAAGAAACCATGAACTCTAAATATTGTAATAACCTTTTATTTGACATAAGTGGTTCATTACTGAACCTCTTTGGCAGGTCCATAGACTTGTCACTCTTCATAGACAAACAGCTGGGTACAGGAGACACTGGTCTATCTTGTTGGATCCTGACAAAAAACAAGGAAATTATATTTAGTTGGGCTAAGGAAGAAATAGTCAAAATTGTTGTTGAGGCGTAATTATAATGTACAGTACCAGTCAAAAGTTTGGACACACCAAGAGTACTCGTTCCAGGGTTTTTCTTTATTTTTACTATTTTCTACATTGTAGAATAATACTGAAGACATCAAAACTATGAAATAACACATATGGAATCATGTAGTAGCAAAAACAGTGTTAAACAAATCTAAATATATTTTATATTTGAGATCTTTCAAAGTAGTGACCCTTTGCCTTGACAGCTTTGCACACTCTTGGCATTCTCTCAACCAGGTTCATGAGGTAGTCACCTGGAATACATTTCAATTAACAGGTGTGCCTTGTTAAAAGTTAATTTGCAGAATTTATTTACTTCTTAAAAGGATCGTCCCCTTTAATTATTTTTTTTTAACCTAAAATGACACCCAATTCTAAACGGCCTGTAGCTAAGGCCCTGAAGCAAGGATATGCATTTTATTGGTACCATTTGAAAGGAAACACTTTGAAGTTTGTAGAAATGTGAAGCAATGTAGGTGAATATAACACGTTAGATCTGGTAAAATATAATACGAAGAAAAAAAAAAACCGTTCTGTTACCATCATCTCTTGAAATGCAAGAGAAAGGCCATAATGTATTATTCCAGCACAGGTGCAATTTATAATTTGGCCACTAGATGGCAACAGTGTATGTGAAAGTGTTAGACTGATCCAATGAACAATTGCATTTCTGTTCAAAATGTTGTATCAAGACTGCCCAAATGTGCTTAGTTTATTAATAACTTTTCATGTTCAAAATTGTGCACTCTCCTCAAACAATAGCATGGTATTCTTTCATTGTCATAGCTACTGTTAATTGGACAGTGCAGTTAGATTAACAAGACTTTAAGCTTTCTGCCGTTATCAGATATGTCTATGTCCTGGGAAATGTTCTTGTTACTTACAACCTCATGCTGATCGCATTAGCCTAAGTTAGTTCAAACGTCTCACAGGGGACCCACCAACCCTGAAGTTTAATGCATTTGAGCCAATCAGTTGTGTTGTGCCAAGGTAGGGGTGGCAGATAGCCCTATTTAGTAAAAGACCAAGTCCATATTATGACAAGAACAGCTCAAATAAGCAAAGAGAAACGACAGTCCGTCATTACTTTAAGACATGAATGTCAGTCAATCAATCCTGAAAAAGTTTCTTCAAGTGTAGTCGCAAAAACCATAAAGCGCTATGATGAAACTGGCTCTCATGAGGACCGCCACAGGAAAGGAAGACCCAGAGTTACTTCTGCTGCAGAGGACAAGTTCATTAGAGTTAACCGCACCTAAGATTGCAGACCAAATAAATGCTTCACAGAGTTCAAGTAACAGATGCATATCAACATCAACTGTTCAGAGGAGAGTGCGTGAATCAGGCGTTCATGGTGGAATTTCTGCAAAGAAACCACTAAAGGACAACAATAACAAGAAGTGACTTGCTTGGGCCAAGAAACACCAGCAATGTGTGGTGCCCACCATGAAGCATGGAGGAAGTGTGATGATGTGGGGGTGCTTTGCTGGTGACACTGTCTGTGATTTCTTTAGAATTTAAGGCACACATTCCTGACCCCTCCTGTCTCAGCCTCCAGGATTTATGCTGCAGTAGTTTGTGTCGGGGGCTAGGGTCAGTCTGTTATATCTGCAGTATTTCTCCTGTCTTATCCGGTGTCCTGTGTGAATTTAAGTATGCTCTCTCTAATTCTTTCTTTCTTTCTCTCTCTCTCGGAGGACCTGTGCCCTAGGACCATGCCTCAGGACTACCTGGCATGACGACTCCTTGTTGTCCCCAGTCCATCTGGCCGTTCTGCTGCTCCAGTTTCAACTGTTCTGCCTGCGGCTATGGAACCCTGACCTGTTCACTGTGATTACTACTATTTGACCATGCTGGTCATTTATGAACATTTGAACATCTTGGCCATGTTCTGTTATAATCTCCACATGGCACAGCCAGAAGAGGACTGGCCACCCCTCATAGCCTGGTTCCTTTCTAGGTTTCCTCCTATGTTTTGGCCTTTCTAGGGAGTTTTTCCTAGCCACTGTGCTTCTACACCTGCATTGCTTGCTGTTTGGAGTTTCGGGCTGGGTTTCTGTACAGCACTTTGATATATCAGCTGATGTAAGAAGGGCTATATAAATACATTTGATTTGATTAGATTTTTCAACATTGACAAAGCCCCAAAATACAACTCCAGGTTGTGTACAGGCTTTTTGACCAAGGAGAGATGAAGTGCTGCATCAGATGACCTGGCCTCCACAATCACCCGACCTCAACCCAGTTGAGATGGTTTGGGATGAGTTGGACCGCAGAGTTAAGGAAAAGCAACCAACAAGTGCTCAGCATATGTGGGAACTCCTTCAAGACAGTTGGAAAAACATTCCTCATTAAGCTGGTTGAGAGAATGCCAAGAGTGTGCAAAGCTGTCATCAAGGCAATGGGTGGCTACTTTTAAGAATCTAAAGTCTAAAATCTATTTTGATTTGTTGAACACTTTTTGTTACTACATGATTACATATGTGTTATTTCATAGTTTTGTTGTCTTCACTATTATTCTACAAAAATAGTAAAAATAAAGAAAAACCCTTGAATGTGTAGGTTTTACTGGTACTATATGTGTGTGGTTAAAACAACAAGTCTTATAACCCTTGTTCACTGGAAAAGTTGATTGGTGGTCCCATAGACTGGTCACTCTTCATAGACACACAGCTGGTTACAGGAGACACTGGTCTCTCCTGATGGACCCTGTCAAAAACCATGGAGATTAGTTTTAGTCTGAATGGGGAAGGGTGCGGGTGCTCAGATATCTGTATGGCAATCATTCTTAAATGGAAGAACTTTGGAACTACTAAGACTCTTCCTAGAACTGCCCACCCAGCCAAAATGAGCAATCGGGGAAGAAGGACCTTGGTCAAGGAGGTGACCAAGAACCCGATGGTCACTCTGACAGAGCTCCAGTTAGTCTGTTGAAATGGGAGAACCTTCCATAAGGACAACCTTCTCTGCAGCACACCACCAATCAGACCATTATGGTAGAGTGGCCAGACGGAAGCCACTCCTCAGTTAAAGGCACATGACAGCCCACTTGGAGTTTGCCAAAAGGCACCTAAAGTACTCTCAGACCATGAGAAACAAGATTCTCTGGTCTGAAGAAACCAAGACTGAACTCTTTGGCCTGAATGCCAGGCGTCACGTCTGGAGGAAACCTAGCACCATCCCAACGGTGAGGCATGGTGGGGGCAGGGTTGAGGAAAAGATGAACAAAGCAAAGTACAGAGAGATCCTTGATGAAAACCTGTTCCAGAGCGCTCAGGACCTCGGACTGGGGCAAAGGTTCACATTCCAACAGGACAACGACCCTAAGCACACAGCCAAGACAACGCAGGAGCGGCATTGGGACAAGTGTCTGAATGTCCTTGAATGGCCCAGCCAGAGCCCGGACTTGAACCTGATCTAACAACTCGAGAGACCTGAACATACAGTGCCTTGCGAAAGTATTCGGCCCCCTTGAACTTTGCAACCTTTTGCCACATTTCAGGCTTCAAACATAAAGATATAAAACTGTATTTTTTGTGAAGAATCAACAACAAGTGGGACACAATCATGAAGTGGAACGACATTTATTGGATATTTCAAACTTTTTTAACAAATCAATAACTGAAAAATTGGGCGTGCAAAATTATTCAGCCCCTTTACTTTCAGTGCAGCAAACTCTCCAGAAGTTCAGTGAGGATCTCTGAATGATCCAATGTTGACCTAAATGACTAATGATGATAAATACAATCCACCTGTGTGTAATCACGTCTCCGTATAAATGCACCTGCACTGTGATAGTCACAGAGGCACAAACCTGGCCTTTATGGAAGAGTGGCAAGAAGAAAGCCATTTCTTAAAGATATCCATAAAAGGTGTCATTTAAAGTTTGCCACAAGCCACCTTGGAGACACACCAAACATGTGGAAGTAGGTGCTCTGGTCAGATGAAACAAAAATTGAACTTTTTGGCAACAATGAAAAACGTTATGTTTGGCGTAAAAGCAACACAGCTCATCACCCTGAAAAACCATCCCAACTGTCAAACATGGTGTTGGCAGCATCATGGTTTGGGCCTGCTTTTCTTCAGCAGGGACAGGGAAGATGGTTAACATTGATGGGAAGATGGATGGAGCCAAATACAGGACCATTCTGGAAGAAAACCTGATGGAGTCTGCAAAAGACCTGAGACTGGGACGGAGATTTGTCTTCCAACAAGACAATGATCCAAAACATAAAGCAAAATCTACAATGGAATAGTTCAAAAATAAACATATCCAGGTGTTAGAATGGCCAAGTCAAAGTCCAGACCTGAATCCAATCGAGAATCTGTGGAAAGAACTGAAAACTGCTGTTCACAAATGCTCTCCATCCAACCTCACTGAGCTCGAGCTGTTTTGCAAGGAGGAATGGGAAAAAATGTCAGTCTCTCAATGTGCAAAACTGATAGAGACATACCCCAAGCGACTTACAGCTGTAATCGCAGCAAAAGGTGGCGCTACAAAGTATTCAGGGGGCTGAATAATTTTGCATGCCCAATTTTTCAGTTTTTGATTTGTTAAAAAAGTTTGAAATATCCAATAAATGTCGTTCCACTTCATGATTGTGTCCCACTTGTTGTTGATTCTTCACAAAAAAATACAGTTTTATATCTTTATGTTTGAAGCCTGAAATGTGGCAAAAGGTCGCAAGGTTCAAGGGGGCCGAATACTTTCGCACGGCACTGTAGCTGTGCAACTACGCTCCCCATCCAACCTGGACTCCCAAGTGGCACACCGGTCTAAGGCACTGCATCTCCGCTAGAGGCATCACTACAGACCCTGGTTCGTTTTTCCAGGCTGTATCACTGCTGGCCGTGATTGGGAGTTCCATAGGGCAACGCACAATTGGCCCAGCGTCGTTAGGGTTTGGCCAGGTTAAGCAGTCATTGTAAATCAGAATTTGTTTTTGACTGACTTGCCTAGTTAAATAAATGTTAAATAAAATAAACAAAAAACCTGACCGAGCTTGAGCGGATCTGCAGAGAAGAATGGGAGAAACTCCCCAAATACGGGTGTGCCAACCTTGTAGCATCATTCCCAAGAAGAATTGTGGCTGTAATCGCTGCCAAAGGTGCTTCAACAAAGTACTGAGTAAAGGGTCTGAATACTTATGTAAATGTAATATTTCAGTGTTTTTGTTATACATTTGCAAAAATGAATAAACCTTTTTGCTTTGTCATTATGGGGTGTTGTGTGTAGATTGATGAGGGGGGTAAAAACAATTGAATTAATTTTAGAAATAAGGCTGTAACGTAACAAAATGTGGAAAAAGTCAAGGGGTCTGAATACTTTCCAAATGCACCGTATATTTGTGGTTAAAACAAAGTCTCATTACCCCTGTTCACTGGAAAAGTTGATTGGTGGTCCCATAGACTGGTCACTCTTCATAGACACACAGCTGGTTACAGGAGACGCTGGTCTCTCCTGATGGACCCTGACAAAACCCATGGAAATTATTGATAGTCTGACTAGGGAAGAAATAGTTTTTGACGGCGCTCAGATATCTGTATCAGGATTATGTAGGTGTGTGGTAAAACTAAGTCTCATTACCACTGTTCACTGGACAATGGTTCTTTACTGAAGTTAAACGGAGGATCGATTGACATGTCACTCTTCATGGACACACAGCTGGGTACAGGAGACACTGGTCTCTCCTGCTCCTCTTTCTCGCCTGAGAGAATATTTTTTGAAAAACTGTCCCCCTCCTCTCTCTCTGCAGAGAGACTCATTTTAGAGGTCGTAATTCCCTTCTCACGGGAAGACAAATACTACTGTCCTCTGACCTATATCAGCCCTGTGAACACACACACACACACACACACCTCCACCCATACAGAGAGGGAGAGAGAGAGTATCAATCATACACAATGCTGTCAAATAGCTACTACACACACTACCAAATTTAAGTGGCTGGTTTCTGTAACATTTGTTGGTTATCCAGGAAGTGTATCACTTTCGACTGTTACGCATTTGTCAACTATTGTCAACTGGACTACTTTAGCTTGTTAGCAACTTTGCTAGCATGTATACCTAGCTGGCACATGTACAAGCCATAGCAGTGACAAAGATTAGTAGAATTTAAATGAATGAGGTGGTCCTTTCTGCAAACATTTTTATGTATTTAGCTGGCTCGATTACACAGTTCGCAAACAGGATCAATAATTGAATAGATGCTACTTCTTTAATCTCCCCTTTTCCCCATCTCTGCTCTACTCTTCTCATTCAATAACTTTCTATTTTCTTGTTCCAAGAAACAAAAACGGTCTGTAATGCTTACCACTGAGATGGGTTGCTCGGTTTGAGAATGCTGCTGTAGGCTGTAGCTTCTTTGTTTGACTGCTTAAAGGGCAGAACGTAGGGAGGGCAAGCCAGGGCAGGCACAGTATTTGACTTCCGTCTTATGGGAATTTGGTAGCTAGATGAGCTACATTTGCTTGATAGGTTGTTGCTATGCCTCTTTCCTCTCACTGTGATCTTTATGGGTGCTTTTACACTGTGTGGTGCATGGAAACAGAGTAATCTTCTGAGCCACTATCTTCAGACTGACATAGGGTAAAGGTCAATGTGCATCACCAAAGTTGTCCGAAGTGATTTAATAAAATAACAGGAAGTCATTTACACCAGCTGTCTGCATATGAAACCTTGGGAAACAGCCTGTTTTAAAACCTGGGGGGAAATGTATTAAAGGTGGATTAACAAGTGACTCGGTGTGACGTACAAACAAACAACGCCTCCACTGTGATCCAACAGTTTGATGAGATAGAAAATATCTTTGCTGATAAATGTAGATACTTTACGCCCACTGTAACAGTGTTCCTCTCCACCAGAGAGCACTGTTGTTTAATGAATGGTGAGGTTTGTCACCTGCTCCCCCTCTGTGCCAAATCATACTGCCAATATACCTTTTACTTCCCCTACGTTTGTCTTTTTCAATATAGCTTTTTACTTATCTCTATGGTTATATTTTTATATTGATCTATTTCTCTCCTTCTCTCTCTCTTTCTCTCTATCTCTTTTTCCAACTCTCTCTGTCTCTGTGCATCATCTCCACAATGCTGGACTTCAATGGGGTTGGAATGGATGTTACCATAGCAATCGCTCAATTTGGTGGGATACCATCGGATACCATACTGTAACCAAAGACATATAAATGTCAAATAGGGTCTGGGAGGGTGGGGGTTTGAGGTTGGGGTTTCTGTGAAGGGTTTAGGGGTGTTAGGGGTCTTGTTATCAGTGGTTAATTGCCACATTAGCAGGAACAGGGTAAATCTGTGGTGGATCAAACTGTATTACAGTGATAGCAACACCTCCTGGCACACGCCTGGGGGCAGTGGGAGGGGCGACTGGCATCAGGTGTGTGTGTGTCTTATTACATTTGGGTTGGTTACATGATGGTTGTTTTATTGATCCAGTCTGCATTCCCACCAAGATTCCCACACAGATGAATCTCTTTCTTTCTTTCTTTCTTTCTTTTTCTTTCTTTCTTTCTTTCTTTCTTTCTTTCTTTCTTTCTTTCTTTCTTTCTTTCTTTCTTTCTTTCTTTCTTTCTTTCTTTCTTTCTTTCTCTCTCTCTCTCTCTCTCTCTCTCTCTCTCTCTCTCTCTCTCTCTCTCTCTCTCTCTCTCTCTCTCTCTCTCTCTCTCTCTCTCTTACTTTCCCTCTCTCTCATGCTCTTTCTCTCTCTCTCTCTCTCTCTCTCTCTCTCTCTCTCTCTCTCTCTCTTCACAGTCACATGTGTGTGTTTAGTTGCTGTTTACTAGATTGTCTCTGAATATACAGCCTATGCATGCCTCTGACACGCACATATTCCCATGAGAGATCTCTCCACGTGCTGCTCCTGTCACAAGATCATATAATAACACAATTGTACATTGTTTAAAAAATATTTATCCTCCATGAACAATATTACATTTACAGTAGACTTTAATCAGACCAGAATGGCTTTCCAGTGATCTGTGCAATTTTACACATTTTGCCATTGGACGGAGAGAAAATGTAGTAATTTTATAACACATTTCATGCTAATCTACTCATTTTGCCTTGGGGCAGAGAGTCATCTTTGCAGTTTTAAAGCTAATTTCCTGCAATTCTGCAAATCTTCCCATGGGGTGGAGATTTATCAGCCGGGCTAGACAATCTGGACCCTCTCTGTCTAAAATTATCTGCCGAAATTGTTGCAACCCCTATTACTAGCCTGTTTCTCTTTCGTATCGTCTGAGATTCCCAAAGATAAGAAAGCTGCCGCAATCATCCCTCTCTTCAAAGGAGATACTCTAGACCCAAACTGCTACAGACCTATATCTATCCTACCCTGCCTTTCGAAGGTCTTCGAAAGCCAAGTTAACAAACAGATTACCGACCATTTAGAATCCCACCGTACCTTCTCCACTATGCAATCTGGTTTCAGAGCTGGGCATGGATCCACCTCAGCCACGCTCAAGGTCCTAAATTATATCATAACCGCCAACGATAAAAGACATTACTGTGTAGCCATATTCATCGACCTGGCCAAGGCTTTCAACTCTGTCAATCACCTCATTCTTATCGGCAGACTCAACAGCCTTGGTTTCTCAAATGACTGCCTCATCTGGTTCACCAAGTACTTCTCAGATAGAGTTCAGTGTGTCAAATCGGAGGGCCTGTTGTCCGGACCGCTGGCAGTCTCAATGGGGGTGCCACAGGGTTCAATTCTCGGGCCAACTCTCTTCTCTGTATACATCAATGATGTTGCTCAATCATCTCCAATCCAAAGTTACATCTAGAATTGGCTTCCTATTTCGCAACAAAGCATCCTTCACTCATGCTGCCAAACATACCCTTGTAAAACTGACCATCCTACTGATCCTCGACTTCAGCGATGTCATTTACAAAATAGCCTTTAATACCCTACTCAATAAATTGGATGCAGTCTATCACAGGGCCATCCGTTTTGTCACCAAAGCCCCATGTACTTTTTTTTGTGTGAATTTTTACCCCTTTTTCTCCCCAATTTCGTGGTGTCCAATTGTTGTAGTAGCTACTTGTTGCAGGAATTAAATTCCTCTGTTTTAATACCCAATTGAAATGAAACACTGTCAATTGATAAGAATTTGTATGACTCTTATTTGTATAAAATGGACAGAGCCCAGTCTTAAAGTCAACCAGCAGCGTTTATTCACGAGAGTACTGCCCATGATACATTTTACCACAGGTTATAAACTGAAAATTACGTCATTAGTTTTAGTCCTAGCCCGTGTCATCTCCGCTCCAGTACAATGGCTGTATGGTTCTCACATCGTCTCTCCCTATTAAGATCATTTATGACCGAGCCAAGGCCAGCTTGTGTAGATAAGCCTTCTAGCCAGTCTGGCTATAAGTTCATTCATTTCTACCATGGTACAGACAGTCATTGTTCTAATTCTTGATTATATTTACACACATTATATTCAGTACTAGGATTAAAAAGAAAATTCATACATATACAGTAACATAATAGTATTCTGATTAGTACATATACAGTAATAGTATACAGTATACATATACAGTAATATACATAATAGTATTCTGATTAGTCAGTCCTGATTGCAATGTATACATAATTAGTCATTATTGATAATAATTCCCTTAACACTACTATCTTGTCTCGTCGCTACAACTCCCGTACGGGCTCGGGAGAGACGAAGGTTGAAAGTCATGTGTCCTCCGATACACAACCCAACCTAGCCGCACTGCTTCTTAACACAGCGCGCATCCAACCCGGAAGCTATCCGCACTAATGTGTTGGAGGAAACACCGTGCACCTGGCAACCTTGGCTAGCGCGCACTGTGCCCGGGAGTCACAGGAGTCGCTGGTGCGCGATGAGACAAGGACATCCCTACCGACCAAGCCCTCCCTAACCCAGACGACGCTAGGCCAATTGTGCGTCGCCCCATGAACCTCCCGGTCGCGGCCGGTTACGACAGAGCCTGGGCGCGAACCCAGAGTCTCTGATGGCACAGCTGGCGCTGCAATACAGCGCCCTTAACCACTGCGCCACCCGGGAGGCCCTAAGCCCCATATACTACCCAAAACTGCGACCTGTATGCTCACGTTTGCTGGCCCTCGCTTCATACTCGTCGCCAAACCCACTGGCTCCAGGTCATCTACAAGACCCTGCTAGGTAAAGTCCCCCCTTGTCTCAGCTCGCTGGTCACCATAGCAGCACCCACCTGTAGCACATGCTCCAGCAGGTATATCTCTCTGGTCACCCCCAAAACCAATTCTTCCTTTGGCCGCCTCTCCTTCCAGTTCTCTGCTGCCAATGACTGGAACGAATTACAAAACTCACTGAAACTGGAAACACTTATCTCCCTCACTAGCTTTATGCACCAGCTGTCAGAGCAGCTCACAGATTACTGTACCTGTACATAGCCCATCTATAATTTAGCCCAAACAACTACCTCTCCCCCTACTGTATTTGTTTATTTTGTTCCTTTGCACCCCATTATTTCTATCTCTACTTTGCACATTTTTCCACTGCAAATCTACCATTCCAGTGTTTTACTTGCAATATTGTATTTACTTAGCCACCATGGCTTTTTTTGCCTTTACCTCCCTTATCTCACCTCATTTTCTCACATTGTATATTGACTTATTTTTCTACTGTAATATTGACTGTATTGACTGTTTGTTTTACTCCATGTGTAACTCTGTGTTGTTGTATGTGTCGAACTGCTTTGCTTTATCTTGGCCAGGTCGCAATTGTAAATGAGAACTTGTTCTCAACTTGCCTACCTGGTTAAATAAAGGTGAATAAAACATTTTAAAAAATATATATATTTTCAGTTTTAAAGCTAATTTCCCGCAATTCCACACATTTTGCTGTGACATATGCCATGTTAAAGGGATATTTCACCACTGCTCTATTTCACTATATATGTCCATTAATATGTTATTAACATATAAAATGTGTCATAAAAATGTTGAATTTCATCACTACATGCAAATACAAGCAGTTCTGCATCTCACCGGTAGAAACGGGGCAGCTACATTACCTGGTTGTAAGAAAACCACAATATCCAGAATTCAAAGCGATTTCAGGAAGTGGAGGAACACCCCGTGGAGGTGTGAGAAATATCAAAATGTTTGTGTTTGTAGCCAGCACTTTCAGCCAGATGATTTCGAAATGGAACTGATGTCTCAACTGATGGGGTTGCCATGTCGTCAAACTTTGAAAGGTGATGCCATTCTATCGATTTTCCCCTTCACTTCAAACTGATCGAATATTCCCTTCACTTCACTTTGAAGTCATAAACCCTTTCTTTTTCAACATACTTGGAGCTGGCCCTGGAGTCATTAAAATGTTGATCATAATGTAGGCATAAATGCTCATTTACATTTAAAAAATGTTTTTAAATACAATAATTCTTAGCAACACATTTTTCAATGGAGAGAAAGAAAATAGGTAACCTATTACTTGGCCTATTTAACATATTTAAAATGGTGAACATAAAATGTTCCTGCATATCTGGGATGCTCTTTTGAGTTGATTTTGATGCAGTTTTTATTATGCAAAATAATCTGATTTATTCAGCATAAACTTGTCAAGAACAACAACGGAAACAATAGAAATGTGTAGGCTTACATCAGTGGAGGCTGCTGAGGGGAGGACGGCTCATAATAATGGCTGAAGGCGAGCAAATTGAATGGCATCAAATACATGGAAACCAAGTGAAAATAGGCCTATAAAAAGCCTTTTATCATGCATCAACATTAGGTTAATTTTGGAAATGGTAAGGGTCTTATCCATAATATTGTCTTATAATATTACCTTTCTCAGGACCTAACAAGCAACAACAGCTGGTGTGCAGAGGACAATTTCAATATTTTAATCTCAGTACAACATGCCTTTAAATTCTGTCTCAGAAAGGTGTAGACTACAACAGTTTATATTGATGAATTTAATATTGTAGTGCATTATTTCACAATAACCATCTATGTTTAATGCATACCAATTGATGGGACAAGAGAGCATAGAGATAGAGGAATTTAGGAAGAGATGCACTTGCTGAAAATGTACCAACCTGCATGTTAATTATTATTCAAATTTCTCCCAAATGTAACCTTACAAATTAGCAGAAATTCAAATGTTAATGAATCATATATTGTAATTGCGTAGCCTATCAGATATATAATTACTGCGTGTGATTTATGAAAATAATAATTATTTGAAATGATGATATATTATATAATTGTATTAGGATGTAATGTGATATGATCCTCTATTATATTGGTCTGTATTGTTAATATTGAAAATAATAATCCTATCATAATAATAATCCAGATTATGTTATGAGAATAAGATTCTGCTAGGGAAAAAGCAGAAAGGATGATAAGGACATGTAGGCCTTAACCATTTATGACTAAAAACTGGTTTCCACTGGTTTCAAAAACAATGATTGATAGGCAGATTCAATTCTTGAATTCAACCATTATTGGGTTCAAATACACATTTAGATTTGTGAACAGCCATCCACAACAACCACAATCCGTAAAGCGTAAAAAGGTAAATGAGAGAGCAGCAATGTGATTCACATCAATGCGCTATGTAGAGATCAATAATACGTGTTATCCGTATCGCTGTAGACTACATCACTGCTGTCTTCCTTACTATACCTCTAAGCGTTTAGTCAAGTTGGATAATCTTTGGATGCCGACAGCAGTCGCACCATTGGATGACAGCTTGGACTGTAGCCCACAAAAACCTATTCCTGCTCGTTTCCCTCGATCCATCAAACACATTTGGTGTGTCATAATTAGTGGTCTCTGACTTGTGGTCAGACTCGCTCTGGTGGAACAGATTTAAATCTGAGCCTTTTTTCAATGCTGATTTGAATGTCATTGAGAAAACAGAGAAGTGTCATCCTTTCTGAATTTAAGTAATACTCGATTTTTTCAAAAGTATCTGTGATCTGATTACAATATTTTTTTGCAGGTAACATAACGGATTACAGTTACCGTTTTTTGTAATCCATTACATATACAGTGGGGCAAAAAAGTATTTAGTCAGCCACCAATTGTGCAAGTTCTCCCACTTAAAAAGACGAGAGGCCTGTAATTTTCATCATAGGTACACTTCAACTATGACAGACAAAATGAGGAAAAAAAATCCAGAAAATCACATTGTAGGATTTAAAATTAATTTATTTGCAAATTATGGTGGAAAATAAGTATTTGGTCACCTACAAACAAGCAAGATTTCTGGCTCTCACAGACCTGTAACTTCTTCTTTAAGAGGCTCCTCTGTCCTCCACTCGTTACCTGTATTAATGGCACCTATTTGAACTTGTTATCAGTATAAAAGACACATGTCCACAACCTCAAACAGTCACACTCCAAACTCCACTATGGCCAACACCAAAGAGCTGTCAAAGGACACCAGAAACAGAATTGTAGACCTGCATCAGGCTGGGAAGACTGAATCTGCAATAGGTAAGCAGCTTGGTTTGAAGAAATCAACTGTGGGAAAAATTATTAGGAAATGGAAGACATACAAGACCACTGATAATCTCCCTCGATCTGGGGCTCCACGCAAGATCTCACCCCGTGGGTTCAAAATGATCACAAGAACGGTGAGCAAAAATCCCAGAACCACACGGGGGGACCTAGTGAATGACCTACAGAGAGCTGGGACCAAAGTAACAAAGCCTACCATCAGTAACACACTAATCCGCCAGGGACTCAAATCCTGCAGTGCCAGACGTGTCCCCCTGCTTAAGCCAGTACATGTCCAGGCCCGTCTGAAGTTTGCTAGAGAGAATTTGGATGATCCAGAAGAAGATTGGGAGAATGTCACATGGTCAGATGAAACCAAAATATAACTTTTTGGTAAAAACTCAACTCGTCGTGTTTGGAGGACAAAGAATGCTGAGTTGCATCCAAAGAACACCATACCTACTGTGAAGCATGGGGGTGGAAACATCATGCTTTGGGGCTGTTTTTCTGCAAAGGGACCAGGACGACTGATCCATGTAAAGGAAAGAATGAATGGGGCCGGCAAGGGCATTGAAGATGAAACGTGGCTGGGTCTTTCAGCATGACAATGATCCTAAACACACCGCCCGGGCAACGAAGGAGTGGCTTCGTAAGAACCATTTCAAGGTCCTGGAGTGGCCTAGCCAGTCTCCAGATCTCAACCCCATAGAAAATCTTTGGAGGGAGTTGAAAGTCCGTGTTGCCCAGCAACAGCCCCAAAACATCACTGCTCTAGAGGAGATCTGCATGGAGGAATGGGCCAAAATACCAGCAACAGTGTGTGAAAACCTTGTGAAGACTTACAGAAAACGTTTGACCTCTGTCATTGCCAACAAAGGGTATATAACAAAGTATTGAGATAAACTTTTGTTATTGACCAAATACTTATTTTCCACCATAATTTGCAAATAAATTAATTAAAAATCCTACAATGTGATTTTCTGGATTTCTTTTCTAATTTTGTCTGTCATAGTTGAAGTGTATCTATGATGAAAATTACAGGCCTCTCTCATCTTTTTAAGTGGGAGAACTTGCACAATTGGTGGCTGACTAAATACTTTTTTTGCCCCACTGTATCCATTGATTACTCCCCAACCCTGGTGTTCTATTTCAAGCATGCGTCTGATGGTACAGATGATACAAGGTGTATGAGTTCGATACACTGTATATCCACAACTCAACTGTATTTGATCTATAAATCTATTAATCTAGTATTTTTGTGTCAGAATTGATCAATTATTCCATCCCTTTCTTATTTTCTATAACATCCAATATCAGCATTACAATGATAATCCATTACTTCCCTATTTTCTCCCTCCATCCTTCATCCTCTCCTCCGTAGTCTACTGCTCCCACTCTTTCCCCTTCCTCTCCTCCGCTCCGCCGCATCCAGTTGATGCTGTCTGCGCAATTACGCACATGCGCAATGGGATGTTTTAGCCATTTGCAGGAAACCAACTAGCAGGAATAATAAGTAGCTAAGTGTTTTTCTCTCCTATATGATCAGACCTAACTGTACCTTTCCCCTTCCGTCCCAATGTTTACAGTAGATATAGCTTTAAGAAGAAGCTTTTAGGAACATAGACTGTTATGCTGCTCTCTCTGGTTCAAAGGTAATATGTGGATGTTCAGTAGACCCTCTATGTGACTGGATTACTACAGCTCCAAGGAGTCCGCAGACGACAGACACCGCCGTACAGATGTGAGTCTGCGTATTTTTCTAACAGTCGGCGAAATCCCCGACAGCCCATGTAACCCAGGTGATAAAAGCTGCATGGGTTCGTTGTTGACGGCCTGTTATATCGAAATTTGTATTACTTTATTATAGCCTAACCTAGACATAATTATTCTACAAACCAGCGGACTGTTTATCTTAACGCAAATGTGTTTGTTTCGTCAGTGCGAGTTTTGAGTGTCACCTTTGTTTGGCTGTGGTTGTTGACTGGAAAGAAGAGCGCTGTGCCTTTGTAAACAGTGGCGGGCTGTTTGTACTTGTTCTCTCTAGCGTAGGCTAAACGAAGACAGAAGTAGGCTACAATAACATTAACATCGTCAAAGTCACCATTCCAGTTAAATAATGTATGTCTGTTTCAGCCGGTGTATGTTGGTTACCGGCAGCAATTGCAGGCTACTGTCAGAGATACAGTAGTTCCACGTTTTTTAGTATTTTTTGGGGCCATTATTTGGACATAGCCCGAGGTTATTGATCTATCTGTGTGGAAATGAAAACCTTTAGGGCCAGGGGAGCAGCTATAAGTTAGTAGAGTCTTGCCAATGCCTACAAGTCTGTTGGTTATTGTGTTGCAGTAACAAAGTTATTGGTAGTGTATATGCATTTCTTAATTTATTCACAGTATTTATGTGAATACAACAAAAAAACAATCTGCCTCTCTCAGGTGGGGTAGTAATGTGTGGCTTTGGTAAGCACCGTTATGAACAACGGTGAGGGGAGGAGAGGAATAGAGGGAGGACAGGAGAGAGAACCTGAAAAGAGCCCCAAACTGTTATCCCATCCACCCCTGACCCTGGAAGTGATTGATTCCCTGTGAGGGGTTGTCCTCTCGAACTTTAGCCCTGACCCCAGCCAAAGAACCCCCCCACCCTGATCCAGACAGAGACAGAGCAGTGCAGAGAGGAGATCCCGGGAGGGGAGGGAGGGGAGAGGGTTGGACACTCAAATGGAGGCAGACTGGAGGAAGAGGAAGAGAAGCTAAAGGAGAAGAAGGAGAAAGAAAGAAAGATTGTTGCTGGTGGATGACAGAGAGGAAACGGTGGGGAGAGAGAATCTTGCACCAGCCTTTAGTAGCAAAGACAGAGGAGGAAAGGAGGAGATATATTTTTATATTTTATTTATATAAACAGAGGGAAGAGGCCATCTCAAACCAAAGCCAAATGTAGTCTATTACCTCGACGGAGCCAGCACAGCTCTGCCTCCTGCACAGTTATGGCCAGTGGCACACTGAACAATAACACCCTCATCACTTCTTCCTCTTCTCCAAAATGCTCTACCTTTTTTTCCTCGTCTCCTAACTCAGAGCGAGACAGAGATGAGAGATACAGGAGGAGTGCAGTGCAGTAGTCCTAGTTTTCCTCTGAGCTTTATTAAACCCCAGAAGTCAGCCCTGCCTGAGTCCACCAGCACACCTGTTACAGATGATAGGAGGGCAGACACCACTCACACTTCACTTATTGCCAATGGAGACACCGCCAAAGTTCCAAAACCAAACAACAACCCGAAAGAGACAGATGGAAAAAGAGAGGGATATGGAGAGATAGAAGGAGATAAGGATAGAGAGGGAGATGAGAACTTAAAGACAGTTTCTAAATACCTCCACCCCTCTCTGTCCTCTCCTGGCTCACTGAACAGTCACATGGCCTTGATGCACTCCTGGAACTCCTGCAAGATGCTCAAATGCCCCAAATGTAACTGGCACTACAAGTCCCAGCAGACACTGCATGCCCACCTCAGAGAAAAACACCCTGCGTCTGGGGGCTTGTGTGTGTGTGGGGGCTCGGGGGAGAAGTGTGTGTGTGTGGAGGGTCAAGGGGTGTGTGTGTGTGTACTGTAGCATGGGGAAGGCCCACCCTCGTCTGTCCCGGGGAGAGAGTTATGTCTGTGAGTACAAGCCCTACCGCTGTGGTGTGTGGGATTACACAACCTCCTCTAAAGGAAACCTCAGCATACACATGCAGTCAGACTAACACCTCAGCAACGTACAGGTAGGGTACGTAGGGTACACACACACCCTGCGCACGGCACACACACACACTCCGCACACAATGGGGGCTACGCTGTCAGAGACACGGCAGGCGAACAGGGCTACGGACGCACACACCCCACAGTCACACAGCCCCCTGCACACACAACACACCCTACCCCAGCCAGCCCCCTTCCCAGGGTAAGAGGTGGCGGTGTGAGGTGTGTGATTATGAGACCAGCATTGCCCGGAATCTTTGCATACACATCACCAGCGAGAAACACATGCCTAACGTGCTGCGCCTGAAACAAACACACAACGTGTTGCAGAGAAGCTATTACCTGGCCCACTGCAGGTGTCTGCCTCCTCAACTCACACACAGCATAGGGGAGAGACCACACACACATACTCAATAACTGTTCTGTTCGGCTCTGTTCACTGGCACATCAAGTTAGGTTGATACTTGATTATATCCATGCTTATATGTACAGTGTGTTTTCTCACGGCCTGTTTGTGTGCTGTGTATTCTAGGTGGGGAACAGTCTTTGGATATGCATCAACTATCAGCAGAGGAGCCAGTCGCCCCGGATTCAACCCTGAACCTCTCCCCTTCTCATCCTCCCTCCTCCTCACCATCCCCTTCTCCCCCTCCTCCACTGTCTCTCTCCCCCTCTTCTCCTCTTTCCTGTGGTGTGTTCCAGTGCCTGGTGTGTTCCAGTTTCTCCTCTGACAGTGTGGAGTCTCTTATGTCTCACCTGAGCACCCCCTGCTCCCTGCCCCAGTCTGAGTGGCGCTCTCTGGTGGCTGGAGGCTGCTATTGCAGGCTGTGTGGCTACAGCACCCCCCTCAGTGCTAACTTCACCCTGCACTGCCAGACAGACAGACACAGGACCCAGTACCAGCTGGCTTCCCACCTCTGGGAGAAGGGGGAGGCCGGGGACAGGGAGGAATTTGGGAAGTTGGTTGCTACAGGCAATCCAGTCCAGCTGAAGTGTAACTTGTGTGACTTCCAGACCACCAGCTTGGAGAAACTGAAAATACACAGCAACAACCCCCAACACCAGGCCAGCCTCAGAGTCTACAGGGTCAGTACACACACACACACAATTTGGAGGCCTGTGTCATTGCTGTACTTGGACTATAAGATTATTTCTAAATATCTGGCATATAGACAGCAAATAAAGCACAGGGACCAGATTTATTTAGTGCATCTTTCTCTCCGTCACAGTCTAACCCCAACCTATCACCCTCTCTCTCTAGTTCTTACAGCAGTACGACAGTGCAGTAGATGGAGGGTCCTGGTTGTTCCACTGTGTCCTGTGTAACTACTCCTCCTGTTCTAAACTCCACCTATTGAGACATACCCACTCCCCTGGTCATCAGAAGAGGGAGCTTCACTACTTACAGTTAGTGAGAGGGAGGAGCCTGGAGGAAGGGGAGGGGCTAGTGGCTACTTTCACCATTAGGAAGTGTCCCAGTCCTGAGACAGGTAAGAGACTTAGCTGGTCATTTCCAAATCCCTCCTATCTGAAGTGTGCACTTGTTCAGTCCCCCTGATGAATTTAAAAGTTTATGATTAATTAAGGCATTGGCAAGAGGGAGTTTCAACCATATTTGTACACCAGTCCAAAACAAGTTGATGAATAGAATGGAGAAAATGATCTACAGGCCTATAATGTCAACGGAGAGAAGAAACCTGGAGAGATGGAGCAGGGTGAAGAGAGAGTGATAGAGAGAGAAGGAATGATTGATTATGGTCAGGGATCTATTGGGTTAATTGGTTTGTCGAAACAAGCTCGTTACATCCCATATTGCCCCTGACAATGCTAACTTGAGACATCACCACTGAGACACTGCTATTGAACTTTAATGTTCTAGAATGGAGATTTAAAGGGTCAGTTACCCAGACTCAGAGCCTAATCCTGGACTAAAAAGCACTGTCAATAGAGATTCTCCGGCATGATTTTTAGTCTAGCAGCACTAGGCTTAATCAGGACCCCGGAAATCTTCCCTCAGTGTATCAATCAAATACATTTATAAAGCCCTTTTTACATCATCAGATGTCACAAAGTGCTTATACAGAAACCCAGCCTAAAACCCAAGAGAGCAAGCAATGCAGATGTCTATGCACTGTGGCTAGGAAAAACTCCCTAGAGAGACAGAAACCTAGAGAGGAACCAGGCTCTGAGGGGTGGCCACTCCTCTTCTGGCTACGCTGGGTGGAGATTATAAGAGTACATGGCCATTAAGGCCAGATCGTTCTTCAAGATGTTCAAACTTTCATAGATGATCAGTGGGGTCAAATAACAGTGGTTATAGAGTGTGCAACAGGTCAGCACCTCAGGAGTAAATGTCAGTTTCTTTTCATAGCCAAGCATTCAGAGGTAGAGAGAGCAGGTGCAGTAGAGAGATAGATAGATTTTTTTATTTTTTTATTTTACCTTTATTTAACTAGGCAAGTCAGTTAAGAACAAATTCTTATTTTCAATGACGGCCTAGGAACAGTGGGTTAACTGCCTGTTCAGGGGCAGAACGACAGATTTGTACCTTGTCAGCTCGGGGGTTTGAACTTGCAACCTTCCGGTTACTAGTCCAACGCTCTAACCACTAGGCTACCCTGATGGAGAGAGAGCAGGTGCGGAAGATAGAGATAGATGGAGAGTACCTTTCTGATGACTCTAATTTCCTCTAGTTTCTAACTGTCAGGATTAAATCTGGTCTAACTGTCAGGATTTTAATCTGGTCTAACTCAGTCTGCGGCTCTATTAATTAAACAGTCGATACCAGGTATTCAGTCTGAATGAACTGGTCTGAACCCCAGAAGGTTTCCTAATAGAAAATGTATACTGGATCAATTATTATACAGTATGTGTGTGTGTTGCTGTGTATTATCATACAGTACCAGTTTGGACACGCTTTATATTTACTATTTTCTACATTGTAGAATAATAGTGAAGACCTCAAAACGATGAAATAACACGTATGGAATCATCTAGTAACTAAGTATTAAATAAATATAAATATATTTTATATTTGAGATTCTTGGAAGTAGCCACCCTTTGCCTTGATGACAGCTTTGCACACTCTTGGCATTCTCTCAACCAGTTGAACACGTTCTCATTTACAATTGCGACCTGACCAAGATAAAGCAAAGCAGTTCGACAGATACAACGACACAGAGTTACACATGGAGTAAAACAAACATACAGTCAATAATACAGTAGAAAAATAGGTCTATATACAATGTGAGAAAATGAGGTGAGATAAGGGAGGTAAAGGCAAATAAAGGCCATGGTGGCGAAGTAAATACAATATCGCAAGTAAAACACTGGAATGGTAGATTTGCAGTAGAAGAATGTGCAAAGTAGAAATATAAATAATGGGGTGCAAAGGAGCAAAATAAATAAATAAATACAGTAGGGGAAGAGGTAGTTGTTTGGGCTAAGTTATAGATGGGCTATGTAAAGGTGCAGTAATCTGTGAGCTGCTCTGACAGCTGGTGCTTAAAGCTATTGAGGGAGATAAGTGTTTCCAGTTTCAGAGATTTTTGTAGTTCGTTCCAGTCATTGGCAGCAGAGAACTGGAAGGAGAGGCGGTCAAAGGAGGAATTGGTTTTGGGGGTGACCAGTGAGATATACCTGCTGGAGCACGTGCTAAAGGTGGGTGCTGCTATGGTGACCAGCGAGCTGAGATAAGGGCGGACTTTACCTAGCAGGGTCTTGTAGATGACCTGGAGCCAGTGGGTTTGGCGACGAGTATGAACCGAGGGCCAGCCAACCAGAGCGTACAGGTCGCAGTGGTGGGTAGTATATGGGGCTTTGGTGACAAAACGGATGGCCCTGTGATAGACGGCATCCAATTTATTGAGAGGGGTATTGGAGGCTATTTTGTAAATGACATCGCCGAAGTCGAGGATTGGTAGGATGGTCCGTTTTACGAGGGTATGTTTGGCGGCATGAGTGAAGGATGCTTTGTTGCGAAATAGGAAGCCAATTCTAGATTTATCTTTGGATTGGAGGTGTTTGATGAAGCAAGAGAAACTACAGTCCATCAATACTTTAAGACATGAATGTCAGTCATTCTGGAAAATTTGAAGAACTTTGAACTTTTCTTCAAGTAAAGTCACAAAAACCATCAAGTGTTATGATGAAACTGGCTCTCATGAGGACCGCCACAGGAAAGGAAGACCAAAGGATACCTCTTCTGTAGAGGATAAGTTCATTAGAGTTACCAGCCTCAGATTATAGTTCAAGTAACAGACTCATCTCAACATCAACTGTTCAGAGGAGACTGTGTGAATCAGGCGTTCATGGTCGAATTGCTGCAAAGAAACCACTACTAAAGGACACCAATAAGAAGAAGAGACTTTCTTTGATCCAAGAAACACAAGCATTAGACAGGTGGAAATCTGTGCTTTGGTCTGATGAATCCAAATTTGAGATTTTGGGTTCCAACCGCCATTGTTTGTGAGATGCAGAGAAGGTGACCGGATGATCTCCGCATGTGTGGCTCCCACCGGGAAGCATGGAGGACGAGATGTGATGGTGTGGGGGTGCTTTGCTGGTGACACTATCTGTGATTTATTTAGAATTCAAGGCACACTTAACCAGCATGGCTACCCTAGAATTCTTCAGCAATACGCCAATCCATCTGGTTTGCGCTTAGTGGGACTATCATTTGTTGTTCAATAGGACAATGACCCAACACACACCTCCAGACTGTGTAAGGGCTATTTGACCAAGGAGAGAGATGAAGTGACTCATCAGATGACCTGGCCTCCACAATCACCCGACCTCAACCCAATTGAGATGGTTTGGAATAAGTTGGACCACAGAGTGAAGGGAAAGCAGCCAACAAATGCTCAGCATATGTGGGAAGTTGTTCAAGACAGGAAAAGCACTCTTCGTGAAGCTGGTTGAGAGAATTCTAAGAATGTGCAAAGCTGTCATTATGGCAAAGGGTGGCTACTTTGAAGAATCTAAAATATATTTAGATTTGTTTAACACTTTTTGTTGTTGTTAATACATGATTCCATATGTGTTATTTCATAGTTTTGATGTCTTCACTATTATTCTACAATGTAGACAAAAAATAAGAAAAAACCTTGAATGAGTAGGTGTGTCCAAACCTTTGACTGGTACTGTATGTGTTACCTTTCGAGGTGGAAACATTGAGGAGGAGGGGGAGAGGAGAGATTCCCTTTCTCCAGCCAAGCGATCATTCTCTAGGCTGGAGGAGACACAGAGCCCCCTCTCTCCCAAACGCCCCAGAACAGACCAGCGCTCTACTCACCAACAGGCTACTGGCAAGTGCCCACTGTGCCAGTACACACTGGTATACACACACCTGAGACGCCACCTCATACTCACACACAGTGTGGTCCAGGACTGTGTGGACAAGCTCATGAGTGTGGTAAGTGTGTGTGTTTCTGTGTGTGTGTTCTAGCTACCTTTTCTTAGCAGAAGGGCAGTCAAGCTGATGGAGCTTTTAGTGTCTCCAGCAAACAGAGTGCTCATTTTTATCCACATCACCAACCATTACTTTGCCCAGCATGATCAGTGCTCTTTGTCTCCCCCTTTGACTCCCTCTTCCAATTTCCCCCTTCATCCCTCTCTCACCCTCTCCTATCCTCTCATCTCTCTCACCCCTCTCCTCTCATCTCTCTCACCCCTCTCCTCTCATCTCTCTGCTCATTTTTATCCACATCACCAACCATTACTTTGCCCAGCATGATCAGTGCTCTTTGTCTCCCCCTTTGACTCCCTCTTCCAATTTCCCCCTTCATCCCTCTCTCACCCTCTCCTATCCTCTCATCTCTCTCACCCCTCTCCTCTCATCTCTCTCACCCCTCTCCTCTCATCTCTCTCACCCCTCTCCTCTCATCTCTCTGCTCATTTTTATCCACATCACCAACCATTACTTTGCCCAGCATGATCAGTGCTCTTTGTCTCCCTCTTCCAATTTCCCCCTTCATCCCTCTCTCACCCTCTCCTATCCTCTCATCTCTCTCACCCTCTCCTCTCATCTCTCTCACCCTCTCTCTCATCTCATCTCTCAACCCTCTCCTCTCATCTCTCTCACCCTCTCCTCTCATCTCTCTCACCCCTCTCCTCTCATCTCTCTCACCCCTCTCCTCTCATCTCTCTCACCCTCTCCTATCCTCTCATCTCTCTCACCCTCTCCTCTCATCTCTCTCACTCCTCTCATCTCTCTCACCCTCTCCTCTCATCTCTCTCACCCTCTCCTCTCATCTCTCTCACCCCTCTCCTCTCATCTTTCTCACCCTCTCCTCTCATCTCTCACCCCTCTCCTCTCATCTCTCTCACCCCTCTCCTCTCATCTCTCTCACCCCTCTCCTCTCATCTCTCACCCCTCTCCTCTCATCTCTCTCACCCCTCTCCTCTCATCTCTCTCACCCCTCTCCTCTCATCTCTCACCCCTCTCCTCTCATCTCTCTCACCCCTCTCCTCTCATCTCTCTCACCCCTCTCCTCTCATCTCTCTCACCCCTCTCCTCTCATCTCTCTCAACCCTCTCCTCTCATCTCTCTCACCCCTCTCCTCTCATCTCTCTCACCCCTCTCCTCTCATCTCTCTCACCCTCTCCTCTCATCTCTCTCCCTCTCATCTCATCTCTCTCACCCCTCTCTCTCATCTCTCTCAACCCTCTCCTCTCATCTCTCTCACCCTCTCCTCTCATCTCTCTCACCCCTCTCCTCTCATCTCTCTCACCCCTCTCTCATCTCTCTCACTCCTCTCATCTCATCTCTCACCCCTCTCCTCTCATCTCTCTCACCCCTCTCCTCTCATCTCTCTCAACCTCTCCTCTCATCTCTCTCACCCTCTCCTCTCATCTCTCTCACCCCTCTCCTCTCATCTCTCTCACCCTCTCCTCTCATCTCTCTCACTCCTCTCATCTCATCTCTCACCCCTCTCCTCTCATCTCTCTCACCCTCTCCTCTCATCTCTCTCACCCCTCTCCTCTCATCTCTCTCAACCCTCTCCTCTCATCTCTCTCACCCTCTCCTCTCATCTCTCTCACCCCTCTCCTCTCATCTCTCTCACCCTCTCCTCTCATCTCTCTCACTCCTCTCATCTCATCTCTCACCCCTCTACTCTCATCTCTCTCACCCCTCTCCTCTCATCTCTCTCACCCTCTCATCTCATCTCTCACCCCTCTACTCTCATCTCTCTCACCCCTCTCCTCTCATCTCTCTCACCCTCTCATCTCATCTCTCACCCCTCTACTCTCATCTCTCTCACCCCTCTACTCTCATCTCTCTCACCCCTCTCCTCTCATCTCTCTCACCCCTCTCCTCTCATCTCTCTCACCCTCTCATCTCATCTCTCACCCCTCTACTCTCATCTCTCTCACCCCTCTCCTCTCATCTCTCTCACCCTCTCATCTCATCTCTCACCCCTCTACTCTCATCTCTCTCACCCCTCTACTCTCATCTCTCTCACCCCTCTCCTCTCATCTCTCTCACCCTCTCCTCTCATCTCTCTCACTCCTCTCATCTCATCTCTCACCCCTCTACTCTCATCTCTCTCACCCCTCTCCTCTCATCTCTCTCACCCCTCTCCTCTCATCTCTCTCACCCCTCTCCTCTCATCTCTCTCACCCCTCTACTCTCATCTCTCTCACCCCTCTCCTCTCATCTCTCTCACCCCTCTCCTCTCATCTCTCTCACCCTCTCCTCTCATCTCTCTCACTCCTCTCATCTCATCTCTCACCCCTCTACTCTCATCTCTCTCACCCCTCTACTCTCATCTCTCTCACCCCTCTCCTCTCATCTCTCTCAACCCTCTCCTCTCATCTCTCTCACCCTCTCCTCTCATCTCTCTCACCCCTCTCCTCTCATCTCTCTCACCCTCTCCTCTCATCTCTCTCTCTCATCTCATCTCTCACCCCCCCCTCTCTCTCATCTCTCTCACCCCTCTCCTCTCATCTCTCTCACCCTCTCATCTCATCTCTCACCCCTCTACTCTCATCTCTCTCACCCCTCTCCTCTCATCTCTCTCTACCCTCTCATCTCATCTCTCACCCCTCTACTCTCATCTCTCTCACCCCTCTACTCTCATCTCTCTCACCCTCTCATCTCATCTCTCACCCCTCTACTCTCATCTCTCTCCCCTCTACTCTCATCTCTCTCACCCCTCTCTCTCATCTCTCTCACCCTCTCATCTCATCTCTCACCCCTCTACTCTCATCTCTCTCACCCTCTACTCTCATCTCTCTCACCCTCTACTCTCATCTCTCTCACCCCTCTCCTCTCATCTCTCTCACCCCTCTACTCTCATCTCTCTCACCCCTCTCTCTCATCTCTCTCACCCCTCTCCTCTCATCTCTCTCACCCCTCTCCTCTCATCTCTCTCACCCTCTCCTCTCATCTCTCTCACCCCTCTCTCTCATCTCTCTCACCCCTCTCCTCTCATCTCTCTCAACCCTCTCCTCTCATCTCTCTCACCCCTCTCTCTCTCATCTCTCTCACCCCTCTCTCTCATCTCTCTCACCCCTCTCCTCTCATCTCTCTCACCCTCTCCTCTCATCTCTCTCACCTCTACTCTCTCTCTCTCACCTCTCCTCTCATCTCTCACCCCTCTCTCTCATCTCTCTCACCCCTCTCCTCTCATCTCTCTCACCCTCTCCTCTCATCTCTCTCACCCTCTCCTCTCATCTCTCTCACCCCTCTCCTCTCATCTCTCTCACCCCTCTCCTCTCATCTCTCTCACCCCTCTCCTCTCATCTCTCTCACCCCTCTACTCTCATCTCTCTCACCCCTCTCCTCTCATCTCTCTCACCCCTCTCCTCTCATCTCTCTCACCCCTCTCTCTCATCTCTCTCACCCCTCTCTCTCATCTCTCTCACCCCTCTCCTCTCATCTCTCTCACCCCTCTCCTCTCATCTCTCTCCCTCTCCTCTCATCTCTCTCACCCCTCTCCTCTCATCTCTCTCACCCCTCTCCTCTCATCTCTCTCACCCCTCTCCTCTCATCTCTCTCACCCTCTCCTCTCATCTCTCTCACCCCTCTCCTCTCATCTCTCTCACCCCTCTCCTCTCATCTCTCTCATCTTTCACCCCTCTCTCTCATCTCTCTCACCCTCTCCTCTCATCTCTCTCTCACCCCTCTCTCTCATCTCTCTCACCCCTCTCTCATCTCTCTCACCCTCTCTCATCATCTCTACTCTCTCTCTCACCCCTCTCCTCTCATCTCTCTCACCCCTCTCTCATCTCTCTCACCCCTCTCCTCTCATCTCTCTCACCCCTCTACTCTCATCTCTCTCACCCTCTCCTCTCATCTCTCTCACCCTCTCCTCTCATCTCTCTCATCTCCCAACCCTCTCCTCTCATCTCTCTCACCCTCTCCTCTCATCTCTCTCACCCCTCTCCTCTCATCTCTCTCACCCCTCTCTCTCATCTCTCTCACCCCTCTACTCTCATCTCTCTCACCCCTCTCCTCTCATCTCTCTCACCCCTCTCTCTCATCTCTCACCCCTCTCCTCTCATCTCTCTCAACCCTCTCCTCTCATCTCTCTCACCCTCTCCTCTCATCTCTCTCACCCCTCTCCTCTCATCTCTCTCACCCCTCTCTCTCATCTCTCTCACCCCTCTCTCTCATCTCTCACCCCTCTCCTCTCATCTCTCTCACCCCTCTCCTCTCATCTCTCTCTCACCCTCTCTCTCTCTCATCTCTCTCATCTCCTCACCCTCCTCTCATCTCTCTCACCCCTCTCCTCTCATCTCTCTCACCCCTCTCCTCTCATCTCTCTCACCCCTCTCCTCTCATCTCTCTCACCCTCTCATCTCATCTCTCACCCCTCTATCTCTCTCTCTCACCCCTCTACTCTCATCTCTCTCACCCTCTACCTCATCTCTCTCACCCTCTCCTCTCATCTCTCTCACCCTCTACTCTCATCTCTCTCACCCCTCTCCTCTCATCTCTCTCACCCTCTCTCTCATCTCTCACCCCTCTCCTCTCATCTCTCTCACCCTCTCCTCTCATCTCTCTCACCCTCTCCTCTCATCTCTCTCACCCCTCTCCTCTCATCTCTCTCACCCTCTCCTCTCATCTCTCTCACCCCTCTCCTCTCATCTCTCACCCCTCTCCTCTCATCTCTCTCACCCCTCTCCTCTCTCTCTCTCACCCCTCTACTCTCATCTCTCTCACCCCTCTCCTCTCATCTCTCTCACCCCTCTCCTCTCATCTCTCTCACCCTCTCCTCTCATCTCTCTCACCCCTCCCTCTCATCTCTCTCATCTACTCTCATCTCCTCTCCTCTCATCTCATCTCTCTCACCCCTCTCTCTCATCTCTCTCACCCCTCTCCTCTCATCTCTCTCACCCCTCTACTCTCATCTCTCACCTCTCTCATCTCTCTCACCCCTCTCCTCTCATCTCTCACCCCTCTCCTCTCATCTCTCTCACCCTCTCATCTCATCTCTCTCCCCTCTACTCTCATCTCTCACCCCTCTCCTCTCATCTCTCTCACCCCTCTCCTCTCATCTCTCTCACCCCTCTCCTCTCTCTCACCCCTGTCTCTCATCTCTCTCACCCCTCTCTCATCTCTCTCACCCCTCTCTCTCATCTCTCTCACCCCTCTCCTCTCATCTCTCTCACCCCTCTCCTCTCATCTCTCTCACCCCTCTCCTCTCTCTCACCCCTGTCCTCTCATCTCTCTCACCCCTGTCCTCTCATCTCTCTCACCCCTCTCCTCTCATCTCTCTCACCCCTCTCCTCTCATCTCTCTCACCCCTCTCCTCTCATCTCTCTCACCCTCATCTCTCTCTCCTCTCATCTCTCTCCCACCCTCTCATCTCTCATCTCTCTCATCTCCTCACCCCTCTCCTCTCATCTCTCTCACCCTCTCCTCTCATCTCTCTCACCCCTCTCCTCTCATCTCTCTCACCCCTCTCCTCTCATCTCTCTCACCCCTCTCCTCTCATCTCTCTCACCCCTCTCTCTCATCTCTCTCACCCTCTCCTCTCATCTCTCTCACCCCTCTCCTCTCATCTCCTCTCACCCCTCTCTCTCATCTCTCTCACCCCTCTACTCTCATCTCTCTCACCCTCTCCTCTCATCTCTCTCACCCCTCCTCTCATCTCTCTCACCCTCTCCTCTCATCTCTCTCACCCCTCTCCTCTCATCTCTCTCTCCCTCTCCTCTCATCTCTCTCACCCCTCTCCTCTCATCTCTCTCACCCCTCTACTCTCATCTCTCTCACCCCTCTCTCATCTCTCTCATCTCCTCTCATCTCTCACCCCTCTACTCTCATCTCTCTCACCCCTCTCCTCTCATCTCTCTCACCCCTCTCCTCTCATCTCTCTCACCCCTCTACTCTCCTCTCTCTCTCCTCTCTCTCACTCTCTCACCCCTCTCCTCTCATCTCTCTCACCCCTCTCCTCTCATCTCTCTCACCCTCTCATTCTCTCATCTCTCTCTCACCCCTCTCCTCTCATCTCTCTCACCCCTCTCCTCTCATCTCTCTCACCCCTCTCTCATCTCTCTCACCCCTCTCTCTCTCTCACCCCTCTACTCTCATCTCTCCTCCTCTCATCTCATCTCTCTCACCCCTCTCCTCTCATCTCTCTCACCCCTCTCCTCTCATCTCTCTCACCCCTCTCCTCTCATCTCTCTCACCTCTCTCATCTCTCATCTCTCTCTCCCATCTCTCCTCTCATCTCTCTCACCCTCTCCTCTCATCTCTCTCACCCCTCTCCTCTCATCTCTCTCACCCCTCCCTCTCATCTCTCTCACCCCTCTCTCTCATCTCTCTCACACCCTCTCCTCTCATCTCTCTCACCCCCTCTACTCTCACCCCTCTCTCTCATCTCCTCTCTACTCTCATCTCTCTCACCCCCTCTCTCATCTCTCACCCTCTCTCTCTCTCATCTCTCTCACCCCTCCTCCTCTCATCTCTCTCACCCCTCCTCTCATCTCTCTCACCCCTCTCCTCTCATCTCTCTCACCCCTCTACTCTCATCTCTCTCACCCCTCTCTCTCTCATCTCTCTCACCCCTCTCTCTCTCATCTCTCTCACCCCTCTCCTCTCATCTCTCTCACCCTCTCCTCTCATCTCTCTCTCACCCCTCTCCTCTCATCTCTCTCACCCCTCTCCTCTCATCTCTCTCACCCCTCTCTCATCTCTCATCTCTCTCACCCCTCTACTCTCATCTCTCTCACCCTCTATCTCATCTCTCTCACCCCTCTCTCTCATCTCTCTCTCTCCTCTCATCTCTCTCACCCCTCTCATCTCTCATCTCTCTCACCCTCTCCTCTCATCTCTCTCACCCCTCTCTCTCTCATCTCTCTCACCCTCTCCTCTCATCTCTCTCTCACCCCTCTCTCTCTCACCCCTCTCCTCTCATCTCTCACCTCCCTCCTCTCACCCTCTCTCACCCCTCTCCTCTCATCTCTCTCACCCCTCTCCTCTCATCTCTCTCACCCCTCTCCTCTCATCTCTCTCTCACCCCTCTCTCTCATCTCTCTCCCCTCTCTCTCATCTCTCTCTCACCCCTCTCTCTCATCTCTCTCTCCCCTCTCCTCTCATCTCTCACTCTCTCACCCTCTCTACTCTCATCTCTCTCACCCCTCTCCTCTCATCTCATCTCTCACCCCTCTACTCTCATCTCTCTCACCCCTCTACTCTCATCTCTCTCTCACCCCTCATCTCTCTCATCTCTCTCACCCCTCTCTCTCTCATCTCTCTCACCCCTCTACTCTCATCTCTCTCATCTCTCTCATCTCCTCACTCATCTCTCTCACCCCTCTCATCTCTCACCCCTCTACTCTCATCTCTCTCACCCCTCTCCTCTCATCTCTCTCACCCCTCTCCTCTCTCTCATCTCTCACCCCTCCCCTCTACTCTCATCTCTCTCACCCCTCTCCTCTCATCTCTCTCACCCTCTCCTCTCATCTCTCTCACCCCTCTCCTCTCATCTCTCTCACCCCTCTACTCTCATCTCTCTCACCCCTCTCTCTCATCTCTCACCCCTCTCCTCTCATCTCTCACCCTCTCCTCTCATCTCTCTCACCCCTCTACTCTCATCTCTCTCACCCCTCTCCTCTCATCTCTCTCACCCCTCTACTCTCATCTCTCTCACCCCCCTCTACTCTCATCTCTCTCACCCCTCTCCTCTCATCTCTCTCACCCCTCTCCTCTCATCTCTCTCACCCCTCTACTCTCATCTCTCTCACCCCTCTCCTCTCTCACCCTCTCTCTCCTCTCTACTCTCATCTCTCTCCCCTCTCCTCTCATCTCTCTCACCCCTCTCCTCTCATCTCTCTCACCCCTCTCCTCTCTCTCTCTCTCTCTCATCTCTCTCACCCCTCTCTCTCATCTCTCTCTCTCTCATCCCTCTCTCTCCTCTCATCTCTCTCTCCTCTCATCTCTCTCATCTCCTCTCATCTCCTCTCTCTCTCATCTCTCTCACCCCTCTCCTCTCATCTCTCTCACCCCTCTCCTCTCATCTCTCTCACCCTCTCCTCTCATCTCTCTCACCCTCTCTCATCTCTCATCTCTCTCATCACTCTCCTCCTCTCTCTCATCTCTCTCACCCCTCTCCTCTCATCTCTCTCACCCCTCTACTCTCATCTCTCTCACCCCTCTCCTCTCATCTCTCTCACCCCTCTACTCTCATCTCTCTCACCCCTCTCTCTCTCATCTCTCTCACCCTCTCCTCTCATCTCTCTCACCCCTCTCTCTCATCTCTCTCTCATCTCTCCTCTCATCTCTCTCACCCTCTACTCTCATCTCTCTCACCCCTCTCCTCTCATCTCTCTCACCCTCTCCTCTCATCTCTCTCACCCTCTACTCTCATCTCTCTCACCCCTCTCTCTCATCTCTCTCACCCCTCTCCTCTCATCTCTCTCACCCCTCTCATCTCTCATCTCTCTCACCCCTCTCTCTCTCATCTCTCTCACCCCTCTACTCTCATCTCTCTCACCCCTCTCATCTCTCATCTCTCTCATCTCTCTCACCCCTCTCCTCTCATCTCTCTCACCCCTCTCCTCTCATCTCTCTCACCCCTCTCTACTCTCATCTCTCTCACCCCTCTCTCTCATCTCTCTCACCCCTCTCCTCTCATCTCTCTCACCCCTCTCCTCTCATCTCTCTCACCCTCTACTCTCATCTCTCTCACCCTCTCCTCTCATCTCTCTCACCCCTCTACTCTCATCTCTCTCACCCTCTCTCTCTCTCATCTCTCTCACCCCTCTCCTCTCATCTCTCTCACCCCTCTCCTCTCATCTCTCTCACCCCTCTCTCTCATCTCTCTCTCACCCTCTCTCTCATCTCTCTCCTCCTCATCTCATCTCTCTCCCCTCTCCTCTCATCTCATCTCACCCTCTCATCTCTCTCATCTCTCTCACCCCTCTCCCCTCTCTCTCATCTCTCTCACCCCTCTCTCTCATCTCTCTCTCTCCCCTCTCCCTCATCTCTCTCACCCTCTCATCTCTCTCACCCCTCCTCTCTCAATCTCTCTCACCCTCTCCTCTCATCTCTCTCACCCCTCTCCTCTCATCTCTCTCACCCCTCTCCTCTCATCTCTCTCACCCCTCTACTCTCATCTCTCTCTCCTCTCCTCTCATCTCTCTCACCCCTCTCCTCTCATCTCTCTCACCCTCTCTCTCTCATCTCTCTCACCCCTCTCTCTCATCTCACCCCTCTCTCACCCCTCTCCTCTCATCTCTCATCTCTCATCTCTCTCACCCCTCTCTCTCTCATCATCTCTCACCCCTCTCCTCTCATCTCTCTCACCCCTCTCCTCTCATCTCTCTCACCCCTCTCATCTCTCATCTCTCTCACCCCTCTACTCTCATCATCTCTCCTCCCTCTCATCTCTCTCACTCTCCTCTCTCATCTCTCTCACCCCCTCTCCTCTCATCTCTCTCTCACCTCTACTCTCATCTCTCTCACTCTCATCTCTCTCACCCCTCTCCTCTCATCTCACCCCTCACTCCATCTCTCTCACTCTCATCTCATCTCTCTCACCCCTCTCCTCTCATCTCTCTCACCCCTCTACCCCTCTCCTCACTCCTCTCCTCTCATCTCTCTCCCTCTCCTCTCATCTCTCTCACCCCTCTCCTCTCATCTCTCTCTCACCCCTCTCTCTCTCATCTCTCTCTCTCATCTCTCTCACCCTCTCCTCTCATCATCTCTCTCATCCCTCTCCTCTCATCTCTCTCTCACCCCTCTCCTCTCATCTCTCTCACCCCTCTACTCTCATCTCTCTCCTCCTCTACTCTCATCTCTCTCACCCTCTCTCTCATCTCTCTCACCCCTCTCATCTCTCTCATCTCTCTCATCTCTCTCACCCTCTCCTCTCATCTCTCTCACCCCTCTCCTCTCATCTCTCTCACCCCTCTCCTCTCATCTCTCTCACCCCTCTCATCTCTCATCTCTCTCTCATCTCCCTCTCCTCTCATCTCTCTCACCCCTCTCCTCTCATCTCTCTCACCCCTCTACTCTCATCTCTCTCACCCCTCTCCTCTCATCTCTCTCACCCCTCTCATCTCTCTCATCTCTCTCACCCCTCTCCTCTCATCTCTCTCACCCCTCTCCTCTCATCTCTCTCACCCCCTCCTCTCATCTCTCTCATCTCTCTCATCTCTCTCACCCCTCTCCTCTCATCTCTCTCACCCCTCTCCTCTCATCTCTCTCACCCTCCTCTCATCTCTCTCACCCTCTCTCTCATCTCTCTCACCCCTCTACTCTCATCTCTCTCACCCTCTCCTCTCATCTCTCTCACCCCTCTCCTCTCATCTCTCTCACCTCCTATCTCTCATCTCTCTCACCCCTCTCCTCTCATCTCTCTCACCCTCTCTCTCTCACTCTCTCATCTCTCTCACCCCTCTCCTCTCATCTCTCTCACCCTCTACTCTCATCTCTCTCACCCCTCTCCTCTCATCTCTCTCACCCTCTACTCTCATCTCTCTCACCTCTCTCTCTCTCATCTCTCTCACCCCTCTCCTCTCATCTCTCTCTCCCCTCTACTCTCATCTCTCTCACCCCTCTCCTCTCATCTCTCTCACCCTCTACTCTCATCTCTCTCACCCTCTCCTCTCATCTCTCTCACCCCTCTCCTCTCATCTCTCTCACCCTCTCCTCTCATCTCTCTCACCCCTCTCCTCTCATCTCATCTCTCTCCCCTCCTCTCTCTCTCATCTCTCTCACCCCTCTCCTCTCATCTCTCTCACCCCTCCTCTCTCTCATCTCTCTCTCACCCCTCTCCTCATCTCTCTCACCCTCTCTCATCTCTCATCTCTCTCACCCCTCTACTCTCATCTCTCTCACCCTCTCTCCTCATCTCTCTCACCCCTCTCCTCATCATCTCTCTCACCCCTCTCCTCTCATCTCTCTCATCTCTCTCACCCCCTCTCCTCTCATCTCTCTCACCCCTCTCCTCTCATCTCTCTCACCCCTCTACTCTCATCTCTCTCACCCCTCTCCTCTCATCTCTCTCACCCCTCTCCTCTCATCTCTCTCACCCCTCTCCTCTCATCTCTCTCACCCCTCTCCTCTCATCTCTCTCACCCCTCTACTCTCATCTCTCTCACCCCTCTCCTCTCATCTCTCTCACCCCTCTCCTCTCATCTCTCTCACCCCTCTCTCTCATCTCTCTCACCCCTCTCCTCTCATCTCCTCTCTCTCTCATCTCTCTCACCCCTCTCTCCTCTCATCTCTCTCACCCCTCTCCTCTCATCTCTCTCACCCCTCTCCTCTCATCTCTCTCACCCCTCTACTCTCATCTCTCTCACCCCTCTCCTCTCATCTCTCTCACCCCTCTCTCCTCTCATCTCTCTCACCCTCTCCTCTCATCTCTCTCACCCCTCTCCTCTCATCTCTCTATCTCATCTCACCCCCTCCTCTCTATCTCACCCTCTCATCTCTCTCACCCTCTCCCTCTCATCTCTCTCACCCCTCTACTCTCATCTCTCTCCCTCCTCTCTGTCTCTCTCACCTCTAATTCTCTCATCTCTCTCACCCCTCTCCTCTCATCTCATCTCTCACCCCTCTACTCTCATCTCTCTCACCTACTCTCTCTCACTCTCATCTCTCTCACCCCTCTCCTCTCATCTCTCTCTCACCCTCTCCTTCATCTCTCATCTCTCTCACCTCTCACCTCTCTGCTCTCATCTCTCTCACCCCCTCTACTCTCATCTCTCTCACCCCTCTCTCTCATCTCCTCACCCCTCTCTCATCTCTCTCACCCCTCTTCTCATCTCTCTCACCTACTCTCCTCTCATCTCTCTCACCCCTCTCCTCTCATCTCTCTCTACTCTCATCTCTCTCCCCTCTACTCTCATCTCTCATCTCTATCTCTCACCCCTCTCCTCTCATCTCTCTCACCCCTCTCTCTCATCTCTCTCATCTCTCCTCTCACCTCTCTCACCCCTCTTATCTCTCATCTCTCTCACCCCTCTACTCTCATCTCTCTTCATCTCCTCTCACCCCTCTCCTCTCATCTCTCTCACCCTCTCCTCTCATCTCTCTCACCCCTCTCCTCTCATCTCTCTCACCCTCTCCTCTCATCTCTCTCACCCCCTCTCCTCTCATCTCTCTCTCACCCCCTCTCTCTCATCTCTCTCACCCTCTCCTCTCATCTCTCTCACCCTCTATCTCTCATCTCTCTCACCCTCTCACTCTCATCTCTCTCACCCCTCTCTACTCTCATCTCTCTCACCCTCTCCTCTCATCTCTCTCACCCCTCTCCTCTCATCTCTCTCACCCCTCCCTCTCTCTCACCCCTCTACTCTCATCTCATCTCTCCCTCTCTACTCTCATCTCTCTCACCCTCTCCTCATCTCTCTCACCCCTCTCTATCTCTCACCCCTCTCCCTCTCACCCTCTCCTCTCATCTCTCTCACCCCTCTACTCTCATCTCTCTCTGCCCCTCTCTCTCACCTCTCCTCTCATCTCTCTCACCCCCTCCTCTCATCTCTCTCACCCCTCTCCTCTCATCTCTCTCACCCCTCTCCTCTCATCTCTCTCACCCTCTCCTCTCATCTCTCTCACCCCTCTCCTCTCATCTCTCTCACCCTCTCCTCTCATCTCTCTCACCCTCTCTCCTCCTCTCATCTCTCTCACCCCTCTCCTCTCATCTCTCTCACCCCTCTCCTCTCATCTCTCTCACCCCTCTCCTCTCATCTCTCTCACCCCCCTCTCCTCTCATCTCTCTCACCCCTCTCCTCTCATCTCTCTCACCCCTCTCCTCTCATCTCTCTCACCCCTCTCCTCTCATCTCTCTCACCCCTCTCCTCTCATCTCTCTCACCCCTCTCCTCTCATCTCTCTCACCCCACCCCTCTCCTCTCATCTCTCTCACCCCCTCTCCTCCTCATCTCTCTCACCCCTCTCCTCTCATCTCTCTCACCCCTCTCCTCTCTCACCCCTCTCCTCTCATCTCTCACCCTCATCTCTCTCACCCTCTCCTCTCATCTCTCTCACCCTCTCTCTCATCTCTCTCCTCTCATCTCTCATCCTCACTCCCCTCTCCTCTCATCTCTCTCACCCTCTCCTCTCATCTCTCACCCCTCTCTCTCTCATCTCTCTCTCCCTCTCTTCTCATCTCTCTCTCACTCTCTCACCCCTCTCTCATCTCTCTCACCCTCTCTCTCATCTCCTCTCCTCTCTCATCTCTCTCACCCCTCTCCTCTCATCTCTCTCACCCCTCTCTCATCTCTCATCTCTCTCACCCCTCCTCTCATCTCTCTCACCCCTCTCCTCTCATCTCTCTCACCCCTCTCCTCTCATCTCTCTCACCCCTCTCCTCTCATCTCTCTCTCTCACCCCTCTCATCTCTCATCTCTCTCTCACCCTCCTCTACTCTCATCTCTCTCACCCCTCCTCTCATCTCTCTCACCCCTCTCATCTCTCATCTCCTCTCTCACACCCCTCCTCTCATCTCTCTCACCCTCTACTCTCATCTCTCTCACCCTCTCCTCATCCTCTCATCCTCTATCTCTCATCCCCTCTCTCTCATCTCTTCACCCTCTCTCACCCTCTCAACCCTCTCATCTCTCTCACCCCTCTCCTCTCATCTCTCACCCTCTCTCATCTCTCATCTCTCTCACCCTCTCCTCTCATCTCTCTCACCCTCTCCTCTCATCTCTCTCTCTCTCACCTCTCTCTCTCATCTCTCTCCTCTCATCTCTCTCACCTCTCATCTCTCTCACCCCTCTCCTCTCATCTCTCTCACCCCTCTCCTCTCTCACCCTCTCTCTCACCCCTCTACCTCTCATCTCTCTCACCCCTCTCCTCTCATCTCTCTCACCCCTCTCCTCTCATCTCTCTCACCCCTCTCCTCTCATCTCTCTCACCCTCTCTCCTCTCATCTCTCTCCCTCCCTTCTCACTCTCTCCTCTCATCTCTCTCATCCCCTCTCCTCTCATCTCTCTCACCCCTCTCCTCTCATCTCTCTCACCCTCTCCTCTCATCTCTCTCACCCTCTCCTCTCATCTCTCACCCTCTCTCTCATCTCTCTCACCCTCTCCTCTCATCTCTCTCACCCCTCTCCTCTCATCTCCTCTCACCCCTCTCCTCTCATCTCTCTCACCTCCTCTCTCTCTCTCACCCTCTCATCTCTCTCACCCCTCTCTCATCTCTCTCATCTCTCTCACCCCTCTCTCTCTCATCTCTCTCTCTCATCTCCCCCTCTCCTCTCATCTCTCTCTCACCCCTCTCCCTCTCATCTCTCTCACCCCTCTCCTCTCATCTCTCTCACCCTCTCTCATCTCTCTCACCCTCTCCTCTCTCTCTCTCACCCCTCTCCTCTCATCTCTCTCACCCCTCTCCTCTCATCTCTCTCACCCTCTCTCTCATCTCTCTCACCCTCTCCTCTCATCTCTCTCACCCCTCTCCTCTCATCTCTCATCTCTCCTCTCATCCCTCTCTCTCTCTCATCTCTCTCACCCTCTCCTCTCATCTCTCTCACCCTCTCTCTCATCTCTCTCACCCCTCCTCTCCTCTCATCTCTCTCACCCACTCTCTCTCATCTCTCTCACCCCTCTCCTCTCATCTCTCTCACCCCTCTCCTCTCATCTCTCTCACCCTCTCCTCTCATCTCTCTCACCCTCTCTCTCTCATCTCTCTCACCCTCTCCTCTCATCTCTCATCTCTCTCACCCTCTCTCCTCTCATCTCTCTCACCCTCTCTCTCTCTCATCTCCTCTCATCCTCTCTCCTCTCATCTCTCTCAACCCTCTCTCTCATCTCTCTCACCCTCTCTCTCATCTCTCTCACCCTCTCCTCTCATCTCTCTCACCCCTCTCCTCTCATCTCTCACCCTCTACTCTCATCTCCTCACCTCCCTCTCATCTCTCTCACCCTCTCTCATCTCTCACCCCTCTCTCTCACCCCTCTCTCCTCTCATCTCTCTCAACCCTCTCCTCTCATCTCTCTCACCCCTCTACTCTCATCTCTCTCACCCCTCTCCTCTCATCTCTCTCACCCTCTCCTCTCATCTCTCTCACCCCTCTCCTCTCATCTCTCTCACCCCTCTCTCTCTCATCTCTCTCACCCTCTACTCTCATCTCTCTCACCCCCTCTCCTCTCTCTCTCTCACCCTCTACTCTCATCTCTCTCACCCCTCTCCTCTCATCTCTCTCACCCTCATCTCTCTCACCCTCTACTCTCATCTCTCTCACCCCTACTCTCATCTCTCTCACCCCTCTCCTCTCATCTCTCTCTCTCCTCTCATCTCTCTCACCCCTCTCCTCTCATCTCTCTCACCCTCTCTACTCTCATCTCTCTCACCCCCTCTCCTCTCATCTCTCTCACCCCTCTCCTCTCATCTCTCTCACCCTCACTCTCTACTCTCATCTCTCTCCCTTGCCCCTCTCTCCTCACCCTCTCTCTCATCTCCTCTCACCCCTCTCCTCTCATCTCTCTCACCCCTCATCTCCTCTCATCTCTCTCACCCTCTCTATCTCTCATCTCTCTCATCCCCTCTCCCTCTCTCATCTCTCTCACCCCTCTCTCTCATCTCTCTCATCTCTCTCACCCCTCCCCTCTCTCATCTCTCTCACCCCTCTCTCTCTCTCACCCCTCTCTCATCTCTCCCCTCTCCTCTCATCTCTCTCACCCCTCTCCTCTCATCTCTCCACCCCTCTCCTCTCATCTCTCTCACCCCTCTCTCTCTCATCTCTCTCACCCCTCTACTCTCATCTCTCTCACCTCCCTCTCTCCCCCTCTCATCTCTCTCACCCCTCTCCTCTCTCATCTCTCTCACCCTCTCCTCTCATCTCTCTCACCCCTCTCCCTCTCATCTCTCCACCCTCTACTCTCATCTCTCTCACCCCTCTCCTCTCATCTCTCTCACCCCTCTCCTCTCATCTCTCTCACCCCTCTCTCTCATCTCTCTCTCTCACCCTCCTCTCATCTCTCTCACCCCTCTCCTCTCATCTCTCTCATCTCCTCTCCTCTCATCTCTCTCTCTCTCCTCTCATCTCTCTCACCCTCTCTCTCTCTCTCTCACCCCTCTCCTCTCATCTCTCTCACCCCTCTCCTCTCATCTCTCTCACTCACCCCTCTCCTCTCATCTCTCTCTCCCTCTCTCTCATCTCTCTCACCCTCTCTCATCTCTCATCTCTCTCATCTTCTCACCCCCTCTCCTCTCATCTCTCTCACCCCTCTACTCTCATCTCTCTCACCCCTCTCCTCTCATCTCATCTCTCTCACCCTCTCACTCTCCTCTCATCTCTCACCCTCTCTCCTCTCATCTCTCTCACCACCCTCTCTCCTCCCTCATCTCTCTCACCCCTCTCCTCTCATCTCTCTCACCCTCTACTCTCATCTCTCTCACCCCTCTCCTCTCATCTCTCTCACCTCTCTCTCTCATCTCTCTCACCCTCTCCTCTCTCTCTCTCTCTGCCCTCTCTACTCTCATCTCTCTCACCCCTCTACTCTCATCTCTCTCACCCCTCTCTCTCATCTCTCTCACCCCTCTCTCTCATCTCTCTCTCACCCTCTCTCTCTCTCATCTCTCACCCTCCTCTCATCTCTCATCCTCTCTCTCATCTCTCTCACCTCTCATCTCTCTCACCCTCTACCTCATCTACTCTCATCTCTCTCACCCCTCTCCTCTCATCTCTCTCATCTCTCCTCTCATCTCTCTCACCCCTCTCTCACTCTCATCTCTCTCACCCCTCTCCTCTCATCTCATCTCTCTCTCATCTCCCACCCTCTCCTCTCATCTCTCTCACCCTCCTCTCATCTCTCACCCCTCTCTCTCATCTCCTCACCCTCTACTCTCATCTCTCTCCCTCTCTCACCCCTCTCCTCTCATCTCTCTCACCCCTCTCCTCTCATCTCTCTCACCCATCTCTCTCACTCCTCATCTCTCTCACCCCTCTCCTCTCTCACCTCTCTCTCACCTCTCCTCTCATCTCTCTCACCCTCTCCTCTCATCTCTCTCACCCCTCTCCTCTCATCTCTCTCACCTCTCTCATCTCTCTCACCCCTCTCCTCTCATCTCTCTCACCCCTCTCATCTCTCATCTCTCTCACCCCTCTCCTCTCATCTCTCTCACCCTCTCCTCTCATCTCTCTCTCACCCTCTCTCTCATCTCTCTCACCCCTCTCATCTCTCATCTCTCTCTCTCTCACCCTCTCCTCTCATCTCTCTCACCCCTCTACTCTCATCTCTCTCACCCCTCTCCTCTCATCTCTCTCACCCTCTCCTACTCTCATCTCTCTCACCCCCTCTCTCTCACTCTCTCATCTCTCTCACCCCTCTCTCCTCTCATCTCTCTCACCCCTCTCCTCTCATCTCACCACCTCTATCTCTCATCTCTCTCACTCCTCTCTCCTCTCATCTCTCTCACCCCTCTCCTCTCATCTCTCTCACCCTCTCTCTCATCTCTCTCACCCTCTACTCTCATCTCACTCCTCTCATCTCTCTCACCCCTCTCCTCTCATCTCTCTCACCCTCTCTCTCTCTCACCCTCTCCTCTCATCTCTCTCACCCCTCTACTCTCATCTCTCTCACCCCTCTCCTCTCATCTCTCTCACCCCTCTCCTCTCATCTCTCTCACCCCTCCCTCTCATCTCTCTCACCCCCTCTCACTCTCTCCCTCTCTCTCATCTCTCTCACCCCTCTACTCTCATCTCTCTCACCCCTCTCTCTCATCTCTCTCTCCCTCTCTCTCATCTCTCATCTCTCTCACCCCTCTCTCATCTCTCTCACCCTCTCTCCACCCTCTCATCTCTCATCTCTCTCATCCCTCTACTCTCATCTCTCTCACCCTCTACTCTCATCTCTCTCACCCCTCTCCTCTCATCTCTCTCACCCTCTACTCTCATCTCTCTCACCCCTCTCCTCTCATCTCTCTCACCCTCTCCTCTCATCTCTCTCTCACCTCCTCTACTCTCATCTCTCTCACCCCTCTCTCTCATCTCTCTCACCCCCTCTCCTCTCATCTCTCTCACCTCTCTCACTCTCTCTCTCTCACCCCTCTCCTCTCATCTCTCTCACCCCTCTCTCTCACCCCTCATCTCATCTCTCTCACCCCTCTCTCTCTCATCTCTCTCTACTCACCTCTCTCCTCTCTCATCTCTCTCACCCCACCCTCTCTCTCTCTCATCTCTCTCACCCTCTACTCTCATCTCTCCTCCTCATCTCATCTCTCACACCTCTCCTCTCTCATCTCTCTCACCCCTCTCTCTCATCTCTCTCACCCTCTCTCTCATCTCTCTCACCCCTCTCCTCTCATCTCTCTCATCTCCCTCTCCTCTCATCTCTCTCACCCTCTACTCTCATCTCTCTCACTCCATCTCTCTCACTCTCCTCTCATCTCTCTCACCCTCCCTCTCATCTCTCATCTCTCATCTCACCTCCTCTCATCTCTCTCACCCCTCTCTCATCTCTCTCACCCCTCTCTCTCACCCTCTCTCACTCCTCTCCCTCTCATCTCTCTCACCCCTCTCTCTCCTCTCCTCTCTCTCTCTCACCCTCTACTCTCATCTCTCTCATCTCTCTCATCTCTCTCACCCTCCTCTCATCTCTCTCACCCCTCTCTCTCATCTCTCTCACCCTCTACTCTCTCATCTCTCTCACCCTCTCCTCTCATCTCTCTCACCCCTCTCCTCTCATCTCTCTCACCCCTCTCCTCATCATCTCTCTCACCCCTCTCCTCTCATCTCTCTCACCCTCTCCCATCTCTCTCATCTCTCTCATCTCTCACCCTCTCCTCTCATCTCTCTCTCACCCTCTCCTCTCATCTCTCTCACCCTCTCCTCTCATCTCTCTCACCCCTCTCCTCTCATCTCTCTCTCTCTCTCATCTCTCTCACCCTCTACTCTCATCTCTCTCACCCCCTCTACCTCATCTCTCTCACCTCTCCTCTCATCTCTCTCTCACCCTCTCCTCTCATCTCTCTCACCCTCCTCTCATCTCTCACCCTCTCTCTCATCTCTCCACCCTCCTCTCATCTCTCTCACCCCTCTCCTCTCATCTCTCTCACCCTCTCCTCTCATCTCTCTCACCCCTCTCCTCTCATCTCTCTCTCACCCTCTCCTCTCATCTCTCTCACCCTCTCCTCTCATCTCTCTCACCCTCTCCTCTCATCTCTCTCACCCTCTACTCTCATCTCTCTCACCCTCTACTCTCATCTCTCTCACCCCTCTCCTCTCATCTCTCACCCTCTCTCTCATCTCTCTCACCCCTCTCCTCTCATCTCTCTCACCCTCTCCTCTCATCTCTCTCACCCCTCTCTCTCCTCTCATCTCTCTCACCCTCTCTCACCCCTCTCCTCATCTCTCTCACCCTCTCTCTCATCTCACCCCTCTCTCATCTCTCTCACCCTCTCCTCTCATCTCTCTCACCCCTCTCCTCTCATCTCTCTCACTCTCTCTCATCTCTCTCTCCTCTCATCTCTCTCACCCCTCTCCTCTCATCTCTCTCACCCTCTCCTCTCATCTCTCTCACCCCTCTCCTCTCATCTCTCTCACCCTCTCTCCTCTCTCACCCCTCTATCTCTCTCACTCCCCTCTCCTCTCATCTCTCTCACCCTCTCCTCTCATCTCTCTCACCCCTCCTCTCCTCTCATCTCTCTCTCACCTCTCTCTCACCCCTCTCCTCTCATCTCTCTCACCCTCTCCTCTCATCTCTCTCACCCTCTCCTCTCATCTCTCTCACCCCTCTCCTCTCATCTCTCTCTCACCCCTCTCCTCTCATCTCTCTCACCCTCTCCTCTCATCTCTCTCACCCCTCTCCTCTCATCTCTCTCACCCTCTCCTCTCATCTCTCTCTCTCCTCTCATCTCTCTCACCCTCTCCCTCATCCTCTCACCCTCTCATCTCTCTCACCCTCTCTCATCTCTCTCACCCTCTCCTCTCATCTCTCTCACCCTCTCTCCATCTCATCTCTCTCACCTCTCTACTCTCATCTCTCTCACCCTCTCTCCATCTCTCTCTCTCACTCTCTCTCTCCCCTCTCCTCTCATCTCTCTCACCCTCTCCTCTCATCTCTCTCACCCTCTACTCTCATCTCTCTCACCCCTCTCTCATCTCATCTCTCTCATCTCTCTCACCCCTACTCTCATCTCTCTCACCCTCTCCTCTCATCTCTCTCACCCTCTCCTCTCATCTCTCTCACCCTCTACTCTCATCTCTCACCCTCTCCTCTCATCTCTCTCACCCCTCTCCTCTCTCTCTCACCCTCTCCTCTCATCTCTCTCACCCCTCTCCTCTCATCTCTCTCACCCTCTACTCTCATCTCTCTCACCCTCTCCTCTCATCTCTCTCACCCTCTCCTCTCATCTCTCTCACCCTCTCTCTCATCTCTCATCTCTCTCTCACCCTCTCTCTCATCTCTCTCACCCCCTCTCCTCTCATCTCTCTCACCCCTCTCCTCTCATCTCTCTCACCCCCTCTCTCATCTCCACCCCTCTCCTCCTCTCATCTCTCTCACTTCCCCTCTCCTCTCATCTCTCTCACCCCTCTCCTCATCATCTCTCACCCCTCCTCCTCTCATCTCTCACCCTCTCTCTCATCTCCCCCCTCTCCTCTCATCTCTCTCTCTACCCCTCTCCTCTCATCTCTCTCCCCTCCTCTCATCTCTCTCACCCCTCTCCTCTCATCTCTCTCACCCCTCTCTCTCATCTCTCACCCTCTCTCTCATCTCTCTCACCTCTCTCTCTCATCTCTCTCACCCCTCTCCTCTCATCTCTCTCACCCTCTCTCTCATCTCTCTCACCCCTCTCTCATCTCTCACCCTCTCTCTCATCCTCTCACTCTCCTCTCATCTCTCTCACCCTCTCCTCTCTCTCACCCTCTACTCTCATCTCACCCCTCCTCTCATCTCTCTCACCCTCTCTCTCATCTCTCTCACCCCTCTCCTCTCATCTCTCTCACCCTACTCTCATCTCTCTCACCCTCTCTCTCTCCCTCTCTCATCTCTCTCACCCCTCTCCTCTCATCTCTCTCACCCTCTCTCTCATCTCTCTCACCCCTCTCTCATCTCTCTCACCCTCTCTCATCTCTCTCACCCCTCTCCTCTCATCTCTCTCACCCCTCTCCTCTCATCTCTCTCACCTCTCTCTCATCTCTCACCCCTCTACTCTCATCTCTCTCACCCCTCTCCTCTCATCTCTCTCACTCCTCTCTCCTCTCATCTCTCTCACCCCTCTCCTCTCATCTCTCTCATCTCCCTCTCCTCTCATCTCTCTCACCCTCTACTCTCATCTCTCTCACCCTCTCCTCTCATCTCTCTCACCCTCTCCTCTCATCTCTCTCACCCCTCTCTCATCATCTCTCTCACCCTCTCCTCTCATCTCTCTCACCCCTCTCTCTCATCTCTCTCACCCATCTCCTCTCATCTCTCTCACCCCTCTCATCTCTCATCTCATCTCTCACCCCTCTCCTCTCTCTCATCTCTCTCTCATCTCTCTCCCCCTCCTCATCTCTCTCACCCTCTCCTCTCATCTCTCTCACCCCTCTCTCTCATCTCTCTCACCCTCTCCTCTCATCTCTCTCACCCCTCTCCTCTCATCTCTCTCACCCTCTATCTCATCTCTCTCACCCTCTCTCTCATCTCTCTACCCTCTCTCATCTCTCTCACCCCTCTCCTCTCATCTCTCTCCCTCTACTCTCATCTCTCTCACCCTCTCATCTCTCTCACCCTCTCCTCTCATCTCTCTCACCCTCCCTCTCTCTCTCTCTCACCCCTCTCCTCTCATCTCTCTCACCCCTCTCCTCTCATCTCTCTCACCCTCTCCTCTCATCTCTCTCACCCCTCTCCTCTCATCTCTCTCACCCTCTCCTCTCATCTCTCTCACCCCTCTCCTCTCATCTCTCTCACCCTCTCCTCTCATCTCTCTCACCCTCTCCTCTCATCTCTCTCACCCTCTCCTCTCATCTCTCTCACCCTCTCTCTCATCTCTCTCACCTCTCCTCTCATCTCTCTCACCCTCTCTCCTCTCATCTCTCTCACCCTCTACTCTCTCTCTCTCACCCCTCTCTCTCATCTCCTCACCCTCCTCTCATCTCTCTCACCCTCTCCTCTCATCTCTCTCACCCTCTCTCTCATCTCTCTCTCCCCCTCTCCTCTCATCTCTCTCACCCCTCTCCTCTCATCTCTCTCACCCTCTACTCTCATCTCTCATCTCTCCTCTCATCCCCTCTCCTCTCATCTCTCTCACCCTCTCTCTCATCTCTCTCATCTCTCTCATCCTCTCACCCCTCTCCTCTCATCTCTCTCACCCTCTCCTCTCATCTCTCTCACCCCCTCTCCTCTCATCTCTCTCACCCTCTCTCTCATCTCTCTCACCCTCTACTCTCATCTCTCTCACCCCTCTCCTCTCATCTCTCTCACCTCTACTCTCATCTCTCTCATCTCTCTCTCATCTCTCTCACCCTCTCATCTCTCTCACCCTCTCTCTCATCTCTCTCACCCCTCTCCTCTCATCTCTCTCACCCTCTACTCTCATCTCTCTCACCCCTCTCCTCTCTCTCTCCCCTCTCTCTCTCATCTCTCTCACCCCTACTCTCATCTCTCTCACCCCTCTCTCTCATCTCTCTCTCTACTCTCATCTCTCTCACCCCTCTCTCTCATCTCTCTCACCCCTCTCCTCTCATCTCTCTCACCCTCTACCTCTCATCTCTCTCACCCTCTCTCTCATCTCTCTCATCTCTCTCTCTCTCCCCTCTCCTCTCATCTCTCTCACCCCTCTACTCTCATCTCTCTCACCCCTCTCCTCTCATCTCTCTCACCCTCTCTCCATCTCTCTCTCTCTCCTCTCATCTCTCTCACCCTCTCCTCTCATCTCTCTCACCCTCTACTCTCTCATCTCTCTCACCCCTCTCCTCTCATCTCTCACCCTCTACTCTCATCTCTCTCACCCCTCTCCTCATCTCTCTCACCCTCTCCTCTCATCTCTCTCACCCCTCTACTCTCATCTCTCTCACCCCTCTCCTCTCATCTCTCTCACCTCTCTCTCATCTCTCTCACCTCTCCTCTCATCTCTCTCACCCTCTCTCTCATCTCTCTCACCCTCTCTCTCATCTCTCTCACCCCTCTCCTCTCATCTCTCTCACCCCTCTCTCATCTCTCTCACCCTCTCCTCTCATCTCTCTCACCCTCTCCTCTCATCTCTCTCACCCCTCTCCTCTCATCTCTCTCACCCCTCCTCTCCTCTCTCATCTCTCTCATCTCCTCTCTCCTCTCATCTCTCTCACCCTCTCCTCTCATCTCTCTCACCTCTACTCTCATCTCTCTCACCCCTCTCTCTCATCTCTCTCACCCCTCTCCTCTCATCTCTCTCACCCTCTCCTCTCTCTCTCTCACCCCTACTCTCATCTCTCTCACCCCTCTCTCTCATCTCTCTCACCCCTCTCCTCATCTCTCTCACCCTCTCTCTCATCTCTCTCACCCCTCTCCTCTCATCTCTCTCACCCCTCTCTCATCTCTCATCTCTCACCCTCTACTCTCATCTCTCATCTCCTCTCATCTCTCTCACCCCTCTCTCTCTCTTCACCCCTCTCCTCTCTCTCTCACCCCTCTCCTCTCATCTCTCTCACCCTCACCTCTCATCTCTCACCCCTCTCCTCTCATCTCACCCCTCTCCTCTCATCTCTCTCACCCTCTACTCTCATCTCTCTCACCCCTCTCCTCTCATCTCTCTCACCCTCTCCTCTCATCTCTCACTCCTCTCATCTCTCTCATCTCTCTCATCTCTCTCACCCTCTCCTCTCATCTCTCTCACCCTCTCCTCTCATCTCTCTCACCCTCTCTCTCATCTCTCTCACCCCTCCTCTCATCTCTCTCACCCCTCTCCTCTCATCTCTCTCACCCTCTACTCCATCTCTCTCACCCCTCTCCTCTCATCTCTCTCACCCTCTCCTCTCATCTCTCTCACCCCTCTCCTCTCATCTCTCTCAATCTCTCTCTCTCTCATCTCTCTCACCCCTCTCTCCTCTCATCTCTCTCACCCTCTCCTCTCTCTCTCTCATCTCTCTCACCCTCTCCTCTCATCTCTCTCTCTCTCACCCCTCTCCTCTCATCTCTCACCCTCTCCTCTCATCTCTCTCACCCTCTACTCTCATCTCTCTCACCCTCTCCTCTCATCTCTCTCACCCTCTCTCCTCTCATCTCTCTCACCCCTCTCCTCTCATCTCTCTCACCCTCTACTCTCATCTCTCTCACCCCTCTCCTCTCATCTCTCTCACCCTCTACTCTCATCTCTCTCACCCTCTCCTCTCATCTCTCTCACCCTCTACTCTCATCTCTCTCCCCTCTCCTCTCATCTCTCTCACCCTCTCCTCTCATCTCTCACCCCTCTCCTCTCATCTCTCTCACCCTCTCCTCTCATCTCTCTCACCCTCTCCTCTCATCTCTCTCACCCTACTCTCATCTCTCTCACCCCTCTCCTCTCATCTCTCACCTCTACTCTCATCTCTCTCACCCCTCTACTCTCATCTCTCTCACCCTCTCCTCTCATCTCTCTCACCCTCTACTCTCATCTCTCTCACCCCTCTCTCTCATCTCTCTCACCCCTCTCCTCTCATCTCTCTCACCCCTCTCTCTCATCTCTCTCACCTCTCATCTCTCACCCCTCTCCTCTCATCTCTCTCACCCCTCTCCTCTCATCTCTCTCACCCTCTACTCTCATCTCTCTCACCCTCTCCTCTCATCTCTCTCACCCTCTCCTCTCATCTCTCTCACCCCTCATCCTCTCACCCTCTCCTCTCATCTCTCTCCCCTCTCCTCTCATCTCTCTCACCCTCTCCTCTCATCATCTCTCTCATCCCCTCTCCTCTCATCTCTCTCACCCTCTACTCTCATCTCTCTCACCCCTCTCCTCTCATCTCTCTCACCCCTCTCCTCTCATCTCTCTCACCCCTCTCCTCTCATCTCTCTCACCCTCTCCTCTCATCTCTCTCACCCTCTCCTCTCATCTCTCTCACCCTCTACTCTCATCTCTCTCACCCTCTCCTCTCATCTCTCTCACCCCTCTCCTCTCATCTCCTCACCCTCTACTCTCATCTCTCTCACCCCTCTCCTCTCATCTCTCTCACCCCTACTCTCATCTCTCTCACCCCTCTCCTCTCATCTCTCTCTCTCCTCTCTCTCTCATCACCCTCTCCTCCCTCTCTCCCTCTCATCTCTCTCACCCCTCTCCTCTCATCTCTCTCACCCTCTCTCTCATCTCTCTCACCCCTCTCCTCTCATCTCTCTCACCCTCTCCTCTCATCTCTCTCACCCTCTCCTCTCATCTCTCTCACCCCTCTCTCTCATCTCTCTCACCCTCTACTCTCATCTCTCTCACCCCTCTCCTCTCATCTCTCTCACCCTCTACTCTCATCTCTCTCACCCTCTCTCTCATCTCTCTCACCCCTCTCCTCTCATCTCTCTCACCCCTCTCCTCTCATCTCTCTCACCTCTCCTCTCATCTCTCTCACCCTCTCTCTCATCTCTCTCACCCTCTCCTCTCATCTCTCTCACCCCTCTCCTCTCATCTCTCTCACCCTCTCCTCTCATCTCTCTCACCCCTCTCCTCTCATCTCTCTCACCCTCTCCTCTCATCTCTCTCACCCCTCTCCTCTCATCTCTCTCACCCTCTCCTCTCATCTCTCTCACCCCTCTCCTCTCATCTCTCTCACCCCTCTCCTCTCATCTCTCTCACCCTCTCCTCTCATCTCTCACCCCTCTCTCATCTCTCTCACCCTCTACTCTCATCTCTCTCTCTCTCTCATCTCCTCTCTACTCTCATCTCTCTCACCCCTCTCCTCTCATCTCTCTCACCCCTCTCCTCTCATCTCTCTCACCCTCTCCTCTCATCTCTCTCACCCCTCTACTCTCATCTCTCTCACCCTCTCTCTCATCTCTCTCACCCCTCTACTCTCATCTCTCTCTCCTCTCATCTCTCTCACCCTACTCTCATCTCTCTCACCCTCTACTCTCATCTCTCTCACCCCTCTCCTCTCATCTCTCTCACCCTCTACTCTCATCTCTCCCCTCTCTCTCATCTCTCTCACCCTCTCCTCTCACTCTCACCCTCTACTCTCATCTCTCTCACCCTCTCTCTCATCTCTCTCACCCCTCTCCTCTCATCTCTCTCACCCTCTACTCTCATCTCTCTCACCCCTCTCCTCTCATCTCTCTCACCCTCTACTCTCATCTCTCTCACCCCTCTACTCTCATCTCTCTCACCCTCTCCTCTCATCTCTCTCACCCCTCTACTCTCATCTCTCTCACCCCTCTCCTCTCATCTCTCTCACCCTCTACTCTCATCTCTCTCACCCCTCTACTCTCATCTCTCTCACCCTCTCCTCTCATCTCTCTCACCCTCTACTCTCATCTCTCTCACCCCTCTCCTCTCATCTCTCTCACCCTCTACTCTCATCTCTCACCCTCTCCCCTCTCCTCTCTCTCATCTCTCTCACCCCTCTCTCTCATCTCTCTCACCCTCTACTCTCATCTCTCACCCTCTACTCATCTCCCCCTCTCCTCTCATCTCTCTCACCCTCTACTCTCATCTCTCTCACCCCTCTCCTCTCATCTCTCTCACCCTCTACTCTCATCTCACCCCTCTCTCTCATCTCTCTCACCCCTCTCCTCTCATCTCTCTCACCCCTCTCCTCTCATCTCTCTCACCCCTCTCCCTACTCCCTTTTTCTTTACTGCCTTTTCTTATCTCTCCATCTTCTCTCACTTTCTCTATCCCTCTTTCCACTCTCTATCTCTCCATCTTTCTTTCTGCTACCCCTTGTTCTTTCTCTATTCCCATCTCTCCACCCCTTGTTCTGTCTCTGTCTCCCCTCCCCAGCCCCCCCCGTTTTCTCTCTGTACCCCACCCCCCATTTGCCCTCCCCCTCGTTCTCTCTGATAATAGCATAGGTTCATTAATTCAGACTTGGATTATGATGGCCATTATGTTCCGGGCTTTCCAAGCCTGACCTTCACTCTCTCACTGGGGCGTGTGTGTGTGTGTGTGTGTGTGTGTGTGTGTGTGTGTGTGTGTGTGTGTGTGTGTGTGTGTGTGTGTGTGTGTGTGTGTGTGTGTGTGTGTGTGTGTGTGTGTGTGTGTGTGTTGATTTAAAAACACTCTTGATTCGGTTTTCCTCCATCTATTATTAGTGTGTAATGGGAGAGTGAGGTGATGTAGACAATACAGGAGCATCACTATTATTATTCCATCTGCACTATCAAACAGGAAAGACACTGTTTTGACTGACTATAAAGGCAATCAGTCATCTGGATAGATTCAGACTGACGTTTTAAACCTTTGTTGTTGGTTTCTTTTCCAGGTGGCAGTGGAGCTGCCAGAGATTCTGCAGAAAGAGACACTGCAGATGGAGTCCCACTCAAATATAAAGGAATCTCAAACAAACGATTGCAACACAAACAGCTCTTACATGAAGGAATCCCTCACAAACGAGTCTCAAACAAACGACTACCATACAAAAAAAGAAAAAGTAATCACAGCCAAAGATGTCCCTGCTCTTCTGTCCCTTCCCTGTGAGGACCAGCACCCAGCAGAGGACAACACCTCTCACCTCCTTGAGTCCCCCAGCTCTCCCCCTTCCCCACCCACTCTTTCCTCTCTCTCCCCCAGCAACCTCCCTTCATCCACCTTACCCCTGTCTCCTCCCAGTGATGCCCCTCCCCCCTCTGATTTTCATGGTTACAGGTTTCGCTGCGGCAGGTGCAGTCTAGCGGTCCGAAGGCAGAACCACGCCATGAGGGCGGCGACAGAGTGCCACCTCTGCCCCAGACGGTGCTGCAGCCAAGAGGCCCTGCAGAGACACCTGCTCAACACACACCTACAGGACCTACACCTACAGGGTACATACCCTGACCAGAGTGGAGCACACATCCAACAACCAATCAGCCTGGAGGGGGAGGAAGAGGAGGGGGAAAGTATGAGTGAAGAAGAGACAGATAAGAAAGAGGATGATGATGAGGAGGGGGAGGGAGAGCAGGGAAAGGGAGATGAAGGAGAGGATGAAAAGGATGACCCAGATGAGTTGGAGGAGAGGCCCAGTACAGGGGTTGGTGACAGTGACCAGGGTTCAAGGCAGCAGGAGGAGAAGGTGGCAGGGTCAGAACCCAACCCCTTCAGCAAGGGCTCCAACCCCACTCTGGAGCGGTTTTTGGACCCGGCTCAGCCCTACAAGTGTTCCTTCTGCTGTGAGTCCTTCACCCAGAGATCCATCCTTCCGGTCCTCTATAACTCTCTGTCCCACCGAGCCAGAGCCAGATGGGTCCTGCAGGACTCCAGCCCCAGTTCCCCTCACACCCGCTGCAGCCCGGACCCAAGTTCCTACCGCTGCAGAATGTGTCGGGTGGCTTACAGCCAGAGTTCCGCCCTGGACATTCACCTCCGCTCTGTACTGCACCAGACACGAGCCCGTGGAGCTCGGACCCAGCTATCACTGAAACCCCACACCCTCCAAACCCTAGTTCCAGCCTTGGTTCAGACCACTGCCTCCAGCCGTTCACCAGGGGGAGGAGAGGTATCTACCAGGGGAACTCTCCCAACAGCCACCAGATCAGCCCCTTCCTCCTCAAGTCCCTGTTCCTCCCTCAGTGAAGCCCAGCTGAGTGTGGGTGTCTCTGGGAAGGCTGAGGGCCACCAGGCTAAGAGGCGGAGAGTAGAGGACCTGACAGCATCTGGAGGAAAGCAGGACCTAACGTTACTCCAACAGCAGTTAGCCCAGGCCCAGATGCTACAACAGCAACATAAGTTATCCCAGGCCCATATACAGGAACACACAGTCCTCCTCCAGCCCCAGCTCTTTAGTCCAACACTGCTCCCGCACCTCCCCTTACTGCAGCAGAACCTCTTAAAGCAGTTCCTCCCTTCAGCAGCAGAGAGTCTCCAACAGAGGAACCTCCTCTCTCCACTCTCCACCCCAGACAGCCTGTTTTCTCTACAGCAGCAGATGCTCCAGTCCTACCTCTCTGGAGATCTGCAGCTCAACCCTAACATGAACATTAGTCAGATCACCTCAGCCCTCTCCCTCCAGACCATCGCTGCCCTCTCCTCTCAGACAAATGGGCTTAAACATCCCTCTCCAAAGCTGGTGACAACTAGCATCCAGTCTCCAGCCCAGCCCCCGAAATGTGAGACCCAGGCTGAGACAGCTGACAGTGACTCCCCCCTTCACCAGATGGAGAAAGAGTCAAATCCATCCTCATCTCCTGAGGGAGGTGGAGAGATGCAGGAGAGTGAGAAGAGGGATGGAGCAGAGAAGGCCCTCAGAGTTCTGCTGGAGAGATATGGCTGGGAGCTGGCCCTGCAATCCAATCAGAGCAGACAGAGACTACAGAACAGAGAGATGGAGGGATGCCTGGAGGAGGAGAAGCAGTGTGGAGAATGTGGGAAGCTGTTCTCTGACTCAGTGATCCTGAAGAGCCATCAGGAGTTTGTTCACCAGCAAATGATCACTCCGGTAGTGTTGGAGACGTTCTCCAGACAGTATGACTGCCTCTACCCCCTCACACCCTTCCCAGTGGGGGACAATGATAATACTGTTGTTGCACATCTAACCCCAGGCACAGCACTTGTACTTGCACCCTTACCCCCAGCACCAGTCTCAGATTCAATCTTTGACCAAGCCCAATCCCTCTCCCAAGCCTCCATAGGTCCAGATCAAGCTGTACACACCACACCGGCATCTGTACCTGTAAACTTGTTCACAGACCAAGCCCCAGTTAATTCCTTCTGCCCAGCCCAAGCCTCACCAACACCCTCTCCTCCTCCACCCTCTTCCCAAACACAACCACTTCCAGAGCAGCAGCAGGACACTACGACATCGACAACCACCCCTGCCCCCTCTCCAACTATCATACCCCAGTCCAATCTCTCCATGCATTTCCCCTTATCCCAACTCCCCCTGCCCCCTCTTCCTTTACCAAGCCTCCCCACTCTTCCCTTCCCCATAGACCTCTCTCTCCTCCCCCTTGGTCTAATGCAGCCCATAGTACTCCAGTCTATGCTTCAGTACCAGTCCCTGTTATCATCTGGCCACCAACCACCCCTATCCCTATTCACCAACGCTCACTCCACCCACAAACCATCTCTACCCTCATACACTAACACACACTGTGATCCTAGCCCATCTCTAACCTCATACACTAACACACACTGTGCTCCTAGCCCATCTCTAACCTCATACACGAACACACACTGTGCTCCTAGCCCATCTCTAACCTCATACACGAACACACACTGTGCTCCAAGCCCATCTCTAACCTCATACACGAACACACACTGTGCTCCTAGCCCATCTCTAACCTCATACACGAACACACACTGTGCTCCTAGCCCATCTCTAACCTCATACACGAACACACACTGTGCTCCTAGCCCATCTCTAACCTCATACACAAACACACACTGTGCTCCTAGCCCATCTCTAACCTCATACACGAACACACACTGTGCTCCTAGCCCATCCCTGCCCTTTCTGAAGCGTAGGCTGGAGGAAGGGACAGCGGTAACGCCTATGAGGGATGTGATGGACGGTGAGAGAGAGGAAGAGGGAGTTAGAGAGGGTGATGAGCAGAGGAGGGATAGGCGCCAGAGGACCACCATCAGTTCAGAGCAGCTAGAGGTTCTATACCAGCGCTACAGTCTGAACTCCAACCCAACCCGCTCTGTACTGGAGGGCATCACCAGGGACACAGGCCTGAAGAAACGTGTAGTGCAGGTACTCTATCATTCTCATAGTAACATTTCTATAATTATGTAATGGTGATCATGTTGTGTTTGTCTGTACTTCATCAGGTATGGTTCCAGAACACCAGGGCTCGTCAGAGGAAGGGCCAGCTCCAGACCCTGGGGAGAGGAGGACGTCTGGGTGAGAACCACAGGCGCTGTCCATTCTGCAGGGCTCTCTTCAAGGCTCAGAATGCCCTGGACGCCCATGTAAAGGCCCACCACTGTTCACAGACCGACAGAGCTGCCTATGGCTCATTTAATCAGATGGGTCCTGCAGATGACTCCAGCTTCTCTCACAACCATTGATCCTACAGAGACAGGGAGGGTCACTCTCTCTCCATCCAGCCTTTTCCCTCTCTCTCCCAGCATCCTCCTCTCTCTCCCTCTCTCCATCCCTCCCCAAGCCTGTTTCATCCCTCCCCAAGCCCATGGGGCGTCCCTGCTGAGAGAAAATACATTTCTGGGAAAACCGATTTGTTCTTTGACCTGAACAAACCCCAAATTGAAGAGGAAGAGAAAGAAAAGAAAGAACATCTGTCAGTAAAAAAAATCCCTTTGTCTGACCAGGCTCATCAAATCAAATCAAATCAAATTTATTTATATAGCCCTTCGTACATCAGCTGATATCTCAAAGTGCTGTACAGAAACCCAGCCTAAAACCCCAAACAGCAAGCAATGCAGGTGTAGAAGCACGGTGGCTAGGAAAAACTCCCTAGAAAGGCCAAAACCTAGGAAGAAACCTAGAGAGGAACCAGGCTATGTGGGGTGGCCAGTCCTCTTCTGGCTGTGCCGGGTGGAGATTATAACAGAACATGGCCAAGATGTTCAAATGTTCATAAATGACCAGCATGGTCGAATAATAATAAGGCAGAACAGTTGAAACTGCACATGAGGGTAACTGTAGCAATCTGTTGTCTCTGGGATACAATTATGGAATGGCAAGCTTCAACGTTCAAGACTGTGACCAGAACACCAGTCCAAATCTGTCTGAGTGTGGATAGGCATGTACCGAGACAGCAGCAGAGGCTGCGTACCCAGATGACCCACCAGCAGGTTGCCCAACTCCGTCTGCTACAGGGAGCAACCCTGCGGTGTGAGGGCCTGGCATGCAGGGTAGTGCAGGTGTGGTTTCAGAATAACCGGGCCAAAGAGAAGAGGGCCAGGAGCCTTAGAGTCAACCCAACCACAGGATATAGAGAGACTGCAGAGGACAGGGGAGAGAACACACAGCCATGAACCAAGTTCACGTCAGTCACAACAATGAACCAACCACAGACACAGCCATGAACCAACCACATGCCCAAGAAGCCAAAGAGCATTCTACCAGTGTACCTCATCCCCTCCTCAGCCCAAAAACATCACAGGGCATACCTCCTAGAGCTTTAAGACACAACTCCTCTGTTCCTCCCTCTCTCCTCTCCTGTACTTTCTTCCAACTGATACCTCAGGAGTTAACCCCTCCATGCCAACAGATGTCCCTGTCGAGACCATATCATCTGGAGAATCAGGAAATGGTATGTCATCTTCCCACTTCTGTTTAAAGACTTTACTAGTGTTGTAGTTCTGTTGCAAGTACGAACAGATTCTATCAAGATAGTTTAAGACGTTTGGTGTATAGAATGTTCTTTCAAAGTAAAAGAACTGAAAGAAACAAAAGCCGCTACGGAAAACAAAAATAAAGAATATTCTTCACAAGGAGCTTCTGCAAAGACTGGCTTGGATTCCAATGCTTGTAACCAAAACCTTACATGTCCTTGGATTGTGTTGTCAACATGGTGGTTTTAATTTCCTGAACTGCAGTACAGACCATACAGTGAAGGGTAGATCTGAGACCGGTGTAGTACCAGGTGTGCAGCAAAAGACTGACTGGCCTATGTGGTGCCGAAGCAGACCTCAACCTTCTCAAGCCAACGGTGACTCTATTGCACATGTAAATGTTCCTTATGTGGATAATAGGCCAAATAGCACTGAGATAAGTCCACTTTGTCCTTTAAGAGAGACGTCATATAAGAAGCTATTTTGATCATGTCCAACCAATATATGTCACAACCACTCCAACCAAACACTACACAACATTGTTTAGTAAATGTTAATGAATATGAATATTATGGATTGACGGTTGTTGTCATGCTTTGATAAGACAAGTGTTGTTTTGTGGTTTATGAGAACATAATGTATGTGTTATGATGTGGAGTTTAGGTAAGATGTTACCACGCACTCTAACCATCTCTCTCTCTGTGTATGACGTCTTCTTACTCTCTCTGCATTAATATTACTGTAGTAATTATGATTATAACAACAGTAATAACTATGCTAATATACAATGCTTTATAACACAACCCAAAGACATAATATCACTGTAATCATTGGTCCATAAAGCCCACAAAAACAACTTGATACTGTATCATTGAATGATGGAAAGAAGAGAGACTGTATAACAACTGCTGTATAACAACTGCTGTATCTGCCTCTTCACCAGGCCACTGGTGACTGTATACTGAAATCTCCATGCAACCTACTGCTGTACTAGGATGGAGTAGCACTTCTCAAAGCCAAACTCCCCAGGCCCTAGTGCACTGGGTAGAAGAGTACTCAGTAGGGAACCAACCCCCAGCCCCTAGTGCACTGGGTAGAAGAGTACTCAGTAGGGAACCAACCCCCAGCCCCTAGTGCACTGGGTAGAAGAGTACTCAGTAGGGAACCAACCCCCAGCCCCTAGTGCACTGGGTAGAAGAGTACTCAGTAGGGAACCAACCCCCAGCCCCTAGTGCACTGGGTAGAAGAGTACTCAGTAGGGAACCAACCCCCAGCCCCTAGTGCACTGGGTAGAAGAGTACTCAGTAGGGAACCAACCCCCAGCCCCTAGTGCACTGGGTAGAAGAGTACTCAGTAGGGAACCAACCCCCAGCCCCTAGTGCACTGGGTAGAAGAGTACTCAGTAGGAAACCAACCCCCAGCCCCTAGTGCACTGGGTAGAAGAGTACTCAGTAGGGAACCAACCCCAGCCCCTAGTGCACTGGGTAGAAGAGTACTCAGTAGGGAACCAACCCCCAGCCCCTAGTGCACTGGGTAGAAGAGTACTCAGTAGGGAACCAACCCCCAGCCCCTAGTGCACTGGGTAGAAGAGTACTCAGTAGGGAACCAACCCCCAGCCCCTAGTGCACTGGGTAGAAGAGTACTCAGTAGGGAACCAACCCCCAGCCCCTAGTGCACTGGGTAGAAGAGTACTCAGTAGGAAACCAACCCCCAGCCCCTAGTGCACTGGGTAGAAGAGTACTCAGTAGGGAACCAACCCCCAGCCCCTAGTGTACTTAGTAGAAGAGTACTCAGTAGGGAACCAAACCCAGCCCCTAGTGTATTTAGTAGAAGAGTACTCTGTAGGGAACCAAACCCCAGCCCCTAGTGTACTTAGTAGAATAGTACTCAGTAGGGAACCAAACCCCAGCCCCTAGTGTACTTAGTAGAAGAGTACTCAGTAGCGAACCAAACCCCAGCCCCTAGTGTAATCAGTAGGGAACTACTTCAGAGCCATTGCAGTAGAGTGGTTGAAATTCTTTCCTCCTCGATGTAACCAACCAGATAGATTGTTTCAGCTCAGTCTTTGAGGACGTCCAGTTTGCTGCTCAGTCTTTGAGGACGTCCAGTTTTCTGCTCAGTCTTTTGAGGACGTCCAGTTTGCTGCTCAGTCTTTGAGGACGTCCAGTTTGCTGCTCAGTCTTTGAGGACGTCCAGTTTGCTGCTCAGTCTTTGAGGACGTCCAGTTTGCTGATCAGTCTTTGAGGACGTCCAGTTTGCTGCTCAGTCTTTGAGGACGTCCAGTTTGCTGCTCAGTCTTTGAGGATGTCCAGTTTGCTGCTCAGTCTTTCGAGGACGTCCAGTTTGCTGCTCAGTCTTTGAGGACGTCCAGTTTGCTGCTCAGTCTTTCGAGGACGTCCAGTTTGCTGCTCAGTCTTTGAGGATGTCCAGTTTGCTACTCAGTCTTTGAGGACGTCCAGTTTGCTGCTCAGTCTTTGAGAACGTCCAGTTTGCTGCTCAGTCTTTGAGAACGTCCAGTTTGCTGCTCAGTCTTTGAGGACGTCCAGTTTGCTGCTCAGTCTTTGAGGACGTCCAGTTTGCTGCTCAGTCTTTGAGGTCGTCCAGTTTGCTGCTCAGTCTTTGAGGACGTCCAGTTTGCTACTCAGTCTTTGAGGACGTCCAGTTTGCTGCTCAGTCTTTGAGGAAATGCAGTTTGCTGATCAGTCTTTGAGAACGTCCAGTTTGCTGCTCAGTCTTTGAGAACGTCCAGTTTGCTGCTCAGTCTTTGAGAACGTCCAGTTTGCTGCTCAGTCTTTGAGGACGTCCAGTTTGCTGCTCATCCAGTTTGCTGCTCAGTCTTTGAGAACGTCCAGTTTGCTGCTCAGTCTTTGAGGATGTCCAGTTTGCTGCTCAGTCTTCGAGGACGTCCAGTTTGCTGCTCAGTCTTCGAGGACGTCCAGTTTGCTGCTCAGTCTTCGAGGACGTCCAGTTTGCTGCTCAGTCTTCGAGGACGTCCAGTTTGCTACTCAGTCTTCGAGGACGTCCAGTTTGCTGCTCAGTCTTTGAGAACGTCAAGTTTGCTGCTCAGTCTTTGAGGACGTCCAGTTTGCTGCTCAGTCTTTGAGGACGTCCAGTTTGCTGCTCAGTCTTTGAGGACGTCCAGTTTGCTGCTCAGTCTTCGAGGACGTCCAGTTTGCTGCTCAGTCTTCGAGGACGTCCAGTTTGCTGCTCAGTCTTCGAGGACGTCCAGTTTGCTGCTCAGTCTTCGAGGACGTCCAGTTTGCTGCTCAGTCTTCGAGGACGTCCAGTTTGCTGCTCAGTCTTCGAGGACGTCCAGTTTGCTGCTCAGTCTTCGAGGACGTCCAGTTTGCTGCTCAGTCTTCGAGGACGTCCAGTTTGCTGCTAACGTATTGTGTAATATTGCAATAACTGTTATAACATCCATGATGCAGTTTATAACCTGACCTTTAATTCTGATGTTATCAAAGAGATACATGCGGCTCCAGTATTTACTCATTAATGAATTACTATGTGACAGTGATTTCTAAACAAAGCTAGAAAATACTTCTATACTAAAGATCCTGCATAGCTATGTTTTGCAGGTTAGATTGTATCTAGCCCTAAACCTTCCACAGGTCTGTGTACCAGTCTGTTTCTGCTCTTGTGTCACTGGCTTGTTTAGTCATGTAGCTAGCCATGTTTGTCTCTGCTTTAGGCCAGGCAACAATGTAGCCATGTAGTGGCATAGACACGTATCCATGCAGCCATGTAGCTGAGTTGCCACATAGTCATGTAGCCACATAGATTGTAACAATGTAGCCATGCAGCGGAACTGGACACAGAAACCAGGCTAATCTTCCAAAGGATGCTAACTAACCCAGTTTTAGCTCTAAAACCAACCACAATACCAATGATCTTTTTCTGTACTGAAATTCCAAATACTGTTACTACATGGCAGTTATGTACATATTGTTGTTTTGTTCCTTTTCCTCATTTTATCATTTAACTGTAAGATGTAAATATAGTTTTTTATTGTTCCCGGAGGCTGTTGCCATAGTGATAACCAAAATATACCTGTGTTGTGCACCTGTCCCAGTCTCTTGCTCCAGTGGTTGTTTGTTTGTTCTCCCCAGTTCTACAGATGTTTTCTCCCCCTCCCCACTCTATAGCCACTGAGGTAAATAAAGTCTGGTTTGGTGTACATATTTTCCTTGTGCGTGCGTGTGTGTGCGTGCGTGTGTGGCCGATGTGAAATGGCTAGCTCGTTAGCGGTGGGTGCGCGCTAATAATGTTTCAGTCGGTGACGTCGAGGGTCCCTGGTTCGAGCCTAGGTTGGGGCGAGGAGAGGGACGGAAGCTATACTGTTACACGTGCTTGTGTTTCATTTGCCTGTTCCCACAAGGTAAAAGGCTATTTTAGGATTAGCATTAGAGTTATAAATTGGGGTTAAGGGTTATTATTAGGGGTTAGGAAAAATAGAGCTTTGAAAGGGAATCCATTTTGTTTGGTCCCCACAAGGATAGTAAAACAAACTGTGTAAGTACATCAGTGACATCCAGCCAGTTGACTTTCCTTTGTGAAAAAATTATATGATGAATATTAATGACCTCGCATGAATTAAACTGCTGCTAACGCTGGGATGGGTATGGTGGAGGGGGGTTGAAGTATGGGGAGGGTATATGTGTGTGTAGGGTATATAATGTTTATTACCTACTTGTGTGTGCATATTTGATGCTGTGGGGTTACAGGGAGGAGGTTAAGGAGGGGGGATAGTAGGATGTAATGTCATGCACTGGAGTATCAGCGATCATGGGGGAGGGGTCGGGGAGAGAGAGTAGAGAGGGGGGGAGAGACCATAAGGGTTATAATATCATTGGTATTGTTGTGTATGTAGGCTCATTTAGATTTAAATTGGTTCTGTGTGAGCAGAGGAGAAAAGCCTGTTCATGTTTATTCATGAGTCTCTTGGCTCAGCCACCAGCTAAAGACATAGGACTCTGTTTTCACTGATAACACCCCCACTCCAGCCTCAACCCCCACGCTAGCAGATTATTTTTAATGATTTATCTGTATGTGTGTGTGTTTTTGTATGTGTATTTCACATTATCAAGGTATCAGGTTTTTATTCATCTCTAGGGATCCCAGTACAGTCACTGTCCTGATGGTGAGCTGATTGATGGAATACTACACTGCAATAGCCATTTCCCTAATGGTGTACAGTATTAATAGCACACACACACACACACACACACACACACACACACACACACACACACACACACACACACACACACACACACACACACACACACACACACACACACACACACACACACACACACACACACACACACACACACACACAGTGAATGTCATTGAGGGGGAGTTTGCTCAGAACTTCAACAGGTAATAGAGTGGTGTTTATTAGAAGATGTGCTCTATATCCATCTTCTGAAGGAGAAATGGTGGGGGCTTGGGCGGGTTGTGCCGGGCAGTTGACCGGGGTAGGGGTAGCCAGGTGGAAAGCATGGCCAGCCGTAGAGAAATGCTTATTTAAATTCTCAATTATAGTGGATGTATCGGTGGTAACAGTGTTTCCTAGCCTCAGTGCAGTGGGCAGCTGGGAGGAGGTGCTCTTATTCTCCATGGACTTTACAGTGTCCCAGAACTTTTTTGAGTTTGTACTACAGGATGCAAATTTCTGTTTGAAAAAGCTAGCCTTAGCTTTCCTAACCACCGGTGTATATTTGTTCCTAACTTCCCTGAAAAGTTGCATATCACGGGGGCTATTCGATGCTAATGCATTGAGTAATGATGAGAGAGATATAGTCTCTAGAGACGTTTAAACCAGGTGATGTCATCGCATATGTAGGAGGTGGAACAACATGGTTGGTTAAGGCATATTGAGCAGGGCTAGAGGCTCTACAGTGAAATAAGACAGTAATCACTAACCAGGACAGTAATGGATGAGGCATATTGATATTAAAGAGAAGCATGCGTAGCCAAGTGATCATATTGGTCCAGTGAGTGGTTGGGCTGGCTGGGGAAATGGCGATTCAGACAGTTAGCAGGCCGGGGCTAACAAGCTAGCAGTTAGTAGGCCGGGGATAAACAAGCTAGCAGTTAGCAGACCGGGGCTAGCAAGCTAGCAGGAGGGCGTTTGTGGGACATTGCGATGGAGGTAAGTCTGTTTTTGCCTCCTCGTGCGGTGACGTCGATAGAGCAGTCATGGATTAGTAGGGTTCCAAGTAGCTCTAGGTAGCTAGGTTCTAGGTTAGCAAATGGGCCTTCAGCGGACGTCGCGCCTGAGGGGCCTGTTGGAATCCTCGGGCAGATTGTGTCGGCATTCCAGTTGTAGAGGATCAGCTTACCGGCAGTAGAAGGGGTCCGGATATTGTAGCCCAGGAGTGGGCTTCGGTGGTAGCCCAGGTACCCTAGCCGGGCTAGCTTCAGGCTAATTGCTGCTTGCTCCGGAATGGAAACGCTAGCCAGGAGTAGTCACCTGGGATTGCGGTTAGCTAGTTGCGAAGATCCAGATGAAAACATTCAGAGTTCGCGGTACGAATCCGGGGATATGGAGACAAAAATTGGTCCGTTATGCTCTGGTTTGAGTCATGTTGTACGAACTGGCGAGAGCTTTCCGAGCTAAAGGTTAGCTGAAGACCGCTAGCAGTGGTTTGCTGACTGATAGTTGGTAGCTAGTTGGCTGTCTAGCTTCAGGTGAGGCGATTCCAGATCCGAAGTAAATAGAAATACTTTAGAAAAAACAGATCCACGCCACATTGGGTGAGGCGGGTTACAGGAGAGTATTTAGAAGTTGAGGTTTAGGGAAATATTTTAAAAAGATATGTGAAGAAAATATATAAACCAGGTGATGTCATCGCATATGTAGGAGGTGGAACAACATGGTTGGTTAAGGCATATTGAGCAGGGCTAGAGGCTCTACAGTGAAATAAGACAGTAATCACTAACCAGGACAGTAATGGATGAGGCATATTGATATTAAAGAGAAGCATGCGTAGCCAAGTGATCATATTGGTCCAGTGAGTGGTTGGGCTGGCTGGGGAAATGGCGATTCAGACAGTTAGCAGGCCGGGGCTAACAAGCTAGCAGTTAGTAGGCCGGGGATAAACAAGCTAGCAGTTAGCAGACCGGGGCTAGCAAGCTAGCAGGAGGGCGTTTGTGGGACATTGCGATGGAGGTAAGTCTGTTTTTGCCTCCTCGTGCGGTGACGTCGATAGAGCAGTCATGGATTAGTAGGGTTCCAAGTAGCTCTAGGTAGCTAGGTTCTAGGTTAGCAAATGGGCCTTCAGCGGACGTCGCGCCTGAGGGGCCTGTTGGAATCCTCGGGCAGATTGTGTCGGCATTCCAGTTGTAGAGGATCAGCGTACCGGCAGTAGAAGGGGTCCGGATATTGTAGCCCAGGAGTGGGCTTCGGTGGTAGCCCAGGTACCCTAGCCGGGCTAGCTTCAGGCTAATTGCTGCTTGCTCCGGAATGGAAACGCTAGCCAGGAGTAGTCACCTGGGATTGCGGTTAGCTAGTTGCGAAGATCCAGATGAAAACATTCAGAGTTCGCGGTACGAATCCGGGGATATGGAGACAAAAATTGGTCCGTTATGCTCTGGTTTGAGTCATGTTGTACGAACTGGCGAGAGCTTTCCGAGCTAAAGGTTAGCTGAAGACCGCTAGCAGTGGTTTGCTGACTGATAGTTGGTAGCTAGTTGGCTGTCTAGCATCAGGTGAGGCGATTCCAGATCCGAAGTAAATAGAAATACTTTAGAAAAAACAGATCCACGCCACATTGGGTGAGGCGGGTTACAGGAGAGTATTTAGAAGTTGAGGTTTAGGGAAATATTTTTTAAAAATATGTGAAGAAAATATATAAAAAGAAACATACAAGGGACACGACAGGACAACGACAAAGATGTCTGACTGCTACACCATCTTGTGTGTTTTTGTTCTACTTTACTTTTTACTTTTTTTTTATTGAAGAGGGCTGGGGGGAGGAATTGTCCTGTCTTCTGTTCTATCTTCCACTATTACACACCTCTTCTCTCTCCTTTCCTTCGTCCTCCATTCTTTCTCTATCCTTTTATCTATCCTCCATTTTATCACACACACCTCCTTTTCGTTTTCTCAAGCCTCAATACTATCTTCCTTCATTCCCTTTTCCTCTACTATCCTCTTTCTCTTCCCCACCACGCATTCCTTCTCTCAAAGCATCCAGAAGGGGATGGCCTCTCATCTCCAACCTTTCTGTTCTGTTCTCCTCGCCTCTATTCTCATTTCTTCTCTGCCCTCTCTCCATTTCTGCTCTCTAAACATCCCATCAAGCACACATCACAGCTAGATTTCTTCTGGGATACCTGCCAATGAAGTGACGTGGTCTCCCTGTTTCGACTAACCTCTATTAACCCCTCAGCCTCTCACTGTCCTCCTTCTCTCCACTAGCTGACTCACTCAATGCTTCAAATGAGCGATTGACCACCGTGGTAAAACAGAAGAGAGAGACGAGAGATCGAGAGAGGGAGAAGGAAGGAGAGAGGAGAGGGAGAAGGAAGGAGAGAGGAGAGGGGGAGAGAGAGGGAGAAGGAAGGGGAGAGAGAGGAGAGTGGGAGAAGGAAGGAGAGAGAGAGGAGAGGGGGAGAGAGAGAGGGAATGTGTGTGTGTGTGTGTGTGTGTGTGTGTGTGTGTGTGTGTGTGTGTGTGTGTGTGTGTGTGTGTGTGTGTGTGTGTGTGTGTGTGTGTGTGTGTGTGTGTGTGTGTGTGTGAGAGAGAATGATTTATGAGTTGCATATATCTATTCCAGTCTATTCCGTTATGTTTCTGCTCAATTGAGTTTTGAATCTCTTTCCATTCATTCTCCTGGAGATGTTATGGTTATACAGAAGTCTGCATGTGTGCGTGTTAAGGAGACAAACTACAGAGTAACACTATTGGCTGCTCCTTTACTCTTTCTCTCTCTCCCTTCGCTGTCTTTTGCTCAAATCAAATCAAAGTTTATTGGTCACATGCACAGATTTGCAGATGGTTCAGCAAAATGCTTGCGTTTCTAGTTCCAACCATGCAGTAATAATACCTAGCAATACAAAACAATGCACACATATTCAAAAAAGTAAAAGATACTACATTTACATTTACATTTAAGTCATTTAGCAGACGCTCTTATCCAGAGCGACTTACAAATTGGTGCATACACCTTATGACAACCAGTGGAACAGCCACTTGCATCTAAATCTTGTTGGGGGGGTGGGAGAAGGGGGGTGAGAAGGATTACTTACCCTTACTTACCCTATCCTAGGTATTCCTTGAAGAGGTGGGGTTTCAGGTGTCTCCGGAAGGTGGTGATTGACTCCGCTGTCCTGGCGTCGTGAGGGAGTTTGTTCCACCATTGGGGGCCAGAGCAGCGAACAGTTTTGACTGGGCTGAGCGGGAACTGTACTTCCTCAGTGGTAGGGAGGCGAGCAGGCCAGAGGTGGATGAACGCAGTGCCCTTGTTTGGGTGTAGGGCCTGATCAGAGCCTGGAGGTACTGAGGTGCCGTTCCCCTCACAGCTCCGTGGCGAGCACCATGGTCTTGTAGCGGATGCGAGCTTCAACTGGAAGCCAGTGGAGAGAGCGGAGGAGGGGGTGACGTGAGAGAACTTGGGAAGGTTGAACACCAGACGGGCTGCGGCGTTCTGGATGAGTTGTAGGGGTTTAATGGCACAGGCAGGGAGCCCAGCCAACAGCGAGTTGCAGTAATCAAGACGGGAGATGACAAGTGCCTGGATTAGGACCTGCGCCGCTTCCTGTGTGAGGCAGGGTCGTACTCTGCGGATGTTGTAGAGCATGAACCTACAGGAACGGGACACCGCCTTGATGTTAGTTGAGAACGTCAGGGTGTTGTCCAGGATCACGCCAAGGTTCTTAGCGCTCTGGGAGGAGGACACAATGGAGTTGTCAACCGTGATGGCGAGATCATGGAACGGGCAGTCCTTCCCGGGAGGAAGAGGAGCTCCGTCTTGCTGAGGTTCAGCTTGAGGTGGTGATCCGTCATCCACACTGATATGTCTGCCAGACATGCAGAGATGCGATTCGCCACCTGGTCATCAGAAGGGGGAAAGGAGAAGATTAATTGTGTGTCGTCTGCATAGCAATGATAGGAGAGACCATGTGAGGTTATGACAGAGCCAAGTGACTTGGTGTATAGCGAGAATAAGAGAGGGCCTAGAACAGAGCCCTGGGGGACACCAGTGGTGAGAGCGCGTGGTGAGGAGACAGATTCTCGCCACGCCACCTGGTAGGAGCGACCTGTCAGGTAGGACGCAATCCAAGCGTGGGCCGCGCCGGAGATGCCCAACTCGGAGAGGGTGGAGAGGAGGATCTGATGGTTCACAGTATCGAAGGCAGCCGATAGGTCTAGAAGGATGAGAGCAGAGGAGAGAGAGTTAGCTTTAGCAGTGCGGAGCGCCTCCGTGATACAGAGAAGAGCAGTCTCAGTTGAATGACTAGTCTTGAAACCTGACTGATTTGGATCAAGAAGGTCATTCTGAGAGAGATAGCGGTAGAGCTGGCCAAGGACGGCACGCTCAAGAGTTTTGGAGAGAAAAGAGAGAAGGGATACTGGTCTGTAGTTGTTGACATCGGAGGGATCGAGTGTAGGTTTTTTCAGAAGGGGTGCAACTCTCGCTCTCTTGAAGACGGGAGGGACGTAGCCAGCGGTCAGGGATGAGTTGATGAGCGAGGTGAGGTAAGGGAGAAGGTCTCCGGAAATGGTCTGGAGAAGAGAGGAGGGGATAGGGTCAAGCGGGCAGGTTGTTGGGCGGCCGGCCGTCACAAGACGCGAGATTTCATCTGGAGAGAGAGGGGAGAAAGAGGTCAGAGCATAGGGTAGGGCAGTGTGAGCAGAACCAGCGGTGTCGTTTGACTTAGCAAACGAGGATCGGATGTCATCGACCTTCTTTTCAAAATGGTTGACGAAGTCATCTGCAGAGAGGGAGGAGGGAGGGGGAGGATTCAGGAGGGAGGAGAAGGTGGCAAAGAGCTTCCTAGGGTTAGAGGCAGATGCTTGGAATTTAGAATGGTAGAAAGTGGCTTTAGCAGCAGAGACAGAGGAGGAAAATGTAGAGAGGAGGGAGTGAAAGGATGCCAGGTCCGCAGGGAGGCGAGTTTTCCTCCATTTCCGCTCGGCTGCCCGGAGCCCTGTTCTGTGAGCTCGCAATGAGTCGTCGAGCCACGGAGCGGGAGGGGAGGACCGAGCCGGCCTGGAGGATAGGGGACATAGGGAGTCAAAGGATGCAGTAAGGGAGGAGAGGAGGGTTGAGGAGGCAGAATCAGGAGATAGGTTGGAGAAAGTTTGAGCAGAGGGAAGAGAAGATAGGATGGAAGAGGAGAGAGTAGCGGGGAGAGAGAGCGAAGGTTGGGACGGCGCGATACCATCCGAGTAGGGGCAGTGTGGGAAGTGTTGGATGAGAGCGAGAGGGAAAAGGATACAAGGTAGTGGTCGGAGACTTGGAGGGGAGTTGCAATGAGGTTAGTGGAAGAACAGCATCTAGTAAAGATGAGGTCAAGCGTATTGCCTGCCTTGTGAGTAGGGGGAGGGTGAGAGGGTGAGGTCAAAAGAGGAGAGGAGTGGAAAGAAGGAGGCAGAGAGGAATGAGTCAAAGGTAGACGTGGGGAGGTTAAAGTCGCCCAGAACTGTGAGAGGTGAGCCGTCCTCAGGAAAGGAGCTTATCAAGGCATCAAGCTCATTGATGAACTAAAAGTGAAAGTAAAAAGAAATGAAGAAATATCAGAGAGAGCAATGTCAGAGTAGGTGTGTCCAAAAGTTTGGACACACCTAGTCATGCAAGTGTTTTTCTTTATTTTGACTTTGTTCTACATTTTAGAATAATAGTGAAGACATCAAAACTATGAAATAACACATATGGAATCATGTAGTAACCAAATAAATGTTAAATAAATCCAAATATATTTTATATTTGAGATTCTTTGAAGTAGTCACCCTTTTCCTTGATGACAGCTTTGCACACTATTGGCATTCTCTCAACCAGCTTCATGAGGATGTCACCTGGAATGCATTTCAATTAACAGGTGTGCCTTGTTAAAAGTTAATTTGTGGAATTTATTTCCTTCTTAATGCGTTTGAGCCAATCAGTTGTGTTGTTACAAGGTAGGGGTGGTATACAGAAGATAGCCCTATTTGGTAAAATACCAAGTCCATATTATGGCAAGAACAGCTTAAATAAGCAAAGCGAAACAACAGTCTATCATTACTTTAAGACATGAAGGTCAGTCTATGCAGAAAAGTGCAGTTGCAAAAAGCATTGAGTGCTATGATGAAACTGGCTCTCATGAGGACCGCCACAGGAAAGGAAGACTCAGAGTTACCTCTGTTGCAGAGGATACGTTCATCAGTTACCAGCCTCAGAAATTGCAGCCCAAATAAATGCTTCACAGAGTTCAAGTAACAGACACATCTCGACATCAACTGTTCAGAGGAGACTGTGTGAGACTGTGTGAATCAGGCCTTCATGGTTGAATAGCTGCAAAGAAACCACGACTTAAGGACACCAATAAGAAGAGACTTGCTTGAGCCAAGAAACACAAGCAATGGTCATTAGACCGGTGGAAATCTGTTCTTTTGTCTGATGAGTGCAAATTTGATATTTTTGGTTCCATCCACTGTCTTTGTGAGACGCAGAGTATGTGAACGGATGATCTCCGCATGTGTGGTTCCCACCGGGAAACATGAAGGTGGTGTGATGGTGCTTTGCTGGTGATTTATTTAGAATTCAAGGCACACTTAACCAGCATGGCTACCACAGCATTCTGCAGTGATACACCATCCCACCTGGTGTCCACCATCTCCCTCCCGTCTGCCACCACCTGTGGCCCATACACCACCACTAATCTAAATTTACAATCCCTTATCGTGACATCCACCCCTATAACCCTCCCCTGCATTACCACAAAATAATCCTCCACTTTTACCTCCCTGTGCCCACACAAAATCCCTACCCCCGATGAGTGCACCCCTCCAATACCCCAAACCGACTCCCCCTTGTCCCACTCCCTCTTAAACCTACTAACATCCCCTCCATCCCTCAGGTGAACCTCCTGTAAAAAACAAAAATCAAACCCCACACCCTCCAAATAACTAAAAACCGCCCTCCTCTTAACAAAATCCCTTAAACCCCTTACATTTAAACTAATAAAAGTAAAATTAGACTCCATGAAAAAATAAAAACATGTAATACACTCAAATTCTAAACCCAGACAGAAAAAAAAACAAACCAGGAGACTCACCCGATGCTCCCCTGCTCCATATCTACCGGTGAGAGAACCATCCGTACTCCTGACATCCCCCCCCTCTTCCTCCATCTCACCATCCCAGGATTTCATTTAATTTTTAATTTTACCTTTATTTAACCAGGCAAGTCAGTTAAGAACATATTCTTATTTTCAATGACGGCCTGGGAACAGTGGGTTAACTGCCTGTTCAGGGGCAGAACGACAGATTTGTACCTTGTCAGCTCGGGGGTTTGAACTCGCAACCTTACGGTTACTAGTCCAACGCTCTAACCACTAGGCTACGCTGCCGCCCCAGGATGCAGGAATAGTGTTTGGCTCCGGGGTGCCCTGCACCCTGGGTCTACCCCCACAATCCTCCCCCTCCCCAGTGTTGCAGCTGGTTTGGAAAAAAATCGGGGAGGCTGAGTCCCCAAACAAAAAACACCCCACCTCCTCCTGTACCCAGTCCTGAGTCTTGTTAGGTGTATCCCCACCCAACAGAAATTGAGGGCCTGGGGAAACCAGCAGCAACCCAGAGGTTTCTCCCACCCCCATCACTCTCTTGGCCATCCCCTCCCTCTCACTGTCGGCCAATCGCACCCTCCTCTTCATTCTCTTCTTTGGTGATGGCGGCAGTGGAGAGATACCACCCCCCCCCCCCCCCCCGCCAGCTCCTCCACCATACCCCTCATCTCTTCCACCAGGGCACTTTCCCCCCAGTCCACTTGCTCTTCCACCGTCTCCTTCTCCACCACTCCTCCCTCGCTTTCTTCTCTCTCATGCTCCTCCACTCGGTTGCCTTCTTCCGCTGCTTTTCCTGGTTCTCCTACTCCCGTGCCTTCCGTTTCCTTCTCTCTTCCATCCGCCGCTTCTTGCTCCTCCTCCTTCCTTGTGGCCTTCCCCTCTGGACCTGTACTCTGGTCATGAGGCGTGCTTCCTTCCCCTCCTCTTCTTCCCCCATCCCCCGCCCCTGCTCCCCCCCCAGCCGCAGACGCATATGACCTCTGACGGGCCGGGCACCCCCGCCACAGGTGTGCTGACGAGCCACACCCATGGCACGTCTTAAGCTTGTCACAATCCCTCGCCTCGTGTTCCTCAGATCCACAAAATCTGCATTTTCTTGTGCTGCACGTGGCGAATATGTGACCGTAGGCCATACAGCGCCTGCAAAATGGGGGCTGACGTGCATAAAACAACGTCCCCCTGTCAGCCCCTAGGGAGAACATAGCAGGAGGATGGAGGTAGCCACCATGTCCCTTTGGGTCCTCTCTGAGGAGGGCCTGGAAGCCTCTCCTCCCATTCCAAAACCCAAGGGAGTCTTTGAGGTGCCTTGCTGAGGAGTATCTCATGTATCTCCCCAGAAAAGCTCTCACATCTTCGTCCTTAACGTAAGGGTTGTAAATGTTGACAGTTACAACCCTAAAGTTATTCTTCGCCAGGCTTGTTATTTCATAGTGGCTCATCGGCCTCTCACCTCCCACTGCTCTTGCCCTTCTCAGGATATCATCGTGTCTTTCCTCTGTATATAGTGCCACATCGTATGCTCCCTCCAACGAGTTGCCTTGGAAACAAAACACGTCCTCACCGTCAGCTTTAGAATCCCCATTAATATTATCCTTCCAAAAGTTTCGCGTCCTAAAGGCTCCAACTCCTTTTCCTTCCAAGCAAACCGAATCGTGTTGGCCAGCCCAATCCCAGGGACCGACCGTGTTGATGTATTTAGCACCATCTCCGCAAGGAGAATGGCGCTCGTTCTCTTCTTCCAAAACAAGGAAAAAAGAAAAACCAAAGTGACCGAGCCTATCTGGTGAAACTACACAGAGACAGGAACAATCACCCACGAAATACACAGAGAAACCCCGGCTACCTAAATACGGTTCCCAATCAGAGACAACGAGAATCACCTGACTCTGATTGAGAACCGCCTCAGGCAGCCAAGCCTATACAACACCCCTACTCAGCCGCAATCCCAAATACTACACAACCCCAATACGAAACACAACATATAAACCCATGTCACACCCTGGCCTGACCAAATATATAACGAAAACACAAAATACAATGACCAAGGTGTGACAATTGGAGTCAACATGGGCCAGCATCCCTGTGGAATGCTTTCGAAATGCTTTTTTTGGTGTGTATAGGGAGTATGGACAGTATATGAATAGAATAGGTGTGTACAGCAGTAGTTGTATAAGATGAGCCAGGACTAGAATACAGTATATCCATATAAAGTGGATAAAACAGCATGTAACCATGAATAAAGGGACCAGTGTTCAATGTCTCTATGTACATAGGGCAGCAGTCACTAAGGTTCAGCCTAGAGTACCGGAAGGTGGCCGGCTAGTAACACTGACTAAGGTTCAGGGCAAGGTACTGGGAGGAGGCCAGCTAGTGGTGATGGATAAACATTCTGATGGCCTGGAGATAAAAGCTGTTTATCAGTCATGGCTCGGGTTGCTGAGGTCCTTGATGATCTTCTTGGCCTTCCTGTGACACCAGGTGCTGTAGATGTCCTGGAAGGCAGGCAGTGTGCCCTGATGATGCGTTGGGCTGACCACACCACCCTCTGGAGAGCCCTCATCTCTTCTCCTGTCACATATTTTTCTCTCTTTGATCTCTTAGGTATACATTCAAAACAGATCTTTATTGATAGTATGTGACGGCAGACAGATGTGTTTAGGCTTATGGCAGATTGGTCCATTCACTGATCTGTCTGTTAGTGAGAGACAGAGAGAAGCCAGCTAATCTCACTGTTCTCTATTGATCACACACTTAGAGACTACATACTTTGTCTAAACACTATTGATCTCCCTCTCTCTCGTATAGCATGAGGATCAAGAGAATAAATTAAGAGTATAAAAGACACTTGGTGGGAGAGGGATGATGATTTTATTTGTCTTTAGTGTGGAGAGGGAAGCTGTGAGCGTTTCTCAGGAGCACTGTGAGCGTAGGAAGTGAGACTAATGACTGTAATATTGTAGACTTGGGTGCCCTCTACTGGTCACAATGTTACATTGCATCACATCCGATGTAATTACAAAACAGCGTGGGATTGAGTTTGTGTAACTGGCTATCAGGATGTTGAGTAACTCATTCACGTTGCAGCATACTCGATCCTCTCTGTCCCACTATCACCACTAATTGAAAACAATCGAAAGATGCAAAAGAAATCAACAACCTTTAACATTGTCTTCTCATGGATGATTACGACCTAATCTGGATTTTTTGGGGGTATTTGGAATTTTAAGAGAGACTGACAGTTTCAGTAGGGAACTCCTCTCAGTTTTATTGCTTTTCATCACCAGCAATAGACCATGCCTGTATCGGGTGGTGAGGACCCCATGTCCCAGGTTCGTCAGATGCTGAGAGAGTTGCTTGTGGGGAGAGAGAACGCTGAGGGCTTCTTCTGTCTGTGTGTGTCTGTACTGGGACACAACGATACACGGACACATTTCTTGCCGCTCATCCAGCTCCTAGCCACCGATCACAACAGGCTTCACACCACCCTCACCTCCATCTATTTGGAATACTTCTCCAAGGTACGGCTGTTTGTTTGGATGTATGTGTGTGTATGTATATATATATATATAGTCCAGTCATATTCTAAAAGTATTATAGATACTCTGTCTCAACACAATGACATTTGTTAGTTTGATAGTTGTGTGTGTTTTGTTAGTGTTGTAGGCTTAACCTACCCTACTGGAAAATCCAGTTTAGACCAGATCGTATTTTGAGCTGTTCACTGGCTTGAGCTGGTACAGTTGGATTTTCCAGCAGAGTTGTATTTGTCAAGAAGTTAATTACAATGTTAGAGGTTCACTATTTTGAACCTCTAACATTGTAAATCTGTATATATGACTAAAGCTGTAACCGTCTGTTACAGGATGAGGATGATGAGTTGGCAGTGGCTCTGGCTCTGTCCCTATTAGAGGTCAAAGGGCAACAGCAGACCAATACCAAGCCCCTCTTCCCAGACCCTAAACTCCAGGGTCAAACAGACACCCAGGCTACGGCAACTTACAGACCCCAGAATAGCTCCATTCAGAGTCAGTCAGTTTCTCCTAATGGTAGCTCCAGCCAGCCTCCACCAGCCCCTCTGCCCACGGGTGCGAGCTACGCCCAGCTAGCAGCAGTAGGAGGAAGGAGACAGACTCAGGCTCAACACCAAGACTCCACATCACCCAGAAGATCATCTGGACATGGCAGCTCTCCTCAGACAGAGAGACAGAGAGGCCCAACCCAGACCCAGAAACAGACAGACATAAAGCGGTCTAACGTCACTCAGGATGTGTGTGCCTCTATTGCCACTTTGACATCCAATCTCAACCAAACCAAAGATGACGTCACTGTGGTGGAGTGCAAAGTGGACCAATCTGAGAAGCCAAAGCGCTCAAAGAACAGACGTCAGCGGAGGAAGGGGTATGGCCAGCAGGTGGTAGGTGTGCCTCGATGCCCCTCTGCTCCACCCCCTGTGCTGCTGTGGTTCCGCAGGGACCTGCGTCTCCATGACAACCCAGCTGTGATTGGCTCGTTGGAGGCTGGAGGGCCGGTCATCCCCGTCTTTATCTGGTGCCCAGAGGAGGAGGAGGGTCCTGGGGTAACCGTGGCTATGGGAGGGGCCTGTAAGTATAAACATATACATATTATGTCATTATTTCTTTACCTCGGCTTCTGTGTCTCCTGATCTGTGTCTAATCCTTCTCTGTCACATACCAGGTAAAGTCTGGCTGCACCAGGCCCTGTCCTGTCTCAGCTCTGCTCTGGAACACATCGGCAGCCATCTTGTTTTCCTTCAGGCGGATGAGGAGAGAGAGGGGATTGGTTCTTCGCTGCTCGCCCTGAGGAGTCTGGTGAGAGAGACGGGGGCTCAGACGGTGCTGGCTAGCGCCCTCTATGAGCCGTGGCTGAGAGAGCGGGACCAGGTAGTGGTGTCAGCGCTGCAGAAAGACAGGGTGGAGGTTAACATGGTCCACTCCTACTGTCTCAGAGACCCTTATACTGTTACTACTGAGGGGGTGGGACTCAGAGGTATGGTAATACTACTGTTACAACCACTACTACTGTTATTAACATTTAATATGACACAGCAGTAACTCTCTCTCACACACTTTCCCTCCCTCAGGTATTGGTTCTGTATCCCACTTCATGAGTTGCTGTCAGATGAACCCTGGCCCAGGGTTAGGGGTTCCCCTGGACCCCCCCATATCGCTCCCCTCACCCTCTGTCTGGCCCAGAGGCTGCCCTCTGGAGGGGCTAGGACTGGCACGAATGCCCTGCAGAAAGGATGGAACCACAGTCAGTAACCCCTTGGACTGAAGCACATGGGGGTCTGGGTTATTGTTGGTTGTATGTTAATGTGAGTGTCTGTTCCAGATTGACTGGGCGGCTAACATCAGGAGTTCATGGGACTTTAGTGAGGAGGGGGCTCAGTCACGTCTCGAGGCCTTTCTAAATGATGGTGAGACGCACACATTTCCCTTTCTCTACTCAGAATTAAACTGCCCTACAGAATAGATATGTTATGTGTGTGTACATATTCCAGGTGTGTACAGATATGAGAAGGAATCAGGGCGTGCGGATGCCCCCAACACCAGCTGTCTGTCTCCTTACCTGCACTTTGGCCAGCTGAGTGCTCGCTGGCTGCTGTGGGACACTAAAGGGGCGCGCTGCCGATCCCCCAAGTTTATGCGAAAACTGGCCTGGAGGGACCTGGCCTACTGGCAGCTAACATTGTTCCCAGACCTGCCCTGGGAATCACTCAGACCACCATACAAGGCAAGGACCGGGTTAACACTAGCTCTAGCACTCTCTTCCTAGTTTGTATCCAATGAAAGCGGGACACTCACTCTCTTCTTGGTTTCTGTCCAATCAGGCCCTTCGGTGGAGCAATGAGAGGGGTCATCTGAAGGCATGGCAGAAGGGCAGGACAGGTTATCCTCTAGTAGACGCTGCAATGAGACAGCTGTGGCTGACTGGATGGATGAACAACTATATGAGACACGTAGTGGCTTCTTTCCTCATAGCTTACCTCCATCTACCATGGCAGGAGGGATATCGCTGGTTCCAGGTGAGACTCACACACACACACGGTCACACACACACAGACATACACACCAGACTATAGAGATTTGTCTGTTTAATGAAAATGTCTACTGCAACGAGTCGGCAGCTCTGGATGTTCAGCTTACTCAGGACCAGGCCCCTAGTCCCTGGGAATCGAAAGAGGAAGCGGCACCGAAAGGCAGGCGAGGCGGCATCCTGACAAAAATAAGTTAGCCGGCAAATAGACGTACACTGAACCCAGGTGAAAGCTATGATCCCTTATTGATGTCACTTGTTAAATCCATCTTTTTTAATGCTTCGTTCAAAACAACTGGGAACTCGGAGCTGGGAAATCGCTGACTCCCGACTTCAGTGCGTTCAAGGCAACTGGAAAATCGGAAAGAAACTAGCTCCAACTGGGAAAATTAGTTGTGATCGGTCATCCAACTCGGAATCCCATGTGGGAATCTGGCCTCTTTCTAGAGCTCCGACTTTCTGAACTGAAGATCACTGACATCATGATTCGATCTAGTTTTTTTTCCGAGTTCCCAGTTGTCTTGAAAGCACCATAATACTGCACAAATGATCGAAATGACCGGCTACTTTGACACTGACAAACTGAGAATCTGAGACGAATCTATGAAAACGACTTTGTCTTGAATCCATCAATAGCCTTGGCCTAGTTGTGTGGAGACACATTATTGTAGGCTACAATATTAGGAAATTATAGTCCTAAAAAAGCTTTCCAGCTGACTCACACAATGATGCACAGTTCACTCACTGGTGAAGGCCTATGCGCTCGTGCCTCTCTCTAACTCTACCTTTGGTAAATGTATTTAAATTTCTCATGTGTGCCGCAGTTCCTCTCGAACTCTTTGCGCAGCTATAATTTTATAAGGGAAAAAAGTATGAAGTGCAATGCTGGAGAGATGAGAGTTGCAGGCTTATGTCTATCAGAGCAGAGGGAGAGAGATCATAGAAAGTTAATCTCATTCTATTTCTATGAGAGATAGGGGGGCAGGAGAATTAACCAAGAGGCAACTCGAATGAACTTTGAACGCGTTCACTATCATTTTAACATTGCAAAAAGTGAAAATTATTTTTCACACCACGAGAGGTACCGTGGATCCGGCTCAAATTAAGCACTGCTCAAAGTACAGCTCGCTGGTTGTTCTATGCTTTGTCAAGACCGGGCGGCAGACTTGGGTAAGATGAAAGGAGGAGGGGTGTGTCTTTTTGTTAACAGCTTATTTGCGATCTCTAATGTTAAGTCTCGAGTTGTTGCTCGCCCTAGTTAGAATACCTAATGATAAGCTGCAGACCATAATATTGACCAAGATATTTATTTTTCATAGCTGTATATTTACCACCATAAACTGATGCTGGTAATAAGACCGCACTCAACAAGCTGTATAGGGTCATAAGTAAACATCCGCACTGAACTAAAGGATAGAGCTGCCGCTTTCAAGGAGCGGTACACCTATCCGGATACTTATTAGAAATCCTGCTATGACCTCCAACAAGCCATCAAACAGGCAAATCATCAATACAGGACTAAGACCGATGCGTACCAGGCCGGCTCTGATGCTTGACGGATGTGGCAGGTCTTGCAAACGATCATGGATTACAATGGGAAACCCAGCAGCGGGCTGCCCAGCGACGCTAGCCTACCAGATGATCTAAGTTACTTTTATGCTCACTTCGAGGCAAGCAACACTGAACCATGTATGAGAGCACGAGTTGTTCCGGACGACTGTGTGATCTCTCTCTCTGTAGCTGATGTAAGTGGGACCTGATGCGTACTCTTCCCCCTTTAGGAGGCTTAAAAAATTTGGCACAGGCCCTCAGATCCTCAAAAAGGTCTCCAGCTACACAATTGAGAGCATCTTGACTAGCTTCATCACTGCTTGGTACGGCAACTGCAAGACACCTGACCGCAAGGCACTACAGATGGTGGTAAGTACAGCCCAGTACAGCCCAGTACATCACTCGGGCAAAGCTCCCTGCCATCCAGGACCTCTATACCAGGCGGTGTCAGAGGAAGGCCCAAAAAAATGGTCAAAGACTCCAGCCACCCAAGTCATAGACTTTTTTTCTCTGCAAGCGGTACCAGTGCACCAAGTCTGGAACCAACAGGACCCTGAACAGTTTATAATCCCAAGCCATAAGACTGCAAAATAGCTGATGAAATGGCTACCCGGACTACCTGCATTGACCATTTTTGCACTAACTCTATGCACATACAGTGGACTCACTCACCCATACTTACACCCCAACACACACACACTACAAATGCCCACACATGGATACTGATGCCACACACTCACCACACACTGCTGCTGCTGCCTATCATCTATCCTGTTGCTTTGTCACTTTACCCCTACCTATATGTACATAGTGTCTACTGCAATAACCTCATACCCGTGGACCTCGACTCGGTTCTGGTACTAACTGTATAAAGTCATGTTATTTTTGCTTGTTATTGTTATTCACAGTGTCGCTATTTCTATTATTTATTTTTTACTTTGTCTTTAACTCTGCATTGTTGGAAAAGGACCTGTAAGCAAGTATTTCATAGTTAGTCTACACCTGTTGTTTACAAAAGCATGTGACAAATAACATTTTATTTGATAATAACATTGGACTGTGTGTGTGTAGGACACTCTTGTGGATGCTGACGTGGCCATAGATGCCATGATGTGGCAGAATGGAGGCATGTGTGGTCTGGACCACTGGAACTTTGTCATGCACCCTGTTGACGCAGCCATGACCTGTGACCCTTACGGAAGCTATGTCAGGAAGTGGTGCTCTGAGCTGGCGGTGCTGCCTGATGACCTCATACACAAACCCTGGAAGTGCCCAGCCTCCATGCTGCGCCGTGCTGGTGAGAGACAACAGAACCAGCCTTATCCTCCTAATCTTAACTTAAACTTCCAGAATTTTCCCTAACATTATTGTAATAATAATACCATAGCCTTACCCTTATCAAACTGTTGAGTTACCATAGCCTTACAATAGCCATACTGTAGCTTTTACCACTAACCCAACTCTCATGTATAGACTTGTTGGTGTTTAACTCCCCTTATCCATCTACACTTTAGCTAAACCTCAGCACTCTCCCTCTAGGTGTAGTCCTAGGCCAGTCCTACCCAGAGCGTGTGGTGACAGATCTGGAGGAGAGGAGGAGCCAGTCTTTGCAGGACGTGGCATTGGTGAGGCGGCGTTTTGGGGAGTACGTGGACCCCTGCTCGGGGTGCGACCTGGTCCCCCTGCCCCCCCGCCTGGTCTCGGAGGCCATGGGTGTACGTCAACTCACTGCTTCTAATCATATTATGTCTCATGTGTGGTCCTCAGTACTGTCTTTCCTGTTTGATTTTATTCTTTGGCCACATAGCTTCTGTATGCCTTGAGACAATTCTTTAAATATACAAATGTCACATTGTGAACTAAATTGAGTGAGTGACAGCTTCTCTCCCTTTGTCAGGGAGGTATGGTCAACACAGGTGGGCAGTTCCTCCTGCCTGTTATCACCCGTATGGAGTTCAAGCACCAATCAGAGGATCCAGACGCGGACGCTGCCTCTAACCCCTATAACGCCGTTCTGAAGGGCTACGTGAGCCGCAGGCGGAATGAGACCATCGCCTTCCTGAACCAGACAGACTTCACAGCCAGCGTGATAAACGAGGGAGCAGAGAGGAGGGAAAGACAGGAGCAAGACCAGAGGAGGATGGAGGGACTTCCACGCCCCCTTGCAGTTGAACGAAGGGGAAAGAGGACCCCCGCTGCCAAGGACAGGTTCCCCACAGTGCCTGGGAGAGTGGCTACTTCTCACAGATGACCATAAGGGCAGGGGCTAAAGGTTCGATAGAGCCACTGTGGTGCCCAATGGCCTTTCCTCAATTGATTTGCTTAACTTCTGCGTCCTTCCTCACCTACTTTTGAAAATGGTCAAAGGTAAATCAAGGAGACGCGGGGAAGTGAGGGAATGTGGACTAAAATGTGTTTGTATCAATTGTCTCTCCTTCATTCACATGTCATCAGCCAAATTGTTTACAGTGGATAACAAAAAATAAATGTGTAAAGTGATCAAAATGAATTAAGTTAGTTGTGCAAGACATTTTTTTGATAAACAATATGCTACTTACCATTTTTAAACGTATGCATGCTTTTCTGTTCCGACAAAACAAAAGCTGATTCAACTGGGGTGTGGCAGATTTAAAAACTCCAGTAGGATACATGACTATCCCCGATTATTTTTTATTTCACCTTTATTTAACCAGGTAGGTTGGTTGAGAACAAGTTCTCATTTATAACTGCGACCTGGCCTCGATAAAGCAAAGCAGTGCGACACAAACAACAACAGAGTTACACATTGAATAAACAAACATGCAGTCAATAATACAATAGAAAAAGTATACATACAGTGTGTGTAAATGAGGTAGGATAAGGGAGGTAAGGCAATAAATAGGCCATAGTTGTGAAATAATTAATATAGCAATTAAACACTGGAGTAATAGATGTGCAGCAGATGGATGTGCAAGTAGAGATACTGGGGTGCAAAAAAAACAACTGGGAATGAGGTAGTTGGGTGGGCTATGTACAGGTGCAATGATCAGTAAGCTGCTCTGACAGCTGATGGTTAAAGTTAGTGAGGGAGATATGACTCCAGTGTCAGTGATGTTTCCAATTCGTTCCAGTCATTAGCAGCAGAGAACTGGAAAGAAAGACAGCTAAAGGAGGAGTTGGCTTTGGGCATTGACCAGTGAAATATACCTGCTGGAGCGTGTGCTATGGGTGGGTGTTGCTATGGTGACCAGTGAGCCGAGATAAGGCAGGGCTTTGCCTAGCAAAGACAGATTACCTGGAGCCAGTGGGATATGAAGCGAGGGCCACCCAACGGGGGCATACAGGTCGCAGTGGTGGGTAGTATATGGGGCTTTGGTGACAACACGGATGGCACTGTGATAGACTGCATTCAATTTGCTGAGTAGAGTGTTGGAGGCGATTTTGTAAATGATCAAGGATCGGTAGGATAGTCAGTTTTACGAGGGTGTTTGGCAGCATGAGTGAAGGAGGCTTTGTTGCGAAATAGGAAGCCAATTCAAGATTTAATTTTGGATTGGAGATGGCTAATGTGAGTCTGGAAGGAGAGTTTACAGTCTAACCAGATTTGACACACTGAACTCTGAGTAGTAGTTGGTGAACCAGACGAGGCAGTCATTTGAGAAACCAAGGAGGTTGAGTCTGCCAATAAGAATGTGGTCATTGACAGAGTCGAAAGCCTTGGCCAGGTCGATGAAGACGGCTGCACAGTATCGTCTTTTATCAATGGCAGTTATGAAATTGTTTAGGACCTTGAGCATGGCTGAGGTGCACCCATGACCAGCACGGAAACCAGATTGCCTCGCGGAGAAGGTACGGTGGGATTCGAAATGGTCGGTGATCTGTTTGTTAACTTGGCTTTCAAAGATTTTAGAAAAGATTGGGCAGGATGGATATAGGTCTATAACAGTTTGGGTCTAGAGTGTCTCCCCCTTTACAGTGGGGTATGACTGAGGCAGCTTTCCAATCTTTAGGGATCTCAGACGATACGAAAGAGAGGTTGAACAGGCTAGTAATACGGGGTGCGGCGGATCATTTTAGAAAAAGGGTCCAGATTGTCCGGTTCAGCTGATTTGCAGCTCTTTCAGAACATCAGCTATCTGGATTTGGGTGAAGGAGAAATGGGGGAGGCTTGGGCAAGTTGCTGTGGGAAGGGGTGCAGAGCTGTTGACCGAGGTAGGGGTAGCCAGGTGGAAAGCATGGCCAGCCGTAGAAAAATGCTTATTAAAATTCTCAATTATCGTAGATTTATCCGTGGTGACAGTGTTTCTTAGCCTCAGTGCAGTGGGCAGCTGAGAGGAGGTGCTCTTATTCTCCATGGACTTTAGTGTCCCAGAACTTTTTGGGACTTTGTACTACAGGACGCACATTTGTTTGAAAAGGTAGCCTTAGCTTTCCCAACTGCCTGTGTATATTGGTTCTAACTTCCCTGAAAAGTTGCATATTGCGGGTGTTATTCGATGCTAATGCAGTATGCCACAGGATGTTTTTGTGCTGGTCAAGGTCACTCAGGTCTGGAGTGAACCAAGGGCTATATCTATTTTCACTTCTACTTTTAAAGAATCACCAGGCATCCTCTACTGACGGGATTAGGTCAATATCCTTCCAGGATACCCGGGCCAGGTCGATTAGAAAGGCGGAGCGTTTGACAGTGATGGGTGGTCTTTTAACCGCGGACCCATTAAGGACGCAGACAATGAGGCAGTGATCGCTGAGATTCTGGTTGAAGACAGGTGTATTTAGAGGGCAGGTTGGTCAGGATAATACTGATGAGGGTGCCCTTGTTTGCAGATTTAGGGATGTACCTGGTAGGTTCCTTGATAATTTGTGTGAGATTGAGGGCATCTTAGATTGTAAGACAGCCAGGTTATTAATCATATCCCAGTTTAGGTCACCTAACAGTACGAACTCTGTAGATGGGGGGCAATCACTTCACATATGGTGTCCAGGGCACAGCTGGGGGCTGAGGGGGGTCTATAAACAAGCAGCAACAGTGAGAGACTCATTTCTGGAAAGGTAGATTTTTAAAAGTAGAAGCTCCAACTGCTTGGGCACAGACCTGGATAGCATGATTGAACTCTGCAGTCTCGCTCTGCAGTAGATTGCAACTCCACCCCCTTTGGCAGAATATGTTGAAGTTGGGGGTGGAACTGTCAGAATTTTTTGTGGCCCTCCTAAGCCAGAATTCAGACACGGCTAGGACATCAGGGTTGGTGGAGTTTGCGAAAGCCGTTTTATTCACTAACTTAGGTAGGTGAAAGGTGACTATAGAGGAGGGGAGGACACTTCCATTCACCTACTAACAAATTGACATCTTATCAGTTTAGTGGCTTTTTCACGTTTGGGAAAAAGTCCATTGGAAGACTGTCCTTCCCGCCTCGATAGCCACCGGTTGGTGAGGAAGCACAAGTGTATCCTACCTCAAGAGTTTTGATATCTGGTAGTCCCCCTTTGAATCAGATAATGTATTGTCAGAGGAGGAAAGAATGCACACATTTAAAAACTATATGCTACTTATCCTTTTATCTATAAAATGTCTTGCACAACTTATCACTTTACACATTTTGGGATCCACTTCTGTAAACAATTTGCCTAATGGCGTGCGAGTGGAGAAGCTTCTCATTTCATACAAGCACATTTTTCCAGACGCCTCTCTTCGATTACTTGACTTTAAAAAAAAAAGAGGCGAGGATGGAAGCGAGGACGCAGGAGATAAGCAAACCTAATTGAGAAAAGGCCCAGAATTGAGAAAAGGCCAAGATCACAGAAGGTGGAGGATGGATTTTTACCAAATGAGAAAATGCCAAAGACTACCTTGGTAGTTACAAAACTGTTTCAAAATGGGTGCATGTTGCAGGTCATGCAATCATGCTGCAACATGGCAGGAACCACATTAAGGGTTATGCTGTAACAGGAACAAACTGCTGTTTACACAAATGTATTTAAATGAGTCATTTACCAAAGCTATTTATAATAACATTCTGTAATGGAGGCTGAAGGGGGGTAAAGTTGAAAAAGTTACAGTACTAATACATTCAAAGTAAACACACGTGTACGTTTTATTTTTAAGTCTCCTCGATAGTGCCAGTACATGCAGAGGCGCAACATACAGTAGAAACTAGCCTGCACTAGATCCAAAGTGCTTTATTGTTAGTCCCTTCCCTCTACTCCCTTAGCACACAGACTGATCCAGCTGTAATTGATAGAGTGAAATTGAGGACTATTTTTCAGAGTATTCACAATCTTAAGTTCCTCATACCCTGTGCTCGGGGCAGGCCTTGAGCACCAGAGGAGAGATTGAGGATGAATCTTAAAAGCCTTTTCCTCAATTCCTCAAAACAGAGTGAAACCCTCTGATTTGTTTTATTAAAGAGGCAGAGAACAGACACAAGGAATCAAGGAAAAGACTTGAGATTCTTCCATAGGTTGCATCAGGACTCATCAGGAGTCGTACAGTATCACTCATCCACATACTGTACACGTCACAGGTGTAAGACACTTGTCCTCAGCATCTCCATTAAGTCAGTCATTACCAGTACAACAAAGACTTAACATTCAGAGCACAATAACACTGGCAGGTCAATACGGATGAGCTCTGCAGTCTCTCTGGCATCTGTTGGTTCCCCGGTGTAGTGTCATGGCACAACTGGTGCACTTCCTCTACTAGTGATTGACAGGCAGGTGAGGGGGTGATAAGGGTTGGGGCTAGGCTGTGCTAGTCCTCTATGGATCGGATGTATCTCTCATAAGCCTTCTCATCCATCAGAGCATCTAGCTCCTTAGGGTTGGCAATGGTCATCTTCATCAGCCAACCTGTCCCAGCAGGGGTTACATGTCAGAGGTTAGCCTAGACATCGGCCCTGTTTGAATATTCTTTCTTTCCTTAAAATAGTCACTGATGTGTGCACGTGTAGACTAGAGCATGCATGCATGTCTGCAGGTGTAGTGTGTATGTATGCTCACCGTCTTTGTAGCAGGACTTGTTGACAAGGCCGGGGTTGTCTGCAAGGAGTGTGTTGACCTCTGTGACTTCCCCAGTTAGAGGAGAGTACAACTCACTAGCTGCTTTCACACTCTCCAATGCTCCAAACTCATCTAAAAAATGACAGCGATGAGTCAGGTCATGAATAGGTCTTGGGGAAGGGTGACTAGTATAACCCTAGAGGACCAGCAGTTGCGTTACCCTCCTTACATGTCTGTATGGTAGTAATTGCTCCTTACCAGTCTGCGCCAGCTGCGTGCCAATCTCTGGTAGTCCACAGTACACCACATCTCCTAGAGCCTCCTGCATGACAGATTTAGATAATGAGAAATTAACCAAATGTGTCACTTCATGATCCGTGTGCCACAACACACGCTAACATTGGGTAGTTAAGACCACAGGTCCCAATGCGGCTCATACGAACCAGTGGGAGCATAGGCTCGTGAGAACTCACCTGAGCAAATTTGCTGATGCCAACCGTTCCTACCTCTCCCTCTACTCGTATCCATTCGTGTTTGTCTGTGAATTTAAGAGCTGCGGAATTCAGGAGAAAAGTCAAATTAGTTCGAGTACACAAACGTAGACACAAACCGAAAAACAGTTATAGCTACACGCTTAACAAACTACGTTACGGTCGTGCTATGCGTTCTTGCTATGAACCACCTACGTTACGAGGTCCACAAGCCAAGTAACGTTACCTGATGAGAGTCGGGTGGTAGTGGACAAAGTCCGTCGTAAGTATGCCCTGGATACCAGCCCAGAGGGAGGTAGCTGTGCCAAACGGCAGAGCAAGGCAGAGGTAAAGTTGGAAGACAAGCAACGTAGCATCACACATGTAGCCATTATCGTCGCGTCTTGACGACTGCAGTGACTGTCGCCTTTTTTAGACGTCATCATCTCAGACGCCACTAGGGGCGCGTTCAGCAGGCATAACGTTATGAAACGTTAGAGTTACAAATAGCCTTGTGGCATGTTTTATGTAAAACAAACATGCATTTTTGACATGTGGAATACAGATAGGCATACATCCAGAGAATAACATATTCATTTATTTTTTTCAATATGGACAATGGGAATAGAAAATACAAAGTTGTTGATTCGAATAGAGAGGCTTCAGGCTACCAAATAAAATGGTATTGGTCACATACAAATATTGTAGCGTAATTAGGTGATAGTGGGGTAAGCCAAGCCAATTTTTACATTCAGCATCACTCCGTCAAGGGAAATATAGTATTCTTACTAACAAAGATATCTATGTATATTTAACAATGTTGTATATCCCTGAAAATAATCCAAATCCATGTAAACAACAGATTTGAAAACATAGCTTGTCCCAAAAAAAGTGGTCTCTTGGCACAACTTGCCCCGGGTATAGGGTAAGTTTAGCCCTTATCGTGACTCTCAGTTCCATTATACTAACTACCACAGTATGAGTCATAATACCCATAAAACCTAGTGGTCAAACAGTAAAATGGTTCCAATTGTTTTTCCCATAGGGGATTTTGGATAAAGGCTTACCCTGGTGTGACTTTTTGATAACTGTGTAAATCTCTCTGGGACAAGGTGACTTTTATCAATATATTCGCTGTTATTTAACACCCCCCCCAAATGAAAGACTAATTAGCTGCTAATGCGGCTATCACAAAGAGCTACAAATGCCATGATGATCTGGACGAGACTGCCGAATCGAGGCAAAGGTAAGAATCTCTGTATTAACTAACTAAATGTAGTAGTGAATAAATTGGCTACATTTCTTTAAATGGACAATTGTGTAAACTTTCTTGTGCAAGTTTATATGGACACAATACCTGTTAACAAACGTGTCAGCTACAAATGACTTGCAGGGATTTGTAGTTTTGGATGTGTACTTTGATGCTAATTACCATTTTCAAATCTAAGAGTGAATAGAGCCAAATATATTGATGAAAGTCACCTTGTCCAATAGAGACTTCTATGGTTATAAAAACGTCATGCCAGGGTAAGCCTACATGAAACACAGCCCTTATTTTTAGTGTTTCTAAAATCCCCTATGGAAAAATGAATGGTGGAAAAACAATTGGAACCATTTCCTTGTTTGACTGCTAGGTTTTATGGGTATTATCATACCTCCACTGTGGGGATCTACTATACATACAATGTTAGTCATTGGATGAAGACATCTACTATAGGGGGGAGTTTTGTTCGAGATCCCTGACGCTCTGTATGAATATTAACATGTATCGCTTGCAGTGCAGTTTTGGAAGCACCTTATCTTACATATCAGCATTAAAGAAAATAAGGTTAAATTGATACAATTCTTGATAGGGTTAGTGTTTCAAAACAGCCATATCTCCATGTTACAGTGCTTGTTTATGGAAAACAGACGACCACCTGTGCTAATTACTTAACTAGCTTGCTCTGAACACCTGTGTGTAAGCGTAACTTGGGAAGTGTAGTTTCCTTAGATGGAGGCACCCATAGATGAATGGGTCTGTGCAAAAACTGCTACAGTAAGGGTATCTTTTTTATTTGAATGATTATTTCTCCGGATGAAAGATATGGGCCATATGTTTCAAAAGCTGCATCGCAAGCGATGATTATTTATGTTTCTAAACGTTAAAACACAGCGTCGGGATTGTAGTTCACATGAGGCAGTCGTGGGCGACGCTAACAGCTGAGACCTGTAGCGAGAAAGCAGAATGCCGCATAGGGTTTTCAAGAACTACAGGGTAAGTTAAGCCGCCTACACAGTTCTGTACTGAATGAAATATTACCACTACCTTTTTAAAACCATGTCTATCTTTATTTCCCAAACACTATATATATTTTTTGTCTTTTAATAATTTTAATCATCTTTTAACACCGGTGTGACAGGTTTAACACCTAACAAAACACCTTTAAAAAAAACAACAACACTTTTAACATAGGCCAGGCCCTGATGTTACCTCATATCCCAGCCATAATGCCTTGTGTTACCCCTGGGAAGAAAACACTTCAATTTGCTCAATTTGCCATTGGCTCAACTTACCCAACTTACACTTGGACTATATTAGCCCAAACAGCTATAAGGATGCACTTTCATGCTAGGTTTAGGGCCTCATATTGAAGCTAATAGAGACTGAGGAAATGATGACCTCTTCCTAAATATTTGGTCAAATGATTAATTTTGTTTATGGTTTTCTAAATTTACCCTTTTGGCTCAATTTACCCCACTCTCCCCTACAGGGCATACAGAAAGAGAGTATACAAGAGAGAGAGAGAGACTGTAAGTGAGTATTGAAGAGGCTTTTTAGGTCCAATCCCTCAGTACTTGTCACAAGCAGTCATCTGCAGATGATGTTCCTGAGAGCGTCCCTAGCAACCCAGTCACCCTCTGCTCAGTCAATGGGTTCAGAGCAGCACAGAGTTTAGTTTAGCTAACCTGCCTACACAAAGCTGTCAGAGACTAGTAACACACACTCCCCTCACCATGGCGATACTGGGAAGGGAAAGTGTGTCATCTCGCCACCCCCAACCGTTCCCTCCGCCCCCTCTATCACTCCACTCTCACTCCCTCTCTCCTCCCTCCACTCCACCTAGTTGCCCCCTCCTGCTTTAATTCCCTCAATCCTCTTTGTAGGACTGACGTCTGCTACAGTCACAAACAGAGCTAAGACAAGAGAGGAGAGTGGAGGAAAAAGAGTCTGGTAGACTCAGAATCAAACTGCTCTTTGTCTCTCACACTTCCACTAGCTCAGCTCCCAGGGCTCTCCAGGACTCAGGGGGGGTGCTCTACCCTCACAGCATCCTCTCCTCACTCCTTGTTGGGGCTCACCTCACTGCCTGAGGCCGGGGAACATCCAGGGGACATCTAGGTGACACTCACTCAGCCTCACCCAGGACCTGGGACTTCAGCTCCAGCTCGGCTCTCTAAAATCGGGTCCTCCTCAAAGGCCTTCTGAGCCTGCAACGTGACCCACCCTTCTTCTGTCTGACTGAGAGAGAGAGGGAACTGTCATTCTATCTCAGGCCTCAACTCCCATGCACTGTATCTGCAGAGAAGCTAGAAGACAGGAGAATACCCCAAAGACAGAGACCGGATGATTTCAATTTGTCCTACTGATATCGTCATAAGAGATAAGACACAGCAGTGAGAGTGTGTGTCTGTGTATTTCTTATAACGAGTGTGACACAGACCACTCTGTGTCAGCTGTGTGTTAGAGAAATAACACACACTGGGGAAGAGTTTTCTTGTGGCATTTGATGTGCAGATGTGTGTGTGACATGTCAGGTGTGTGACTCATTGTAGTTGTCAGGCATTGAATGTGCATTTGAGACGTGAGTGTGGCCTTAAGTGTGCGAGAGGCTTCGGTTTCCTCTGGATTTCTCTGGGATGGAGGGTCAAGGCTACGACCGGTTTGGTGAAGGTGAGCGTGACACCTACCAGATCGACTACCGCCGTATCGTTGGTGATACTGAGCCCGCTAGGCCGCGTCTCTTGCCCCTCGAAGGGGAACACAATCACCCCAACGCCAACACCCATGGAGCCTACACACACACCAACCCTCACGGCCACGAGACAGCCGCGCAGAGATACAGCGCCACACGCATCCAAGCCGGATATGAACCTGAGAGGTGAGTCACACACACACACACACACACACACACACACACACACACACACACACACAGGTGAGAAACAAAACCGCTATACTGTGCCAGTCATAATCAGCTAACCTTCAATTGCCCTAACAATCAGGAACGAAGCCCTTACAGGGTCCCAGAAGCCACTAGTCTAGTGAATTACTGGCTTTCATCCACATGAACTACAGTAACTGCCAAAATATTAATCTGCCAGTCAAGGTTTTTTCATTGAGGTGGTGAGCTTTATAAATCCTAGTTAGCTGCTACCCAAGAGACAGTGATGTAACTAAAGCTTCTTACCTGCTGCATGACCATCACACAGACTGAGTTTCCATTGACAGGGTTATAGAGTCTGTAGGTTGGCCAACACATCCAGACTACAGAGCCAACGTATTTATGTAACCAAGAGGTAAACAACCACACTGAAGGTAAACTTGTGATGTTGTCCTACATCCATCCATAATCATAAGGTGCTGAAGAAAGACCACTACATTCAGTGTATTCCCTTGTATCACGTAAAAACAAGAAATGGTAGGTTACAGCCAGCTCGCCACATCAGTGATGTGGTTAAAAGAAAAATAGGTGGGTAAACTCTGACCGCTTGTCGCAGTGAAAAAAGTAACGCTCCTTATACTTTCAATGCATTTTTACGCAAAGGTGGATAAACTGTTGAGCAACAACAACAGAAAATGTAGTTTACATACGATCATGTATTCTACCCAGGCGCTCTTTGAATTTTTACAAACAGGCATGGAGATGAAACATGGAGATGCGGTATTATGGGGGATTACATCATTAAATATGTCCATGTTTAATCTGCAGGGTGAAAACTACAAATCCTGCATTAGAGTAGATTCTAGAAGCTCTTCGCCTCCATTATGGTCAACAGGGTTATTTATGCCTATGGACAGTATATGGGAGAGAGGAAAGAATGTAAGTGTGTGTGTGTGTGTGTGTGTTTCAGCATGGCTGACTATCTGATCAGTGGAGGGACAGGGTACGTGCCTGAAGATGGACTCACGGCTCAGCAGCTCTTCTCTGTCGGGGACGGACTCACATACAAGTAATATTTTGTATACATTCTACCAGAGTTAGAGAGCAGCATTTCCAATGATATTGATTGAAATTGCTATAATTGTGCAATTTAAAGTTCTGAAAGAGGGAGTCCATGAAGAGGCCTTCAGCCTGTAGCCACACACAACAGGTGCGTGGCGCTATCTATGACAGCGGTGCTGAAACCGCGTTGTTGCTGATTGCTGAATTGTTTACTTATGTGGCAACTACAGAAGTATAACAGATGTGCTCACAGTTCCCGATAACTCAGAGAGCTCTGAAACGCATGTATAAGACCCTGCCGCCAGGTTGACTGTTGTGGTCATATAATTTGGCAAACTTCAGAGCCAGACATCATGTTGCTGCCCCAAGAGTAAAAACAAACACTCACTGACTGCTGAGATGATATGGTGAGACCAGAACAGTAGAATAAGGATCATTATGCATCCTTACTTTAAAATTAGAATGAGCACAATAGTGTTATCAGCCCTAATGGAGGTCAACACAGAGAGATAATCAAATCGTCACATCCAGTACAGTGGGAGCATTATAAAGAGGCTTTATCTCCAATGCACACTGTGTGAGGGTGTATGTGTGATATGCAGAGTGGTTAAGGGTGTAGGGATGTGATGCTGTGCTGGCCAGGGGTTAGGGTTCAGACAGAGGACTGTTGATGGGAGGCAAGGAGTGGGGAGAATTCAATAATCAGTTTTCTCACTGTTTGGCAAAATGACTTGTGTCTGACCGTACAATGTTTTCTCTCTCTCTCCCCTCCCTCTCTTTTTACAGTGATTTCCTGATTCTTCCTGGTTTCATAGACTTTAACTCTGATGACGTGGTGAGTTTGTTTGACCTTTTCATTGCTAATAACAACAAAGCTACATATACAATATTATAGCCGTGCTACAGCTTTAGTCAACTCCATTGCTGTTGTCTGGAACATACAAATACATATGATATCATAACCAGACGTACATAGAAGTTGTGTGTGTGCAGCAACTTCTCTCATGTGGTCCTCTGTCTCTCTGAGGACTGGAGGTTGCTGAGTGTTTCTCTCAGTTGAATAACGTGTACACACACACACACACACACACACACACTTGAGACCTCAAAGGGATTCTGTGCCTGTGCAAACATGCCCAGGGCAAAACACACACGCGCGCACACACACACACACACCGTGGATAGATGGCAGCATCCGTGCAAAACTGAAAGAGCGAACCACCACATTTTACTACGTTAAGGTAACTGGGAACATGGACGAGTACAAACATCCCAGCTATTCCCTCAGTAAGGAAATCAACCAGACAAAATGTCAGTACAGAGGTAAAGTAGAGTTGCAATTCTATTTTGTAGAGACTCCAGACAATCACGGATTATGAAGGGAAAACAAGCCACGTCGCGGACCCCGACGCCTTGCTCCCGGACAGGTTAAACACAATCAAGGATAACACAGTGCCGTCGCTCACGACGACTGTAAGCTCTCGTTCTCCGTGGCCGACGTGATTTAGACATTTAAGTGTGTTAACCCTCAAGTTTGCAGACGACACAACAGTAGTAGCCTGATTACAGCCTACAGGGAGGAGGTGAGGACCCTGGTGGAGTGGTGCGAGGAAATAACCTCTCCCTCAACTTCAACAAAATGAACAAACTGATCTTGGATTTCAGGAGACCACAGAGGGAGCACACCCACATCGACAGGGCCGCAGTGGAAAGGGTGAAAAGATTGAAGTTCCTTGGTGTGCACATAACTGACAACCTGACATGATCCATCCACACTAACAGTGTGGTGAAAAAGGTGCAACAGTGCCTTTTCAACCTCAGGAAGCTGAAGAAATTAGTCTTTAGTCCTCTAAGACCCTCAGCATCCTGTCAGACTGTATCACCGTGTGGTACGGCAACTGCACCGTCCGCAACCGCATGGCTCTCCAGACAGTGATGCGGTCAGCCCAACGGTACACCGGGGGTACACTGCCTGCCCTCTAGGACAGGTATTCCCCAGGGGTACGCACAATGCCGTCGGGGTGATTCACTTTTTTTTTTTAAGTTGTTTTTTTCTCTCACCTGAGTAGCCTCATTTCACTGCCAAAAATAACAAAGACAATGCCAAATACAGGTAGCCTAGTCAAATAATTAACATCCAATCACATTAACCGTTACTCTCTCATGGGGATTCCACTAACGGTTCATATGTAGCCAAACGTAGCTGCTGCTCATTCCGTTCACTCGAAAAATTATAAATGGTTAAAAAAAGTATGGCCCGCGTCCATAAAGACACATACCAGCTCTATTGGTAGTACTGCTACTACCAGCAGTACTACACCTACACCTGTCGACAACACAAGTTGTTCTGCTTCCACGAGCACATCCAATGCTAGCATCAGTAATTCTACATTTGTTGTTATCCCAGCTAGCATGGACACTGGCTGCATCAGATTCACAACTGTCAAAGAGCTACTGCCCACTTACCCGGGAAAGCACTGAACAACAGACAGAGACGTTGGACCATCGAAGAGGCGCAAATATGATGAGAACTACATTGATTTGTGGTTCACTTATATTGGGAGTAGTGCCTTTCCTTAGCCACAGTGTGTTATATGTGCAAAAGTATCTCATAACTCGATGAAACCTTCACTCTTGCACAGACTTTTAGAAGCAAAACATGCCAATTTCAAAGACAAGCCGTGGGAGATTTTGAGCGAGAATTAAGAATTTGAGTAGTAAGACATGAATAAAAGCAACAGATACCATTAATAAGAAAGGGCTGGAAGCATTTTATATGGTGAGCTACCGAGTGGCTAGGACAGGCATGCCCCATACTACCGTGGAGGACTTAATTCTTCCTGCTGCCACGGATATGGCTGGGATAATGCTGGGGGAAAGGCTAAAAAAACTATACAGACAATTCCTTCATCAAACAACACTGTTTCATAACGCATCAGTGACATGGCAGGAGATGTTTTGAAAAACAATTACTGCTTTGCATACAAGCCAGTGAAATCTATGCGTTACAGCTGGATGAGTCAACAGACGTGGCGGGCCTGGCACAGCTCCTGGTATATGTTCGTTACATTTATGGGGGGTCAATTAAGGAAGACATTTATGGGGGGTCAATTAAGAGGATATTTTTTAAAGTACTGGACAGCTTTGTGACATTAATTGAACTTTGGTAGTCAAGATGTGTTGGTATCTGTACTGATGGCGCAAAAGCCATGACAGGGAGACATAGTGGAGTGGTAACGAGCGTGCAAGCAGTTGCTCTCGATGCCACTGCAGCATTCACCAGCACCGAGAGGCTCTTGCTGCCAAAGGAATACCTGACAGCTTGAAAGATGTTTTGGACACTACAGTGAAAATGGTTAACTTTGTTAATTAAAGCAAGGCCCCTGAACTCTAATATATTTTCTGCACTATGCAATGATATGGGCAGCGATCATGTAACGCTTTTACAACATAAGAAGTGTGCTGGTTATCAAGGGCAAAGTATTGACACGTTTTTTTTTTTTTAAATTGAGAAATGAGCTTCAAGTTCTTTACTGACCATAATTTTCGCTCGTCTGACCCCATGCATGATAACAAGTTTCTCACACAACTGGCCATCTGGGTGATGTTTTTTCTCAACTGAATGATCTGAATCTAGGATTACAGGGACTCTCCACAACTATATTCAATATGCTACTCAATGTGCAATGATTAACAAGGACAACTCACAGGTCTTTCCACCATTGTATGATTTTTTTTTTGTGTGCAAATGAACTCAAGCTTAAGGACAATGTCATGTGATGTAGCGAAGCACCTGAGTGAGTTTGGTGCGCAATTAGGCAGGTACTTTCCCTAAACGGATGACACAAACAACTGGATTTGTTTTACCTTTCATGCCCTGCCTCCAGTCCACTTACCGATATCTGAATGCGAGCCTCATTGAAATTGCAACAAGCGGTTCTATGAAAATTGAATTTAGTCAGAAGCCACTGCCAGATTTCTGGATTGGGCTGCGCTCAGAGTATCCTGCCTTGGCAAATCGCGCTGTTAAGATACTGATGCCCTTTGCAACCACATACTTATGTGAGAGTGGATTCTCGGCCCTCACTAGCATGAAAAACTAAATACAGGCACAGACTATGTGTGGAAAATGATATAATACTGAGACTCTTTCCAATACAACCCAACATTGCAGAGTTACAGTGCCTTGCGAAAGTATTCGGCCCCCTTGAACTTTGCGACCTTTTGCCACATTTCAGGCTTCAAACATAAAGATATAAAACTGTATTTTTTTTGTGAAGAATCAACAAGTGGGACACAATCATGAAGTGGAACGACATTTATTGGATATTTCAAACTTTTTTAACAAATCAAAAACTGAAAAATTGGGCGTGCAAAATTATTCATCAAGTACCCCAGCCACCAGGGCGACGGCATGTTCACCCCGCTACCATCTAGAAGAGACTGAAAAACAGTTTATCTCCAGGACACTGTTAAATAGTCACCACTAGCTGGCCTCTGCCCAGTCACTTTTTAATAAGATTTACATACTGTTTTACCCACTTCATATGTATATACTGTATTCTAATGAAGGCTCAATCTATATAACTGCTGTACACACCTTTTCTATTCATATACTGTCCATACTGTTTATACACACCATCATATGCGTATATACTTACATTCCGGACTCTGACATTGCTCGTTCTAATATTTCTATATTTCTTAAATCCTTTATTTATTTTGGGGGGGGATTTGTGTGTATTGTTTTGTACTGCTCTGTTGGAGCTAGGAACATAAGAATTTTCTCTACACTTGCAATAACATCTGCAAAATATGTGTTCTCGACCAATAGAATTTGATTTGAACAACACTGATGAGAACAACAACACCAGTCCCTCATGGCTGCGAGTCAGATTCATGTCCTGTGTAATTGCTTTAGTAGGCTACAGGTGCTGGTGTTTTTAGCTTGTTTGTTCTTTACTGCCAGAAGGGTATATCCCCTGTGGTATTTGACTATAATCAGGATTTAACAGGGACAGCTCATGTCCATGGTGCCACCTAATGGCAATGAGGTATTGCATGTTCTGATTGGTCTTGCCTCAGTCACAGATATTTGGTTGAGAGGGTGGTATTATTTTTGTAGTTACGTTTTTTTCCATCACTGTAATGTGATATTAGTGTGACGTCTACTTCCTGTTCCCAGGACCTGACTTCAGCTCTGACCAGGAAGATCACCCTGAAGACCCCTCTAATCTCATCTCCCATGGATACAGTCACTGAGTCCTCCATGGCCATCGCTATGGCTGTGAGTATAGAGCCACTCCTCACCTTCTCACCCAGCCAACACCAATAAGACAAGGCCACAAATCTGTCACAACACTTCATACACTAGTGGTATTTTTGGTTGTGGGTTTTTATGTATTGCGCTCCCCAAAAATGTGTGATAATACCTGGACTCTGGTATATTGAAGTCTTATTGGGCAAACATCTTGTTTGGCTAACCCTGATTGGTCAGTTCACTGTGTGTCGTAGCTCATGGGCGGGATCGGGATCATGCACCATAACTGTACTCCAGAGTTCCAAGCCAACGAGGTCCGCTTGGTCAAGGTAAGATGGAGGCTAGCGGTTGGACAACCTACAGATATATATTGATTTACAAATATATTGATATACCACTACATCAACAGTATAAAGTCTCATGTCAAATTACATTGTGACAATGTAACAGTGTGTGAATACACTCAAACCTCCTGGTACATTTGCTGAATAATGTTTCTTACATTATTTATTTGTGGTCAGAAATTTGAGCAGGGTTTCATCACAGACCCGGTGGTAATGAGTCCTCACCACACGGTGGGAGATGTGTTCGAAGCCAAGGTCCGCCACGGCTTCTCTGGCATCCCCGTCACAGAGACGGGAAAGATGGGAAGCAAGCTGGTGGGTATCGTCACCTCCCGAGACATCGACTTCCTTTCCGAGAAAGACCATGACAAACCCCTGGAAGAGGTGTGTGTTTGTGCTTGACATGTTTGAATGACATGTTTGTTTGGACATACAGTCATTACAATTGTCAACACATGTATTGTTAACTGGGTGACTTGTTGTATTGAATACTATTCCTGTGAGGTTTAAATGTATGGTTGATTCTTGCAGGCCATGACAAAGAGGGAAGATTTAGTGGTTGCACCAGCTGGTGTAACACTGAAAGAAGCCAACGATATCCTGCAGCGCAGCAAGAAAGGTACCATATGGTAGTAACACAATGTTCTGTAGAGACTCTTTACTCAGACAGGACATGATCAAATATCTATCTCTGTTTGGTAAATGAAATAATTTTTAGAGAAGTTCTCCTTTTGTGTCCTCTGTCTCTCTTAGGTAAGCTGCCCATAGTGAATGACAGTGATGAGCTGGTGGCCATCATAGCGAGGACAGACCTGAAGAAGAACAGAGACTACCCTCTGGCCTCTAAAGACTCCAGGAAGCAGCTGTTGTGTGGAGCTGCCATTGGAACCAGAGAGGAGGACAAGTACAGACTGGACCTGCTGATGCAGGCTGGTGTCGACATGGTGGTGCTGGTGGGTCTGGGGAAGGAGTTGGGTTATAATATTGTATTTTTGCGTTCCACTCCTCTCTAACCCATGTCTGTTTACCATGTAGGACTCCTCCCAGGGAAACTCTGTCTATCAGATCAACATGATCAACTACATCAAACAGAAATACCCTGAACTACAGGTGGTGGGAGGAAACGGTGAGTCTGCTCTCCTCTACCTTCTCTAGCAATGCCTCTCACGTTAATCTCTCTTGCATTTTCACTCGCTGTCTCTCTCTCTCTCTTTCTCCCCATCCTCTATTTTCATTCTCTGTAGTGGTGACTGCAGCACAGGCTAAGAATCTGATAGATGCGGGTGTGGATGCTCTGAGGGTGGGGATGGGCTGTGGCTCCATCTGCATCACCCAGGAAGGTACGGAGAGACAGAGCAGAATAGCAAATGGGGAGGGAGAAGGAGAGGGAGGGAGGAGAGAAGTTTGACTGTTTAGTTAAAAATACAAACTATTTGTGAATTGCTGACATGTTGCTTTGTGCTGTGTGCCAGTGATGGCGTGTGGGCGTCCCCAGGGTACATCAGTGTACAAGGTGGCAGAGTATGCCAGGCGTTTCGGTGTGCCTGTCATCGCAGACGGAGGCATCCAGACCGTTGGACACGTGGTCAAAGCTCTCGCTCTCGGGGCATCCACAGGTGTGTGTGTGTGTGTGTGTGTGTTGAACCCACCCAGCATATTTAACCTTTTTCCATAAACAGGAAAATCCACATCATAGGCTACTATTGATGGTCAGACTTTTACCTCCTTTCACTTCTGACACCTGACCTCTGTGCCCTCAGTGATGATGGGGTCATTGCTCGCGGCTACCACGGAGGCCCCGGGGGAGTATTTCTTCTCGGACGGCGTGCGACTAAAGAAGTATCGCGGGATGGGCTCCCTTGACGCCATGGAGAAGAACAGCAGCAGCCAGAAACGCTACTTCAGGTCGAGAGAGGGAGACAGATTGTTTTGTTTATTTTCAGTAATAGTGCTAAGGAGAGAGATGTGTGTAACTTCACAGTGAGGGGGATGTGTGTGTGTGTGTGTGTCTCGACAGTGAGGGGGACAAGGTGAAGGTGGCTCAGGGTGTGTCAGGGTCGGTCCAGGATAAAGGCTCCATCCATAAATTTGCCCCCTATCTCATTGCTGGCATACAACATGGCTGCCAAGACATCGGAGCCAAGAGCCTCTGCATACTGCGGTTTGTCTATGAAAAGATGTCAGACTGTGTTATTGTATTCCACTTCTTTGATATGATCTGTGTGTCTGTTCCATTTTTTGTGATGTATTGTTGTATGTTATTCCAGGTCCATGATGTACTCTGGGGAGCTGAAGTTTGAGAAGAGGACCATGTCAGCTCAGGTCGAGGGGGGAGTACACGGGCTGCACTCGTAAGTCTGGTATCGCTTACACATCCTTTCCTCTGGAATTCCTTATAGATCTTGTGCTCCTCTTCTCTGTGATCGACTAACCTGTCCTTTTGTCTCATGTTCTGTCCGACGTGTCCTTTAACTTTAACTTTGCTCTGGGTGGTAGTGTGTGTGTGTGTGTGTTTGTTCTCACCAGTGGCGTCCGTATCTCCTTGACTACATGTTTAGGAGTTGCTACTTAAACCGGGGATTGGCAGTCTTACCATACGAGGTCCATTGTGGGTGCAGGCTTTCGCTCCAGCCAAAGCAGTAACAGCAGATGCAAGTAATTACGTTTTGACTATGATTGGTTAATTTATTGTGCTGGAATTGTAACCGCTTTAGCTGGGGCCTAATCCTGCAACCACACTGGCCATTTGCGGATATACAGTGCATTTGGAAAGTATTCAAACCCCTTCCAGGTTTCCAAATTGTATCACATTACAGCCTTATTCTAAAATGTACCTCATCAATCTACACAAAATAACCCATAATGACAAAGTGAAAATAGGTTTTTAGACATTTTTGCAAATGTATTAAAAATGTAAAACAGATAACTTATGTAAATAAATATTCAGACCCTTTGCTATGCGACTTGAAATTGAGCTCAGGTGCATCCTGTTTCCATTGATCGTTGAGATGTTTCTACAACTTGATTGGAGTCCTTGGTCAGGGAGGTGACCAAAAACCTGATGGTCACTCTGACAGAGCACCAGAGTTCCTCTGTGGAGATGGTTGTCCTTCTGGACATTTCTCCATCTCTGCAGCACTCCACCAATCAGGCCTTTATGATAGAGTGGCCAGACAGAAGCCACACCTCAGTAAATGGCACATGACAGCCTGCTTGGAGTTTGCCAAAAAAGCACCTAAAAACTATGACAACAAGATTCTCTGGACTGATGAAACCAAGATTAAACTCTTTGGCCTGAATGCCAAGCGTCACGTCTTGAGGAAACCTGGCAACATCCCTACGGTGAAGCATGGTGGTGGTTGCATCATGCTGTGTTTTTTAAATTCAGTGGCAGGGAATGGGAGACTAGTCAGGATCGAGGGAAAGATGGAACGGAGCAAAGTAGAGAGATTCTTGATGAGAATCTGTTCCAGAGCGTTAAGGACCTAAGACTAGGGTGAAGGTGCACCTTCCAATAGGACAACAACCCTAAGCACACAGCCAAGACAAAGCACGAGTGGCCCAGCCAGAGCTGGGAGAGACCTGAAAATAACTGTGCAGCGACGCTCGACATCCAACCTGATGGAGGTTGAGAGGATCTGTAGAGAAGAATGGGAGAAACTCCCCAAATACAGGTGTGCCACGCTTGTAGCGTCATTCCCAAGAAGACTCAAGGCTAATCGCTGCCAAAGGTGTTTCGACAAAGTACTGAGTAAAGCATCTGAATACTTATGTAAATGTGATATACAGTGCCTTGCGAAAGTATTCGGCCCCCTTGAACTTTGCAACCTTTTGCCACATTTCAGGCTTCAAACATAAAGATATAAAACTGTATTTTTTTGTGAAGAATCAACAACAAGTGGGACACAATCATGAAGTGGATGACATTTATTGGATATTTCAAACTTTTTTAACAAATCAAAAACTGAAAAATTGGGCGTGCAAAATTATTCAGCCCCTTTACTTTCAGTGCAGCAAACTCTCCAGAAGTTCAGTGAGGATCTCTGAATGATCCAATGTTTACCTAAATGACTAATGATGATAAATACAATCCACCTGTGTGTAATCAAGTCTCCGTATACAGTTTTATATCTTTATGTTTGAAGCCTGAAATGTGGCAAAAGGTCGCAAAGTTCAAGGGGGCCGAATACTTTCGCAAGGCACTGTATATATATATATTTTTTATACATTTAAAAAAATTCTAAAAACCTGTTTTTGCTTTGTCATTATGGGGTATTGTGTGTAGATTGTAGAATTTTATCAATTTTAGAGTAAGTCTGTAATGTGGAAAAAGTCAGGGTCTGAATACTTTCCCAATGTACTGTAATTGCCTACCCCTGAGTATAACAGTAGTACTGAAGGAAGTTAAGTCAAAATGTCTTCTCTCTTTCTCTTACTCATGCTCTCATCATAGATATTATTTTGTGCCATGTAAGTACATTCTCCCTGTGCTCACAACCTTTCCTACTGCAATTTTCTCTTTATCTTTTTTGTTTTCAGGAAGACTCAGGGTTAGAAGTACAGATAAGGACTTTTTAAAGCCCTAACAACTTGATAAAACCCTCAATCTAGTATATCTAGTCTAATATGAGTTTCAATGAGACTTGACTTGCATTCCTGATTGTTGTCTGTGTATTGTCCTCCTGTAGTTATGAGAAGCGGCTATACTGAGGGAGGAGCGAGAAGAAGCACACGAGCAGCTCCCAGCGTACCCCCACCAGCAGCCACCAGGCACAACAGAAACGTGTGACCTACCTACAACCACTACTCAATTCAACCATCACATAACGTTTTGGTTATACATAAGACCGCTGACTCCTCTCTTCTCCTCCCACCCACTATCTCTCTCTTTCTCTGTGTTGTAAGATGCTTTTGAGGGACCATAAAGTCACCTCTGACTTGATTGATCTTATGACATAATCTACAGGGACTAGGGACTAACGTTCAATGGTCACATGTACCTGGGTCATGGCACAGAGCCATCAGGCTGTATAAGGTATGTAGCGCATGTAGAACTGTGAATACTGTGAACTACTTTACGTACCCTGGAACTCTTTATACCAGTTTTGGTTGATCATGGTCCTATGTCTCAGATGTATTTGAATGTACAGTAGTGTTGATGACCATATGGAATAGCCTAGAGGTCTGTTAGTGTGGCTCTACTGTAGAGAGGACCAAAGCCACGGTAGGCGTTAGCCTTCAATCAGGGATAACCACAGCGCCTTAAGACTGCACATGGAGTCTATACTGTGATAGTGCTGGAATCTGTTTTTCATTGGATTCTCATCAGTTTGAAGAAAAGAAAAAAAGAGAAAGAGAACCACACATTTTTTTCGTGTGAAGTTCACTAAGATTTGTGTGTTTTCATTCATGTTATGTTGTGTTTTCTGATGACAGGGTGATTGTACAGTGACTTTGGCCTAGTCTGTGGTGTTAATAATATGATACGATGGATTTGAGTGCATTCGGAAAATATTCAGACCCCTTCACTTTCTCCACATTATGTTGCGTTACAGCCTTATTCTAAAATGGATTAAATTGTTTTTTTTTCTCATCAATCTACATGCAATAGCCCACAATTCCTGATATTTAATCCTAGTAAAAATTCCCTGTTTTAGGTAAGTGAAATGCCAGAATGATAGTAGAGTGATTTATTTCAGCTTTTATTTCTTTCATCACATTCCCAGTGGGTCAGAAGTTTATATACACTCAATTAGTATTTGGTAGCATTGCCTTTAAATTGTTTAACTTGGGTCAAATGTTTTGGGTAGCTTTCCACAAGCTTCCCCCAATAAGTTGGGTGAATTTTGGCCCATTCCTCCTGAAAGAGCTGGTGTAACTGAGTCAGGTTTGTAGGCCTAATTGCTCGCACACACTTTTTCAGTTCTGCCCACACATTTTCTATAGGATTGAAGTCGGGGCTTTGTGATGGCCACTCCAATACAATTACTTTGTTGTCCTTAAGCCATTTTGCCACAACTTTGGAAGTATGCTTGGGGTCATTGTCCATTTGTAAGACCCATTTGCGATCAAGCTTTAACTTCCTGACTGATGTCTTGAGATGATGCTTCAATATATCCACAATTTTCCTCACTCATGATGCCATCTATTTTGTGAAGTGCACCAGTCCCTCCTGCAACAAAGCACCCCCACAACATGAGGCTGCCATCCCCGTTCTTCATGGTTGGGATGGTGTTCTTTGGCTTTCAAGCCTCCCCCTTTTTCCTCCAATCATAACGATGGTCATTATGGCCAAACAGTTCTATTATTGTTTCATCAGACCAGAGGACATTTCTCCTAAAAGTGCGATCTTTGTCCCCATGTGCAGTTGCAAACCGTATTCTGGCTTTTTTATGGCGGTTTTGGAGCAGTGGCTTCTTCCTTGCTGAGCTGCCTTTCAGGGTATGTCAATATAGGACTTGTTTTACTGTGGATATACATACTTTTGTACCCGTTTCCTCCAGCATCTTCACAAGGTCCTTTGCTGTTGTTCTGGAATTGATTTGCACTTTTCGCACCAAAGTACGTTCATCTCTAGGAGACAGAACGCGTTTCTGACCTGAGTGGTATGACGGCTGCGTGGTCCTATAGTGTTTATACTTGTGTACTATTATTTGTACAGATGAACGTGGTACCTTCAGGCATTTGGGGAAAAAATTGAGGTCTTGGCTGATTTCTTTTGATTTTCCCATGATGTCAAGCAACGAGGCACTGAGTTTGAAGATAGGCCTTGAAATACATCCACAGGTACACCTCCAATTGACTCAAGTGATGTCAATTAGCTTATCAGAAGCTTGTTAAGCCATGACATCATTTTCTGGAATTTTCCAAGCTCTTTAAATGCACAGTCAACTTAGTGTATGTAAACTTCTGACCCACTGGAATTGTGATACAGTGAAATAGTCTGTCTGGTAACAATCGTTGGAAAACTTGTGTCATGCACAAAGTAGACGTCCTAACTGAATTGCCAAAACTATAGTTTGTTAACAAGAAATTTGGTGGAGTGGTTGAAAAAAACGAGTTTTAATGACTCAAACCTAAGTGTATGTAAACTTCCGACTTCAACTGTATATAGAAAAAAAATAATAATAATACCTTTGTTGAAGCACCTTTGGCAGCGATTTCAGCCGTGTCTTTCGCATGACGCTACATGCTTGGCACATCTGTATTTGGGGAGTTTTTCTCATTCTTCTTTCACTCTCAAGCTCTGTCAGGTTGGATGGAGAGCGTTGCTGCACAGCTATTTTCAGATCTATCCAGAGATTTTAGATTGGGTTCAAGTCCGGGCTCTGGCTGGGCCACTTCTGCGTTGTCTTGGCTGTGTGCTTAGGGTCATTGTCCTGTTGGAAGGTGAACCTTCGCCCCAGTCTGAGGTCCTGAGTGCTCTGGAACAGGTTTTCATCAAGCATCTCTCTGTACATTGCTTGGCTAATCTTTCCCTTGATTCTGACTAGTCTCCCAGTCTCTGCCGCTGAAAAACATCCCCACAGCATGGTGCTACCGTAGGGATGGTGCCAGGTTTCCTCCAGACATGCCGCTTGGCATTCAGGCCAAATAGTTCAATCTTGGTTTCATCAGACTAGAGAATCTTGTTTGTCATGGTCTGAGAGTCCTTTAGGTACCTTTTTGGCAAACTCACTGAGGAGTGGCTTCCGTCTGAAAGCCACTCTACCATAAAGGCCTGATAACTAAAGGTAAAATACATTAAAAAAAATTGATGAAGTGCTGCAGAGATGGTTGTCCTTCTGAAAGGTTCTCCCAACTCCACAGATTAACTCTGGAGCTCGGTCAGAGTGACCCCCCCCCCATTTGCTTGGAAGAGTCTTGGTGGTTCCAAATTTCTTTAATTTAAGAATTATGGAGTCAACTGTGTTCTTGGGGACCTTCAATGCTGCAGAACGTTTGTTGGGTAGCCTTCCCCAGGTCTGTGCCTCGACACAATCGTGTCAAAGCTCTACGAACAATTATTTTGACCTCATTGCTTTGACATGCACTGTCAACTGTGGGACCTTTTATATTGATATGTGTGTGGCTTTCCAAATCATGTCCAATCAGTGGTGGAAAAAGTACCCAACTTTCATACTTGAGTAAAATTAAAGATACTTTTTTTTAAAGAAAATGACTCAAGTGAAAGTCACCCAGTAGAATACTACATGAGTAAAGGTCTAAAAGTATTTGGTTTGAAATGTACTTAAGTATCAAAAGTATAAATCATTAAACATTTCTTATATTAAGCAAACCAGACGACACGATTTTCCTTTTTAAATTGTTTTATTTACGGATTGCCAGGAGCACAGTTCAACACTCAGACATGACTACAAATAAAGCATTTGTGTTTAGTGAGCAGAAGCAGTAGGGATGACCAGGGATGGTCTCTTGATAAGTGCGTGAATTAGACACTTTTCCTGTCCTGCTAAACATTCAAAATGTATGGGGTTCTTTTGGGTGCCAGGGAAAATGTATGGAGTAAAAATGACATTTTCTTTAGGAATGTAGTGGAGTAAAAGTTGTCAAAAATATAAATACTAAAGTACAGCTATCCAAAAAAACTACTGAAGTAAAAATCTTTAAAAGTACTACTTAAGTAATTTACACCACTGCAATCAATTGAATTTACCACAGGTGGACTCCAAGTTGTAGAAACATCTCAAGGATGATCAATAGAAATAGGATGCACCTGCACTCAATTTGGAATCTCATAGCAAAGGGTTTAAATACTTATAAAAATAAGGCATTTCTCTTTATTTAAAAAAATACATTTTCAAAATTTCTAAAGACCTATTTTCACTGTCATTATGGGGTGTTTTGTGTAGATTTGAGGGGAAAAAATTAATGTAATACATTTTAGATTAAGGTTGTAACATAACAATATTTGGAAAAAGTCAAATGGTCTGAATACTTTCCGAATGGACTGTACATGGTGGCCACAATATAATACTGTATACCTAGTCATATATGATACTGAGGTCTGGTTTCCCAGACACAGGTTAAGCCTAGTCCTGGACTAAAAAGCATGCTTAATGGAGAATCTTTAAATATCTTGTTTACCGGGGTGAATGTACTGCTAATACCCTGTGGCAGTGAGTGAAGAAATGTGTTTTTTACTGATGAATAGTTTTACTGATGACACAGATTTAATTTCCTCAATTTCCTTCCTGTAGAAGACATGCAGCTAGTTTATAACAGTATAACTGTCAGTTAAATGAGTGACCCACCTGCAATGACAGAACTTCTCCCAGTTTGTTGTGTTTAATCTTTGTGTGAAGTGAACATTAGGTGATGAAAGTTGCACAAAAGTTGTTTTTGTTTTCTCCAGAGGATATACTACAAATCAGGATCAAAGCCAGAAATAATGGCTGAATTTCTTGTTCATTAAGAACTAAACTTTTTAGATATTTGTTGTTGTTTTTGAGTCAATTATACCATGTCAATTTGTAAAACATGTAACTAAATGTTCTGAAATAACTTTCTTAAGTTAGCTGGCTAACTCTTTGATCATGCTTTGTATTTTACACCTCTGTTGATTTCAACCCCAGACTTTAATTCCTTAATGCTGTACCATGCTATTGCATGAACCAGAATAAAGAAGTTAACTTCAATATAATATCTACTATTCTCCTTATTTGGTGTATGTACAGTATCTGCTATGTTGTGGTTACACTCCCAAAACGGTATGTTGAGTAGGATACATGATATCATTACATCAGCTGCTGCCCATGTCATTCCTGACATAGTGATATTATCCTTTTTCCACACCAGCAGAGGGCAATATGATCTTTGTTTTTCTCACACACTCCCTTCCTACCCTTTCCTCATTATTTCACTCATTTCGTCCTCTCTCCATTTGTCTCATCCAAAGTTGTCAAAAGCTGTTTTAATAGCAACATAAACCACACTCAAGGCTTATACTACAGAGTTGTGGCTAGACGAACTGAGATTTCATTCATGTGTAAACTATTGCTGTTGACTACAGAACAAACAAGTAGTTCAACTGAAACAACTCTCTGTGATAGGGCCTATAGATCATGACAATGTATACAGTCAAGAGTCCATAAAGGTCTACCTAGAGTGTCACCCATACTGAATTTATTGTACAGTTGCGGCCAAATATATTGGTACCTTTCGTAGCCCTTTCCTGCAGTCAATAACCAAAACGCCCTCTTTGGCCTCATGGGTGGAATGTTTTTGCGATTTTTCAACAACGAAAATCTGGTGATTCTGTGTCAAACAGTTTTGTTATATTTCAGTCTTCTGTGAAGTATATAAAGTGTAGTATTGGGATGCAAACTCAAAATTGAATACATTTCAACTCTATATCTGAAAATATTTTTTATTTTTCAAACCCATAACCATGTGTGTGTGGTATATACTTTTGTTTCAAAGTGGATTTGTTTAAGCCTACCAATAATCACCATGTGTGACCCTGATTTAGCCCACTGCAGTAAAATGTTAAAGAATTACTATTTATTTTCAAATAAGTTGAAATTGAAAAAAACGTATTGGATTTTCCTCATTACAGAACCTATTTTATTTTTGTAAACATAAGTTCACAATTTTAATTGAGAAAATAAAGACAAACGTCATGAACAAAATGATTGCCATCCCGGAGCTAGTACTTGGTTGCACAGCCTTTTGCCAAGATAACTGCAGATAAGCACTTGCAGCCATCAATGAGCTTGCTGCACCTTTTCTACTGGCAATGTGGCTCTCTTTTCAGCAGCAAATTGCTTAAATTGTTCTGTTTTAAGGGGTGCCTTCCACCAACAGCTGTTTTCAGCTCTTGCCATAGCTTATGGATGGGATTCAGATCTGGACTATGCTGCCCACTCCAGAACAGCATTTGTTCTTGAACCTGGGTCTTTTTTTTATGTGTGTTGGGGTCGCTGCTGGGAGACCCACAACCTTCAACAGAGACACTGGGTTGAACATTGGATCCAAAACACCTGATAATCTTATTTCGTGATGTGCCGCAGGTAGCCTAGTGGTTAGAGAGTTGGGCCAGTAACCGAAAGGTTACTAGATTGAATCCCCGAGCTGTTTTGTACCTGAACAAGGCAGTTAACCCGCTGTTCTCTGGTATGCCGTCATTGTAAATGAGAATTTGTTCTTAACTGACTTGCCTGGTTAAATAAAAAATCTAATTAAAAAATGCCTTGTTCACGGGTTCCAAAACCAAAAACCTGTGGCATTTGTCATTATTTTCTCCATTCAAATTGTAAACTTAAGTATACTCAAATGTGGTTCTGCAATGTTGAAAATCCAATAAAAAGGTGTGGAGACAAGTTATTCTTATTTTAGAAGAAATCAGGAAACATTTAAGAAAAGTGCAAGGGTGCCAATATATTTGTCCGCAACTGTGTGTTCGTATTACTAGAAAGAATAATTTTTTCAAACATCAAACAATTTGTTTATCATTCCTCGTCTACGATGCATGACATACCAGTAGAACTCTTTTCCATGTACATTGTATTTACAATAAAACATTTACTGAGTATACCAAACATTAGGAACACCTTCCTAATATTGAGTTACACCCTCCACTTTTGCCCTCAGAAATTCCTTAATTTGTCAGGGCATGGACTCTATAAGGTGTCGAAAGCATTCCACAGGGTGATGGAACGTTCTTGACACACACAGGAAACTGTTGAGCATGAAAAACCCGACAGGGTTAGAGTTTTTGACACAAACTGGTGCGCCTGGCACCTACTACAGTACCCCGTTCAAAGGTACTTATATTTTGCCATTCACCCTCTGAATGGCATATATCCATGTCTCAATTTTCTCAAGACTTAAAAATCCTTCTTTAACCTGTCTCCTCCCATTCATCAACACTGCCTGAAGTGGATTTAACAAATGACATCAATAAGGGATCATAACTTTAACCTGGATTCACCTGGTCAGTCTGTCATGGAAAGAGCAGGTGTCCTTACGTTGAGTATACTCTATATTTTACACAGTCTTCAATGATATATACACCGTAAGACACCACGTTACACATTGTAGAGAAAGGGTTTGAAATAGCCGAGGTTGAGCTGTTTTTCAATTAAATTAAAAACGTTGAGTGAGATCTTTGCTTTGGTATCGGGTTCCATTGCTGCATTTGACACTTGAACATTAGTATAACTCCTGGTTTATACTGCTGTTGTGACAAACAGGTACGGTTGTATTGCTTGGTGGTAGGACACCCGTTGTAAATTCTTTATAAACTGTTTATTAAAAAACAGCTATAATGTATGAGTTACACTTTATGTTCCCTCTCCCCCAGTACATGGCACTAAAGCATAACGTGATCTTGCATATTGGTATGGTTATCATCAACACTACACTGACATTTCGTATTCAAAGTTCTTCAAATCAGTTCTACTTTGGTTGTTTCAGTAAGTTCATTGTTCATTTAGCACATTTTGGAACTAACTGTACAGTTATACACAGCTTATAACTAATCAAACATAACTATCTATAAGTCTATTTTCTATGTGTAGAATCCCCATAAAACGGCAACTGATAGTTAGTTCTACCTCTGTGCACTTCTGTTGTAGCAGTGAAAAAGCTGCTTGATCTGAATGCTAACATCACTGAAACACTAAGTGTAGCGTATTAGTTAAGTCCTTAGCTCTCACTAGAGGTCAACATATAATCTCTGTGCATTATACATGTCATATCCTTACGTCCTTGTGGCACATAGATGACGCATGGTTCAAACCCTGTAGCATCTGCCTACAGGTCAATAGTGTCACTGCACACGCTAAGAGCATCGATCTGTCGGCACACGTTGACGAATTCCGCTTGTACGGCCGTATCCCGTTCTAGCAACCTGCTTTCACTCAGGTCCTCTCTGCCCTCCAGCCGCCCCTCTCCCCGACTGTCCTGAGAGGCCCAGCTGAGGGTGCGGTAACGTCTGTGATAGGTAAGGTGGGGGAGTGTCCTGGGCAGGCTGCTTTGGGAAGGCTGCCCTCTGGTGGTGTGGGGGTGTGACCATGCCCCTCCTGTCCCTGAGCTGGAGAACAGACCCTGGGAAGACCCACTCAGGGACTCCTGGCACAGATAGCTGGAGTTACTACCTCTCCACCAGCAGGGATCGTTGTGGCCTGGGAGAATGCATCCCGGCTGGGGAGGCCGTGTAGGAGACATATCCACATCTCCACAGGAAGAGGTCCGGTAGAGGGGACTGTCAGCTGAGCTGTTTCCAGGCCATGAGGCACTCTGGCTGTGGTGGGAGCCAGGGGAGTTCAAGGAGAGGCTGGAAGAGGCGTGGAACAGCCTGGAGGGGCTGAAAAGGCTGTGAGGGAACAGAGTCTCGCTGTACAGGGCCTGGTCTATGCTGCGGGACAGGTCAATGGGAGAGGGGGGTCGCAGGTCCACTGTGGAGTCAGTGTCCAGACATAGACTACCCTGGGAGGAGCCCTGGGACTCAACCCCAGCTTGAAGTCTCCCTGGTGGGCTTGGAGGATCAGGGAGGTTGAGGTGTCTGGAGGTTTTGGTCTGGCCAGGGTGGGGGTTGGAGTTAGGGTTAGGATGCAGGTTCAGTCCATTTGAAGAGGGTTCCATTAGTGTGTAGAGGGGGAGGGCTTCGGACTGGCGCTTCCTGATGACATCACACACCACCTGCTTCTCTTTCTGCCCAAGGGACCAGGGGTAGTGAGGGGGGAGGATGGGAGAGAGGGGAAGTGGGTGGCTAGGCCCTCCTGCCGGCGAGGCACAGGGCAGCCGCGCCCAGGACCCCTGACAGGTGTTGGTGTTGAGTTTAGTCCGGGAGGAGGAGTTAGAGTTGGAGGAACAGAAGAGGAGGGGCTGAGTGCCGATGATTGACAGGGACAGACACACCCCCACCTCACAGAGCCTGCAGCCCAGGTGGTATGCCCACCAAGGCCAGGGCTGGAACCCTGCCCCAGCACTCACCCCTCCGAGCCCTAATGCATGTAACATCCCATACAGCTGAAGCCCCCCACACCCTAACAGGCACAGAGCCCCTCCCACTCCAGCCCTTGCTGCCCTTCTCCACTCCTCAGCCTTAGCGAATGGACACCGGGACAGCCGCCCCACCATAACTGGTGAACCTGTTACCTCTCCCTCGCCGTCACTCAGCCGTTGGATGTGTTTGGCGTCTTGTCGTACATGGCAGTAGAAGAGGAGGAAGGAGCAGGGGAGGAGGAGGCAGAGGAGGATGAACATTCCCTGGGGGAGCAGGAGGAGGACAGGGAGGCTGGGGAAGACATGGAATAGAGCTATGGAGCCCAGGAAGGCCCCGAAGTGCATCAGGGAGAGGAAGAACAAGAGACAAGGTCTGGGCAGGGTGGAGAGAGGGAGGGAGAGAGAGAGGGAAAAATGAAGGGAGAGGTGCATGCGAGAGCGGAGGGAGAGGAGGAGGAAGCAGACGGAGAAGGCAGAGGTGAGGCAGGGGAAGGGTAGTTCAGAGAGGAGGAGAAAGCCCAGAGCAGGCAGGTGGTCCTGGTGACTATAAGCATCATACAGGAGAGAGAATGCTCTAGTGCCTCCGGTGGCCAGGAGGAACAGGTGCAGCAGGGTAAAGTAGGGGCTTCCTGGGGGGCAGCGCAGGGGCAAACCTAACAGGCAGAGTACAGATATCAGACCTAATGCAGTGAACACAGATCCCAGACCGTAGATGTGGGCCTCCCAGGCAAAGCCCCAGGTGGCCAGAGCTGAGTTCCAATCAGAATACAGAGGTACAAAGAGAGGAGGGGTTAGAGACAGAAAGGGGCGCTGGGATTGATTGAAGATGATGTCATCGGGGTAAAAGGGGCTCCAGGATTGATCAGTTGTGTTGCAGGGTGTGGTTCTGGTGTCAAGGCTGCAGTCGACGAGAGCAGACTCATTCGTGGCCGTCTTTGGCCACCCCTCCTCTGGAAACACACCTGCAAAAACAGAAACAAAGATTCTTGAAACTGATGCCCAAATCAACCACTTGCCCCTGGAATTTCATTGGGTGAAATATCAGGGAGAGGGAGAGGGAGAGAGAGAGAGAGAGAGAGAGAGCGAGAGAGCTAATCCATTATAAAAGTACATTCTTGTAACTGGGGATCTCTAACTGGGTCAGAGAGAGAGAGAGAGAGCCCAGGGAGAGAGAGAGAAAGGGTGGGAGGGAGGGACAGAGAGCAAGAGAGGGAGAGAGAGACTGTGTTCAGATGAGGTAGTATTGACCCCATTGCTGTTCTCATTTGTGGAACTATTTATAATCACAAGCACACTCTTATAACTAGCATTACATCAATAATAGCATAATATTGTTGGTGCATGTACCTACAGTGGCAAGAAAAAGTATGTGAACCCTTTGGAGTTACCTGGATTTCTGCATATATTGGTCATCAAATTGAATCTGATCTTCATCTAAGTCACAACAATAGACAAATATAGTGTGCTAATAGCACACAAATTATTGTATTTTTCTTGTCTATAGTGAATACATCATTTACACATTCACAGTGTAGGTTGGAAAAAGTATGTGAACCCCAAGGCTAATTGAAGTCAGGAGTCAGCTAACCTGGAGTCCAACCAATAAGACGAGATTGGAGATGTTGGTTAGAGCTGCCCTGGCCTATAAAAAACACACACAAAATTTGAGTTTGCTATTCACAAGAAGTATTGCCTGATGTGAACCATGCCTCGAACAAAAGAGATCTCAGAAAACCTAAGATTAAGAATTGTTGACTTGCATAAAGCTCGAAAGGGTTACAAAATTATCTCTAAAAGCCTTGATGTTCATCAGTCCACGGTAAGACAAATTGTCTATAAATGAAGAAAGTTCAGCACTGTTGCTACTCTCCCTAGGAGTGGCCATCCTGCAAAGATGACTGCAAGAGCACAGCGCAGAATGCTTAATGAGTTTAAGAAGAATCCTAGAGTGTCAGCTAAAGACTTATAGAAATCTCTGGAACATGCTAACATCTCTGTTGATGAGTCTAAGATATGTAAAACACTAAACAAGAATGGTGTTCATGGGAGGACACCCCGGAAGAAGCCACTGCTGTCCAAAAAAAACATTGCTGCACACCTGAAGTTTGCAAAGGAGCAACTGGATGTTCCACAGCACTACTGGCAAAATATTCTGTGGACAGATGAAACTACAGTTGAGTTGTTTGGAAGGAACACACAACACTATGTGTAGAGAAAAAAAAGGCACAGAACACCAACATCAAAACCTCATCCCAACTGTAAAGTATGGTGGAGGGAGCATCATGGTTTGGGGCAGCTCAGCTGCCTCAGGGCCTGGACAGCTTACTATCATCAATGGAAAAAAGGATTTCCCAAGTTTATCAAGACATTTTGCAGGAGATTGTTAGGCTATCTGTCCGCCAATTGAAACTCAGAGGTTGGATGATGCAACAGGACAATGACCCAAAACACTGATGCAACAGAAGAAAATACGCCTTCTGGAGTGGCCCAGTCAGAGTCTTGACTTCAGCCCGATTGAGATGCTGTAGCATGACCTCGAGACAGCACTTCACACCAGACATCCAAAGAATATTGCTTAACTGAAACAGTTTTGTAAAGTGGAATGGTCCAAAATTCCTCCTGATCATTGTGCAGGTCAGATCCGCAACTACAGAAAACGTTTGGTTAAGGTTATTGCTGCCAAAGGAGGGTAAACCAGTTATTAAAACCAAGGGTTCACATTATTTTTCCAGCCTGCACTGTGAATGTTTACATGGTGTGTTCAATAAAGACATGAAAATGTATAATTGTTTGTGTGTTGTTAGTTTAAGCAGACTGTGTTTGTCTATAGTTGTGACCTAGATGAAGATCAGATCAAATTTTATGGCCAATTTATTCAGAAATCTAGGTATTTCCAAAGGGTTCACATACTTTTTCTTGCTACTTTATTCTATACTATATGCATGTCCCCTATGATTACATAACATCTGAATAATGTAGACAAGTTCATTCCCTATGTGCCCTATACTTCCGGCGCCGACAGAGATGGCCGCCTCGCGTCGCGTTCCTAGGAAACTATGCAGTTTTTTGTTTTTTTACGTGTTATTTCTTACATTGGTACCCCAGGTCATCTTAGGTTTCATTACATACAGTCGAGAAGAACTACTGAATATAAGAGCAGCATCAACTCACCATCAGTACGACCAAGAATATGAATTTCGCGAAGCGGATCCTGTGTTCTGCCTTTCACCCAGGACAACGGAATGGATCCCAGCCGGCGACCCAAAAAAATGAGTTCGTAAAAGAGGGAAACGAAGCGGTCTTCTGGTCAGACTCCGGAGACAGGCACATCGCGCACCACTCCCTAGCATACTTCTCGCCGATGTCCAGTTTCTTGACAACAAGGTTGATGAAATCCGAGCAAGGGTAGCATTCCAGAGGGACATCAGAGACTGTAACGTTCTTTGCTTCACGGAAACATGGCTCACTGGAGAGACGCTATCGGAGTCGGGGCAGCCAGCTGGCTTCTCCACGCATCGCGCCGACAGAAACAAACATCTTTCTGGTAAGAAGAGGGGCGGGGGCGTATGCTTTATGGTTCACGAGACATGGTGTGGTCACAACAACATACAGGAACTCAAGTCCTTCTGTTCACCTGATTTAGAATTCCTCACAATCAAATGTCGACCGCATTATCTACCAAGGGAATTCTCTTCGATTATAATCACAGCCGTATATATTCCCCCCCAAGCAGACACATCGATGGCTCTGAACAAACTTTATTTGACTCTTTGCAAACTGGAATCCACATATCCTGAGGCTGCATTCATTGTAGCTGAGGATTTTAACAAGGCTAATCTGAAAACAAGACTCCCTAAATTGTATCAGCATATCGATTGCGCAACCAGGGCTGGCAAAACCTTGGATCATTGCTATTCTAACTTCCGCGACGCATATAAGGCCCTGCCCCGCTCTCCTTTCGGAAAAGCTGACCATGAATCCATTTTGTTGCTCCCTGCCTACAGACAGAAGCTAAAACAAGAAGCTCCCGTGCTGAGGTCTGTTCAACGCTGGTCCGACCAATCTGATTCCACACTCCAAGACTGCTTCCATCACGTGGACTGGGATATGTTTCGTATTGCGTCAAACAACAACATTGACGAATACGCTGATTCGGTGAGCGAGTTCATTAGAACGTGCGTTGAAGATGTCGTTCCCATAGCAACGATTAAAACGTTCCCAAACCAGAAACCGTGGATTGATGGCAGCATTCGCGTGAAACTAAAAGCGCGAACCACTGCTTTTAATCAGGGCAAGGTGACCGGAAACATGACCGAATACAAACATTGTAGCTATTCCCTCCGCAAGGCAATCAAACAAGCTAAGCGTCAATATAGAGACAAAGTACAATCGCAATTCAACGGCTCAGACACAAGAGGTAGGTGGCAGGGTCTACAGTCAATCACGGATTACAAAAAGAAAACTCTCCTTCACTGCAGCCGAGGTGAGTAAAACATTTAAACGTGTTAACCCTCGCAAGGCTGCAGGCCCAGACGGCATCCCTTGCCGCGCCCTCAGAGCATGCGCAGACCAGCTGGCTGGTGTGTTTACGGACATATTCAATCAATCCCAATCCCAGTCTGCTGTTCCCACATGCTTCAAGAGGGCCACCATTGTTCCTGTTCCCAAGAAAGCTAAGGTAACTGAGCTAAACGACTATCGCCCCGTAGTACTCACTTCGTCATCATGAAGTGCTTTGAGAGACTAGTCAAGGACCATATCACCTCCACCCTACCTGACACCCTAGACCCACTCCAATTTGCTTACAGCCCAAATAGGTCCACAGACGATGCAATCTCAACCACACTGCACACTGCCCTAACCCATCTGGACAAGAGGAATACCTATGTGAGAATGCTGTTCATCGACTACAGCTCAGCATTTAACACCATAGTACCCTCCAAACTCGTCATCAAGCTCGAGACCCTGGGTCTCGACCCCGCCGTGTGCAACTGGGTACTGGACTTCCTGACGGGCCGCCCCCAGGTGGTGAGGGTAGGTAACAACATCTCCACCCCGCTGAGCCTCAACACTGGGGCCCCACAAGGGTGCGTTCTGAGCCCTCTCCTGTACTCCCTGTTCACCCACGACTGCGTGATGCACAATCGAGAGCATCCTGTCGGGCTGTATCACCGCCTGGTATGGCAACTGTTCCGCCCACAACCGTACAGCTCTCCAGAGGGTAGTGAGGTCTGCACAACGCATCACCGGGGGCAAACTACCTGCCCTCCAGGACACCTACACCACCCGATGTCACAGGAAGGCCATAAAGATCATCAAGGACAACAACCACCCGAGCCACTGCCTGGTCACCCCGCTATCATCCAGAAGGCGAGGTCAGTACAGGTGCATCAAAGCTGGGACCGAGAGACTGAAAAACAGCTTCTATCTCAAGACCATCAGACTGTTAAACAGCCACCACTAACATTGAGTGGCTGCTGCCAACACACTGACTAAACTCCAGCCACTTTAATAATGGGAATTGATGTAAAATATATCACTAGCCACTTTAAACAATGCTACCTAATATAATGTTTACATACCCTACATTATTAATCTCATATGTATATGTATATACTGTACTCTATATCATCTACTACATCTTTATGTAATACATGTATCACTAGCCACTTTAACTATGCCACTTTGTTTACATACTCATCTCATATGTATATACTGCACTCAATACCATCTACTGTATCTTGCCTATGCCGCTCTGTACCATCACCCATTCATATATCTTTATGTACATATTCTTTATCCCCTTATACTTGTGTCTATAAGGTAGTAGTTTTGGAATTGTTAGCTAGATTACTTGTTGGTTATTACTGCATTGTCGGAACTAGAAGCATAAGCATTTCGCTACACTCGCATTAACATCTGCTAACCATGTGTATGTGACAAATAACATTTGATTTGATTTGATTAACACCTGCTAACCATGTGCATGTGACAACTAAAATTTGATTTGATTTGCCTACTGCCTACTGAGCTCTACAACAAGACCTTCTCTGGTCTCTTCTCTTTGTGTGTGCGTGAGTGTGAGTGTGAGTGTGAGTGTGAGTGTGTGTGTGTGTGAGAGAGAGATGTGAGACACAGAGCTAACCCAGTTCTGTCTCCCTCCCTCTTAGACCTTTTACTACCCTCTACCTATGCTCTCTACCCCTCCCTGGCTGGAGAGGCTTCTACAATGTCCTATATAAAACCACCAGTCCACTGTGTTTCTCATTCACATCTCATTTACTGTCCTCAGTAACACATTAACAGTCTCCCTCAGCGTAGCTATTTAAGAAGATAGGACAGCAAGGGAGAGAAATAAAGTGTCTGTGACAGAGTAGAAAAGAAAAGGAGAGTGAGAGGTGGTAGCGATGGATGGAAGACGGAGGGGACAGATGAAGGGGAGATTGAGGGAGGAGAGAAGGAGGATTGATGGAGTGGGAGAGATGGAGATGAGAGAAGGAGAGGAGAGAATGAGAGGAGAGAATGAGAGGAGAGAATGAGAGGGGAGAAAGAGGGAGAGGCTTCATGATATCAGAGGTAGGATGTCATGAACAGAAAATATATAAGGGGTTACTCTCATCACACTGCCACAGTAAATCAGTACATTCACCACCAGTATTTTACAAATGCGAAAATAGGTAAATTCTGCCAAATATCCTATAAATACTAGGGGAGACTATTCTTACCAACACCCTGAGGGTGTTGTAAAAGTGGACATATCACTGTGACATGGGGGTGAAGGGATGGGGGTTGGATACTCTTACTTGTGTTTGTTCCTGTTTCCTCTGTGAAGTCCTGTAACTCGTCTCCAATCCTTTCCACCATGATATCTCCCTCCATAATGTCTCTCTGTTGAGTGGCTGAGAAATCCAGAGCTAACAACTTTGTGGCCTGGGCTCTGGGTTGGTGTTGGTCCGAGTCAGTTGTAGACCCTAGCTGTGCATTCACTGTGGCTGGTGATGTAGGTCTAGTGAGTGGATTAAAGCCTTGGGTCTCTGTGTAGTCACTGATAGTTCCCCGAAACTCGTCTTTGTTGTCCTTTTTCTCAGTTTCCTCGGGTGCCAATGTGGGGTCTTTCAGTCCTGGAAACGAGTCCAGAGAGTCGGCCATTCTGGCTCCAGCGGTGGGGACTACAGGAGCCCAAGAGGGCCATACAGTGCTGTGTGAGGCCAGTACTGGGTCATCGATCTGTGTGTCTGTATGTGGGTGTGATGGTGCCTTTGTGGTGCCCTCTGGGGCCAAGGTAAAGGCTTGAAGATGGAGGAGAGGAGCAAGGGAGAGGAGGAGAGAGGTCCACATCACAGAAGCCATGATGGAGACCCTAAAGTGTAATATTCTCAATGAAGTCACATGATTCCCAACGAACACTTCTTTCACCTCAACGCCACATACTTAAGAATAGGCTCACCTGCAGAACACAGACAACACACACCTCAAAGTCAAATAAAACCACATATTTGTTACATGCTTCGTAAACAACAGGTGTAGACCAACAGTGAAATGCTTACTTATGGACCCTTCCCAACAGTGCAGAGAGAAAGAAAATAGAGAAATAATAGAAAAGTAATAATAAATACACAATTAGTAACAATAACTTGGCTATATACATGGGGTACCAGTACTGAGTCGATGTGTAGAGGTACGAAGTAATTGAAGAAGATATGTATATATAACTAGGAATAAAGGGACTACATAACATGACAGATAATAAACAGTAGCAGCTGTGTATGTGATGAGTCAAAAGAGTTAGTGCAAAAAGGGTCAATGCAGATAGTCCGGGTGACTATTGGTTAACTATTTAACTAACTATTTAGAAATCTTATGGCTTGGGGGTAGAAGCTGATCAGGGTCCTGTTGGTTCCAGACTTGGTGCATCGGTACCACTTCCTGTGCGGTAGTAGAGAGAACAGTCTATGACTTGGGTGCCTGGAGTCTTAAAAAATGTTTAGGGCCTTCCTCGCAGTCAGCATACAAAGAAACTATAGCAGTGTCCTCTCCTCCTCCACTAAAAACAAACCCTCCCATGTATGCATGCATACCTACTTTAGATTTTGTTCCTGCCTATCTCTGCCAATGTACTCAGAAAGTAGCACAGCACTCACCATAGATATGCACAGCAACACCAACCACTTTAAGCTATCCCTCTCCATCATTCTCTATTCTTTGTCTCTTCACAAGTCCCCCACCCCTGCCTCAGTCTTCTAGACCCTCTTATTGTTCAGACAGCAGACAAATACCACACACATTTGTAGTACTTACTATGCTGCATCCTTCTGCTCTCCATCAGACAGGACAGGTCCCAGCTCAGCCAAGCAACAACAATCCCCTCTGTCCAACACCACACTGCTGCTGCCTCCGCTGCTGCTACATAGATCCCTCCATCTGTCTGTGTGTGTGAGAGTGTGAGATATAGGCTCACTCCTCTTCTCAGTATCACTCACATACTCTCCCCCTCTCTCTCCGTCCCTCCCTCGTTCAGTATCTCTCTTTTTCTGATGTGTGCCGGGAATGCATGGTTCCCGTGGATACACCTCACTGTGTAAATTATTTATCTGTGCGGTCTGGTCGTACACACACACGTCAGTGAGAATAAATCATTAATTGGAGGATGGCACTGTGCATATAGAATTAACTATCAGATCAATACAGTGTATTGGATGTAATTTGCGGCTTGAGTTTAAACCAACCCTCTCCGTGATACTTTACATAAAAGCAATAGTCAGTGTAAAAGTGACTACAAATTAAAAGCACGTCACAAATGATGGTACACACATCACAAGGAATTTGTAACTTGCTTGTGAGCCTAGCACGCACAACTGGTGTTTTATATTGTTATGGGGTGTGTGTCCTCTGTCATCACACCATCTATCTATCTCTCGTTCATACGTATACATACCCACTTCTCTCTGTCTTTATTTCTTGTTATCTGTTTCCTTCTACTCAACATGTTGATGTCATCAGACTCTGATAGATATAGCACTGCATCTCCCTGGGGGGTGAAGTCCAGGCTCATGTCCTCATTTAATTCCTCTGTGAATACTTGAAAATAAACACTTATCCACATACTGTACCGTGTTAATCTGTGTACATCTTCAATCTGTACTCTGACTGACCAGAGTTGAATAGGATTATATGGGCCATTGTACTGTATCTACAGTATATTATAGATCTGCTCTGCTAGTATACGACTGACTGGGGGTTGGATTATGGGTGAGCGTCATTGATTACAGCAGTGCATTCACAGAGCATGAACCAATGCGTCTAGCCACCGTCTATGCAATATCATAGAGCAATAACAAAGCTGCATTGAGATATAGTATTCCAGGATGTTCTTTTTTTTATACTGACCAAAGATAAATTGGATTTAGAGCAATGATGAATGGATCGTCTTCAGCCTCAATATCTCCTCCATCTCTCCTGTCTGTTGGTCAGACTATCAGGCAGGTTTGCGCTGATGGAACAGAAAGCTCTTATTTATTCCTGTAGATACTGTAGAGCAGCTCGTCCCTGACCGATTTATATACCTGAGGAAGATCAAACAGACACACAGGCCGGCAGGAAGACAGCCATCGGTGTAGAATGAGATAGTTTGGTCCCAGGATTGAGGCATTATCTGTCCCTGGGAAACAGCAGAGTTAATGATCCATAACCAGAGAGAGGCCCAATAATTGATCAATGATGGATCAATAACAGTAAACAGCTCACAGTGGGGTAAGCCTAGTGGTGGATGGTCACAGAGTACAGGGTAGTCACCTGGGGTGAAAAACTTACCAGGCATTAAACCAGGGGTGTTCTGTACCTGTGTTAACTGTGTTAGCCAGCTGAGCTGAAGCTCTGGGACCAAACACCGGTCTTCAGGTTTCACACAACAGTTGGCCAGCCCTGCTGTAGTGGGTTAGGAGAGCCACACCAGAGCCAACTGACACTCGTAGTGATGACCGCACAGGAGGCACCAACCAGCCAGAACTAAGGGTTTCAGGAGAGGAACAATGACTGACCAAACACATGACCTCAGCGTTGGGCATGGCCAACCCCCCCAAAAATGACCTACACACACTTAAAAACAGGAGAACACACACAAGCTTGCACAGGAACACACACTTCATGCACATGCAAACCACGCACACACATACACACACCACGCGTACACGCACATGCACACAGACATCAAGCACACCACGCCTGAGCGCGCATACACTGTCTGCCTGCATGGCTGCTGAGTCAGGCCTGACAGGGGATGAGTTGTCCAAACTGGGGGCCCAATGTGTTCTATGTGTGTGAGTCAGAAAGGCAGCATGATTTGCATGTCAGAGAGATACAGGCCAGCTCATATCTGGCAATGAGAATTACAGCAAAAGCTGCAGAGCATACTGTAACAGCCATATTGAATGAATTAAATACTCTTCAAACACATGGTTGTTTCAACTATGAGAAAATAACACACGTTAAAATGATTGAGGATAAAAACATAATAAATAATTACAAACGTTATGTATTTCCATTTGGGTCCTCAACTTTCAAGTTCTTCAATTCTGAATTCACAAATGAAAAGTTACAATAATGCATTCATCTACATATTTCTCCTTGAAAAAAGCACAGCCTTCCAATTTTCTTAATGAATTAAAAAGATACAAGCGTTTTCGCTCACTCTGAAAAATAATTCGGTTTTACAGTAAAGGGCTGGTTAAAAATACAAGGGACTGTCACTAAACTGTTGACGACACTCTAAAATGAAACCGTTATAAAATCTTCAGAATTAAGTGATGAAACCTTATTCAATGAAAATAAAATTGTCTTTGTTTGGATAAGAATTAGAGTGCTCAAAAGTATTTATTTAGCTCGTTCTTTAGATGACCTAACGATCATCGCCACCATGTGTAGGAACGATTTCACCTGCATGGGACATGAGTACAGAGTTGCCAACTAATTTTCAGGGTAATTGCTAGAGGCAGGTTGATTTGTTGCTAAATGACGTTGTGATATCATTGCGTGATAACGTAAAAATTCGTCATTACGTTGAATACACAATAACATTATTCAAATTAACTGGCCAGCTTGGCTGATATTTGTTCAGGCACAGACTCCCACTCTTTTCTGTACAATTTTGGTTGCGACATGTTGATTGATGTTGTAAGTTCTGTTCAAGATCAAACATTCCGTGACCAACTATGTTCATTGAGTTTGACTCGTCGGACTCGTACTACTGCTGCTGCAGTCAGCCAAAAATAATTTGCTGAAAATGCTGCTACCTCTATGCACGAGCTGAGCGCATGCTGCAGACGTCACTCACAATGCACTTTTGCAGCCAGGCACGTGTGTTGTGACTGAGTGTGTGACAGAGAACATCGTTTTTGTGTCATTTAAAGGGAAGTTGCGTGCATTTTAGCCTTTGAGTCACTTTTCAAAAGTTGATCAAATAAATGTTTAAAGTAGCTACATTTGTTGCTAGGTGCTATTTGAAAAAAAGGTTGCCAGGGTAGTCTGAAAAGTTGCTAAATCTAGCAACAAAATGGATAAATTGGCATCGCTGCATGAGTACCGTCTCTAATGAGTACGTTGGGGCGGAGCGACATGGCTCACCTTGAAGAGTTACGGTTCTCCTAGCATTCAGTATATCATGCTGGCATCACGAGCGTGGACTTTTTCTTCAAACTAAGAGTCCCCCTGCAAAGACATGCTAAACTTTGCACTCTAGCGCAGTGTTTCCCATCCCCGGTCCTCGAGTACCACCAACAGCACAATTTTTCATTGTAGCCCTGGACAAACACGCCTCATTCAACTTATTGAGGGCCTGATGATTAGTTGACAAGTTGAGTCAGGTGTGCTTGTCCAGGGTTACAATAAAAAAAAGTGAACTGTTGGGGTTACCGAAGGAACAGGGTTTGGGAAACTGTTTTTCCCAACATTGCAACCGCCTTTGAAAAAATAAATACATAATTTGATGTATTATTTATACCAGCATTTATTTTCTAACTTTACACAGATACTGGTATGTTGAAAGGTATTGTGTAGGCTATATTTAAAGAAAAATGTTTAATAAAATACAAATATATGTTGTTGGAATTACTCAACAGAGTCTGCTAAACTTAAATTTGTGACTCCTTACTCCACCATTCACTGCATTGCAATACACAGTATATATAGGATACTTATAGTATTGGGTGGTAGAGAAAAAAAAACTTTACTACCTGTCTCATATAGACTGGGGCGGGAAATACTCAGTTGGGTCTCTACTAACATTTACATTTACATTTAAGTCATTTAGCAGACGCTCTTATCCAGAGCGACTTACAAATTGGTGCATTCACCTTATGACATCCAGTGGAACAGCCACTTTACAATAGTGCATCTAAATCTTTTAAGGGGGTGAGAAGGATTACTTTATCCTATCCTAGGTATTCCTTAAAGAGGTGGGGTTTCAGGTGTCTCCGGAAGGTGGTGATTGACTCCGCTGTCCTGGCGTCGTGAGGGATATGGTTAGTTTTGAAGGGGGACTGTGTCGCCCGGCCTGCTGCTGGCTTTTCATTGTTGGAGCTAGAAACACAAGCATTTCGCAACACCCGCAATAACATCTGCTAAACACATGTATGTGACAAATACAATTTGAATTGCTGGCTTTTCATTCTGCCCCCCCCATAGCCCCCAATGCAATGTACTGTAATAGACTGTACATGCTAAACATTCTGGCTTGTAGAGATAACTTGTATACCTGTCTCAGCTGAGACTGAGCATTTTCCACCCCACTTTAGCTGAGACAGGTAGAAAAGTTATCTATACAAGCCCAAATGTATCCTATGTACAATCTATTACAGTGTAATGCATTGGGGGCTGTGGCCGTGTGACAGTCCCCCCCAAAAAGTAACCATATTTGGTTATTAGAGACCCTACTGACTATTTCCCACCCCACTTTAGCTGAGACAGGTGAAAACGTTGTCTCTACAGCCCAATATTCTCAACATACCAGTGTCAATATAGTATTTTTTGATTATTGGTCTTTAAAAAGAATGTAAAATCATATTTTTTATCTGTTTTCAGAAATTACTCATTGCCTTTCTTGTTGGCTCAATAAAAGTGGCCATTGATTAAAATTCCATAGCTTTTGAATGAGTTATCCACGTCGCAAGGCGCAACTCGCAACTGGCGTTGCCTATCAACTTCGCTGGATGAGGTTGTCAAATGGAGTGATTTCAAATGGAGAAAAAAAGCCTGCAAATCTGGATATGGAGTATGTGATAGAGCAGTAATGAGTCAACCCAATACTCCGGCAAAGTGGAACTCAAGGATTCTGGACTGTTGCATTGATAGGAGAGTCTGTTTGTGTGGTACCTTATGTTCAATGTGCCTAGCCTGTCAGATGGCTGAGAGGTATGGTGAATGCTTCTGTCTCCCCCTGCTGCCAACAACTATGATGATGATGCGCACATCAATGAGAGAGAGATACAACATCCCGGGCAGCTTAATTGATGACTGGGCAGTGTACATGTTCTGTGGGCCCTGTGCTCTATGTCAGATGGCAAGAGCGATGAAACACCAGCTGTGTTGAGATTGAAAGGCAATCAATCCATTTGAGTTTTGGGGGTCTGTGCATACCTAATAAAAGAACAAGAAAAACATTGATGGATTTATATTACATACAGTATCTGATGAATTCCAATTGAATAAGTCATGCATGGAATTTAGAATTGTAAGTCGCTCTGGATAAGAGCGTCTGCTAAATGACTTAAATGTAAATGTAAATGTAATGTAAATGCAAGGTTTCGTCATTACCATACTAACGTGACGTAATTTATGCTGCTGGCAGAATACCAGTCGCTGAAGCGTCTTGTGAGTGAAGCATTTTCACATGTAAGGAATGTTCTCATATGATAGTTAGCTAGTCAGCAGCCTTCCAATGTTTTGATGTGTCAATACAGGATTTGATATTAAACCATTAGCAACATCAGAACTTAGCTAGGTCCTGTCGACCCTCAGTTTGTAAAACCACAAAAAAAATTGAGTAGCTAGCTAAGTGATTGGAATTAGCTAGTTAACGTTAGCTATGCCAGATTTTGACAGATCATCATGTTTTGAGTTATTGAATTAATATTGCCCACTAATTGCCCGTTAATATGCCTTTTCAAAATGTGAAATGATGACCAATTAACCTAGCAGCTTTTTTTATTTATATTTTCAGTGTGCAACATCCTATGGGGGACACAAGTATGTTACCAGCTGGGCATATCAAACCTCGACGATACCGCAGATCTAGCGGCCACCATCGGCTTCCTAGGCTAGTTACACAGTCTGAAACGAAGCACTACAAAAAACGTGGAAAGTTCATTTACAAGCATACAAATACATTTTACTCTACCGCATGTCTGTGCGGTTGGTCCTTCTGCTGGTGGAAATTGGAGACAAAATATCTGCAGGAAAGTAGCTATTATTTAGGATGACTTTTTAGCGCGCTGGTACTGCTGTTGACCTTTTTATCATCTGAGTACAAAATGAACACCTGCGCGATCACGGTTAGTATGTAGGCATTGCGTGGATGTACTGTACTTCTCTCTTGTGCATATGTCTTAGGTGATGAGTTAACAAATCGTGATTGCCACACAGGGACTCACGGTTTGAAGTCTGTTTAATAAAATGTTCCTGTGGGTATACATTTCCACCTGCAGAAGGACCAACTGTCCAGACTACCTGTAGAGTAAATTTACATTTTCGTTATTTAACTACTGGCTTCCAGCAGACTGTTCGTTTTTTTTTTTTTGCAATCCCATTTCCAGCAACACTAGTGTGGCAATACAGCATTGCTAAAAGCAGCTATGTTTGCACATGCAGTGTGCCCTTTGGAAAGTCAGGGGTCCAACTGCTACAGCTAGAACAACCTCGTAGTTGTCAATAGGCTAGCTTGCAATTAATGAATACATAAATAACTGAATTTAATTTAATTTGTATTTTTTATTTCACCTTTATTTAACCAGGTAGGCTAGTTGAGAACAAGTTCTCATTTGCAACTGCGACCTGGCCAAGATAAAGCATAGCAGTGTGAACAGACAACACAGAGTTACACATGGAGTAAACAATTAAGAAGTCAATAACACAGTAGAGAAAAAAGGGAGTCTATACACATTGTGTGCAAAAGGCATGAGGAGGTAGGCGAATAATTACAATTTTGCAGATTAACACTGGAGTGATAAATGATCAGATGGTCATGTACAGGTGTGCTCTTTTGGTGTGTAAAAGAGCAGAAAAGTAAATAAATAAAAACAGTATGGGGATGAGGTAGGTAAAAATGGGTGGGCTATTTACCGATAGACTATGTACAGCTGCAGCGATCAGTTAGCTGCTCAGATAGCAGATGTTTGAAGTTGGTGAGGGAGATAAAAGTCTCCAACTTCAGCGATTTTTGCAATTCGTTCCAGTCATAGGCAGCAGAGAACTGGAACGAAAGGCGGCCAAATGAGGTGTTTGCTTTAGGGATGATCAGTGAGATACACCTGCTGGAGCGCGTGCTACGGGTGGGTGTTGCCATCGTGACCAGTGAACTGAGATAAGGCGGAGCTTTACCTAGCATGGACTTGTAGATGACCTGGAGCCAGTGGGTCTGGCGACGAATATGTAGCGAGGGCCAGCCGACTAGAGCATACAGGTCGCAGTGGTGGGTGGTATAAGGTGCATTAGTGAAAAAACGGATGGCACTGTGATAAACTGCATCCAGTTTGCTGAGTAGAGTGTTGGAAGCAATTTTGTAGATGACATCGCCGAAGTCGAGGATCGGTAGGATAGTCAGTTTTACTAGGGTAAGTTTGGATGAATGAATGAATAATTGACTATGGTCAAATTACAATCCAATAGAAGTACTAGCTATCTATAATCATCATAATCATCATGTTTATACAGCAAATCTGTCTACAAAATATAATTTTTCAATTTCTCATTATTTCCCCCTTCCATACCAATGCCTTTACCACAGTTGCCTTATTGTACTGCCAGCGCCCCCTACAGGCTTCCTAACTCAGCGCTCACTGTCAAACCTTGCTGTCACCATGCTATTCTGTGGGATCACAGTTAACCGCATCAGCAAGACCATCATCTTTTACCTGAACGAGACGGCATCACCTAAACCTTCACCTGGGCCTCCCATTGGGCCTCCCCTTGGCCCTCTGTCTGCCCTGAACGATGCAGCATGTACCCCCACCAGCCCTTACCCCAGGCCCAACCAAGCCCCCGCTGCTAATGCTTCCCTGGTTGGAGTCGCGACCCCAGGCTGTGGCCAAGTACTGTGAGATCTACTTCCGTACAGGCTTCGACGTGCTCATAGTGGAGAGCGAGGTGAGGAATGGATTCAAGTTTAAAGAGGAAACGTCATACTCTCTCTGCTCTCCTTTCTGTCTAAAACACTTCCGATCCCCCCTCTGCTCTAGGTAAGTCAGTTTCTGTGGCCTAGTTGGGGTCTAGACTATGGAGCAAGGGTACTGGATGTCCTACAGAGTGACCGCTTTGTGTCACGCCCCTTACTCGTGCACGCCTTTTCCATAGGAGGATACACCTTCACCCAGTTGCTGGTGCACATATCCCACGACACATAGAAGTACCACAGCTTCATTAAGAGGATCAAAGGCCACATCTATGACAGCCTAGTGCTGGGCTCACTGGAGAGGATGGCTACCGGTGAGTCTTGGGGTCAGGGATTAGAGATTAAAGGTTATATACCGTCAGGTGTAACACATGTATGACAGCCTAGTACTGTCGAGTACAGCCTGGTTAGGCTCTAACCAATAGTGCAAAAAAGGTGTTAAGTAAGGAAATAGAACAACAGTAAAAGCACAGGCTATATACAGTAGCGAGGCTATAAAAGTAGCGAGGCTACATACAGACACCGGTTAGTCAGGCTGATTGAGGTAGTATGTACATGTAGATATGGTTAAAGTGACTATGCTTATACGATGAACAGAGAGTAGCAGTAGCCTAAAAGAGGGGATGGCGGGTGTTGGGTAGCGGGAAACAATGCAGATAGCCCGGTTAGCCAATGTGCGGGAGCACTGGTTGGTCGGCCCAATTGAGATAGTATGTACATCAATGTATCGTTAAAGTGACTATGCATATATGATAAACAGAGAATAGCAGCAGCGTAAAAAGAGGGTTTGGGGGGAGGCACACAATGCAAATAGTCCGGGTAGCCATTTGATTACCTGTTCAGGAGTCTTATGGCTTGGGGGTAAAAACTGTTGAGAAGCCTTTTTGTCCTAGACTTGGCACTCCGGTACCGCTTGCCATGCAGTAGTAGAGAGAACAGTCTATGACTGGGGTGGCTGGGGTCTTTGACAATTTTTAGGGCCTTCCTCTGACACCGCCTGGTGTAGAGGTCCTGGATGGCAGGCAGCTTAGCACCAGTGATGTGCTGGGCCGTACGTACTACCCTCTGTAGTGCCTTGCGGTCAGAGGCTGAGCAATTCCCGTACCAGACAGTGATGCAACCAGTCAGGATGTTCTTGATGTTGCAGCTGTAGAACCTTTTGAGGATCTGAGGACCCATGCCAAATCATTTTAGTTTCCTGAGGGGGAATGGGTTTGTCGTGCCCTCTTCACGACTGTCGTGGTGTGTTTGGACCATTCTAGTTTGTTGTTGATGTAGACACCGAGGAACTTGAAGCTCTCAACCTGCTCCACTACAGCCCTGTCGATGAGAATTGGGGCGTGCTCGGTCCTCCTTTTCCTGTAGTCCACAATCATCTTAGTCTTGGCTACGTTGAGGGATAGGTTCTTATTCTGGCACCACACGGCCAGGTCTCTGACCTCCTCCCTATAGGCTGTCTCGTCGTTGTCTGTGATCAGGCCTACCACTGTTGTGTCGTCTGCAAACTTAATGATGGTGTTGGAGTCGTGCCTGGCCATGCAGTCGTGGGTGAACAGGGAGTACAGGAGGGAACTGAGCACGCACCCCTGTGAAGCTCCAGTGTTGAGGATCAGCGTGGCAGATGTGTTGCTACCTACCCTCACCACCTGGGTGCGGCCCGTCAGGAAGTCCAGGATCCAGTTGCAGAGGGAGGTGTTTAGTCCCAGGATGCTTAGCTTAGTGATGAGCTTTGAGGGTACTATGGTGTTGAACGCTGAGCTGTAGTCAATGAATAGCATTCTCACACAAGTGTTCCTTTTGTCCAGGTGGGAAAGGGCAGTGTGGAGTGCAATAGAGATTGCATCATCTGTGGATTTGTTTGGGCGGTATGCAAATTGGAGTGGGTTCAGGGTTTCAAGGATAAGGGTGTTGATGTGAGCCATTACCAGCCTTTCAAAGCACTTCATGGCTATGGATGTGAGTGCTACGCGTCTGTAGTCGTTTAGGCAGGTTGCCTTTGTGTTCTTGGGCACAGGGACTATGGTGGTCTGCTTGAAACATGTTGGTATTAGACTCAATCTGGGACATGTTGAAAATGTCAGTGAAGACACCTGCCAGTTGGTCAGCACACGTCCTGGTAATCCGTCTGGCCCCGCAGCCTTGTGTATTTTGACCTGTTTAAAGGTCTTACTCACGTCGGCTACGGAGAGCGTGATCACGCAGTCGTCCGAACTGCTGATGCTCTCATGCATGTCTCAGTGTTGCTTGCCTTGAAGCGAGCATAGAAGTGATTTAGCTCATCTGGTAGGCTCGTGTCACTGGGCAGCTCACGGCTGTGCTTCCCTTTGTAGTCTGTAATAGTTTGCAAGCCCTGCCACATAAGACGAGTGTTCGAGCCGGTGTAGTATGATTCAATCTTAGCCCTGTATTGACGCTTTGCCTGTTTGATGGTTCGTCGCAGAGCATAGCAGTATTTCTTGTAAGCTTCCGGGTTAGAGTCCCGCACCTTGAAAGCGGCAGCTCTACCCTTTAGCTCAGTGCGAATGTTGCCTGTAATCCATGGCTTCTGGTTGGGGTATGTACGTACAGTCACTGTGGGGACGACGTCCTCTATGCACTTATTGATAAAGCCAGTGACTGATGTGGTGTACTCCTCAATGCCATCGGATGAATCCCGGAACATGTTCCAGTCTGTGATAGCAAAACATTCCTATAGTTTAGCATCTGCTTCATCTGACCACTTTTTTTATAGACACTGGTGCTTCCTGCTTTAATTTTTGCTTGTAAGCAGGAATCAGGAGGATAGATTTGTGGTCAGATTTACCAAATGGAGGGCGAGGGAGAGGTTTGTACGCGTCTCTGTGTGTGGAGTACAGGTGATCTAGAATTTCTTTCCCTCTGGTTGCACATTTAACATATTGATAGAAATTTGGTAGAACAGTTTTACGTTTCCCTGTATTAAAGTCTCAGGCCACTAGGAGCGCCGCCTCTTTGAGTGGTTTCCTGTTTGCTTATTTCCTTATACAGCTGACTGAGTGCAGTCTCAGTGCCAGCATCTTTCTGTGGTGGTAAATAAACAGCCATGAAAAGTATAGCTGAAAACTCTTTAGGCAAGTAGTGTGGCCTGCAATTTATCACAATATACTCTACTTCAGGTGAGCAAAATCTAGATACTTCCTTAGATTTCGTGCACCAGCTGTTGTTTACAAATATGCACAGACCGCCCCCCCTCGTCTTACCGGAGTGTGCTGTTCTATCTTGCCGGTGCAGCATATATCCCGCTAGCTGAATATCCATGCAGTCATTCAGCCACAGTTTTTGATGTCCCATTGGTAGGATATTCGTGATCGTACCTCGTCTAATTTATTGTCCAATGATTGCACATTGGCGAGTAGTATTGACTGTCGCGGCAGCTTTCCCAGTCGCCTTCGCTGGGTCCTGACCATGCATCCGGCTCTTTGTCCTCTGTACCTGCGTCGCTTCCTCTTGCAAATAACGGGGATGTCGGTCCTGTGGGGTGTTTGGAGAATGTCTTGTGCGTCGTCTTTGTTGTGGAAAAAATCTTTGTCAAATCTGAGGTCAGTGATCTCTGTCCTAATATCCAGAAACTATTTTTTTGCGGTAAGATACGGTTGCAGAAACATGATGTACAAAATAAGTTACAAATAACGCGAAAACCCCCCACATAGTAGCACAATTGGTTAGGCGCCTGTAAAACTGCTGCCATTTCTTCCGGCGACATTTTTTGTTGACGTTGAAACTGGTGTTTTAGACTGATGAGTTTCAGAAGAAAGTGCTTTGTTTCTGGCCATTTTGAGCCTGTAATCGAACCCACAAATGCTGATGCTCCAGATACTCAACTAGACTAAAGAATGCCAGTTTTATTGCTTCTTTTATCAGAAAAACAGTTTTCAGCTGTGCTAACATAATTGCACGAGGGTTTTCTAATGATCAATTAGCCTTTTAAAATTATAAACTTGGGTTAGCTAACACAACGTGCTATTGGAACACTGGAGTGATGTTTGCTGTTGATGGGCCTCTGTACGCCTATGTAGATATTCCATAAAAATCTGCCGTTTCCAGCTACAATAGTCATTTACAACATTAACCATGTCTACACTGTATTTCTGATCAATTTGATGTTATTTTAATGGACAAAAAATTTGCTTTTCTTTCAAAAACAAGGACACTTCTAACTGACTCCAAACGTTTGAATGGTCATATATTTTATTAAAATGATGGTGAACCCACTGCAGTTCCCCCATGACCCTGCTTAGGTTCATGACCCTGACTTTGAATACCATTTCCCTAGCCCTTACCCCGTAGTTACTCAGGCCCCCCTCAACACCAAGATGTGACAGTTTGCACAGCACTTATCTACAAATGACATGTTTGAGCACTGTAGGTATAGTGGGGATTTGTCTACACTTTTACATATTCTCGAAGAACGTCCTACTACAGTAACTCGTAACCTAACCTACTTCCCATTTCTATTATAATAAATTAGATACTTGCTTAGTATACTTTTGGCAGAATAGGTAATTGTTTCGGAATTGCACCAGAAATGTCATGTAATATGTGATATAGCTTCTGCACTGTGAATGCATTGCGTAGGTTACGTGGTACTCTGAATACCTCAACAGCACCAGTCCATGGGGACAATCTCTATTATGTTAAATTAATAGTATAGTGCAAAGTGTATTGTGAAATTAGTTTATTATGATAGACAAACACTTTTATTATATGTGTGATTGTATATGTTGAAAATTATCTATGCAATCTTCATGAATTTTTATTAAAATAAATGTATTGTCAAGACATACTGCAACTCTTCAATTCAATGTTTTCAAACAGAAGTGCCATTTTCCCGTAACTGGATAAAAGCATGAATTGAGATGAATTTGTCAGTTTCCATAAGTTTATTTTCAAATATTTACACTGGAAAGGATGCCAATTCTAAAATCTTCTATGTACAATATATTTTCATGTTTTGGTTCCTAGCTTTAGTGAACAAAATGTTTTGTCAACCGTTGCATGTCATCTGCCAGTACCAACCACCCTGACCACTTGTGTTAGCTATTATCATGCGTTCTATTTTTGGAGATCATTGTTAAAATAACATTAACGTTGGACTTTGTTTGACTCTGGTTGGTGGAAACATGCATGTTTGTTTAGATGGATGGCTCAAAAGCCTGCATATACAGCTAATAGCTTTGTATGATACAGGCACGGTGGCAAGAATGCACTGACTAGTTGGTTCGCTCACTGTCATAACGAAGAAGAAGAGTTGCCGGAAATCACGGATTACAACTTCCTTTCAATTCCAAGATGGCTGCCACATCCGGAAAACGTGTGTTGCCCATTTTAACAAATTAGCGTTTACCATGCTTTCATACAGTTTTCCTATTATTTTGTTTAAATTGTCAATATATTGGAAGTAAAGACTATTTTTTTGATAGTTTAGAAGTATCTGTGGCGAGTATACATTTGGAAGTGTTGGAGAGAAAGTAGCGAGCTAGTTTGTTAGCTTGCCAGTGTGTTCTATTTTTTTTGACTGGCTAACAAAAAGCAACAGTGATCAGAACAAGAAACGTAAGGTCTTAGCACAGAATAAGCCATGTCAGCCCTTACAATATTCGTCCGGAGTTTGCCAGCAGATGCATCTAACGACCGCCTGGAGGAGATATTCTCTGAGATTGGACCTGTAAAGCACTGCTTTGTTGTCAAGGAAAAAGGTGAGACGGCTACTAGCTAACGTTAGCTAATTTTGCTAATTTGTCATCTTTGTAAAACTGTGCGGATTATTTCAACATGTCATGAAACTACAAGAAGCCAGACCCTGTCATGCATAATAATAATATTAAACAATATGTGTGAGAAGTTAAACAACAGTATGGCATGTGGTCCTTTCAGGTGCAGAGAAATGTCGGGGGTTTGGGTATGTCACTTACTCCATGGAGGAGGATGCACAGCGCGCTGTGAGAGAGGTGAAAGACTATGATGGACAGAAGATAAACGTGTCGGTGGCCAAGAAGAAACTAAACGACAAGAAAAGGGGAACAACAGGTTTGTAAAACTTAACGTGGATGCTTAGTTTGTTATTTAGGTACCTACGTAATTCATAACTCTTACATTTGTGATGGTTCAAATATGTATTGTGGTCTTCTACACAGCCACGGCACCAAAAGATCCAGTACCCCAAAAAGAACAGAAATCTGAAGGAGGCTTAAAGAAAAACAGAAGGAAAGCCAGACTGATCATAAGGAATCTCAGTTTCAAGGTATGAAATGCATAAACACTCACACAGATAAACATTGTTTATCTTTTTCCTCTGCTTTGTGTGAGGTTGCTTTATTGTCTTCAGTTAAGAAAATATGTAAGATGTTTTATTGTCACATATACCAGATGTGTTGTTTTACAGGGTCAGCCATAGTATTACGGCACGCCTGGAGCAAATTAGGGTTTAAGTGCCTTGCTCAAGGGCACCTCATCATTGTCGGTTCAGGTATTCGAACCAGCAATATTCCGGTTACTGACCCAACGCTCTAACCGCTAGGCTACCTGCCACCTAGTTAGTTGTGAATGTTTGTCTTATGTTCTCACAGTGCTCGAATGAGGATCTGAAGCAGACCTTTGCCAAGTTTGGGACAGTTCTGGAGGCCAACATTCCACTCAAACCAGGTACAGACCTCACTTTGGGGCCCTCTGTAGCTCAGTCGGTAGTGCATGGCTCTTGTAAGGCCAGGATAGTGGGTTCTATTCCTGGGGCCACCTATACACAAAAAAATGTATGCACGCATAACTGTAAGCCGCTTTGTATAAAAGCGTCTGCTAAATGGCACACATTCCATTACTTTGAGCGAATCACCAGCCAACCACACTAAGCACGGTTGATTCTTGGTGCAGTCACCAGCCAACCACACTAAGCACGGTTGATTCTTGGTGCAGTCACCAGCCAACCACACTAAGCACTGTTGAGCCTTGGTTCAATCACCACACTAAGCACTGTTGAGCCTTGGTGCTTTTTTTTGCGCTAAGACAACTTTAATGTCAATAACATGTTTTCTATCTGATGGCTGACCATTCCTCACTCTGTTCATCTTCAGATGGGAAGATGAGGGGCTTTGCGTTTGTCCAGTTTAAGAACGTCTTAGAGGCAGGAAAAGCCTTGAACGCCATGAACCTGAAAGAGATCAAAGGTGAGACACCTTAACCTGCTGTGTGTTTGTATGTGTGAGAGAGACGGACACCTTTTTCTGCCCTGTGAATATCTCTCATAAAGATGGGGAGCATCTCAACAGTCTACTGTAGCTTCCTCTACTCTGATCAAGTCATTCTATCCTCTATCCTTTACAGGAAGGCAGGTAGCTGTGGATTGGGCTGTGGCTAAAGACAAGTTTGTCGCTACTCAGCCAGGAGCTAAGAAAGAGGAAAAGGTTGCAGCAGAGAAAGCGGCACCTGAAAGTGACTCTGAAGAGGAGGAGGAGAAGGTGGAGGAAGAGGAGGAGGAGAAGAAGAAACCAGAAGCACATTCAAAGAACAAGTATGAGCGTTTGCAGTCTTAATCTGTATTTCTGCATGTCCTCAGTTTATTGAACTAAAGTGAATGATGGGCTGTAAATATTTAGACCAGGGGTGTCAAACGTATTCCATGGAGGGCCTAGAGTCTGCAGGTTTTTATTTTTCCTTTCAATGAAGCCCTACAAAACCAGGTGTGGGGAGTTCCTTATGAATTAGTTACCTTAATTCATCAATCAAGTACAAGGGAGGAGCGAAAACCCACAGCCATTCGCCCTCCGTGGAATGAGTTTGACACCTGTGATTTAGACCTATTAAATGTCTGAATTAGCCTTCTTTGGCTTGACTTTGTCCGTTGGTTCCTAGAACTGCAGTACTTCAGCCAAGTTCTTGTTGAACTGTTGTGTTTAACAGTCCTCTCTACAGAGTCGGCTCTAAGCCAGCTCAGCAGCCAGACAGCCGATCAGAGCACGAGAGTGAAGAGGACGATGAAGAGGATCATGAGGAGGATGAAGATTCAGAGTCTCAGGAGTCAGATTGCGATGAAACAAGTGACCTTGGGTCTGATGATGAAGATGATGAAGATGATGAAGATGAGGATTCTGGTATGAATCGGTTGTCTTTTCTTGTGATTAAAGTGTGTATGCTCCACCTTGCCCTCCATTTGAACCCCTTTGACTATTCTCCCTCTGTCTCTCTGGTCCTCTCTCGGCCTCTCTCTTTGACTTTCTAGATAGTGCAGCCAACAGGAAGCCCCTCCCATCAGATATTAATCAGGGCAAAACCATCTTCATCAGGAACCTATCGTTTGATACGGAGGAGGAGGGCTTAGAGGAGGTGTTACTGCAGTATGGAGAACTGAAGTACATCAAGATCTGCCTACACCCAGACACTGAACACTCTAAAGGTATAGTCCTTGCGCCAACACAACATCCTTCTCTCTCTCTATCGCTGACACACTCCCCTCTTAAAGTTAACCAATGCAATTAAGTGATTCCAGTCAGAAGATAGAGGTCTATATGTTAACATTGAATCATGATTGTGTTGGTTCGCAATGGTTGTTGACTGTTGTGTTTGGTCAGGTATTGCATTTGCTCAGTTCAAGTCTAAAGAAGCAGCAGAGAAATGCATTGCTGATGCAGAGGATGAGTCAGAGGTGAGACTGAATAGAATGTTAAAGTACTAATTTATTCTCTACGTACATCTCTTCTGATGAGTTTTGAATTGATGTTATCTATGTTTGGGGGCAACATGTTTGTGTGTCTGTCTGTCTCAGAGCGGGGGTATCCGTGTGGATGGTAGGAAGCTGAACATTGTAGCGGCGGTGAGCAGAGAGGACGCTGTCAAACTAAAGGACAAGAAGGTTAAAACTCATACAGGGACCAGGAACCTCTACCTGGCTAGAGAGGGATGTAAGTTACTTCTCTCCTCCCTTTTCCTCTCCTCTCCCCACCCCTCCATCTCATCCCTCTCTCTCTCTCTTTCAGTGATACGGTCAGGAACGAAGGCAGCTGAGGGTGTTCCAGCAGCAGACATGGCCAAGAGGACCCGAGTGAGTACTTCTGGTTTTTCAACCAATCAAAGCATCAGTGTTGTCTTACAATCACAACACATTGTGTTGGTAACTGAGGGCTTGTGTCCTCAGTGTATGTTTGTTTGAGGAAGGCCAGAGTGTGTACATTTGTTAACGCTCCCCTCTCTCCCATTTTAGTTTGAGGACCTGAAGCTGACCAAGCTACGGGACATTAATGTGTTTGTGTCTAAGACCCGCTTGTGTGTCCACAACCTGCCCAAATTTGTAGACGTCAAACAACTACGAAAACTCTGCCTGAAAGCTGCAGGGGGTGGCAAGGTGGTCCGCATTACCGAGGTAAGAAACTGCTACCACATTTCCATAGCTGTTTCCATCTGATTAAAGTATGTCATTAGGTCCTCTCATCTCTCCAGGTGATCTCTTAGTGACCACATGGTAGCACTATTGTCCTATAAAGTTTCCTGCCCATGTTGAATGGCCTTTCATTTCTCTTTACAATCTCTCTCCAATTTTCTCTTCTTTCTGTGTCTACCATTTGCCTCTATTCTCTCTTATTTTCCTCACCATCTTAATCTGTATCCACCACCACCCAGTGCAGGGTGATGTATGATAAGAAGCCGGAGCGTGGTCAGGTGTTAGGCCGGTCACTAGGTTACGGCTTCGTTCAGTTCCAAGAACATGAACACGCTCTGAAGACACTACGATACCTCAACAACAACCCTGACATCTACGGGAACACCAAGGTGTGTGTGGCGCTGTGTTATTGTTGATCTGTGTGTTATGCATACACGTGTCCAGAGCACGTCTTTAACCTTATCCTGGACAGAATGCAGCTGTTTGAGAATGTAATCCCAGGTTATGTTTCTGAATGTTGTCTTTGCCTTTCAGTTGATGTCAGTACCTGCAGTAATTTATATCGGAACACATTGGATATGGACTCAAACATTGTAGTCATCAATATTGAGGAGAATGTTGAATTACACATACTCATGTTTGGTTTGGTAACCTACAGCATCTGATCAATATTGACAATTTTCTTGCCTAATGATGAGAATGTGTTATTGAAAAGACTTTGTAGGTTGTTATTAAATTTTTTTTTCTTGTGTGATTTCCTGTGTGGTATCTGTCTAGAGGCCCATCGCTGAGTTCTCTCTTGAAGATGGAAAGAAGCTGAAGATGAAAGAAATGCGACAACAACAAGTCAAGGTGTGTGTGTGTGTGTGTGTGTGTGTGTGTGTGTGTTTGTGTTTGTGATGATTAAAATGAAGAGTAACAATTTTCTCTCCATGGTTACCAGGAGCGTTTCAAGGGGCGGGGCCCTCAGGGAGGAGTGAAGCCGCAGTCTGGAGGCAAGACTGGACCTCAGGGGTGTGCGTCTAAACCCAAGAGTGCCATGGTAACGAAGGAGGGGCCAGCGAAGACGCAGACACAGTCGTTACCATCCGGACAGGACAGAAAGGATGGAGGTATGACGCTGTACATTTCTGCCCTAACCCTGAATATAATACAAACAGCTCATCAATTCTGGTGGAAGTGCTATTTTCCCTCCGTTTTCTGTCTTTGTTTTTGCTTTTTTGTTGTTTCTGACATTTCTCTCGCTTTTCTTTCCCTCTCGTCTAGTACTTCCCCCCCAGCCACAGGCCCAGACCCTGTTCCAGACCCAGCCACAGGACCAGAAGCAGGGCCGGCAGTATGCAGGCTTCCAGACCACCCCGGTTCTAGAACATGTAGAACTGGAGGATGGAAAGAAAAGACGGAAGGTTCTAGCCCTACCTTCTCACCGTGGCCCAAAGATCAGGTAACACACAAATAGAGTTGAAGTTGGAATTTTACATACACTTAGGTTGGTTAAAACACTTTTTTTAACCACTGCACAAATTTCTTGTTAACAAACTATAGTTTTGTCAAGTCAGTTAGGACATCTACTTTGTGCATGACACAAGTAATATTTCCAACAATTGTTTACAGACAAATTATTTCACTTATAGTTCACTTATAGTTCACTGTATCACAATTCCAGTGGGTCAGAAGTTTACATGCACTAAGTTGACTGTGCCTTTAAACAGCTTGGAAAATTCCAGAAAATGATGTCATGGCTTTAGAAGCTTCTAGTGGGCTAATTGACATAATTTGAGTCAATTGGAGGTGTACCTGTGGATGTATTTCAAGGCCTACTTTCAAACTCAGTGCCTCTCTGCTTGACATCTTGGGAAAATCAAAAGAAATCTGCCAAGACCTCAGAAAAAAAATAGCCAAGTCTGGTTCATCCTTGGGAGCATTTTCCAAAAGCCTGAAGGTACCATACCACGTTCACCTGTACAAACAATAGTATGCAAGTATAAACACCATGGGACCTGTCATACCGCTCAGGAAGGAGACGTGTTCTGTCTGCTAGAGATGAACAAACTTTGGTGCGAAAAGTGCAAATTAATTCCAGAACAACAGCAAAGGACCTTGTGAAGATACTGGAGGAAACGGGTACAAAAGTATCTATATCCACAGTAAAACAAGGCCCATATCGACATAACTTGAGAGGCTGCTCAGCAAGAAAGAAGCCACTGCTTCAAAACCGCCATAAAAAGCCAGACTATGGTTTGCAACTGCACATGGGGACAAAGATCGTACTTTTTGGAGAAATGTCCTCTGGTCTGAAAAAAATAGAAGGATATATTGAAGCAACATCTCAAGACATCAGTCAGGAAGTTAAAGCTTGGTTGGAAATGGGTCTTCTAAATGGACAATGACCCCAAGCATACTTCCAAAGTTGTGGCAAAATGGCTTAAGGACAACAAAGTCAATGTATTAGAGTGGCCATCACAAAGCCCTGACCTCAATCCTATAGAATATTTGTGGGCAGAACTGAAAAAGTGTGTGCAAGCAAGGAGGCCTAAAAACCTGACTCCGTTACACCAGCTCTGTCAAGAGGAATGGGTCAAAATTCAGCCAACTTATTGTGGGAAGCTTGTGGAAGGCTACCCGAAACGTTTGACCCAGGTTAAACAATTTAAAGGCAATGCTACCTTCTGACCCACTGGGAAAGTGATGAAAAAATTAAAAGCTGAAATAAATATTTCTCTATTATTCTGACATTTCACATTCTTAAAATTAAGTGGTGATCCTAATTGACCTAAGACAGGGACATTTTACTAGGATTAAATGTCAGGAAATGTGTGAAACTGAGTTTAAATGTATTTGGCTACGGTGTATGTGAACGTCCGACTTCAACTGTACTTTACCTATCATAATAATGTAACACAAACTACATGGTATAATTTTCATTGTGCAGGGCACGTGATAAGGGGAAGCCGCAGCCTGCCCAGCCTAAGAAGCCCAAGAACCGGCCCAGCAGGAGAGAGCTACAGGGAGGAACGTCACTGGAGAAACCTACACAGCCCAGAACAAAGGTTACTCGCACACACACACATTACCCATGTCTGCATGTCGTGGCCCCAAGAACAGGCCCCAACATTGAACTGTCTTCAATTGTTTTCCAGAGCGCAAAGGGGGCCAAGAAGCGGTTTAGGAACCAAGAGGATGACCGCTTTGACAACCTGGTTGAACAGTACAAGAGGAAACTGATGGGCGGCAACAAGACCACAAACATCAAGAAGAACAAATGGTTCAACAGTTAGTTGTGTGTGTGTGAGAGAGAGCGAGGCCATTTTTTGGTATACCCCAATAACCTTTTCCTTAAGTTGATTTCTACATCATTGACATGTTGAAACAATGGTATGATGTTTAAAATAACATTGAACTGTGTATTTTGGAGAGTCCAGCGTAGTACACTGTCATATGTCTGTGTCCTCATGTTATACACAATGTGTGGTGTGCCATCAGTGGTAAGGGAAAGCTATGAGATGGAATATCGTAATATAATTAACTTCCTGAATTGACCCCGACTCTGACAGACTGCATCAGCTGGAAGCACATGTTAAACAATGTGTGTGTTCTTCACAACAGATGCTGATGCTGTACTCTTTACTGTGTTTTATGTTCATGTTAACTATTGGTCAATAATAATGTAAAGAATATCAGAGCTTTCAAAAATGTAAATTACAATTTTATTAAAGAACTTACAAAGACAGTTTGTTTAGTCTGTCTGTATTCATGTTAAATGGTCATCTGTGATTCAAGAACATTTTTCAAAGAATCAATACATTTTGGGAACATCAACATTATTTCATTTTTATTTATTTTTTAAAATGTGATTTGACCTTTATTTAACCAGGTAGGCTAGTTGAGAACAAGTTCTCATTTGCAACTGTGACCTGGCCAAGATAAAGCAAAGCAGTTTGACACATACAACAACAGTTACACATGGCATAAACAAAACATACAGTCAATAATACAGTAGAAAAATCTATATACAGCATGTGCAAATGAGGTAGGATAAGAGAGGTAAGACAATAAATAGGCCATGGTGGTGAAATAATTACAAAATAGCAATTAAACACTGGAATGGTAGAATGTGCAGAAGATGAATGTGCAAGTAGATATACTGGGGTGCAAAGGAGCAAAAATAAATACAGTATGGGGATGAGGTAGATTGGATGGGCTATATACAGATGAGCTATGTACAGGTGCAGTGATCTGTGAGCTGCCCTGATAGCTGGTGCTTAAAGCTAGTGAGGGAGGTAAGAGTCTCCAGTTTTAGTGATTTTTGCAGTTCCAGTCACTGGCAGCAGAGAACTGGAAGGAGAGGCGGCCAAAGTAAGAATTGGCTTTAGGGGTGAGATATACCTGCTGGAGCGCGTGCTGCTATGGTGACCAGTGAGCTGAGATAAGGCGGGGCTTTACCTAGCAGAGACTTGTAGATGACCTGGAGCCAGTGGGTTTGGCGACGAGTATGAAGCGAGGGCCAGCCAACGAAAGCATACAGGTTGCAGTGGTGGGAGGTATACGGGGCTTTGGTGAAAAAACGGATGGCACTGTGATAGACTGAATCCATAAACCCGCACAATGTTGATATGTGTACTAAAACCCCTTACCTTTAAACATGAAACCCTCACTGAACCCTCTCTCTGGCTGGGACATAGAGACATCAACTTTTGACCTTCACTTATGTATCTTCTGGCGCCAACAGAGATGGCTTCCTCGCTTCGTGTTCCTAGGAAACTATGCAGTATTTTTTTAAATGTGTTATTTCTTACATTGTTACCCCAGGAAATCTTCGGTTTTATTACATGCAGTAGGGAGGAACTATTGGATATAAGAGCTCACCAACAACTCACCAGCATTACGACCAGGAATACGACTTTCCTGAAGCAGATCCTCTGTTTGGTCCACCAGCCAGCGACACAAAACAACGGTGCCGCAGACGGAGCGGTCTTCTGGTCAGGCTCTGTAGACGGGCACATCGCGCACCGCTCCCGAGCATACTACTTGCCAATGTCCAGTCTCTTGACAACAAGGTAGACAAAATCCGAGCAAGGGTTGCCTTCCAGAGAGACATCAGAGACTGTAACGTTCTTTGTTTCACAGAAACATGGCTCACTTGAGACACGCTATCGGAGTCGGTACAGCCACCTGGTTTCTTCACGAATCACGCCGAAAGAAACAAGCATCTCTCTGGTAAAAAGAAGGGCGGGGGTGTATGCCTTATGATTAACGAGACGTGGTGTGATCATAACAACATACAGGAACTCAAGTCCTTTGTTCACCTGACCTAGAATTCCTTACAATCAAATGCCGACCGCATTTTCTACCATGAGATTTCTCTCCGTTCATAATCCCAGTCGTGTAGATTCTCCCCCAAGCAGACACATTTACAGCCCTGAAGGAAAGTTCATTTGACTCTATGTAAACTGGAAACCACATATCCTGAGGCTGCATTTATTGTAGCTGGGGATTTTAATAAGGCTAATCTGAAAACACGGCTCCCTAAATATCATCAGCATATCGATTGCGCGACCCGGGCTGGCAAAACCCTGGATCATTGTTATTCTAACTTCCGCGACGCATATTAAGCCCTCCCCCTTTCGGAAAAGCTGACCACGACTCCATTTTGTTGCTCCCAGCCTATAGACAGAAACTAAAACAGGAATCACCCGTGCTCAGGTTCAATGCTGGTCCGACCAATCGGATTCCACACTTCAAGATTGCTTCGATCACGTGGACTGGGATATGTTCCGCATAGCGTCAAACAACAACATTGATGAATACGCTGATTCGGTGAGCAAGTTTTTTAGCAAGTGCATCGGTGATGTTGTACCCACAGCGTCTATTAAAACAGTCCCCAACCAGAAACTGGATTGATGGCAGCATTCGGGCAAAACTGAAAGCGTGAACCACTGCTTTTAATCAGGGCAAGGTGACCGGAAACATAAACAAATACAAACAGTGTAGCTATTCCCTCCGCAAGGCAATCAAACAAGCTTCAGTATAGCGTCAGCATAGAGACAAAGTAGAGTCACAATTCAACGGCTCAGACACGAGAGGTATGTGGCGGGGTCTACAGTCGATCACGAACTACAAAAGAAAAACCAGCCCCGTCACGGACCACAATGTCATGCTCCCAGACAAACTAAACAACTTCTTTGCTCGCTTTGAGGACAATACAGTGCCACTGGCACGGCCCACTTCCAAAACCTGCGGGCTCTCCTTCACTGCAGCCAATGTGAGTAAAACATCTAAACGTGTTAACCCTCGCAAGGCTGCAGGGCCAGGTGGCATCCCCAGCCGCGTCTTCAAAGCATGCGCAGACCAGCTGGCTGGTGTGTTTACGGACATATTCAATCAATCCTTAACCCAGTCTGCTGTTCCCACATGCTTCAAGAGGGCCACCATTGTTCCTGTTCCCAAGAAAGTTAACGTAACTGAGCAAAATGACTACCGCCTCGTAGCACTCACTTCCGTCATCATGAATTGCTTTGAGAGACTAGTCACGGACCATATCACCTCCACCCTACCTGACACCCTAGACCCACTCCAATTTGCTTACCGCCCCAATAGGTCCACAGACAACGCAATCACACTGTATACTGCCCTAACGCATCTGGACAAGAGGAATACCTATGTAAGAATGCTGTTCATCGTCTACAGCTCAGCATTTAACACCATAGCACCCTTCAAACTCAGCATTAAGCTCGAGACTCTGGGTCTCGACCCCGCCCTGTGCAACTGGGTCCTGGACTTCCTGACGTGCCGCCCCCAGGTGGTGAGGGTAGGTAACAACATCTCCACCCCGCTGATCCTCAACACTGGGGCACCACAAGGGTGTGTTCTCAGCCCTCTCCTGTACTCCCTGTACACCCATGACTGCGTGGCCATGCGCACCTCCAACTCAATCAAGTTTCAAGACGACACTACAGTGGTAGGCTTGATTACCAACAATGACGAGACGGCCTACAGGGAGGAGGTGAGGGCCCTCCGAGTGTGGTGTCAGGAAAATAACCTCACACTCAATGTCAACAAAGCAAAGGAGATGATCGTGGACTTCAGGAAACAGCAGAGGGAGCAGCCCCCTATCCACATTGACGGGACAGTAGTGGAGACGGTGGGAAGTTTTTAGTTCCTCGGTATACACATAACGGACAAACTGAAATGGTCCACCCACACAGACAACGTGGTGAAGAAGGCGCAGCAGCGCCACTTCAACCTCAGGAGGCTGAAGAAATTCGGCTTGTCACCAAAAACACTCACAAACCTTTACAGATGCACAATTGAGAGCATCCTGTCGGGCTGTATCACCGCCTGGTACGGCAACTGCTCCGCCCACAACCACAAGGCTCTCCAGAGGGTAGTGAGGTCTGCACAACGCATCACCGGGGGCAAACTACCTGCCCTCCAGGACACCTACACCACCTGATGTCACAGGAAGGCCATAAAGATCATCAAGGACAACAACCACCCGAGCCACTGCCCATTCACCCCGCTATCATCCAGAAGGCGAGGTCAGTACAGGTGCATCGAAGCGGGGACAGAGAGACTGAAAAACAGCTTCTATCTCAAGGCCATCAAACTGTTAAACAGTCATCACTGACATTGAGGGGCCGCTGCCAACATACTGACTCAACTCTAGCCACTTTAATAATGGAAAATGTATGTAATAAATGTTTCACTAGCCACTTTAAACAATGCCACTGTATATAATGTTTACATACCCTACATTACTCATCTCATATGTATATTCTGTACTCTATACCATCTACTGCATCTTGCCAATGCCGTTCGGCCATCACTCATTCATATATTTTTATGTACATATTCTTATTCAGTCCTTTACACTTATGTGTATAAGGTAGTTGTGAAATTGTTAGGTTAGATTACTTATTAGATATTACTGCATGTTCGAAGCACAAGCATTTTGCTACACTCGCATTAACATCTGCTAACCATGTGTATGTGACAAATAAAATTTGATTTGATTTGAGGTAGGCTACCATCCTCTGTCTCAGCCTGGCTCCAGTGGCAGAGGCCACTTCACACCTCCGTGTTAGGGATCAGGTTGCCAGTGAACTCAGTCATCTGACTGGGACCCACCAATCACAGGCCATAGCTGGTGGGGTTACAGTCCCTCACTTCTATCTGAACCCTTTAGTTGCATTCTGGAGTCGAGCTTGAGAACACCTGTGTAAGCACCAGCTGGACCTCCATGTGGACAATCCTCCACGCTGGACATATTGTGTCTGGACAGGGCTTGACATTAATTTTTTACTTGTCTGAAAGCTCAAGTCACCATGGGCCAAAAAGGTGACTGAAAATTGTATTGAATGGTGCAACGAACCACTTCACAAAATAACATTATCACTGGTATTGACAATGGAAGGCTCTTCTCTGATCCCATGTATCATACAGTATCTCCTGCCATTGTGGCACTTCCCCCACAAAGTAAAATACTGCACTGATAAACCTACTGTATGAAACACGTGGTCTGTCAACCCTCCATCAGCAGAGCTACTGGGTATGCCGGCTTTTGATCCAACCCTGCTCAAACATTTATCAAGGTCCTCTTGTGCAGCTGATTTTTTTTATAATGTGGTGTGTTCGAGCAGGGCTGGCGCAAAAGACTGCAAACCCAGTAGCTTCTGGAATCTCCAGGAGGATGGTTGGCCACCCTGCAACATTATTTAATTACAACCAAATACTTTCTATGTCTTAATAAAATAATTACCTCGTTCAATGAACCAGGGATCAAATGGCTAAGGTAGGCTAGGTAGATCAGATCAAATTGTATGACCAATTAATGCAGGAATCCAGGTATTTCCAAAGGGTTCACATACTTTTTCTTGCTACTGTATACAGGATGCTACCCTCCACAGCATACCTTCTCTCCAGGTCAAATCTCCAAACATACAACCTAATTTTGGGCAAAATTACCTGGAATGATTAATACTACCAAGGACACCATCCAACCAGGAACTGAGAAAGACCAGACAGACCAGATACAACTTCAATTAGCACTGGTGTGAAGTGAGAGATGTCGAAGCCTTTTGAGCCCAACAAATGGCAGGCTACCCCAAGGGGCCTTGAAGCCCCTTGCCGCTGTTCAGAGACCATCCACTGGCATTTTCTTCAAGAACTCTGCCTCCAGAAATAAAAGCTTCTCCCAAGATGGTGTGACACCTACTCCTGCTGCACTGCTGCTTGGATTCCACCTGGCGATCTGTTCACCGTCTGCCCTGGTTGTCTACCCCTGCCTGGTACATTTACCCCCACCACACTCCCCCCTGTCTCTCCCAAGCTTTCACTCGCCTCCAGCACACAGGCACTGTTGGGGCGAGTGACTCTGAACTTACAATGGCTAGCCCCAAGTCGTTATGTATTTTTTCTTGTGTGTTTTGCTATTTGCCTCATGACTCATGCATACTTTGACTATGAACATTCAAACAGAGAATGCTTATAACCACACCCGGGATTCTGACTCTCTTGGTTATACACTGCTATCTGAGCAGCTAACCAATCGCTGCAGCTGTACATAGTCTATCGGTAAATACAAAATTGTAATTATTTGCCTACCTCATGCCTTTTGCACACAATGTGCACACAATGTATATAGACTCTCTTTTTTTTCTACTGTGTTATTGACTTGTTAATTGTTTACTCCATGTGTAACTCTGTGTTGTCTGTTCACACTGCTATGCTTTATCTTGGCCAGGTGGCAGTTGCAAATGAGAACTTGTTCTCAACTAGCCTACCTGGTTAAATAAAGGTGAAATAAAAAATATTTAAAAAAACAGACTTTTGGCCTCCCATCCTATTCTAACCACATCTCACCGGCTTTGTATTCATGTTACCTGGTGAAATTGCTGTATAATATGATCTTGTTGCCATCTAATGCACATTCAAAATAAATCAACACTGCGGAGCTCTCGCTGTTCTCTGCCGTGTCTTGATTGTATTCCTGTTGATGATATCTGGAAATGTGCATGTACACGCTGGCCCATCTTCTGTTGCTAGCCCCAATTCTGACTTGTGTTCTGATATGTTTCACTGATTTCTCCTCTTGTAAAAGCCTGGGTTTTCTGCACGTTAATAATAGAAGCTTATTACGTCAAATGGATCAATTGAAAGTGTGGGTTCAAAGCTCCAATCCAGATGTTTAGGTCATTACTGAGTGTTTGAATAATGATGTTAACCTTTCTGGTTACAACCTTTTTCTGCAAAACATCTTCCAAAGGTAGAGGTGTGGCAATCTTTACCAAGGATCATATTCAGTGCTTGGTTTTCTTCACCAAGTCTGTCCCCAACAATTTGATTGTTTGGTTTTAAGCATTACACTTTCAAATAGCTATTTGTTGACTGTTGCTGGAGGTTATCATCCTCCATCAGCACCGGCCTGTACCCTACCTGCCCTAAGCTCTCTCCTGGCCTCTTACACTAAGTCTGAATTTTTCCTGCTAGGTGACCTAAACTGGGACATGCTTAAACCACCTGACCAAGTCCTAAAGCAATGGGAATCCCTAAAGGGAAGCACAGTCGCGAGCTGCCCAGTGACACGAGCCTACGAGACGAGCTAAACTACTTCTATGCTCACTTCGAGGCAAATAACACTGAATCATGCATGAGAACACCAGCTGTACCGGATGACTGTGTGATCATGCTCTCCGCAGCTGATGTGAGTAAGACCTTTAAACAGGTCAACATTCACAAGGCCATTTGGATTAACAGGACGTGTACTGTGAGCATGCAATGACAAACTGGCAAGTGTCTTCACTGACATTTCTAACCTCTCCCTGTCTGAGTCTGTAATACCAACATGTTTTAAGCAGACCACCATAGTCCCTGTGCCCAAGAACACTAAGGTAACCTGCCTAAATGACTACCGACCCGTAGTACTCCCTTCTGTAGCCACGAAGTGCTTTGAAAGGCTGGTCATGGCTCACATCAACACCATTATCCCAGATACCCTAGACCCACTCCAATTTGCATATTGCCCTAACATATCCACAGACGACGCAATCTCTATTGCACTCCACACTGCCTTTTCCCACCTGGACAAAAGGAACACCAATGTGAGAATGCTATTCATTGACGACAGCTCAGCGTTCAATCCCATAGTGCCCACGAAGCTCATCACTAAGCTAAGGACCCTGGGACTAAACACCTCCCTCTGCAACTGGATCCTGGACAAAACCGGAACGCAGTACCGGAAGTCTAGGTCCAAGAGGCTTCTAAACAGCTTCTACCCCCAAGCCATAAGACTCCTGAACATCTAATCAAATGGCTACCCAGACTATTTGCACCCCCCCCCCACACCCCTCCTTTACGCCTCTGCTACTCTTTGTTATTATCTATGCATTGTCACTTTAATAACTCTACCTACGTGCACATGGACTCTGTACCGGTACCTCCTGGTATATAGTCTTGCTATTGTTATTTTACTGCTGCTCTTTAATTACTTGTTCCTTTTATTTCTTATTCTTATTCATATTTTTTAACTGCATTGTTGGTTAGGGGCTTGTAAGTAAGCATTCCAATGTAAGGTCTACTACACCTGTTGTATTCGGCGCATGTGGCTAATAAAATGTGATTGGATTTGAAATCTTTCTCAGATTATTACCAATTCCACAAGGTATGACACCAAACACCCAGAAAAGGCTACTCTCCTCAATGTTATCTTCACATATAATCCTGGTGTTTTCTGTAATGACCTTAGTGATAATGACAGGTTTGTAATGCTATGGATAATGACAGGTTTGTGGGTGTAGTATTTTTATATTTTAGTGCAGCATTTGATTTAGTGGATCATGAAATAATTTTGACAAAATTAATGCATTATGATTTTAAGGAGGTAGCGTTGAATTGGGTACAGTCATATCTAACTGACAGGCAACACTCCACCTATATCAATGGTTAATTTTCTTCCCCTCATGCTTTAAACTGTGAAATATTGCAGGGCAGTTGCCTTGGGCCACTTCTTTATTTAATATATACCAATGACCTTCCTTATGCCTTATCTGTAACTCAAGCTACTATATTTGCAGATGATATTACAAGTTATACAGCAGGACAATTGGTTCAACACGTACAGCAAGCTTTACAAGGAGATTTGGAGAATATCAGGGAGTTGGTTGCCGTAACAAACTTGTTTTAACTTCTTATGGCTGCAGGGGCAGTATTGAGTAGCTTGGATGAAAGATGCTCAGAGGTGCCCAGAGTAAACGGCCTGCTCCTCAGTCCCAGTTGCTAATATATGCATATTATTATTCGTATTGTATTGAAAACACTCCAAAGTTTCTAAAACTGTTTGAATGATGTCTGTGAGTATAACACAACTCATATGGCAGGCAAACATCTGAGAAGAAATCCAAACAGGAAGTGGGAAATCTGAGGTTGGTCGATTTTCAACCCAGCCCCTATTGAATACACAGTGGTATATGGATAAAGTTGCACTTCCTATGGCTTCCAATAGATGTCAAGCGTCTTCAGAAACTTGAATGAGGATTCTACTGTGTTGTGAGGCTGGATGGGAGCTGTTTGAGTCAGTGGTCTGGCAGAGAGCCAGGTCCTGGTCATGCGCATTTCACATGATAGTGACCTGCGTTTCATGGCTTCTTTACAGACATAGGAATTCTCCGGTTGGAACTTCATTGAAGATTTAGGATAACAACATCCTAAACATTAATTCTATACTTAGTTTCTTCGACCTGTAATATAACTTTTTTAAAGTTTTCGTCCGAATTTCAGATGGACCTGCACGAGCGCTTGGATTTGTGTACTAAACGCGCAAACAAAAGTAGCTACATGGACATAGATCATGGACATTATCGAACAAATCAATAATTTATTGTGGAACTAGGATTCCTGGGAGTGCATTCTGATGAAGATCGTCAATGGTAAGGGAATATTAGGTAAGGGAATATGTGATTTCTGTTGACTCCAACATGGCAGAATATTTTTTTTATTTTCTGTGTGCCGTCTCAGATTATTGCATGGTTTGCTTTTTCCGTAAAGTTTTTTTTAAATCTGACACAGCTGTCTAACAATTGTATTTATCAACATTTATAATTAATATTTCTGTAAAATGATGTGGCTCTAGTGAACGTAATGCTCCCAATGCATACTGAGATTTTTTGATATAAATATGAACTTTATCAAAACATACATGTAATGTGTAACATGAAGTCCTATGAGTGTCATCTGATGAAGATCATCAAAGGTTAGTGATTAATTTTATCTCTATTTGTGCTTTTTGTGACCCCTCTCTTTGGCTGGACAAATGGCAGATTTTTTTCTGTGAGTTGATGGTGACCTAACATAATAATTTGTAGTGCTTTCACTGTAAAGCCTATTTGAAATCGGACACTGTGGTGGGATTAACAACAAGATTACCTTTAAAACGGCATAAGATACATGTATGTTTGAGGAATTTTAATTATGAGATTTCTCTTGTTTTGAATTTGGCGCCCTGCACTTTCATTGGCTGTTGTCATTACGATCCCGTTAACGGGATTGCAGCCCTAAGAAGTTTAAACACCAAGAAAACCAAAGTTATGTTGGTCTGTTCCGCTAAGAAAATGTCAACACAGCATGGGATACAATTAAGTATTGGGGGAGTACAATTTATTTTATTTTATAGGTAGGCCAGTTGAGAACAAGTTCTCATTTACAACTGCGACCTGGCCAGGATCAAATCAAATCAAATCAAATCAAATTTTATTTGTCACATACACATGGTTAGCAGATGTTAAATGCGAGTGTAGCGAAATGCTTGTGCTTCTAGTTCCGACAATGCAGTGATAACCAACAAGTAATCTAACTAACAATTCCAAAACTACTGTCTTATACACAGTGTAAGGGGATAAGGAACATGTACATAAGGATATATGAATGAGTGATGGTACAGAGCAGCATACAGTAGATGGTATCGAGTACAGTATATACATATGAGATGAGTGTGTAGACAAAGTAAACAAAGTGGCATAGTTAAAGTGGCTAGTGATACATGTGTTACATAAGGATGCAGTCGATGATGTAGAGTACAGTATATACATATGCATATGAGATGAATAATGTAGGGTAAGTAACATTATATAAGGTAGCATTGTTTAAAGTGGCTAGTGATATATTTACATAATTCCCATCAATTCCCATTATTAAAATGGCTGGAGTTGGGTCAGTGTCAATGACAGTGTGTTGGCAGCAGCCACTCACTGTTAGTGGTGGCTGTTTAACAGTCTGATGGCCTTGAGATAGAAGCTGTTTTCAGTCTCTCGGTCCCAGCTTTGATGCACCTGTACTGACCTCGCCTTCTGGATGATAGCGGGGTGAACAGGCAGTGGTTCGGGTGGTTGATGTCCTTGATGATCTTTATGGCCTTCCTGTAACAACGGGTAGTGTAGGTGTCCTGGAGGGCAGGTAGTTTGCCCCGGTGATGCGTTGTGCAGTCCTCACTACCCTCTGGAGAGCCTTACGGTTGAGGCGGAGCAGTTGCCGTACCAGGCGGTGATACAGCCCGCCAGGATGCTCTCGATTGTGCATCTGTAGAAGTTTGTGAGTGCTTTTGGTGACAAGCCGAATTTCTTCAGCCTCCTGAGGTTGAATAGGCGCTGCTGCGCCTTCTTCACGACGCTGTCAGTGTGAGTGGACCAATTCAGTTTGTCTGTGATGTGTATGCCGAGGAACTTAAAACTAGCTACCCTCTCCACTACTGTTCCATCGATGTGGATAGGGGGTGTTCCCTCTGCTGTTTCCTGAAGTCCACAATCATCTCCTTAGTTTTGTTGACGTTGAGTGTGAGGTTATTTTCCTGACACCACACTCCGAGGGCCCTCACCTCCTCCCTGTAGGCCGTCTCGTCGTTGTTGGTAATCAAGCCTACCACTGTTGTGTCGTCCGCAAACTTGATGATTGAGTTGGAGCGTGCGTGGCCACGCAGTCGTGGGTGAACAGGGAGTACAGGAGAGGGCTCAGAACGCACCCCCTTGTGGGGCCCCGTGTTGAGGATCAGCGGGGAGGAGATGTTGTTGCCTACCCTCACCACCTGGGGGCGGCCCGTCAGGAAGTCCAGTACCCAGTTGCACAGGGCGGGGTCGAGACCCAGGGTCTCGAGCTTGATGACGAGCTTGGAGGGTACTATGGTGTTGAATGCCGAGCTGTAGTCGATGAACAGCATTCTCACATAGGTATTCCTCTTGTCCAGGTGGGTTAGGGCAGTGTGCAGTGTGGTTGAGATTGCATCGTCTGTGGACCTATTTGGGCGGTAAGCAAATTGGAGTGGGTCTAGGTTAAAGGATAAAGCAAAGCAGTGCGACAAAAAACAACACAGAGTTACACATAGGATAAACAAAAGTATAGTCATTAACACAATAGAAAAATCTATATAGAGTGTGTGCAAATGGAGTAAGGAGGTAAGGCAATAAATTGGCCATAGTAACGAAGTAGTTACAATTTAGCAAATTAACACAGTGATAGATGTGCAGATGATGATGTGCAAGTAGAAATACTGTGGTGCAAAAGAGCAAAAAAGTTCATTAAAACAATATGGGGATGAGGTAGGTAGTTGGGTGAGCTATCTACAGATTGGCTCTGTACAGCTGCATAGATTGGTAAGCTGCTCAGATAGCTGATACTTAAAGTTAGTGAGGAAGATATAAGTCTCCAACTTCAGCGATTTTTGCAATTCATTCCAGTCATTGGCAGCAGAGAAGTGGGAGGAAAGGCGGCTCAATTGGGTGTTGGCTTTTGGGATGACCAGTGAGATATACCTGCTGGAGCACGTGCTACGGGTGGGTGTTGTTATGGTGACCAGTGAGCTAAGATAAGGCGGCGCTTTTCATAGCAAAGACTTATAGATGACCTGGAGCCAGTGGGTCTGGCGACTAATATGTAGCGAGGGCCAGCCGACGACAGCATACCGGTCACAGTGGTGCGTGGTATATGGATATGGGGCTTTGGTGACAAAATGGATGGCACTGTGATAGACTGCATCCAGTTTGCTGGGTAGAGTGTTGGAGGCTATTTTTTTTAAATGACATCGCCGAAGTCGATGTAGGATAGTCTGTTTAACAAGGGTATGTTTGGCAGTATTATTTAAGGAGGCTTTGTTGCGAAATAGGAAGCCGATTATAGATTTAATTTTGGATTGCAGATTCTTAACATGAGTCTGGAAGGAGAGTTTACAGTCCAGCCAGACACATATGTATTTGTCCACATATTCTAAGTTGTATGGCTCTGAAGCTTGTTTTAAGGTTTGTTAACACAGTGTCCAAAGAAGGGCCAGATGTATAAGGAATGGTGTCATCTGCGTGGAGGTAGATCAAGGAATCACCCGCAGTAAGAGTCACATCATTGATATATACAGAGTCGGCCTGAGAATTGAACCCTGTGGCACCCCCATAGAGACTGCCAGAGGTCCGGACAACAGGCCCTTCGATTTGACACACTGAACTCTATCTGAGAAGTAGTTGGTGAACCCGGCGAAGCAGTCATTTGAGAAACCAAGGCTGTTGAGTCTGCCGATAAGAATACGGCGATTGACAGAGTTGAAAGCCTAGGCCAGGTCGAGGAAGACGGCTGCACAGTACTGTCTTTTATCAATGGCGGTTGTGATATCGTTTAGTACCTTGAGCGTGGCTGAGGTGCACCCGTGACCAGCTCGGGAATCGTATTGCACATCGGAGAAGGTATGGTGGGATTCAAAATGGTCAGTGATCTGTTTGTTAACTTGGCATTCGAAGACTTTAGAAAGGCAGGGCAGGATGGATATAGGTCTGAAACAGTTTTGGTCTAGAGTGTCTTCCCCCTTTGAAGAGGGGTGATGATCCCGGCAGCTTTACAACCTTTAGCAATCTCGGACGATACGAAAGAGAGGTTGAACAGACTAGTAATAAGTGTTTCAACGATGGTGGCAGATAATTTTAGAAAGAGAGCGTCTAGATTGTTTAGCCTGGCTGATTTGTACGGGTCCAGGTTTTGCTCTTTCAGAACATCTGCTATCTGGATTTGGTTTAAGGAGATGCTGGGGAGGATTGGGCAAGTAGCTGCGGGGGATGCGGAGCTGTTGGCCGGGATAGGGTAGCCAAGAGGAAAGCAATGCCAGTCGTAGAGAAATGCTTGTTGAAATTCTCGATTATCGTGGATTCATCAGTGGTGACAGTGTTTACAAGCCTCAGTGCCGTGGACAGCTGGGAGGAGGTGCTCTTATTATCCATGGACTGTACAGTGTCCCAGAACCTTTTGGAATTAGAGCTACAGGATGCACATTTCTGTTTGAAAAAGGCTAGCCTTTGCTTTCCTAACTAACTGTATATTGGTTCCTGACTTCCCTAAAAAGTTGCATATCACGGGGACTATTTGATGCTAGTGCAGTATGCCACAGGATGTTTTTGTGCTGGTCGAGGGCAGTCAGGTCTGGAGTGAACCAAGGGCTATATCTGTTCTTAGTTCTACATGTTTTTGAATGGGGCATGCTTATTTTAGATGGTGAGGAAATTACTTTTTAAGAACAATCAGGCATCCTCAACTGTTGGGATGAGGTAAATATCCTTCCAGGATACCCGGGCCAGGTCGATTAGAAAGGCCTGCTCGCTGAAGTGTTTTAGGGAGCATTTGACAGTGATGAAGGGTGGTTGTTTGACCGCGGACCCATAACGAATGCAGGCAATGATGCAGTGATCTCTGAGATCCTGATTGAAAACAGCAGTATTTGGAGGGCAAGTTGGTCAGGATAATATCTATGCGGGTGCCTATGTTTACGGATTTAGGGTACCTGGTAGGTTCCTTGATAATTTGTGTGAGATTGAGGGCATCAAGCTTAGATTGTAGATTGTAGGATCGCCAGGGTGTTAAGCATATCCCAGTTTAGGTCACCTAACAGAACAAACTCTGAAGATAGATCTCTGCAGTAGATTGCAACTCCTCCCCCTTTGGCAGTTTTATCTTGATGGAAAATGTTGTAGTTGGGGATGGACATCTCAGAATGTTTGGTGGCCTTCCTAAACCAGGATTCAGACACGGCTAGGACATCAAAGTTGGTGGAATGTGCTAAAGCAGTGAGTAAAACAAACTTAGGGAGGAGGCTTCTGATGTTAACATGCATGAACCCAAGTCCTTTACGGTTTCAGAAGTCAACCAATGACAGCGCCTGCGGACACACAGGGCCTGGGTTAACCTCTACATCACTCGAGGAACAGAGGAGGAGTAGGATGAGGGTACGGCTAAAGGCTATAAAAACTGGTCGTCTAGTGCGTTGGGGACATAGAATAAAATAATCTGATTTCTGGGCGTGGTAGAATAGATTCAGGCATAATGTACAGACGAGTATAGTAGGGTGCGGGTACAGTGGAGGGTAACCTAGGCATTGAGTGACGATAAGAGAGGTTGCATCTTTGGAGGCACTAGTTATGCTAGGTGAGGTCACCCCATGTGTGGGAGGTGGGACAAAATAAGTATCTGAGGCATGTTGAGTGGGGCTAGGGGCTCCGCAGTCAAATAAAACAATGATAACTACCCTAAACAACAGTATACAAGGCATATTGACATTAGAGAGAGACATAAAGCGAGGCATAAAGCAATCACAGGTGTTGATTGGGAGAGCTAGCTAAGACAACGGGTAAGACAGCAACAGCTAATCAGCTAAGACAACAACAACAGGTAAAATGGCAATGAATGGGCAGAGAGTGTCAGTTAACTACACACAGGGCCTGAGTTCGAGGCTGGGGCCGACAGATAAACAAAATAAACAAAATGGAGTACCGTGATTAATGAACAGTCCAGCAGGCATCAACCATGTAGCCAGGTGATCATAAGATCCAGTGAAGCGAAATAGATGAAACAAGGAAGTCGTTACTACGCTAGCAAGCAGGGAGACATGGCATTCATAATGTTAGCAGGCAAGAGCTAGCAGAAGCGTCTTCATCGGCGTCCGATAAAGGCCGTTTGAGGGCACATCAGATGGAATTCCGTCGGCAGACCAGTCGTGATGGATCTGCGGGGCTCCATGTCGACAAAGGCTCTAGGCCAATGGCAAAAGAGGTAATGTAGCTGGAGTAATATCGTTTGCTAGCCGGGAGATGCGCCTGGCTCAAGGCTAACTGATGCTACCTCCGGGACAAGGACGTAAGCCACTATAGCCACTGGGTAGCAGCTAGCTAGTTGCGATGATCCGATGCAAAGGTCCAGAGCTTACTTACGGGAGGGAATCCGGCGATGTAGTGGCTTCTAGTCATGTTAGTGAAGAGTCCGGGAGGCATCAGCTGTGTAGCTGAGTGATCATAGGGTCCAATGAGCAGGCCGGGGGATGGGCCTGGTTCAATGGCTAGCTTCGTGGCTGGGCTGAGGATCTGGAATAACGGCCAAGTAATCTGGAGTAATGGTGGAGAAAAGCAGTGCTGATATGCTCAGGGTTGATATCGCACTGTGCAGACTGGCATTGAAGAACTTGCAGAAAACAAACTACTAGGAGTGCAGCTAGACAACTGCTTATAATGGTCGTCTCAAATAACTAATCTATGTAAAAACAATATATTAAAACAGCATGCATGATCAGAAGGATAGCTAAATATTAGGAGGCTGCAAATTGCACAGAACAAAGCAGCAAGGATTGTTTTAAGGTGGCGATATGGTTCTTCTGTTGTAGTCATGCACAATGCTCTTGGTTGGTCATCAATTAACAAGATAATTGAAAAAAACATGCTCATTTTATTTCATAATATACACCATTTAAAATGGCCAAACTCTATTCACAACTGTATTCAGTCGGTAAGAGACAGACATTCAGTAAATACTAGGAATAGATTGTCCACCATGTGTTATCCAGACAGAAAAGAGAAATAGGCCAAATACCATTTAGATGGAGAGCATAAAGAAATTGAATAATTTAACTGAGCAAACCAGAAACCTCTCAATATATAAATTTAAACAATTACTTTAAAACAATTTAAATATAATACACAGAAATGTTGTGTTGGACTATAGTAGATGAAGAATCAATATCTTTTTAGTATTTATTGCGTCAATATGTTAGTGTATTATGTATTATGTTTGCAACAGTGTGTTTATATGTGAAAATGTGCTTGTATTATAAATTGTATTTGAATGTTTAAGGACACTTGGAAGATAAGTCCAAATCTAAAATCAAAATCACTGTTTTACAGCCTGTGTTCGTAATGGCTGCTCAGTGAAACGACCTGTCCTGATTTGTCATAGATGCTTGCTAAAATCCAAATCATGAGAGAGCAAACCACACACAAGTCAGAGTTATCATAAAGTCCATCTTTAATTATATGAGCTTCACCATAGCACTGTGACTCTCAGATCAATTCAGTGTCCATAAATTCATTCTCTGAGAGTGTCAACATAATGGCAACTGAGATCCTTTATAGCAAAGACACACCAATCTAAACTCACATGACAAATAACAGATCTTAGGAACATTACACAAAGAATCTTTTACCAGAAAAAGGAGTATCCCATAATTTATTGCATTAGCTATAAATTATCGTTAAGTTTGGTCTCCTAAACCAACCTTATCTCATTCTTGGTACCACTTAGAACCAAAAACATTACCTCATCCAATGGCATATATCAAATACACCCCCTCCTGGACAAGCGTACAGAGAGACGTGACTGGCACACAGACATTGTGGAGCCACCTGACTGGTTCCCCAATAATCACAACATTCCTTCACATGGTTTAGGAATAGTTACAGACACATTCACAGATAAGACTAAGCCGACCTCTCCCCTCTCTGGGCCCAAGTAACTTTCCCACATAAGCATCCTTATAAAAATGAATAAAACATCTTATTGATAAATGTTACCTAAATGATTGTGATTCTGCCACGACATTCCCCTCTCAGGGACATTGTCCCTTCTAAAGAATCAGAACATTAATTACATACTCAATATTTAAATCCAATCCCTTCAATGTCAAATACCTTAGCTTATATGTAAGCTTTTTCCCTTCTGAAACTAAGTTTACAACCTTTATTCTACAAGACAAACTTGCACATGTTTGATAACACAGAATAATCCATTTGAGGAAAATAAAAACATAACATAGAAATGCTCCCTATCTTACATGAGAACCAGTATCTAAACACAGGCCTCCTCACAACATATAGGACAGACATCCCTCTTAGTCCTCATGCTCAGAGATGTAGTCAGAAATAGAGAATAGGTCAGGGAAATCATTCATATTCCAAATCATAATTAACAACCCAACTATTTATCCAACCAAAATTTAGAATGACATTCCTCAGTGATTCAAATTGGTCTTATCACTCAAAGTAAAAACCCCAATTTAATAAAAACATGTTTTGACGTCCGGCTCTTGTTGGAAAGCGGAAACACCAGAAGCAGCCATAATTATTTAGCAATCTAGATAGACCGTGCACGGTAACATAGCTCCCGTGATCATCTACAAAGAATCTAGTACCGCCTCCGTTTTGAAAAGCCCACCTTTGAGGGTGGGAACACAATTGAACAAGGAAGTAGGTCTCCCGTCGGGCTGTAGCCTTTATAAAGCCAGAGAATATGAGTCATCCTAAATATCATGTAATGTCCTGGCAGCTAGGAACTTCATTGACACAAGTCCAATTTAGGACAACTATATCTAATCACTGCTAGCATGATCGTGCAATTGGCTAAAGACAAAGGCCACAATTATTGCTACAAAACATGAATCCATTCATTTTTAGATCAGAAAGTACACTCAGTCAACCAATGGCATCACACACCTACTCATTCCAGGGTTTTTCTTTATTTGTACTATTTTCTACATTGTAGCATAATAGTGAAGACATTAAAACTATGACATAACACATATTTTTTTTTTTACCTTTATTTTACTAGGCAAGTCAGTTAAGAATAAATTCTTATTTTCAATGACGGCCTAGGAACAGTGGGTTAACTGCCTGTTCAGGGGCAGAACGACAGATTTGTACCTTGTCAGCTCGGGGATTCGAACTTGCAAACTTTCGGTTACTAGTCCAACGGAGGGAGTTGGAGGGAGTAGGCATCACAGTGGTCAGCAGTGTCCAACGCTCTAACCACTAGGCTACCCTGCCGTCCCATATGGAATCATGTAGTAATCAAAAAAGTGTTAAACAAATCAAAACATATTTGAGATTTGAGATTCTTCAAAGTAGTTACCTTGATGACATCTTTGCACACTCTTGGCATTCTCTCAACCAGCTTCATGAGGTAGTCACCTGGAATGCGTTTGAATTAACAGCTGTCCCTTGTTAAAAGTACATTTGTGGAATTTCTTTCCTTCTTAATGCATTTGAGCCAATCAGTTGTGTTGTGACAATGTAGGGTTGGTATACAGAAGATAGCCCTATTTGGTAACAGTCAATATTATGTCAAGAACAGTTCAAATAAGCAAAGAAAAAAAACAGTGCATCATTACGTTAAGACATGAAGGCCAGTCAATAATACTGGAGTAGTGCTGGAGACTGTGACCAGGGCTGCTGTATTATTGTCACTGGGACCACCAGAGCTAAGTGACCCAAGTTCTGGGCACTATGACAGTGTCCCTCTGGCAGTGATGTAATCAGACACTGCTGACCACTGTGATGCCTACTCCCTCCCAGTCATCAGACACTGATCCGCTCCCTCCTGTCTCCAATGGTGTAAAGTACTTAAGTAGTACTTTAAAGTATTTTTTACTTAAGTATTTTTTTGGTATCTGTACTTTACTTTACTATTTGTATTTTTGACAACTTTTACTTTTACTTCACTACTTTCCTAAAGAAAAGTATGTACTCTATACTCCATACATTTTCATTGACACCCAAAAGTACTCATTACATTTTGAATGCTTAGCAGGACAGAAAATGGTTCAATATGCACACACTTATCTAGAGAACATCCCTGGTCATCCCAACTGCCTCTGATCTGGCGGACTCACTAAACACAAATGCTTTGTTTTTAAATTATGTCTGAGTGTTGGACTGTGGCCATGGCTGTCCGTAAATAAAAATAAAAATACAATTGTGCCATCTGGTTTGCTTAATATAAGGAATTTTAAATTATACGTACTTTCACTTCTGATACTTAAGTTTATTTTAGCAACTACCTTTACTTTTTAAACTTAAGTACAGTGGTGCAAAAAAGTATTTAGTCAGCCACCAATTGTGCAAGTTCTCCCACTTAAAAATATGAGAAAGGCCTGTAATTTTCATCATAGGTACACTTCAACTATGACAGACATAATGAGGAAAACAAATCCAGAAAATCACATTGTAGGATTTTTTATGAATTTATTTGCAAATTATGGTGGAAAATAAGTATTTGGTCACCTACAAACAAGCAAGTTTTCTGGCTCTCGCAGACCTATAACTTCTTCTTTAAGAGGCTCCTCTGTCCTCCACTTGTTACCTGTATTAATGGCACCTGTTTGAACTTGTTATCAGTATAAAAGACACCTGGCCACAACCTCAAACAGTCACACTCCAAACTCCACTATGGCCAAGACCAAAGAGCTGTCAAAGGACACCAGAAACAAAATTGTAGACCTGCACCAGGCTGGGAAGACTGAATCTGCAATAGGTAAGCAGCTTGGTTTGAAGAAATCAACTGTGGGAGCAATTATTAGGAAATGGAAGACATACAAACCACTGATAATCTCCCTCGATCTGGGGCTCCACGCACGATCTCACCCGTGGGGTCAAAATGATCACAAGAACGGTGAGTAAAAATCCCAGAACCACACGGGGGGACCTAGTGAATGACCTACAGAGAGCTGGGACCAAAGTAACAAAGCCTACCATCAGTAACACACTACGCCGCCAGGGACTCAAATCCTGCAGTGCCAGACGTGTCCCCCTGCTTAAGCCAGTACATGTCCAGGCCCATCTGAAGTTTGCTAGAGAGCATTTGGATGATCCAGAAGAAGATGGTCAGATGAAACCAAAATATAACTTTTTGGTAAAAACTCAACCCGTCGTGTTTGGAGGACAAAGAATGCTGAGTTGCATGCAAAGAATACCATACCTACTGTGAAGCATGGGGATGGAAACATCATGCTTTGGGGCTGTATTTCTGCACAGGGACCAGGATGACTGATCCGTGTAAAGGAAAGAATGAATGGATCGTGAGATTTTGTAATTTTTTTTATTTTTACACCCCTTTTTCTCCCCAATGTATCGTGAGATTATTATTATTTTTTTACACCCCTTTTTCTCCCCAATTTCGTGGTATCCAATTGTTGTAGTAGCTACTATCTTGTCTCATTGCTACAACTCCCGTACGGGCTCGGGTGAGACGAAGGTTGAAAGTCATGCGTCCTCCGATACACAACCCAACCAGCCACACAGCGCACATCCAACTCGGAAGCCAGCCGCACCAATGTGCCGGAGGAAACACGTGTACCTGGCAACCTTGGTTAGCGCACACTGTGCCCGTCCCGCCACAGGAGTCGCTGGTGCGCGATGAGACAAGGACATCTCTACCGACCAAGCCCTCCCTAACCCGGACGACGCTAGGCCAATTATGCGTCGCCCCACAGACATCACAGGCGGTTACGACAGAGCCTGGGCGCGAACCCAGAGTCTCTGATGGCACAGCTGGCATTACAGCGCCCTTAACCACTGCGCCACCCGGGAGGCCAATACTGTGAGATTTTGAGTGAAAACCTCCTTCCATCAGCAAGGGCATTGAAGATGAAATGTGGCTGGGTCTTTCAGCATGACAATGATCCCAAACACACCGCCCGGGCAAAGAAGGAGTGGCTTCGTAAGAAGCATTTCAAGGTCCTGGAGTGGCCTAGCCAGTCTCCAGATCTCTACCCCATAGAAAATCTTTGGAGGGAGTTGAAAGTCCGTGTTGCCCAGCAACAGCCCCAAAACATCACTGCTCTAGAGGAGATCTGCATGGAGGAATGGGCCAAAATACCAGCAACAGTGTGTGAAAACCTTGTGAAGACTTACAGAAAACGCTTGACCTCTGTCATTGCCAACAAAGGGTATATACCAAAGTATTGAGATAAACTTTTGTTATTGACCAAATACTTATTTTCCACCATAATTTGCAAATAAATTCATTAAAAATCCTACAATGTGATTTTCGTAATTTTGTCTGTCATAGTTGAAGCATACCTATGATGAAAATTACAGGCCTCTCATATTTTTAAGTGGGAGAACTTGCACAATTGGTGGCTGACTAAATACTTTTTGAATCATTTTCTATTGAGGTATCTTTACTTTTACTCAAGTGTGAGAATTGAGTACTTTTTCCACCACTGCCTGCCCCCATGTTTTGGGTGTTGCAGTAGGTATTTACACTGTAATGACATTAACAGTCTCCGTCAATAAGACACATACAACAATGAGATAGGATCAGCCTAACGGTGACATACACTCGGGTACTTATTGTAGTCAAGCACGCACGCACGCACGCACGCACGCACGCACGCACGCACGCACGCACGCACGCACGCACACACACACACACACACACACACACACACACACACACACACACACACACACACACACACACACCACAGATAAGCACCTATATGAGCTAGCGGATCAGGGAACACCCTACTTTTCAAACATGTAAATGTACCATCCATGGAGAGATGAGAAAGAGAGCCAGGAGGTATACACTAAATACACTAAATATATATATATGTGTGTGTATGTTTTCAACCTCCCGTCTCCTGTCCTGCTACCCAGACTACCAGGGGACTCTTGTGTAGAGGGGGAGGAGAGGTGAGTAAAGGGGAGGATGGGGGAGAGGTGAGTAAGAGATGAGTCAACTGACCTCAGCTATAAGAGAAGACCTGATGTAGCCTGGGAGTGACACACACAGACCCTCAGAGGTAAGATACTCTCTCCACTGCACTTTCTCTATCACTCTCTCTACCTCTATCATTTGCTTTATCACTATTACTCTCTCTCGCTCTCTCTTTGTTAGTATGTGCTACTGAAATAATATGTACAGATTTGAACAGGTGATGTAGTGAAACTTTATCTTGTCCGTAATGCATGGTTTGGTTTGATTGTCTTTCATGAAATGAAGTGCCATTTAAAAACAAACAAACATTTAACTTTAGAAAGAACGTTTGAAAGGAAGCATGTGGAATATACAGCAAACCAAGTCGATCAGGTAGACTTGGTAGACTGGGTTCTGTCTGTTTTCAGTAGTATGGGTGTAGTACGGTGAATCTTATCTGTAGCCTATTTATCAGAGGGCAGGCTGTTCTCTCTTGGTAGGGATTTCACCCCCAACCCTCTGCCAAATATTGATTGGTCTAAAACAAATATTTATTCTCAACCAAAACATGCCATTGAAGTTTAAGACTTTAAAAATAAGCAAATGTATATGAACATTATGGAAGTGCATAAGTGTATGTGTTCTGTAACAGACAATAAAAGAACAACCTGAACTTATAGGATGTATCTCTGCCTTCCTACAGGAATACCTGTGCTATTCTTTATACATACACAGATTAAGCACCAGGTTCAAGACACACACATTGACACCCGTACACACATTCACGCGCATACACCTGTTCATACAGACTACAGATATGGATTGTTCCATGGCCCTCCTGGTGTCCTCTCTACTGGCACTTTTCAGCATGGGGGCAGGAGCTTCACTGTCATTGGACATAGTGAGAACCAAGGTCAAATTCCTTGCTCAGACCATGGTGTACAGGACACAGATGGAAATCAAAAAGGTAATCAATCCATCGATCAATTAGTCAGTCAATCAATCAATCCATAATTAGTGTACTGACTAATGCAGTCTTTGGCTTGTTGATAAATGTGACTTGTAAAACAATATTTAGTCTGCATAAATCTTATTTTAATCACATCTTTCTCTCTCTCTCCCTCCCTCCCTCCAGCTCCCTTCCTCTTCTAACCTGGTAATTGACGGCCTGGAATTGTTTTTCCCGGCAGCTGCAGGAGACCAGCCTATAGAAGGCCTGCCTTCCATAGTAGAGACCATGGGGTTCTACCAGGAACTGCTGATCTCCCTAGACATGGCGGACCTCAAACAGCTGGTGGAAGATGCCTCCACCATGCGGGGTCAGCTGGAGAACTGGATGATGTCGCGCTGCCCAGGTCGCCAGCAGAAACAGACAGGAGAGGGTGGGTTGGAGGAGGCTCTGAAGGACAGTGTCAGAAAGTTTGGTCTTAGTGTGAGTCCAGTGGCACTAAACAGACTCAAGGGCTACCTCGATCGGCTACTGCTGAACCTGGATCAGCTCAGGTACTGCTGATCAACTGTTACTGACATAGATCATCACTGAGTGACTGAACTCAGACCAGTTTGTGCCATTCTGAACAACTGTTACTGACTATGATTGTCACTTAGTAACTGAACTTTGATCATCTCGTGATCTGCTGAAAACCTAGAATGAGTTGAAGCAAGACTGGACAGTCATACTGTAAGTCTAAAGATTATTCTGGGTGTACTTCAGATCACAGTCACTATCAGTCACTAAGTTAAAACATTTTATAGTGTATTTTATTCAGACAAGGATTCTAGCTTGAGGTATTTATTTCTACGAGGAAGAGGAAAAGAAGCAGCTCTATTTTTTAGCATTATTTCTACCTCTGTCAGTCAGTGATGCAGGGGAAAGTGTTTACTAAGCACTGAATCAGCTGAGTAATGCAAAATGTACCCACACGTGCATACACACACACGCGCTTAGTAATTCTGCTTGCTCCGGAAGACTGTTGTGTAGTGATGTCATGCTCACAGAGAGGGTTTCCTGAAATCCAATACAGCCCCATGAAACCAGATGTTTTGATGTTAGAGCAGCGACAGAGAGTGAAGGTGGGGGAGAGAGAAGGGGGCAAGATGTACATTCCTCTACAGCAGAGGCTTGTTCAGGAGGGTATACCGTTACAGTGCATTCAGATAGAAATACATTGTATAGGACAGATATGATTGTCTATCTCTTAGAGGAGTAATTTCAGCTCTATTTCATTACATTTCTATCAGCAACGTTCTGAAGATGACACCTCACTGACCACATCCCAACTCAAATCAAATGAAATCTTATTTGTTATAACAGGTGTTTGCTTACAGTGAAATGCTTAAAAATGGTTTCCTTTTATATTTTTCTGACTTTATCAGTCTTTTGTAAGCAAATTAATAATTTGATACACATATTTACTAGGCCATTGAGTGGGTGAGAGGAACAGGTCAAGACCTACAGCAAACATTACAAATAGTCTATCAACATTTTTATTTATTTTTTAAATATATTTTTTTCACCTTTATTTAACTAGGTAGGCTAGTTGAGAACAGGTTCTCATTTACAACTGCGACCTGGCCAAGATAAAGCATAGCAGTGTGAACAGATAATAACACAGAGTTACACATGGAGTAAACAATAAACAAGTCAATAACATAGTAGAAAAAAAATACAAAAATTAGTCTATATACATTGTGTGCAAAAGGCATGAGGTAGGCGAATAATTACAATTTAGCAGATTAACACTGGAGTGATAAATGATCAGATGGTCATGTGCAGGTAGAGATAGTGGTGTACAAAAGAGCAGAAAAGTAAATAAATAAAAACAGTATGGGGATGAGGTAGGAAAATTGGGTGGGCTATTTACCGATGGACTATGTACAGCTGCAGCGATTGGTTAGCTGCTCAGATAGCAGATGTTTAAAGTTGGTAAGGGAGATAAAAGTCTCCAACTTCAGTGATTTTTGCAATTCGTTCCAGTCACAGGCAGCAGAGAACTGGAAGGACAGGTGGCCAAATGAGGTGTTGGCTTTCGGGATGATCAGTGAGATACACCTGCTGGAGCGCGTGCTACGGGTGGGTGTTGCCATCGTGATTAGTGAACTGAGATAAGGCGGAGCTTTACCTAGCATGGCACTGTGAGTCTGGCACCAGTGGTCTGGCACCGAATATGTAGTGAGGGCCAGCCGACTAGAGCATACAGGTCGCAGTGGTGGGTGGTATAAGGTGCTTTAGTAACAAAACGGATGGCACTGTGATAAACTGCATCCAGTTTGCTGAGTAGAGTATTGGAAGCTATTTTGTAGATGACATCGCCAAAGTCGAGGATCGGTAGGATAGTTTTACTAGGGTAAGTTTGGCGGCGTGAGTGAAGGAGGCTTTGTTGCGAAATAGAAAGCCAATTCTAGATTTGATTTTGGATTGGAGATGTTTGATGTGAGTCTGGAAGAAGAGTTTACAGTCTAGCCAGACACCTAGGTACTTATAGATGTCCATATATTCTAGGTCGGAACCATCCAGGGTGGTAATGATAGTCGGGCGTGCGGGTGCAGCCAGCGAACGGTTGAAAAGCATGCATTTGGTTTTACTAGTGTTTAAGAGCAGTTGGAGGCCCCGGAAGGAGTGTTGTATGGCATTGAAGCTCGTTTGGAGGTTAGATAGCACAGTGTCCAAGGAAGGGCCAGAAGTATACAGAATAGTGTTGTCTGCGTAGAGGTGGATCAGGGAATCGCCCGCAGCAAGAGCAACATAATTGATATAGACAGAGAAAAGAGTCGGCCCGAGAATTGAACCCTGTGGCACCCCCATAGAGACTGCCAGAGGACCGGACAACATGCCTTCCGATTTGACACACCGAACTCTGTCTGCAAAGTAGTTGGTGAACCAGGCAAGGCAGTCATTAGAAAAGCAGAGGGTACTGAGTCTGCCGATAAGATTATGGTGATTGACAGAGTCGAAAGCCTTGGCCAGGTCGATGAAGACGGCTGCACAGTACTGTCTTTTATCGATGGCGGATATGATATCGTTTAGTACCTTGAGCGTGGCTGAGGTGCACCCGTGACCGGCTCGGAAACCAGATTGCACAGCGGAGAAGGTACGGTGCGATTCGAGATGGTCAGTGATCTGTTTGTTGACTTGGCTTTCGAAGACCTTAAATAGGCAGGGCAGGATGGATATAGGTCTGTAACAGTTTGGGTCCAGATTGTCTCCCCCTTTAAAGAGGGGGATGACCGCAGCAGCTTTCCAATCCTTGGGGATCTCAGACGACATGAAAGAGAGGTTGAACAGGCTGGTAATAGGGGTTGCGACAATGGCGGCGGATAGTTTCAGAAATAGAGGGTCCAGATTGTCAAGCCCAGCTGATTTTTATGGGTCCAGGTTTTGCAGCTCTTTAAGAACATCTGCTATATGTGGGTGTGTGATGGTGTTTCTACAATCCCACATTTCCAGAAACTGTAAAAACACATCAGAGCTTCGAAATATTACCTTGATCACAGATGACCATTTGATTGACACACCAACACCTATACACCGGGTTAGGGTAGCATAATTCCAGGGAACTATCAATAAATTCCCTGTTTTCCCAGAAATCCTGGTTGGAGGCTTTCCTGCTCATCCCTTCCTGATCCGGGATCCTCCAAACAGTTTTTCGGGAAAACCAGGGAATTTATTTGAAAGTTCCGGACTAACTAGTTAGCCAATTCCAAAAATAGTGTCTATTCAGCTATTAACATGTATTAATGTCATTGTCACGTCCGGCTGAAACTAGGCCACTCAGTCTCAGATCAGAATTAGACGTTCATCCAAGTTCCTCAAACGTCACATTTTGAAGTTGCTGCAAACATCAAATTGAGAAGTGTTTAAGGTTAAGTTTAGGCATTAACACCATAGTACCCTCCAAACTCGTCATCAAGCTTGAGACCCTGGGTCTCGACCCCGCCCTGTGCAACTGGGTACTGGACTTCCTGACAGGCCGCCGCCAGGTGGTGAGGGTAGGTAACAACATCTCCACCCCGCTGATCCTCAACACTAGGGCCCCACAAGGGTGCGTTCTGAGCCCTCTCCTGTACTCCCTGTTCACCCACAACTGCGTGGCCACGCACGCCTCCAACTCAATCATCAAATTTGCGGACGACACAACAGTGGTAGGCTTGATTACCAACAACGACCAGACGGCCTACAGGGAGGAGGTGAGGGCCCTGGGAGTGTGGTGTCAGGAAAATAACCTCACACTCAACATCAACAGAACTAAGGAGATGATTGTGGACTTCAGGAAACAGCAGAGGGAACACCCCCCTATTCACATCGATGGGACAGTAGTGGAGAGGGTAGTACGTTTTAAGTTCCTCGGCGTACACATCACAGACAAACCGAATTGGTCCACCCACACAGACAGCATCGTGAAGAAGGTGCAGCAGCGCCTCTTCAACCTCAGGAGGCTGAAGAAATTTGGCTTGTCACCAAAAGCACTCACAAACTTCAACAGATGCACAATCGAGAGCATCCTATCGGGCTGTATCACCGCCTGGTACGTCAACTGCTCCGCCCACAACTGTAAGGCTCTCCAGAGGGTAGTGAGGTCTGCAAAATGCATCACCGGGGGCAAACTACCTGCCCTCCAGGACACCTACACCACCCGATGTCACAGGAAGGCCATAAAGATCATCAAAGACAACAACCACCCGAGCCACTGCCTGTTCACCCCGCTATCATCCAGAAGGCGAGGTCAGTACAGGTGCATCAAAGCTGGGACCGAGAGACTGAAAAACAGCTTCTATCTCAAGGCCATCAGACTGTTAAACAGCCACCACTAACATTGAGTGGCTGCTGCCAACACACTGACTCAACTCCAGCCACTTTAATAATGAGAATTGATGGGAATTGATGTAAAATATATCACTAGCCACTTTAAACAATGCTACTTAATATAATGTATACATACCCTACATTATGCATCTCATATACGTATATACTGTACTCTATATCATCTACTGCATCTTTATGTAATACATGTATCACTAGCCACTTTAAACTATGCCACTTTGTTTACATACCCTACATTACTCATCTCATATGTATATACTGTACTCGATACCATCTACTGCATCTTGCCTATGCCGCTCTGTACCATCACTCATTCATATATCTTATGTACATATTCTTTATCCCTTTACACTTGTGTGTATAAGGTAGTAGTTTTGGAATTGTTAGTTAGATTACTCGTTGGTTATTACTGCATTTTTGGAACTAGAAGCACAAGCATTTCTCTACACTCGCATTAACATCTGCTAACTATGTGTATGTGACAAATACATTTGATTTGATTTGATTTTTGACCTGGCTGAATGTCTGATGTCCTAAAATAACTTGTGTATAACCACAAATGGCCAACACACAGATACGGGTGCACAGTTGATAAAACCAGTTCTGCATACTCCAGTTGTAAACAGTCTCCCAAGCGTATAGAATTGACAGGGTTTCTCCTCTATTTAATTTTTTATTTTTATTTTATTTAACTAGGCATGTCAGTTAAGAACAAATTCTTATTTACAATGACGGCCTACCAAAAGGCAAAAGGCCTCCTGTGGGGACAGATGCTGGTATTAAAAATAAAAAATAAATTCAATAAAAAAATAGGACAAAACACATATCACGCAAGAGAGACAACACAACACTACATAAAGAGAGACCTAAGACAACATCATAGCATGGCAGCAACACATGACAACACAGCATGATAGCAACACAACATGACATCAACATGGTAGCAACACAACATGGCAGCAGCACATTGTGGTAGCAGCACAAAACATGGTACAAACATTATTGGGCACAGACAACAGCACAAAGGGCAAGAAGGTAGAGACAACAAAACATCACGCAAAGCAGCCACAACTGTCAGTAAGAGTGTCCATGATTGTCCATGATTGAGTCTTTGAATGAAGAGATTGAGATAAAACTGTTCAGTTTGAGTGTATGTTGCAGCTCGTTCCAGTTGCTAGCTGTAGCGAACTGAAAAGACGAGCAACCTAGGGATGTCTGTGCTTTGAGGACCTTTAACAGAATGTGACTGGCAGAACGGGTGTTGTATGTGGAGGATGAGGGCTGCAGTAGATATCTCAGGTAGGGGGGGAGTGAGGCCTAAGAGGGTTTTATAAATAAGCATCAACCTGTGGGGTATACAACGGGTACGTGTATACAGAGATGACCAGTTTACAGAATATTATGCAGTGATGTAAGGAGCACTGGTGGCAAATCTGATGGCCGAATGGTAAAGAACGCTCGAGAGCACCTTTACCTGACGATCTATAAATTACGTTTTAGTAATCTAGCATGGGTAGGATGGTCATCTGAATCAGGGTTAGTTTGGCATCTGGGGTGAAAGAAGAGTGATTACGATGAAGGAAACCAAGTCTAGATTTAACTTCAGCCTGCAGCTTTGGTATGTGCTGAAGAAGAATACCATCTAGGCATGCTCCCAAGTACTTGTATGAGGTGACTACCTCAAGCTCTAAACCCTCAGAGGTAGTAATCACACCTCTGGGGAGAGGGGCATTCTTGTTACCAAACCACATGACCTTTGTTCTGGAGGCGTTCAGAACAAGGTTAAGGGCAGAGAAAGCTTGTTGGACACTAAGAAAGCTTTGTTGGAGAGCGTTTTACACAAAATCCGGGGAGGGGCCAGCTGAGTATAAGACTGGATCATCTGTATGAATGGATGAGAGAGCTTCCTACTGCCTGAGCTATGTTGTTGATGTAAATTGAGAAGAACGCAGGGCCTAGGATCAAGCCTTGGGGTACACCCTTGGTGACAGGCAGTGGCTGAGGCTGCAGAAGTTCTGACTTTATTATACTCTTTGAGAGAGGTAGTTAACAAACCAGGTTAGGATCAGCTTGATCTCCCCCATTAAATGAAGGATGAACCGTGGCTGCCTTCCAAGCAATGTGAACCTCCCCAGAGAGGAGAGACAGGTTAAAAAGGTCAGAGGTAGGCTTGGCGATTATAGGGGCAGCAACCTTAAAGAAGAACTGGTCTAAACCATCTGACCCAGATGTTTTTAGGGGGTCAAGTTTAAGGAGCTCCTTTAGCAGCTCAGACTCAGTGACCGCTTGCAGGGAGAAACTTTGTAACAGGGCAGGGGAAAAAGAAGGATGAGCACTGGGGCTAGTCGCATTAGAAGGGGTGGGAGATAATGGAACTTTGGACGGGCAAGGAGGCATGGCTGAGTCCAATAGGATTCCGGACTTAATGATGTGGTGATTAAAATGCTCATCAACTTTAAGGGACATGGCAGCTGTGAGGAGGAGGGTTTATTCTCCAGGTCTTTAATCATTTTCCAGAACTTCTTGGGGTTAGACCCACTGAGAGAGAACTGCTGCTTAATAACCTCTTGAAACTAGGGGGCACTATTTTTATTTTTGGAAAAATAACGTTCCCAAAGTAAACGGCCTATTTCTCAGGACCAGATGCGAGAATGTGCATATAATTGACAGCTTAGGATAGAAAACACTCTAAAGTTTCCAAAACTGTAAAAATATTGTCTGTCAGTATAACAGAACTGATATTGCAGGCAAAAGCCTGAGAAAAATCCAATCAGGAAGTGACTCTTATTTTGAAAGCTCTGTGTTCCTATGCATCCCTTTTGACCATTGAAAGGGATATCAACCAGATTCCTTTTTTCTGTGGCTTCCCTAAGGTGTCTACAGCCTTTAGACGTAGCTTCAGGCCTTTATTTTGAAAAATGAGCATAAACGTCCACATTGCGTAAGTGGTCAGTTGTTGGCTCTCAGTGTGATTTTTGCGCAAAACAGAGAGGTAGCCATTTTTCCTCTGACAGACTGAATAAGTGAAGGGGTAACATTTTATATGAATGGGTTTTAAGGCAGACAACGCTGTCATAAGTCTACATGGCATGTGACATAAACATGACTAGATATTTATATACACTGCTCAAAAAAATTAAGGGAACACAATGTAACTCCAAGTCAATCACACTTCTGTGAAATCAAACTGTCCACTTAGACAGGTGGAAATTATAGGCAATTAGCAAGACACCCCCAATAAAGGAGTGGTTCTGCAGGTGGTGACCACAGACCACTTCTCAGTTCCTATGCTTCCTGGCTGATGTTTTCGTCACTTTTGAGTGCTGGCGGTGCTTTCACTCTAGTGGTAGCATGAGACGGAGTCTACAACCCACACAAGTGGCTCAGGTAGTGCAGCTCATCCAGGATGACACATCAATGCGAGCTGTGGCAAGAAGGTTTGCTGTGTCTGTCAGCGTAGTGTCCAGAGCATGGAGGCGCTACCAGGAGACAGGCCATTACATCAGGAGACGTGGAGGAGGCCGTAGGAGGGCAACAACCCAGCAGCATGACCGCTACCTCCGCCATTGTGCAAGGAGGAGCAGGAGGAGCACTGCCAGAGCCCTGCAAAATGACCTCCAGCAGGCCACAAATGTGCATGTGTCTGCTCTAACGGTCAGAAACAGACTCCATGAGGGTGGTATGAGGGCCCGACGTCCACAGGTGGGGGTTGTGCTTACAGCCCAACACTGTGCAGGACGTTTGGCATTTGCCAGAGAACACCAAGATTGGCAAATTCGCCACTGGCGGCCTGTGCTCTTCACAGATGAAAGCAGGTTCACACTGAGCACATGTGACAAACGTGACAGAGTCTGGAGACGCCGTGGAGAACGTTCTGCTGCCTGCAACATCCTCCAGCATGACCGGTTTGGCGGTGGGTCAGTCATGGTGTGGGGTGGCATTTCTTTGGGGGGCTGCACAGCCCTCCATGTGCTCGCCAGAGGTAGCCTGACTGCCATTAGGTACCAAGATGAGCTCCTCAGTTCCATTGTGAGACCATATGCTGGTGTGGTTGGCCCTGGGTTCCTCCTAATGCAAGACAATGCTAGACCTCATGTGGCTGGAGTGTGTCAGCAGTTCCTGCAAGAGGAAGGCATTGATGCTATGGACTGGCCCGCCCGTTCCCCAGACCTGAATCCAATTGAGCACATCTGGGACATCATGTCTCGCTCCATCCACCAACGCCACGTTGCACCACAGACTGTCCAGGAGTTGGCGGATGCTTTAGTCCAGGTCTGGGAGGAGATCCCTCAGGAGACCATCCGCCACCTCATCAGGAGCATGCCCAGGCGTTGTAGGGAGGTCATACAGGCACGCGGAGGCCACACACACTACTGAGCCTAATTTTGACTTGTTTTAAGGACATTACATCAAAGTTGGATCAGCCTGTAGTGTGGTTTTCCACTTTAATTTTGAGTGTCACTCCAAATCCAGACCTCCATGGGTTGATAAATTTGATTTCCATTGATAATTTTTGTGTGATTTTGTTGTCAGCATATTCAACTATGTAAAGAAAAAAGTATTTAATAAGAATATTTCATTCATTCAGATCTAGGATGTGTTATTTTAGTGTTCCCTTTATTTTTTGAGCAGTGTATAAAGCACTTTCACCTCTTGAGAAAACAAAATCACCAATACACAAGCGTAGTGCTCCTCAAACTTTTCCTACCCTCACAGTCTGTGGAGGAGAGGGGCCTTTAGTATACTCTTCTAGCCTATTCACTCTATTGTTGACAGTGCTTGTCTACTCAACAGCACAAATGTAGGTGCTCATACACAACAGTACATGGCTAGTCTTTTTACAAGTCATACCCCCTTCAAACTTTTCACCCCTTTTTCTAACAGTCCATCTCAATGTTCCATTTTTGACTCTGAGTATAACAAAACACACACCGGTCTACTTTACCCTCTTTTGTTTACAGATGAACATGGTTTATTGTATGGTTACACATCCTCATGATCTGTCTCCATGTCTTACATATCCTTATGATCAGTCTTCATGTCTTTCCAGGAACACCTGCAGTACAAACACATTTTCTTCAAGAGGTCAAAGCAGTGGGTGGGAGAGGCTTGCTCCCCAAACCTAACATCCCTTCTAATATTGCTACAGCACTAATGCCTGCTAACCAGCTGCCATTGCCCAACACAAGAACAGTTTCACCAGCTTAAGAGCATTCAGGATCCTGCCTGGAACATTCAGTCAATATGGTTCTAAGCAGACATATGGAATTGTTTTAAGATGGTCATACTATGGATCATTTAGCCATTTGATTTAGAATTTTAAGACACCTTTAGTTATAAAAAAATAGATATATAAACAAATAATTTGGTAAATGTTGAATTTGGCCTTTACTACTATAGCCCAGAGAAACAATAACACATTAATAAATGGCAAAAAAGACAGTCAAAAAATAAATCATAAGAAAGGTTTTGAAGTGTTTGTCCTATATCTAGGACATGCTGTATAAGACAGCTCAGGAAATATAATAGGTATTATTCTTTTTTTACACATATGCATCTCATAATATTTGAATAAAGTATGTACATAAAACGTACTAAACAGATCTGTAAAACCACAATGAGGACATCAACCAACCAAACACGTTTTCATAAATCGTTGGGTACAGCGCAAGAAAAACATCAGAGTAATCTAAAATAGGGGCATAATTAATGTTCAAATTTACAACATAACATACATAGGCATTTCATCATTACGACCTTTAGGAAATAATGTCTGGAGGGTGAAAATCCCAAAACATTCTCTTGCTCAGAATATTAATTATATCACCTCCCCTATTTGAACTTTCTCTTGACTTTTTCCACATTTTGTCACGTTACAGTATTATTCTAAAATTCATTAAATTGATTTCCCCCCCATCAATCTACACACAATATCCCATAATGACAAAGTAAAAACAGGGTTTTAGAAATTTGGAAAAATAAATGGAAATATCACATTTACATCAGTATTCAGACCCTTTACTCAGTACTTTTTTGAAGCACCTTTGGCAGCGCCGAGTCAGATGCCGAGTCTTCTTGGGTATGACGCTACAAGCTTGGCACACCTGTACCTGGAATTTCTCCCATTCTTCTCTGCAGATCCTCTCAAGCTCTGTCAGGTTGGATGGGGTGGCATCACTGCACAACTATTTTCTTGTCTCTCCAGAGATGTTTGATCGTGTTGAAGTCCAGGCTCTGGCTGGACCACTGAAGAACATTTAGAGACTTGTCCTGAAGCCACTCATACATTGTCTTGGCTGTGTACTTAGGGTTGTTGTCCCGAAGGAAGGTGAACCTTCGCCCCAGTCTGAGATCCTGAGCGTTCCAGAGCGCTCTTCATCAAGGATCTCTCTGTACTATGCTTTGTTCAGCTTTCTCTCAATCCTGACTAGTCTCTTAGTCCCTGCTGCTGAGAAACATTCCCACAGCACATTTCTGCCAGCAACATGCTTCACCGTAGGAATGGTGACAGGTTTCCTCCAGACATGACCCTTGACATTCAGACCAAAGAGTTCAATCTTGGTTTCATCAGACCAGAAAATCTTGTTTCTCATGGTCTGAGTTCTTTAGGTCCCTTTTGGCAAACTCTAAGCAGGCTGTCATGTGGCTTTTACTGAGGAGTGGCTTCTGTCTGGCCTCTCTACCATAAAGGCCTGAAGGGTTGTCCTTCTGGAAGGTTCTCCCATCTCTACAGAGGAACTCTGGAGCTCTGTCAGAGTGACCATCACGTTCTTGGTCACCTCCCTGGTCAAGGCCCTTCTCCCCCGATTGCCCAGTTTGGCCGGGAGGCCAACTCTAGAAAAGTGTTGGTGGTTCCAAAGTTATTTTATTTAAGAATGATAGAGGCCATCGTGTTCTTGGGGACCTTCAATGCTGAATTTGTTTTTGGGTACCCTTCCCCAGATCTGCGCCTCAAAACAATCTTGTCTCAGAGCTCTACGGACAATTCCTTTGACCTCATGGCTTGGTTTTTGCTCTGACATGGACTGTCAACTGTGGGACCTTATATAGACAGGTGTGTGCCATTCCAAATTATGTCAAATCAATTGAATTTACCACAGGTGGACTCCAATCAAGTTGTAGAAACATCTCAAGGAGGATCAATGGAAACAGGATGCACCTACTCAATCTTAGGTGCAATCAGGATGCACCTAAGTCTGAATACTTATGTAAATAAGATATTTCTGTTTTTCAATACATTTGCAAACATTTCTAAAATACTGTTTTTGCTTTGTTATTATGGGGTATTGTGTGTAGATTGATGAGATTGATTAGATTGATGAGATCATTTTTATTTATTTATTTTTTAGAATAAGGCTGTAACGTAACAAAATGTGGAAAAAGTAACGGGGTCTGAATACTTTTCGAATGCACTGTAGGTTGTCGCAGGTCTGTGGAGATCTTCACAATTACTATAATCATTTGCGCAGAATCTCGAACAGCATTGATCACTTACTTAATCCAACTGCTCTTAATTGATAATCACCTAACCATTTCGTAAACATATATATTTTAAACTGGGTTGTCTACTACAAATTTTGAGAGCATCATAATGAAAATGCATGTCTGTAAAGTAGAAACATATAAAGTATGATATTTATACTGCAATGTACTATTTTACACTTTAATCCAAAGAAACAAAAGTTTTGGTATGTAACCCCAGTAGAAATCAAACCCACAACTCTGGTGTTGCTAGTGCCATGCTCTTATGAACTGAGCCATGAACAGGAACACTATAATACACAAGTACAATACAATACTGTAACACATAATACATATGATTACAATACTGGTGGTCTATTTGCATTTATCCCCTCCTTTTTTTACGCTGCTGCTACTTGCTGTTTATCATCTATTTATAGTCGCTTTACCCCTATCTACATGTACATACCTCAATTACCTTGACTAACCTGTACCCTGCACATTGACTCTGTACCGGTACCCCCTGTATATAGCTTCATTATTGTTATTTTATTGTTGCTCTTTTATTTTTTACTGTAGATTATTTAGTAAATATTTTTCTTAAAACTGCATGGTTGGTTAAGGGCTTGTAAGTAAGCATTTCACGGTAAGATCTACATCTTTTGTATTCGGCATATGTGACAAATAACATTTAATTTAGAGCTCCCGAGTGGCGCAGTGGTCTAAGGCACTGCATCTCAGTGCTAGAGGAATCACTACAGAGACCCTGGTTTAAATCCAGGCTGTATCACAACTGGCCATGATTGGGAGGCCCATAGGGCGGCGCACAATTGGCCAGCATCGTCCGGGTTTGGCCGGTGCAGGCCGTCATTGTAAATATGAATTTGTTCTTAACTGACTTGCCTGGTTAAATAAAAAAGATTTATGATTGCCATCCCCATGAGCGTACCACCTCCTTTAGGCCATGGATGAGCCATGCAATGACATCAATCCAGACCTATGTTAGCCATGGATTCGCCACACCAAAAGGTTTTCCCCATAAGGATATTTAATGCATTGTTGATGATATCCTATGGCCAAATGTTCAAGACAAGCATGATGCAAGCATGATGCAAATTAGTGCCTGCTAAACATTATTTCATTTATTTAATTAGTTTCATTTGATTACAGTACAACTACACTGAGTGTAAAACATTAGGGACATTATTTTTGAATCGAGTTGATGATCCCTGCGCTAGTGAGTGACGCTCATAATCCAGAATGCCCTATCAAACCACCAAAACACTTAGTGCTGTCTGGACAACACTGTGGTATGTGCCTAAACACCAAAACAGTCATTACTATTGTGTCAGAGCAGAATAATCATGATTATTCTGGCAATGGACCCAACTTTACCAGTGTGAACTGCACATTAAGAAAATAATTAGAGAAACAGAATGGATATATTTTGTTTTATTGAAACTCCAGAGTACAGCACAATACAAAGACAGCTGACTGGGTGGGGGAAGGGTTGCAGACTGTGATCTCACCAATCAATCAAATGAAATATATACCTCTCCTTACAGCAATCCTGATACACACACTCACACACATTGACAAAGCTGTACTGATGGCTCTTTTCAAGACAAACTGGTCCACAGATTCCCAGGGAGAAGATACAACAGCATATTGTTGCTCTGCAGGACTGTTAGGTTTCCAGATCCTGACTTGTTAAACTTGTGAGGTCACTCCACTTAAATGGAACATTATACAGGTTCCAGGAACTGCATACAGGGGTTGTGTAAGAGGGATATGGAACATGTGTGTGTTTGTGTGTGTGTACATGCTTGTATGCATAGGTGTTACTCTGCAGTTACATCCATGACTTTCCCAACGTAGAATTATTTCACGTTCAAAAACAGATATTCTGCTGCCATCTACTGGACTAGAACAGAGTTGTTGAGACCTTAGCACAGGTGTTAGGCAGCTATTGGTCAGATCAGGTTCAGAAGTGGGCAACTGGTTGTCTGGACTGGAGCCACAGCCACCATACTTGCGAACATTAGAACAAGTTTAAGTTTTAAAAAAATCTCTGTCTCAAAATGCGCATCAGACTATTAAAATTGTTGACGACGTTGCATGTGATCAAAACACTATGTTAGATGTTCCCATCAGATAACCTGGCAGACTTAGCCCTGTGCTTACCTGCAGAGTTGGCCCTGATTATATCCGGTTAAAATGTCACTTGTTCATGAAAGCGTTCTTAACTCCCTCGGGACAATGTCTGCGCCCCTGTGGAAATCGAATTAGCATAATAAAAAAAATCCCTATAAAAATCGGTCAGTTTAAGATAGATATCTGCATCTATCAGGGATCAAGGTAAGACCCAGATGCAGACTGGCGAAGTAACAATATTTATTGAAGCAACATGGGCAGGCAAAGACAGGTCAAGACAGGCAGGGGTCGAAAATCCAGGGTAAGGCAAAGGTAAAGAATGGCAGGCGGACTCAGGGTCAGGGACAGGCAGAGTTCAGTAATCCAGAGGTGGAGCAAAGGTACAGAACGGCAGGCAGGCAGAGAGGTCAGGCGGGCGGGTACAGGGTCAGGACAGGCAAAGGTCAAAAACCAGGAGGACGAGGAAAGAGAGCCTGGGAAACGAAAGGAGCTGGACAGGAAAAACGCTGGTAATTTGAACGAACAAGACGAACAGGCAACAAACAGACAGAACACAGGTATAAATAGGACATAATGGGGAAGATGGGCAACACCTGGAGGGGGGTGGAGACAAGCACAAGGACAGGTGAAACATCAGGGTGTGACAGTACCCCCCCCCCCCCTCTAGGGACACCACCTGGCATTCCACCTGGGAGGATACCTGGTTGACTGGGCTGGCAGCGGTGAAAGTCGGCGATGAGGGCCGGGTCCAAGATGTCTTTAGCGGGAACCCAGCACCTCTCCTCCGGGACATAACCCTCCCAGTCAACCAGGTACTGGAAACCCCTGCCCCGTTGTCGAACCCTCAGGAGGCGTCTCACCGTGTATGCTTGCTGGCCCTGTATGACACGGGGGGAGGGATGGGCCTAGAAACAGAAGACAAAGGGCAGTCAGACATGGTTTTGACTCTAGACAGAAAAGGTAGGAAAATAAGGAGGGTACAGGGAAACAGAGGGGCTAATGATCTTGGAGTGGGAGGGACAGGTCTCGGCTTCCGGGGGTGTAGGGGTGTAGTGTCAGACTTGACCTTCTTGGATACCGGTTGGTGCTGAAGAAGCGAAGTGGCCCAAGTCTTACTGAACCCCTCCTGGAGGTCCTGGTACTCTGCGGAGCTGGCGAAAAGATCTGGGGCAATTTGCAAGCCATCACAGAGCAGGCAGACATAACTTTTATTTATTTTATCTTTATTTAACTAGGTAAGTCAGTTAAGAACAAATTCTTATTTTCAATGATGGCCTAGGAACAGTGGGTTAACTGCCTGTTCAGGGGCAGAACGACAGATTTGTACCTTGTCAGCTCAGGGATTTGAACTTGCAACCTTCCAGTTACTAGTCCAACGCTCTAACCACTAGGCTACCCTGCCACTTCAGGCAATGAGTGTCAGGACGGGCTCCAGCCCACAATGGCACCAGTAGCCCAGTCAATGGAGGGATTGTGTCGCTGGAGCCAAGAGAATCCCAATACCACGGGGACCTGCAGATACTCAACCATCAGGAATTGGATAGCCTCCCCTACACTCGTAGGCTGATGTGGGTGGTCTGGTGGGTTACCCGGCCTATAGAGCGCCTGTCCATCGCTCTAACACCCATGGGAATGGAGAGGGGTTGAGTGGGATGCCCAGCTCAGACGCCACGGTAATGTCTATGAGACTCACATCAGCCACCGAGTCGATGAGTGCCTGGAGAGACGTGGACTGGTTGCCCCACAGAAGAGTGGCATAGAGAGGGGGGCGAAAAAGGAGAGAAGAACAATTATCTTTCAGACCCACCAGTGTACTCACTCCAACGAATGAGCTAGCTCTCTTGAGGGGACAAGTAGACTCAAAATGACCGACAGTACTGCAATACAGACAACTCTGGGTCTCAAGTCTGCATACGCGTTCAGAAAAACGCTGGTAAGCTTGAACGAACAAGACGAACTGACAACAAACAGACAGAGAACACAGATATAAATACACAGGTGATAATAGGGAAGATGGGCGACACCTGGATGGGGGTGGAGACCAGCACAAGGACAGGTGAAACAGATCAGTGCGTGACAGCATCTGCTGTGAAAGGTGACAGAGTTAGAGCAATGTTTGTCAGACCAAGAAACCAAGAAACATCTTCTCACAAAATCATCTATGTCTTCCAAACAGTTTGGGCTACACACTAATATGATGCCCCCCGCCACTGTCTGTTGTTCCATGTAGTGAATGTTTTTTGGGGGACTATCTGTTGTTCCATGTAGATAATCTGTTCATCTACGTTTGTATGGGCTAATAGCAGTAAGGCCCAAAGTATTTTGACATGTTTTATTGATACTTCAAGGGGTCTTACAATTCACAATCAAATAGCAAGATGATCCTTGGTATGACCTTAAAACCGTTCCATGTAGCTTAGTAAAAACCCCTCCCACGGCTTAGACAGGGTTTAGACTGTAATGGGTTAACAGAAATCCAAAGGCACGTTCTGATAATCAAAGCAAATAGATCACATTTGTTTGACTGACTGGTTAAATAGCTCTCAATGTAGTGTACCTAGCTCCACTTAATTGTTACAGACTAAGGCAAGGGTTTGAATCTCACATGAGTTTGTTTTTCCCTTTGAAATGGAGAATTACATTGATTGTGTAGTGTGTTGATAAGAGAAGTTCAGACAAAACATTGTTTTCCTTAACAAAATGCTTGACCTGAGGGGGCTAGATCCCACGGTTAATGTGCATTGATACTGGTAATTAACCCAAGACACACCACTGGTGTCATTTCCAATGGAAGGAAATTAAGCATAGTGGGCAGAAAAAGCAAGGAGGAGGACATGTCCCGTTGGTAGGATAGTCTCGAACGGAGCTCATCCAGTTTATTCTCCAATGTTTGCTTTTTGGCCAATAGGACGCATGGTAGAGGTAGGTTACCCACTCACCGATGAATTCTCACAAGGTCTACGGTTCGGTGCCCCATATAGTACAACCCCCCCCACTGAGCCCAGGAACGAGCGGGGCCAAAAAGGTGCTGTACCACCTTCAGGGAAGAGAAGTAATAACCAGGTGTTGGAACCAAAATTAAAGTTCTGTACCGGTTCGAACCCCCCAAAAATAACAGTTTATATCGTTCCTTTCTGTTTCTTTTAAAACCTCTGAAATATTCATATATATTTTTTACATTTAGCTCGACATTAAGCGACTGCACCAATGGATAGAGCGCCTTGTATGGAACGGAAAGCTGTGTACATGCATTGGACAGAAAAGTGTAGTGTAGGGTGCAATATGCGACTGAAATTTGGCAAGTGAGGAGAGCGCTGGGCATGAAGCACTAGGCATCTTGTTGTTATGACATGCATTATCTGAATTAGACCCACATAATTATACCTATGGAGGAGCGACTTCTATGACGGAACTTTGAATGTCTTTGAACTTCAGAGAGTTGTCTTAACTAATGTTGGACCAGACCATTTTTAATCCGAGCCTAGAGGAAAGTCTTTGTCCTCAGGCCCGGAGGGAAGCCACAGTAATTACGTAACCCAAGACTGGTAAAGCGGCCTTTACTGGTTCTAACAGCAGACCTATAAGCTTGCTGCCAGCTCTTAGCAAACTTGGAAAAAAATTGGTGTTTGACCAAATACAATGCTATTTCTCTGTAAGCAAATTAACAACAGACTTTCAGTATGCTTATAGAGAAGGGCACTCAACATGTACTGCACTGGCACAAATGACTGATGATTGTTTGAAATAAAAAGCTTTTAAGAAGATTGTTGGAGCTGTACTGTTAGATGTCAGTGCAGCCTTTGATATTATTGATCATAACCTGTTGTTGAAAAAATGTATGTGTTATGGCTTTTCAACCTCTGCCATAGCGTGGATTCAGAGCTATCTTTCTAATACAACTAAAAGGGTATTATTTAATGGAAGCTTCTTTAATGTCAAACATGTAAAGTTTGGTGTACCGCAGGGCAGCTCTCTAGGCCTCTTTTCTATTTTTACCAATGACCTGCCGCTGGCATTAAACAAAGTGTGTGTGTCCATGAATGCTGATGATTCAACCATATACCTATCAGCAACCACAGCTAATGAAGTCACTGAAACCCTTAACAAAGAGTTGCAGTCTGTTTTGGAATAAACTGGTCCTGAACATCTCTGAAACTAAGACCATTATATTTGGTACAAATCATTCCTCAGCTGAATCTGGTAATGAACGGTGTGGCTGTTGAACAAGTTGAGGAGACAAAATTATTTGGCGTTACCTTATATTGTAAACTGCCATGGTCAAAACATATAGATTCAATGGTTGTAAAGATGGGAAGAGGTCAGGCTGTAATAAAGAGATGCTCTGTTTTTTTTAAAAACCACACTCCAAAAAGCAAGTTCTGCAGGCTCTAATTTGGTCTAATCTTGATTATTGTCCAGTCGTCCAAGCTGCAGATGGCCCAGAACAAAGCTGCACATTTTACTCTTAATTGTAATCAGAAGGCTGATATCAATATTATGCATGCCAGTCTCTCTTGGCAAAGAGTTGAGGAGAGACTGACTGCATCACTTCTTCTTTTTATAAGAAACATGAATGTGTTGGAAATCCTAAATTGTTTGCATAGTCAATTTACACACAGCTCTGACACACACGTATCCCACCAGGGGTCTTTTCACAGTCCCCAAATCCACAAATTCAAGAAAGCGTACAGTATTATATAGATCTCTTATTGCATGGAACTTCCTTCCATCTCATATTGCTCAAATAAACAGCAAACCTGGTTTCAAAAACCAGATAAAGCAACAACGCGGCACAATGCATCTCCCCTATTTGACCTAGATATTTTGTGTGTATGCATTGACATGTAGGCTACTTGTGCCTTTTGAAGAAATATACTGTATGTAGTTCTGTCCTTGCCCTGTTCTTGTCTGTTGATGTTCTGTATTATGTTTCATGTTGTGTATGGACCCCAGGAAGAGTAGCTGCTGCTTTTGCAACAGCCAATGGGGGTCCTAATAAAATACCAAAAAAACTAACCCTTGATCACGACAGGTTCTGTTCCTCTGAAAGTTGTGTTATTTTCCGGTTTTCTGTTCTGTTCCCTCAACCGGTTCCAACCCCTAGCCATAACGTGACGTTCCCTTTCAGTCTGTCAACTTCGGTACAACATATTATGGGAAAATATAATTGTCCCAAGCCAACCCCAATGGATACTAAATTAAATGGCCCATGGAAGCCCACCCAGATATGACAGTCTGGGTATTGCACACGGCGCGCTGTCCATTGACTTTCCCCTGTCCCAGCCGTAAGCACACTGTGTGCTATATCGGGAGCAGTGACATCCTAGCAATAAAACCTCACAAAAGTGTGCAGTGATGTCCAACTCGCCGCAGCACAAATATCTCTTAAAAGTCAACTCTTGAAACAATGCCCAAGACTCTGCAAAACCCCAGGTGGAGTTGGCATTGGCATTTACACCACAAGGTAACCCTTGCCCCTTGCTGCTATATGCCTCCGCAATCCAGTGGGAGAAACGCTGCTTAGAGAGCACCCTGCCACCACCTGGATTAGCAAATCAGACAAAAAGTTGGTCACATAACCGGATATCCTGGATCCATTCAAATGTACGCGTGTAAAGCTTGCACTGGACACAGGGCATGTAACCTCTGTTGCTCTTCAGAAGCAAAAGGAGGAGGAAAAAAGGTAAATAGATCAAAAACAAAGGAACTGCAGGACATAGTAATGACTTTCTGGACGAAAGACGCATTTGGACACAACGTCACCTTAGAGTCGCCTGGAGTGAACTGAATCTAGGAAGGGCGTACGGAGGTCCCCAACACACTTAGCCAAGGCCAAAGCCCTGGCCAGGGAGGTTTTGTAGGAGAGGACTGATTCAAATCCACCGACTCCTGAGGTTCAAAGGGGGCCGCACACAGTGCCTCCAAAACCAGCGGTAAGTCCCATGTGGGCTCAATAGGTTTAGAGACACTCTTATCCAGAGCGTCTTAGGCCGGGATTCAATTGGATCTCACTTTATCGACAATGCACCTTTAATGTTCCCATGTTCGTGGACACCACAATTACAGTAAATGCTGCATATGTCGGTTCAATCGATCAAATAGAATCCTGGCCTTATAGTCAGTGCATTTAACTGTGGTAGCAAAACAATCACAGATCACAGTCATAGAAATTAAAAAGTGTCTGTAACCATTACTGACAACGTTGTCATAGTTAAACTGTTCTGTTTGATGTGTCAGAAAGCTTTGAACATGATCTTTGCCAGTTCTGAAGCTTTTGAAAAGGCTAACATAATTACAAGTGACAAGATGAGAGGAATATTCCATACTCCAGTCTCCATTTTGCTATTTTAGTTGGAAGTAAAACTTTTGAACCTGACATAATGCTTTCTTCATTGACAAGTAGATCTAAGTGAAATTATGTACAGTTGAAATTTGGCTGTCGAAACAATGACAAAAAAATATATTTTTTAAACATTCACTTAGAACTGAAAATGAATGTGACTTCAACTTCATACAAAGACATATTTTCAATGTCTTTCAATGTAATTTTGCTAACTGGGACACACACACACACCTGTGCCTTTGCATTCGATAACATTGTAGAGAATGGTTTGTGATGCTGGGGTCAACTGCAGATGCTTTTTGGGGTAAGGGCTTCCTGGGTTGAGGTTTGTTAACAGCAAGCCCAGACCGCAAAAAGACCTGAAGAGGACAAAGGGGTCAACGTCAACATCAAGGTCACGGTCACATTTGCATATGGTCAGACAGTCCTCTCAGCACCTGAAACATATAAGCACACACATGTAAGACTTTAAAAACACACGTGTGAATATGAATGAATGACATTTCATGCCGGGTAGTTTGACCCATTCCTTACAGGATTCCTTACACTATTCATTTCCAGCCCTAGACTTCCAGCAGAGCACCTGATTCAATAAATCTCAACATGTTTAGTCAAATAAGTTATATGTATAGTGCTTATTTAAAATGAATGCACATGAACTCTGGAGTTGACAAAAAGTTTACATTTTTAGTACAGACCAGCTGGCCAGACACTAAACCTGACCATACTGAGGCTAAATCAAAACTGAGTGTAGATCAGCATTTGGCTTGACAGCAAGATTAACAGATCCAGATCAGTAGGATGGCTTGCTTACTTTGTTGAACACCCATACAACTTTTAGTGGTTAATAAAAAAAGTGAAACTCACACTTCATTACTTACAAAAATAATATTTTAAAATATCTCAAAATCTGTGATTTTGGGTCAGAGCAAAGTGAGCTGGCCAACCGACTGACGCTTTTTTGGGAAACACTCCCTTTGTCCAGTGGTTATGGCCTATCTACCGGATAGGAGGGCACGAGGACAGCACGGTAGCTGTCCATAGTGCTGAAATCAAAGTAGCGCGCTAGTCCTGCGGTGAACGCCCAACATCTCTTTCTCCCTTTCGCATCTTCTCTCTTCTCTCTCTCTCTCGCTCGCTGTCACGCACGCACACATACACACACGGAACACTACAACCGGAGAAACAAAACCAATGGTTACTATTGTCTCACACTCTATTTTGCATGTGTTTGTATGCGTGCAGAGAACGGTGAACGACTGATCACATGCTTTTTCTTGTCGTGGAAAGAGGTTGCGATGTGAGTCAATGTCCTGTAGTTGTCTACATTAGTCCATGTTTTACACCAACCAGACACCCATTCTCTGTTGGAAAAGAGATATAAAAAGCAATTACACTAATCTAACCCAAAGATAAAAACATCCTTATTGATAAAATAAAATACACATTTTAACAGGATCACCAAGCTTTTCTAAAACATATGATTGGATATGTCTAAATAAAAACGAGACCCACAGGCGGTTGGCTATAAGTCAAAGTGTTTTTACAGAACACACACATGCAACATTTGTCACACGATTTAACGTTGCGTTTTGGAGCAACCGTGGCGCGCACGCACAGGGCTAAGCAGGATAGCATAATTGCTATTCTTACATACATCGGGTGTGCCAATATGATGCAAATTAATAAAAACAACTGTTAATTCAGTGTTGTTAAAATAACTTCATAAAGAGGGAGGAAAGAGCACTGCGGGAATGTCTATTCTTCATGAATAAAATGATAGACGGGTGAAACGCCAGATGATGAGAGGAGAAGTGGAAAGATTGAGGGAGAGGAGAGGCAGAGAAGTGTGTTTGTTACCTTTCGCTGAGTGTAGATGCATGGTCTCTCTACTGTTTCAGATGAATCTCCTGAGAGGAAAATCAAGATGTTCGTAACTCTGTCCCTCCTCAGGAACATAACCGAGGGTTGGAACCACGTCTTGTCTCCCAGTGAAAAACAAGAATGGAGAATGCACAAGGGTTTTATAAAGAACGTGATACAAATAATATGAGGCTGAAAGCGTTATTCCCGAATATGGTTAGAGGTAGGTATTGTTCCTGAGCGCTGTGGATATGAAGAAATCGCCTCCAACGGACGCATCCCTGCCACACTATCCATTTGGCCACATGATGCCTTTGCCAATTTTTTCCTTTTGCATGAATGAATGAGCAGCGTCTATTTTCGTTGCAGTTTCGAAAATAGCATATTTACTTCCATCGTTGCCCTATTTTCACATCGTTTATGTAGTTAAAACAATACTGCAAACGAAAACCCAAATGGAACCCACCAGCACTCATTCCTCCAGTCAGTAGGCGATTGACCCGCATTGACGTCATTGCGTCATTAGGTCTACCCTGGAAACACGGGGCTCCTATAAATAGAACACATAAATTAAGCCGCGCGCAGGGTTGGCTTGTTGAGGAGTGACTATTTGTATCGAACCCATAACCCCATCCTCTGATTCCTGAGAAATATTACCGCTTCTCAAGGATGAACTGATCACGACTCAAGGCTATTTTTAGAAACGGGGAGAGAGAGGGGGGCGAGAGAGAGAGAGAGCTTCGTTTGTCTTCCTCCCCGCCCCGCATCTCTCCTCTGGCGGCAAAACAGAAACAGCGCCACGGGGATATAAATAGTACTAAGCCGCCATCCAGCCAGTCAGTGGGGGGAGATGAGACCCTGTAGCTGATACAAAGTAGCCCTATCCCGGCAACGGAGTCCTGAGCAGCCAGCTGTAGTATGGTCTCAGAGAGGGAGACTACATAGATGGCCAACCCTGCTCCTGGAGAGCTATCCTCCTGTCGGTTTTTGTACCAGCCCTGTTTTTCTGCTAATCAGCTGCTCATCGGGGACTTGCTTAACTGAATCATGTGTGTTTTAGTAGTACTGGATTAAAAGTCTGTAGGCAAAGCAGTTCTTCAGGAGGCGGGTTGGCCACCTTTGCATTGTTACAACACTTCATGGAATAATCTCATTCTCTAATGTCTGACTTTCTTCATTATGTTCCAGGGCCGTTCATTCATTCATCCATCCATTCATTCTTCCATTCATTCCAAAAACTGATGAAACAACACATCTCCCATATATGAACCAGATATTGTGGAAAGTATATTCGAAAAGTATTCAGACCCCTTGACTTTTTCCACATTTTGTTACGTTACAGACTTATTATAAAATGTATTAAAACAATGTTTTCCCTTATTAATCTACACACAATAGCCCATAATGACAAAGCACAAACATGATTTTTGAGATTTTTGCAAATGTATTAAATATAAAAAAACATAAATTATTCAGACCCTTTGCTATGAGACTCGAAATTGAGTTCAGGTGCATCCTGTTTTCGTTTATGATCCTTGAGGTGTTTCTACAACTTGATTGGAGTCCACCTGTGGTAAATTCAATTGATTGGACATGATTTGGAAAGGCACACACCTGTCTGTAAAAGGCACATGATATAAAAAGCAAGATGTCAGCCCTGCTTCAAGCTCCTAGGAAACTTTGCAGTATTTCGTTTTTTATGTGTTATTTCTGTGACTTTAATAATGTTTACATATTTTCCATTACTCATCTCATATGTACTGTATTCTATTATTTTCTATTGTATCTTAGTCTATGCCTCTCTGACATTGCTCATCCAAATATTTCTATATTCTTAATTCCATTCCTTTACTTTAGATGTGTGTCTATTGTGTGTATTGTTGTGAAATTGTTAGATATAACTTGTTAGATATAACTGCACTGTTGGAGCTAGAAACATAAGCATTTCGCTACACCTGCAATAACATCTGCTGAACATGTGTATGTGACCAATAACATTTTATTTTATTTGTTTTGACAGCCCGCATGGAGTTTGCCAAAAGGCACCTAAAGGACTCTCAGACCATGAGAAACAAGATTCTCTGGTCTGATGAAACCAAGATTGAACTCTTTGGCCTGAATACCAACCGTCATATCTGGAGGAAACCTGGCACCATCCATACAGTGAAGCATGGTGCTGGCAGCATCATGCTGTGGTGATGTTTTTCAGCACTAGGGTCTAGGAGACTAGTCAGAATGGAGGGAAAGATGAACAGAGCAAGGTACAGAGAGATCCTTGATGAAAATCTGCCCCCGAGCGCTCAGGACCTCAGATTGGGGCGAAGGATCACCTTCCAACAGGACAACGGCCCTAAGCACACAGCCAAGACAATGCAGGAGTGGCTTCAGGACAAGTCTCTGTTATGTCCTTGTGTGGCCCAGCCAGAGCCCGGACTTGAAACCCATCGAACATCTCTGGAGAGACCTGAAAATAGCTGTACAGTGACGCTCCCCATCCAACCTGACAGAGCTTGAGAGGATCTGCAGCGAAGAATGGGAGAAACTCCCCAAATACATGTTTGCCAAACTTGTAGGGTGATACCCTAGAAGACTCGAGGCTGTAATCACTGCCATTGGTGCTTCAACAAAGTACTGAGTAAAGGATCTGAATACTTATGTAAATGTGATATTTAAGTTTTTATTTTATTTTTTATAAATTTGCAAACAACATTTCTAAAAAACTGATTTTGCTTTGTCATTATTGGGTATTGTGTGTAGATTGATGAGGGGGAAAAAACAATTGAATCACATTTCGAACAAGGCTGTAGTGTAACAAAATGTGGAAGAAGTCAAGGTGTCTGAAAACTTTCCGAAGGGACTGCATGTATTTATATGTAGTCTGTGTGCCGTTTGTTTTTCATTGATGTAGTTCTGTCCTTAAGCTGTTCTTGTCTACTAATGTTCCTAATGTTTCATATTTCATGTTTTGTGTGGACCCCAGGAAGAGTAGCTGCTGCTTTCGCAACAGCTAATGGGGATCCTAATAAAATACCTAGTACAGTGTGTTAGTGTCACAAAACAGCTAATGCCAGTTGAGGTCCACATCACAGAGACCATGTCAATACTATTACGCTGAGTATAGGAGAAGCTCCATGTCTGAATGCTCAGAGAAGCCCATTCTCTTATGGACTACAAGAGATGCCGAATCTGCAGGCACCAGATTACATTTGGAGCTGGTAAAATGTGAAAGCTATACCGTCCACTAGGGGCAAAGTGAGCGCCTATTACCATCTGGTAGGTGTGCGGCTTGCTAGGGCGTTGTGGGTGAGGATGGTGGATGGGCGTTTAAGCCACATGTTTAAAGCCTGTACCAAACCTTAACCACTATGAATTAATGCCTAAACTTAAGTTCAGCCTATCCATATCAATAACCTTAACCCTAACCATTCTGAATTAATGCATGGATTTAAGTTGAACTTTTGTGGATTTTGACTGATAGCTAAGCTACGGCACCACATGGCGCAATTAAAACTTCAAGCCATGCCGTAATTCTGTGACAGCTAAAATATGGCACCACATGGCATAATTAAAAAGTCAAGACATGGCGTCATTCCGTTGCTGCAGTTATGCCACGGATTGCCGTTTTATTTGGAGATTGGGTTGGCTCTGAGTGTAATGAGTAGGTTGTGCATTCAGAAGAGAGCTGCTCTTTAACTACTGATGCCATCTACTGGTGCTTTGGGATAACTGCATTAAATACAGAGCAACTAGTGGCATGACGCTCTGAGGTAAGGTGCAGACATATCTGAGCAGCTGGGGGAGCAGGAGTGGAGGTGTGAGGAGGCAGACCTGTTGAAGTTCTCTGACTGTATCCTGAAAACAGAATACAGATTGTGTGTGTGTATGTGTGACGACGATGAGACAGACTACCAATAGGGAGGAGGTCAGAGACCTGGCTGAGTGGGTATCTGGACAACAACCTCTCCCTCAACATCAGCAAGACAAAGAAGCTGATTGTGGACTATAGGAAACGGAGGGGCGAGCATGCCCCCATCCACATTGATGGGGCTGTAGTGGAGTGGGTCGATAGCTTCAAGTTCCTGGGTGTACTCATCACTAAGGAATTAACAAGGTCCACACACACCCACACAGATGTGAAGAGGGCACAAGGCTGACAGTCCCCTCAGAAGGCTGACAAGATTTGGCATGGATCCTCAAAAAGTTTTACATCTCCACCATGAAGAACATCTTGACTGGCTCCATCACTGCTTTGTATGACAACTCCAAGGCACCTGACCACCAGGTGGTGTCAGAGGAAGGCCCAAAAAATTGTCAAAGACTCCAGCCACCCAAGCCATAGACTGTTCTCTCTGCGTCTGCACGACAAGAGGAGCCAGTGCACCATGTCTGGAACCAACAGGACCCTGAACAGCTTCTACCCCCAAGCCATGAGACTGCTAAACAAGAATGCTAAACAAGACTGCTAAACAAGACTGCTAAACAATACCACCAATCAAGACTTCTAAACAAGACTGCTAAACAAGACTGCTAAACAAGACTACTAAACAAGACTGCTAAACAATACTACCAATCAAGACTGCTAAACAAGACTACTAAACAAGACAACCAAACAAGACTACTAAACAAGACTGCTAAACAAGACTACTAAACAAGACCGCCAAACCAGACTACTAAACAAGACTACTAATCAAGACTGCCAAACAAGACTGTGAAACAAGACTGCTAAACAAGACTGCTAAACAAGACTGCTAAACAATACTACTAAACAATACTGACAAACAAGACTGCCAAACAAGACTGCTAAACAAGACTGCCAAACAAGACTGCCAAACAAGACTACTAAACAAGACTGCTAAACAAGACTACTAAACAAGACTGCTAAACAAGACTACTAAACAAGACTACTAAACAAGACTGCTAAACAGCTAATCAAATGGCAACCCGCTGCTGCTACTACCCATTATCTATCCTGTTGCCTAGTCACTTTAACCCTACCTATATGTACAGTATATACGTAGCTACCTCAATTACCTTGTACCCCTGCATATCGACTCGGTACTGGTAACTGTTATTTTTACTCGTCATTGTTAGTTGTTATTCACTGTGTATTTATTCCTCGTGTCACAATTTCTATTTTTGCATTGTTGAAAAAGAACTCGTAAGTAAGCATTTCACTGTTAGTCTACAACTGTTGTTTTACGAAGCATGTGACAAATAACATTTGATTTGATTTTGTGTCCATATACACCAGGATCAAGGCGACAGCTCTCTGTTTGACTCTATTAACCATTTAAAATGTCTGTCATTGGAACTCTGAGACACAGTGAACACAGAGGAGCAGAGGACAGTGAAACAGCACCACATGACATTCTCCTGTGACCATGTGGACTCATGCAGCACAGTGAAAGGCACTTTTGGAGGAAGATGATGTTACTTTTGGAACTCAAAGTTGGGTCATTTAGCAGCATTTAATGTCTTCATTTTGGTTTCATATGGTGCAGCTATAACAGAGGGATTTCTGGGGAGGCATCAGGTAGAAAATAGCAATGGCCATATCCTCCCCCCATCCCATCTCCTCCATCCCCAGACATAGAAATAAAGAGCAGCCCCTGGCAGTCATTACAGGTCCTGACGGTAAGCAGTTTCATCCCAGGCCCTAGTAAATCACAGCCACTGGAGACATCCGAGCTGTGATGGCTTTATGTGCTGTTTTATCTCCACATATACCTGATTTATAATTTCCTTGATCTTGGCAGAGGAAAAGAACCAACATCTTCACCTGGTGACATCGTGCTCTGGTAAATACTTTATTTGTTTGTGTTTGAAATTGTGTTTTTGTTGACTGGGGGATAAATGTGGAAATATTGGCATATTTATATAGACTCTCTCCCTACGTCTTTGTCTGTCATCCCCTCCTCCTCTCTCTCTCACTATTATTTTAGTTTTGAGCTATGTTGAAGGAGGTCCTTTCGGTTTGAAAACCATCCAAGCATCTTTTCCTGTTTCCTCATGTTTTCCTACAGTGCTGATCCTGTCCTGTCCTCCTGTGACTCAGTGGGTGCTTGCGCGCGCACACACAACAACAACACACACACACAGTGTTGGTTGGGTAAGCTTATAGGCCCACTGAGAAGTTTAGCTCTGTGGGTAATGTATAAGTTCTTTCTCAAGGTCACCATTACTGTGTAATATCTCCCAAACATCCCCAATAAAAGAAAGACACCAGATACACTTTTGGAAATACATTTTTTTAAATAGATTTTTAAGAGAAAATTATTATACCAGTCTGGAATTCCCTACAATAAAAGTCACATAAACAGTAAACATACAGTAAGGTTGACCTACCACATTGTTGTAAGGGCTTCACCTTCTGTTGCCCTCCAGTACAGATCCTGTAAGTCTGTGTTCAGTAGCTGATTGTTAATGATATAGATCTGTCAGGATGACAAGCTGTTGTGGAGGTCCTAAAGGCTGCGTATTGGAATATTAGTCAGCTGTTTAACCATCCAGAGTCATACAGCCTTCTGTGGCCAAGAGGCTCTACTACAGCATACCTGTTGTCTCTCTCTGCAGCTTTGTCTCCACCTCCACATATCTAACAAAAAATCAGTGCTACAGTGTATATTACTATTGCTCAGGTTTTATATTACACCTTGGGTCTGGCATAAAGCTAGTGATTTCTTTGGTTGATCGTTGTTATTTCTAAGGTTTTTGCCCTAATTTGTTATGTTAAAGCCCCTACATTATATAAACCTTGCTCTTGGTGTTAACACAAGGACAGTCCAGCATTTCTGTATCCCCTTGTTCTCTCCTTCCACTCTTACCTCCCTCACTAACCCTCTTCACTCTGTCTTGTGTCGTGCTGAGTGTGTATATCGGTCTTTCTAACAGGCTTGTAACAGCTCCACAGGGCGAAATAGACTGCTACTTTTTCAATTAGACACAGACTCACATATCGCTGCATATTACAGAGAGGAGGAATACTGCAGCCTGAAGACAGGATTACACTGAGCATGCAACACGCACGCACGCACACACGCAGACACACACGCACACACACACACACACACACACACACACACACACACACACACACACACACACACACACACACACACACACACACACACACACACACACACACACACACACACACACACACACACACACACACACACACACACACACACACAATTCAGCAAATTACCAGAACTCTCAGTCTACTGGAAACCCTGTAGGCCTATGGGAAATTGGGCTGTAACTGAATTAAAAACAGAATTTACCCTTAATGGAGAAGTTTACTTTTTCACAACCAAATCTGTACTGTGGAAGTAAATGGTATGTTATGGAAAAATAACATAATTTCACATGTGGATTTTGGAACATGTGACATGTTTCTACATGTGTACATTCATGTTATCACATTAACTTGGCACGTGTTCACGTGAAATTCATGTGTTTTTTCCGTAATGGAAGGGTCCAGTTTTTTTGTGACTTTGCTTGTTTCTGAGAAGTGTATCCCAACCAGCGATACACTTCCTCATCTTCGTTGTGAAGTATGGGGAGCCGAAAAACCATGAACAAAGGCTCCAAAAACAACGAGATACATTATTTTAGAAACTGAAATACTCACAGTATGGAGATGCAGTTCTTCAGATGTTGTTTACATGAAATTAAGTGATTCTTTATCCCCAACGTTATATTCTATTTTGTGAGACTCAAACGGTTTCCCCTATCCAGTTCCATTCTCTGTTTAGCCTGTAGCTAGAATGGACTGAGAGGTGTCGCAAAAGTTTCAACAAAATGGAATATAACGTTTTTTATTTATCCGTTATTTTACCAGGTAAGTTGACTGAGAACACGTTCTCATTTGCAGCAATGACCTGGGGAATAGTTACAGGGGAGAGGAGGGGGATGAATGAACCAATTGTAAAATGGGGATTATTAGGTGACCGTGATGGTTTGAGGGCCAGATTGGGAATTTAGCCAGGATAACGGGGTTAACACCCCTACTCTTACGATAAGTGCCATGGGATCTTTAATGACCTCAGAGAGTCAGGACACCCGTTTAACGTCCCACCCGAAAGACGTCGCCCTACACAGGGCAGTGTCCCCAATCACTGCCCTGGGGCATTGGGATATTAATTTAGACCAGAGGAAAGAGTGCCTCCTACTGGCCCTCCAACACCACCATCCGTTGCGGATAAAGTTCAGAGTAACACAATTTCATGTGTACAATATTTAAAAGGAAGTATTTGGGTGTTTTTGGAGCCTTTGTTCATGTTTATCAGCGGCCCCAAAACTGCAGAACGAGCAATGAGGAAGTGTATCGCGAGCAACCCAATCTCCAAATAAAATGTCAACTCATTGCGTGACTGCAGCAACAGAATTACGCATGACATTACATTTGAATAACTATCTGTCAGTCAAACTTTGCAAAAGTGGAACTAAAACTTGATTTTCGAATCGTTAAGTTTAGGGCTAAGGTTAGAGATAGGGTTAAACTTAAGTTTAGGCATTAATTCCGAGCATGCCACAACTAGATGGTAATAGGTGCTAACTATGTCTTTAGTGGACGGTATAGCTCTGCAAATGGCAACAAAAGTGTCTGCACCCTTCTATCACACGCAATTTACATCCAAAATAGAGATTTGGTTGTAATAAAGTTGACTTCTCCTTTAATGACACTTTCTTAGGTTGGTTTCATTAGAACAGCCCAGGTGTGGAAAAAAGTATTACATTTTCATACTTGAGTAAAGGTACCTTAATAGAAAATGACTCAAGTAAAAGTGAAGATCACCCTGTAAAATACTACTTGAGTAAAAGTCTAAAAGTATTTGGTTTTAAATATACTTGAGTATCAAAAGAAAATGGAGTTTCTAAAATGTCCTTACGTATTAAAAGTAAAAATATAAACCATTTTGAATTTCTTATATTACAGATTTTTTTTTACAATCGCTAGGACCCATTTCTCAGTACTTAGGTCACTTTTTCAAAACTCTTCTCACAGTGAGCACAAGAGCAGTCTATGTGGGTTAAACTGTGGATAATTTTTCATTGCTTTGGCACAACATGCATTCAATAACTACATCTTTCAAATTTCATGAATTCTTGTCTCGCTCAGACACAAGGTCCACCAAAACTCGATATACCTACAGGCCAATTTGCACATGTTTACATACTCTTTTCAAAACTGTTAAACGTAAGTTAAAAACCTAACATAACACAAAATTGAATAAGACAGCAATTTGCTACATTTCTACAGTAATACCATATTGAAATATATTCCAAATAAAAAAAATGAAATACTATCAAAACAATTAGACCAACCACAGCTGATTCCCATTGTAGCTGAACACCTACTCAGGTGTTAGTCTTTCAATTTCATTACCATCTATACAAAAGGGGACATCTTAGGAAAAATGTTGTACTGTAATGTAAACATGGACCCAGCTAGAGATAGGGGCGGCAGGGTAGCCTAGTGGTTAGAGCGGTGGACTAGCAACCGGAAGGTTGCAAATTCAAACCCCCGACCTGACAAGGTACAAATCTGTCGTTCTGCCCCTGAACAGGCAGTTAACCCACTGTTCCTAGGCCGTCATTGAAAATAAGAATTTGTTCTTAACTGACTTGCCTAGTTAAATAAAGGTAAAATAAAATAAAATAGAGAGGTGTCTGACAGAGGAAGAAGAGTGGCTGGGAGAGGGAGAGGAGTACGTATGCGTGCTGGAAGAAGACTGAGAGGAAGATCAAGAGCTGTATTCTCAGATGAGATTAGGGCTACTTTAAGCGATCATGTAATAAATCATGGTCTGTCAATGAGAGTGACTGGTCTGAGAGTGCAGCCAAATCTGCAACGCTCAACAGTGGCATGTATTGTGAGAAATTTACGTCAAAACAACAGGTAAGATGTGCATTCTGCAAGGGCATCTGACTGAACTGCACATTACAGAAGTCAATTGAGCAAAGCCTCCAAACCCACTTGTGTGTAATTGTTTTTTTTAAATTTCTGCTTATGGCCCAACGGTTACCTCCCACAGGCGGGAGAGGTAGGATTTTCACTGCTGTGCAGGAAACTGCAATCGTTGATATGGTCAAGCATAACAACTATTTCTAGAGTCCTGAAATAACATCAAGTCAGGATGAAGCAGTTGTACACTGTCCCCTTTGAGAGGAACTCTGAACGAGTCAAGCAACTCAGGAACCAATATGTCACAGTAAGATTACTATAAAATACAAAACTGGTTTTGAGCAAAACCAAACAGGGCAGAGGCACACAATGGCCTGTTTTAAGGTATAATGTAAACTACCGTAATAGCCTAACTCTTATGTTGCCTTGTGGATTTATATTAGAGAGTCATGGAGATTGAAGCCAGGCAAACACCCCACATATTCATCCTTGTAGATGAGGCTGGTTTCAACTTGGCCAAAACAGAGGCAGTAGGGATGACCAGGGATGTTTTCTTGATAAGTGTGTGATTTGGACCATTTTCCTGTCAAAATGTAATGAGTATGGAGTGAATGTAGTGAAGTAAAATGAAAAGTTGTCAAAAATATAAATAGGAAAGTACAGATACCCCCCCAAAAGTACTTAGTACTTTAACGTTTTTTTACTTAAGTATTTTACACCACTGGAACAGCCCAGGGCAGAATGTATTAAATAGGAACTTAATTCATTACCTGGAAAGAAGAGGCCAATTTAGTTAATTGTTTCAGGATTTAATTAGTATGTAGAACAGCTATTGATTTCTGCTTAATGAGAATGTCTAACTGGCTCAGGGGAGTAATTACGGATAAGGAGAATCCAGTGATCACACACACACACACACACACACACACACACACACACACACACACACACACACACACACACACACACACACACACACACACACACACACACACACACACACACACACACACACACACACACACACACACACACACACACACACACACACACACACACACACACACACACACACACACACAGAGAGAGGACAGGATCACCCATGCCTAAATAACAAACCCACACAATGTTATATCCCCAGTGAAACCAGTGACATCGATGGGCTCTCCAGTTTCACATTATCCTGTAACAAATAGTGAGTTGCATCATGTAGGCCTAGCAGACAAACTCAAATGTTTATTGAAGCACTGAAAGAACAGTAAATATTCTCTGTGCATGAAACCAATAAACCTCCAGGACAGTCACTGTAGAGACCACACTAAAGAGAGGGGATATACAATTAATGTATGTTGATTTTATATAAATCCCCTGAGTGATATCTCCCCACACTGATAATAAAACATTGGGTAATACACTGGATTTACACTATACAGTGCTTTCTAAGACCCAACAACACAAAAATAGAACAAATACAGTTTAAAGAGGAAGAAAAGGAAATCTCTCTCTCCATTATTTATATCACTCCCTTTTCTCTATTTGGGATGACCTGCAGAGTAAATACCAGTATGATCCTTTCTCATACTCCAACCATCTGGCAGGCAGTGGTGTAAAGTACTTAAGTAGAAATACTTTCAAGTACTACTTAATTCGATTTTTTGGTGTATCTGTACTTTACTATTTATATTTTGGACAACTTTAACTTTACTTCACTACATTCCTGAAGAAAATGATATACTTTGTACTCCATACATTTTCCCTGACACCCAAATGTACTCGTTACATTTTGAATGCTTAGCAGGACAGGAAAATGGTCCAATTCATGTACTTTTCAAGAGAACATCCCCGGTCATTCCTACTGCCTCTGATCTGGCGGACTTGCTAAACACAAATGCTTCGTTTGTAAATGATGTCTGAGTGTTGGAGTGTGCCCCTGGCAATCCGTATTATTAGTATTTTTTAAATGGTGCCGTCTTGTTTGATTAACATAAGGAATTTGAAATGATTTATACTATTACTTTTGATACTTAAGTATATTTAAAACAAAATACTTTTAGACTTTTAATCAAGTAGTATCACTTTCACTTTTACCACTGCCGGGTGTGTGTATGTGTGTGAGCAGCAGGAGCCAGTTCAATGTTATCAGTCCTGAGGTAGAGAGAGAGATTGAGAGAAGGAGCGCAAGAGCTAGAGAGAATGCGAGAGCATGAGATAGAATGCAAAAGATACAGTTGCAGGCAGTGTCCTGGGTGGGGCAGCAGAGAAACAGCCTTTGTCTCCATGTCAGCGCTGTGACAGCTGGTAATGCTGTTGTGTCCAGACATACACAGAAACACACACACACGTGCTTGACAGACTTGCTCTGAGTGACTCAACATTTGAGAGAGAGAGAGTATTCTGTCCTTTGTAGAGAGTGAATGTAGTACCACTACCACTTGCTATAAGGGTCCAGACTTGCAAAGCCTGTATTGCAGTTGAAAACAGACCAAAGGGTCACATTTATTTTGAAGTTCTGAACGTTGCAGTTAGAAAAGCACACACACACACACACACACACACACACACACACACACACACACACACACACACACACACACACACACACACACACACACACACACACACACACACACACACACACACACACACACACACACACACACACACTTTGTGGACAGGCGATCAAGAGCACCTGCAGTGCTGACATTATCATGATAAATACGAGTGGCTCAGTTTGACTATGTAAATTTGAAGTTTGGTAATTAATAGAAATGGAGAGGAAAACACTGAATGTTTAAATATGACTAGAATAATGTCACACTGCTGGTGCACCATACTAATGCATTATAGATGAACATCTGTGTCTTCCATTTGCATGTTGAGGTTGTATTTCAGATCACATTTTGTCACATGGCCCAAGTATATGTTTAAATTAGTCTGCAGGGAATATATATGACAATGAACCTCTTGCTCTAACCCTTATGCTAAACCTAACCCAAACCTTAACCATAATCATTACTTTAACCCTGGTCAGCTGAAATAAATTATCTCAGAATTTTCCATACGCCCAAAAAGCATACACTCACATTCTGTGCACAGATTTGTTTACATCCCTGTTAGTGAGCATTCTTTCCTTTGCCAAGAAAATCAATCCACCTGACAGGTGTGGCATATCAAGAAGCTGATTTAACGACATAATCATTATACAGGTGCACCTACTGCTGGGAATGATATAAGGCCACTAAAATATGCAGTTTTGCCACAAAACACAATGGCACAGATGTCTGAAGTTTTGAGGGAGCGTGCACTTGGTGCACTTGGCATACTGACTGTAGGAATGTCCACCAGAGCTGTAGCCAGAGAAAAGCCTTCTCCAACATCGTTATAGAGAAGTTGGCAGTACATCCAGCTGGCCTCAGAACTGCAGACCAAGTTTATGGCGTTGTGTGGGCAAGCGGTTTGCTGATGTCAACGTTGTGAACAGAGTGCCCCATGGTGGTGGTTGGGTTATAGTATGGGCAGGCATAAGCTGCTGACAATGAACAAAACTACATTTTATCAATGACAGTTTGAATGCCCAGAGAAGCCATGATGAGATCATATGACGAGATCCTGAGGCCCAATCATCTGCTGCATTCACTGCATATTTCAGCATGATAATGCTTGGCCCGAAGTTGAAAATGTCCCAGTTCTTTCACGGACTGCATACTCACCAGAAAATGTCATCCATTGAGCATTTTTGGGATGCTCTTGATTGAAGAGTATGACAGCACGTTCCAGTTCCTGCCAATATCCAGCAACTTTGCACAGCTATTGAAGGCGAATGGGACAACATTCCACAGGCCAGAATCAACTTCCTGATCAACTCTATGCGAAGGAGATGTGTTGCGCTACATGAGACAAGGTATCTGTGACCACCAGATGCATATCTGTGTGATGGAAACGTTTATCTTGTGAAGAGACAGCCTTGAAAATGTTAATATTTTCTTCATGTCATACAGGGCATTAGGAAAGTATTCAGACCCCTTGACTTTTTACACATATTGTTATGTTACAGCCTTACTCTAAAATGTATTTAAATAAAACAACAAATCTTAGCAATCTACACACAATACCCCATAATGACAATGCAAAAACAGGTTTTTAGAAATGTTTAGAAATGTATTAAATATAAAAAACAGAAATACCGTATTTACATAAGTATTCAGACCCTTTGCTATGAGACTCAAAATTGAGCTCAAGTACATCCTGTTTCCATTCATGATCCTTGAGATGTTTTGTGACGGCCCTCCACAACTTGATTGGAGTCCACCTGTGGTAAATTCAATTGATTGGACATGGTTTGGAAAGGCACACACCTGTCTATATAAGATCCCACAGTTGACAGTCCATGTCAGAGCAAAAACCAAGCCATGAGGTCGAGGGAATTGTCTGTAGAGCTCCGAGACAGGATTGTGTTGAGGCACAGATCTGTGGAAGAGTACCAAAAATGTCTGCAGCATTGAAGGTCCCCAAGAACACAGTGGCCTCCATCATTCTTAAATGGAAGATGTTTGGAACCACCAATACTCTTCCTAGAGCTGGCCACCTGGCCAAACTGAGCAATTGGGGGAGAAGGGCCTTGGTCAGGGAGGAAACCAAGAACTCAATGGTCACTCTGACTGAGCTCTAGAGTTCCTCTGTGGAAGATCTTTCTAGAAGGACAACCATCTCTGCAGCACTCCACCAATCAAGCCTTTATCATATAGTGGCCAGACAGAAGCCACTCCTCAGTAAAAGGCACATGACAGCCCCCTTGGAGTTTGCCAAAAGGAGCCTAAAGACTCTCAGATAATGAGAAACAAGATGCTCTGGTGTGATGAAACCAAGATTGAACTCTTTGGTCTGAATGCCAAGTGTCAAGTCTGGAGGAAACCTGGCACCATCCTTACGTTGAAGCATGGTGGTGGCAGCATCATGCTGTGGGGATGTTATTCAGCGGCAGGGACTTGGAGACTAGTCAAGATTGAGGAAAGATGAACGGAGCAAAGTACAGAGAAATCCCTCCTTAGGACCATCTGGCAGAATGCCCAGAATATATTCTAGAAATTAGGATAGGAGACGGTGTCAGACACAAGCCGGAACCAACACTATGAACTATGCAAATGTAACATGTCTTTTAGCAGTATATTAGGGATCTAACGGGACTGCCCCGGGAGAGCTCCTGACAGACATTCACTATGGTTCATCAAGTTAACTGTTAATAAAGAAGGATTAATTTAAGATTAATTTCCAGTGTCCCATGTGTAGAATTTCCACAAAAATTTGGTTTCAGGAATTGGATGACTGATTCTACCTGTGGAGATTTCCATTGGAGGGGTCTGCGAGGAAAACTGGTGGCAAATTATATGAAGCATGAGGGAAATTCACGTCTGTCCAAAAGTTGACGTTGACCCACCCAGACCAGACCCTTACTGTGAGCTGCCCAGGAGGAGACACATCATCTGCGAACAATCGAAGGACATGGTGACTGAATTTCAGTTAGTCAATTTGTATAAAAATAGAAACAATTGTGATAAAACCAATACAACTAAAAACTAAAACTAAACATAAAAATGGAATTGAATGTGGATGTGAAAGTTGTGTGAGTGTGGAAAGTATTAACCTGATTTATATTGGGATAATAAAACAATTGAAATTTGGATGCAAAATTATTTTAACCTAGATAGGAAGAAATATTTGGATAATAAGCTGATTGAAATTTCGATAATAGCACAAGGTGCTATTCTATATGTATAGAAATATACATATATTGCATAGCAAGTAACGAGAGAGAATCGTTGAGGATGTACATGGTAATAGGGGAGATTACCGAGTGTGTTTGGGAATCGTACTAAGTGAATATGGATGTGAGAGTTGTGTGAGTGTGGAAAGACGCGCTAAAATGATAATTTAAGATATTAAGCTGATTGAAATGTGGATAGTAAGAGGATTGAAATGTGGATATTAAACTGATTGAAATTTGTATAATAAGAGATTGAAATGTAGAATACAGTACTGAGTGAATGAGAGCTGTCAGGGGACTGGCTCCGGTGTGAAAGGAAAAAATGGGAGATTACTGAATGCGTGTCTGAATGGATACCCCAACCAGTTTTGTGAGCTGAGTTTTTGATCTATAACGTTATCTACGGTTATTATACATGTATAGGAAGTAGCGGCAAGCTGGTCTTCGGAGAAGGCTAGAGAGAGGGCAAAGAGACCCCACTGACAATTGTCTGAGAACCACTGGAGGCCTCAATGACAATTGTCTGTAGGCATTTATAAGATAAGTGTTTACGTGGTCGGAGTTCCACTGGAACCGTTGAAGATACATATGATAAATACCTAAGAAGTGTCTACGTGTGTTTGCAGCCACTACTAATAGCGCGGGGTATTATTGTATATGATACATATGGTGTCTACACTGTCTGGGAACCACTGATGATAGCACGGGCTGCTATTGTAGGCATTTCGAGTCGTTGAAGATGCACATGAGTGGTGTGGATGTTTGTAGGCATTTATGTTGACCTGCAACGTTATATAGGGAATATGTGTAGGTGAGAGATATGAAAAGAGAAAGTACTATTCCCGAATATGCTGTTAAATAGAACAATTGCACAAACATCTAAACCCCATGAGTCTAAAGGAGGGATTGGTGAAGAAAAGTATACTGGGTTAGTAGAGATTTGATAAAGTAACGGAGAGACAAAAATAATAATAATATCCAACTTGCACACCCACACGTAGCTATTCATAAGTGGTGTAAAAAGTATTAATAGAAATGAATAGTATAATGGATCACTAGATTTGATAATAATCTATAGGGGACACGCCATCTATAGGGGACTGATAGACATTGCCAGCCCAGGTGTTGTGAAAGTTGGTCCCAGAAAGAGACTCTAGTCTCCAGAGCTACCTTAAAAAAGGAAGCTCCCTCCAAAGTTTATCTCTTCCCTTCTGGATTGGGTGATGTATTTTATAAATTCAGCACATTACATTTTTAATCTTAAAATAATAGACATTTAATACATTTTAAAATAAGGTCACATGACGAACAGCGATTGAGCATTGGGACTGATATTAAATGAAAGCCCACCATCTGGTGTTTGGGTTAGAGATACGTTTCGTGTGGAACAATAGATAGCAGCCAATACTAACTGAACTCAAACAGGCTGTAAGGGACACAGTGGGGACATTTGGGACAGAGGTATGAATAATTGAATAAGACACGTTTTTGACTATTTCCAATTATGAATTGTATTGTTTGGGTAGCACAAGTGATTTACAGTGCCTTGCGAAAGTATTCGGCCCCCTTGAACTTTGCGACCTTTTGCCACATTTCAGGATTCAAACATAAAGATATAAAACTGTATTTTTTGGTGAAGAATCAACAACAAGTGGGACACAATCATGAAGTGGAACGACATTTATTGGATATTTCAAACTTTTTTAACAAATCAAAAACTGAAAAATTGGGCGTGCAAAATTATTCAGCCCCTTTACTTTCAGTGCAGCAAACTCTCTCCAGAAATTCAGTGAGGATCTCTGAATGATCCAATGTTGACCTAAATGACTAATGATGATAAATACAATCCACCTGTGTGTAATCAAGTCTCCGTATAAATGCACCTGCACTGTGATAGTCTCAGAGGTCCGTTAAAAGCGCAGAGAGCATCATGAAGAACAAGGAACACACCAGGCAGGTCCGAGATACTGTTGTGAAGAAGTTTAAAGCCGGATTTGGATACAAAAAGATTTCCCAAGCTTTAAACATCCCAAGGAGCACTGTGCAAGCGATAATATTGAAATGGAAGGAGTATCAGACCACTGCAAATCTACCAAGACCTGGCTGTCCCTCTAAACTTTCAGCTCATACAAGGAGAAGACTGATCAGAGATGCAGCCAAGAGGCCCATGATCACTCTGGATGAACTGCAGAGATCTACAGCTGAGGTGGGAGACTCTGTCCATAGGACAACAATCAGTCGTATATTGCACAAATCTGGCTTTTATGGAAGAGTGGCAAGAAGAAAGCCATTTCTTAAAGATATCCATAAAAAGTGTAGTTTAAAGTTTGCCACAAGCCACCTGGGAGACACACCAAACATGTGGAAGAAGGTGCTCTGGTCAGATGAAACCAAAATTGAACTTTTTGGCAACAATGCAAAATGTTATGTTTGGCGTAAAAGTAACACCCTGAACACACCATCCCCACTGTCAAACATGGTGGTGGCAGCATCATGGTTTGGGCCTGCTTTTCTTCAGCAGGGACAGGGAAGATGGTTAAAATTGATGGGAAGATGGATGGAGCAAAATACAGGACCATTCTGGAAGAAAACCGGATGGAGTCTGCAAAAGACCTGAGACTGGGACGGAGATTTGTCTTCCAACAAGACAATGATCCAAAACATAAAGCAAAATCTACAATGTAATGGTTAAAAAATAAACATATCCAGGTGTTAGAATGGCCAAGTCAAAGTCCAGACCTGAATCCAATTGAGAATCTGTGGAAAGAACTGAAAACTGCTGTTCACAAATGCTCTCCATCCAACCTCACTGAGCTCGAGCTGTTTTGCAAGGAGGAATGGGAAAAAATGTCAGTCTCTCGATGTGCAAAACTGATAGAGACATACCCCAAACGACTTACAGCTGTAATCGCAGCAAAAGGTGACGCTACAAAGTATTAACTTAAGGGGGCTGAATAATTTTGCACGCCCAATTTTTGACTTTTTGATTTGTTAAAAAAGTTTGAAATATAACATAAATGTCGTTCCACTTCATGATTGTGTCCCACTTGTTGTTGATTCTTCACAAAAAAATACAGTTTTATATCTTTATGTTTGAAGCCTGAAATGTGGCAAAAGGTCGCAAAGTTCAAGGGGGCCGAATACTTTCGCAAGGCACTGTAAGTAAGAAGGTAATGTAATCTAAAACAATAATCTGTTTCCATTGTGTGGAACTGTGTCCAGTGACTGAAATAAGAAGGTAATGCAATCTAAAACAATAATCTGTTTCCATTGTGTGGAACTGTGTCCAGTGACTAAAGTAAGAGGGTAATGTCATCTAAAACAATAATCTGTTTCCATTGTGTGGAACTGTGTCCAGTGACTGAAGTAAGAGGGTAATGTCATCTAAAACAATAATCTGTTTCCATTGTGTGGAACTGTGTCCAGTGACTGAAGTAAGAGGGTAATGTAATCTAAAACAATAATCTGTTTCCATTGTGTGGAACTGTGTCCAGTGACTGAAGTAAGAAGGTAATGCAATCTAAAACAATAATCTGTTTCCATTGTGTGGAACTGTGTCCAGTGACTGAAGTAAGAAGGTAATGCAATCTAAAACAATAATCTGTTTCCATTGTGTGGAACTGTGTCCAGTGACTAAAGTAAGAGGGTAATGTCATCTAAAACAATCATCTGTTTCCATTGTGTGGAACTGTGTCCAGTGACTGAAGTAAGAAGGTAATGTAATCTAAAACAATAATCTGTTTCCATTGTGTGGAACTGTGTCCAGTGACTAAAGTAAGAGGGTAATGTCATCTAAAACAATCATCTGTTTCCATTGTGTGGAACTGTGTTCAGTGAATAAAGTAAGAGGGTAATGTAATCTAAAACAATAATCTGTTTCCATTGTGTGGAACTGTGTCCAGTGACTGAAGTAAGAAGGTAATGCAATCTAAAACAATAATCTGTTTCCATTGTGTGGAACTGTGTCCAGTGACTAAAGTAAGAGGGTAATGTCATCTAAAACAATAATCTGTTTCCATTGTGTGGAACTGTGTCCAGTGACTAAAGTAAGAGGGTAATGTAATCTAAAACAATAATCTGTTTCCATTGTGTGGAACTGTGTCCAGTGACTAAAGTAAGAGGGTAATGTCATCTAAAACAATAATCTGTTTCCATTGTGTGGAACTGTGTCCAGTGACTAAAGTAAGAGGGTAATGTCATCTAAAACAATCATCTGTTTCCATTGTGTGGAACTGTGTCCAGTGACTAAAGTAAGAGGGTAATGTAATCTAAAACAATCTGTTTCCATTGTGTGGAACTGTGTCCAGTGACTAAAGTAAGAGGGTAATGTAATCTAAAACAATCATCTGTTTCCATTGTGTGGAACTGTGTCCAGTGACTAAAGTAAGAGGGTAATGTAATCTAAAACAATCATCTGTTTCCATTGTGTGGAACTGTGTCCAGTGACTAAAGTAAGAGGGTAATGTCATCTAAAACAATAATCTGTTTCCATTACGTGGAACTGTGTCCAGTGACTAAAGTAAGAGGGTAATGTCATCTAAAACAATCATCTGTTTCCATTGTGTGGAACTGTGTCCAGTGACTAAAGTAAGAGGGTAATGTCATCTAAAACAATCATCTGTTTCCATTGTGTGGAACTGTGTCCAGTGACTAAAGTAAGAGGGTAATGTCATCTAAAACAATCATCTGTTTCCATTGTGTGGAACTGTGTCCAGTGACTAAATGTAACAGTACTCTTCTGGCGTTGTGTACATCAGTCATTGACACGGAACTCCAATATGTAGCACCAATCATGTAGCTTTATTCTGATAAGAACGACACAAGATTGCACGTCATGCAATGCCCGTCTCACCATCCAACTCTGCACTCACGCACGCTGGTTTGGTGCTTGTTCACTGGGCAGTTACCAAAATAATACAATTACAATATAATATCTTTAACAATGTACCTGATAAGAACGACACAAGATTGCACGTCATGCAATGCCCGTCTCACCATCCAACTCTGCACTCACGCACTGTACAAAATATATGAACCCCCCCCACCAGACACAGTAAGTTGCTAGCTAATACTGGCGTGAATTCTCTACAACAAAATGCACAACAAATATTCTCCAAAAACCCCTGCATCTTATGTGTGATGTTTGAATAACATTTACGAACTATTTGATATAAATTGTACATTTAAATCATCACTTGAGAGCATAAAATCACTTTTGACGTACGGTGCTTTGCAACCAACAACTTACCGCTGGTTTGGTGCTTGTTCACTGGGACGATTCTAACTGGAACATCCCCCTCGTAAGCAAGCTACGCAAACCAGCCAATAAGATGCCATGTTGAGTAGGTGAAGGCAAGACAAACTCAAACCAAAAACCCATTGGCTTAACAATAAAGTGGCAAGGGGAATCACCAATATATAACCCTGTTACATAAAGTAAGAGGGTAATGTCATCTAAAACAATCATCTGTTTCCATTGTGTGGAACTGTGTCCAGTGACTAAAGTAAGAGGGTAATGTCATCTAAAACAATCTGTTTCCATTGTGTGGAACTGTGTCCAGTGACTGAAGTAAGAAGGTAATGTAATCTAAAACAATCATCTGTTTCCATTGTGTGGAACTGTGTCCAGTGACTAAAGTAAGAGGGTAATGTAATCTAAAACAATAATCTGTTTCCATTGTGTGGAACTGTGTCCAGTGAATAAAGTAAGAGGGTAATGTCATCTAAAACAATCATCTGTTTCCATTGTGTGGAACTGTGTCCAGTGACTAAAGTAAGAGGGTAATGTAATCTAAAACAATAATCTGTTTCCATTACGTGGATCTGTGTCCAGAATTGAAGTAGATTAAAGTAAATATTTTTAGTACCGAATATGGAGCTGATAAACCAGCACCAACTATTTGAAGATCCTAGCAGATTTGTTAAACAACAGGTTTCATATTTTGACTAGATTATGTCCCAGGGAAAATTAGTACAGAACTGTATGTCAATGCAACAGGTCAAAAAGTTTAAGATTACAAGAGAGAGGCTCTGGGGTCGGTTACTTTAGAAGGTGCCTATTCAGCTTTACGGGACACTGTATCATCTAATGTGTCTGAAGTATAATTCTGTATACTCATGGATTTATCAAGACTTCCTGCCCAAGATGCAGTAAACTCGATTAATGATTAAGAATTTTTAGGAATGATTCAAATGAAGCATAGTGAAAACCAAGTACATATTTATTTTCTTTCTTCCAGTACTGATAAAATGTCCGCTACCACGTTTTCTTTTGACATGTTTATCAATGATTCTGGTGCCTTGGGAGTTAGTATGTAGGTAAGGCCTGGCCATTTTGTTTGTTTTGACCGGTTATTGAATATTTTCTAGAGGTGTTAACACTGATTTATTGTGTGGGGTCTTTTTATTTTCAGTTATAGTGGGGTTTTCACAGGTTAGAAAGGATGTTAAAGGGCACACAAATTAAACTTTCTGAAGAAACTATTGTCAGAGTTTTGGTTGCACTAATGTAAATTATTCTCTGAATAAGAAATGTACTGAAAAACCCAATGTAAAACTGATGTTTGAAATATTTTATGTATATTATCTGAGGTACAGGTAAAGAAACACTCAAGATGGCATTATCAAGGGTTGTAATTCTAATTTAATTTGTTATTTTGATTTAACAGGCAGTGTTGTTTTTTTTCTGGGACACATGACTCACAATGTGAGTCATGTGTCCAAAGGGGAAATGACCGGTCCCATGGGGCCCTTTGGTAAATATGCAAATAGAATTTCTTCACATGCCTGCCTGTAAAAGGAAAAAAGATATGTTGGTAATGGTTGACAGTTACTCCAAATGGATTGAAGTTTTCCACACCTCTAGTTTTATATGAAGAAGTGTATTGTTGTTGCTGTGTTGTTTTTGTTTTGTTTTTTTGTCTTGCTTCAATACAAATCTCACCAGATTGGGTCTGCTGGATGGTCAGGATTTCTCCCTAAGGATTTAGCCCTCTCCCTGACCCTGTAACTCTGCGGTGAAATCATGAAGATGATAGGGGAGTATAAGTCAATTTGGGAGAAAAAAAAACAATTCAACCATGTGTTGTTATTCTCTATGCATTTGTCTTAAAAATCTGTTTAAAAAATATTGGTTGTGGTAATAATTTGTCATACAATGAATCATTTGTAGTTTGTCATACAGTAAATAATTTGTCTGGATTTTCTGAATCAGAAATACCCTAAACCAAACTGCTGTTATGGTCTGTCTTCTCTCGAGGTTATGGTGAAGGTGACCACAGATGGTATCGAGATGCATGGAAGGGACAATTTGGCAGAGAACAGTATGAACCTCACCCCCTCTAGCTGAAATAATGTTGACAATGGCGTTCACTGTGGTCCTTCACCACTTCTACCGTGAGACATGAGTCCGAGCCAGCAACCTGTACACAGCATCCAATCGAAGCTATCAACTGCTTTTTCTCCCATTACTTTTCTATCAGGAATGCAACATGAGTCCACGTGGAGTGAACATGGAGAGAGATCCCATCCAAACATCTCTCATGCTGCTGGTTTACTGATAGTAAAATGGACAATACATAATGGACTGTAAAGGGCAGTGGCGGCTCAGGTGAGAGATATCGGGACATTATCAAGGGCCATCCACTTTGAACATGTGCAATTGGGAGGATGAACTGAAATGCCAGAGGAATGAGTGCCGGGAAGGTGGGGGGTGGTCAACCATGCCCTCAATTGACTTAGGCTTATCCAAAATGGTTTATTTAATGGGTATCAGGTTGATTGTGGAGGTCTGCAGACTGCAACAGTTATAGTACTGTAGACTAGAAATGCATTGACATACCGATCTGTCATTAACATGCCACTAGCAACAAAAACTCCAGCTGAAATGTCATTGCCAGAAACCATGAATCAAATTGTTTAGTTAAGCATATGTGTAACTGTGTGAAGCGAAGGTCTTAAGCCATGGATTTACACGTTGGATTGTACAACCCAGACTGAAGGGTTTGAAAATGTGGTTTTATGCATTGAATTGGTTTACTTACTAATTTGATGGTAGATTTTTGCTTTAGTATGATGATTATGAATAAAATTAGATTCACTCCCATTCATTTAAGTATACCCTTAATTGTGATTTATTATAATGATGTGTTTTGATTTAGAAGCTAAAATCTAATGCTTACCTTAAAATGTAATGATTATTATGAGGATGGAATGTGATGGAATATTTTATCTTGTGAAGAGACAGCTTTGAAAATGTTCATCTTATCTTAGTTTCATAAATAATCCTTGGTTCCTGCCTGTGCTTGGTAAAGATATGGTGGTGGGGGGGCTTCTGGCAGAATGGCCGGAAAATAAGCAATAAATTAAGATAGGAGACGGCCAGACACATGCCGGAACCAACCCTATGAAGTATGCCTATGTGACGTGTCTTTGAGCTCTTGACAGATGTTCACTATGGTGCATCTCCAGTTAACTGTTAATAAAGAATGATTCATTTAAGATTGACTTTGAGTGTCCCATGTGTATTTCCATGATATCTGTATTCCCAGTCATGTGAAATCCATAGATTAAGGCCTAATGAATTAATTTCAATTGACTGATTTCCTTATATAAACTGTAAAACCTGTTACATTTTTGTATGTTGTGTTTATATTTTTGTTCAGTGTAGTTCAGAGCAGAAATGTGGTAATTAACTACAACGACCAAAATTCATTACGCGTGATTTTTCTTAGCTTGGACAGAGACGAATCAAAGAGAAAGTGGTGAAGTGAGAGGTTTCACTCTCGCCAAAATCTGTCCAAAGTAAGCCCAATGCGTTTCTATGGGCTTTTATTAGACCCCTTCTTGTCACCTGCCTTGAATGCCTTCCCACCTTTAGGACAACGAGTCCCATTGTTAGGGCGGAGACATGAGCATCTCATCATCATTATATGTGACTCGTTTCAGGAAACTAGGCGTATATCGCGTGTTATTACTTCACAGGAGAGGCATTTGAACAAACTTTTTTTTTTCAAATCAAAATGCATTTTGGAGCAAAAATGCCTTCTGGAACATGTGAACTTTCATGTTCCTTAATATCAAACGTGTATGCCACCTGTAAATATGAATAACATTGATAAATTACTAGCCTAGTTGGTTTAGCCACGGAAAAGTAAGGAACCTTCCCACTAGCCATGATTGGCTGATATAATGGATGGGCTGGACATGCCGAGAGATGAGTTCAGATTGGTCTGCCATGTAGAGGCTTCTGTCTATAACATGAGCTGGTCAGTATGTGTAGGTAATCCTTTCTAATGCGGCTGTTTTGAAAGATATCATGTAGTAGAACTGTAAAAGTGTTGCTCTCCACTTTCTAGAGGACCAAGTTTTGAAATCAATGGAATGCCCGGTAGAATTAGAATATGATAGCTAAGGAGAAAATTCTGGCGTTTGATTGCAAATATGCAGAGGGATTTGAAAAGAGAACACACAGAAGGCTGTTGTAGACAACACGTGTCTCCTGATTACATATTCAAACTAAGGGCAACTATGGTATCTGTGGCAGAGAGGGGGAAGTTTACATCCATGTATACAGGTAAAATAGTCTCGCTGGCTACATTTTCAAATATTATACATTTCTAAGTTAGTCAGAAAGTCATTTTCATTTCAATTAAAACACACTGTTAGCTATCTTGCTAGCTAATGTTAGCTGGCTGGTTCACTAGCTAACGTTACGTGTATGATCTGTGTAGTAATATTATCTCAGAGCCATTTGCATTGCTAGTTATAGCATAATGTTTGATATATTATAATGGCTCGCCATTAACTTGTAAATAATGATCTTGTTGTGAGTTTATTTTCCAGTAATAATGAAGACAAATGAGCAAAAGTGAAGACATTCTCAGCTATATGATATAGTTATTATTTGAACTGGCTAGTCATCTAACAAGCTAGAAACTAACCAAAACATTGTTTTGGTTTTAGTTGCCTGGTTTGCTAGATTGACATATACTTAATTCATTTTGAAAAGGGTGGGTTTCCTGGTGTTAAAATACACTAGTTATGCTATTGTGTGTCACGGATCCCCCCGGTACTGCTGCTCATTCCGTTCACCAGCTCCGGAGGTCTACACCCCCGGCCATCTAGGCGTCACTGAACTACATTCATTACCACCAACCCCGGACTGTATAGTCTCATTACACACACCTGGTTCTCATTCCCCCTGAATAGTATGTGTATATATTTGCACTCTGTTCCCCATTGTCCTTATCTGTAATTGTTTCCATGTCCGTTGGTCCTGTGAGTACCTGTGTTATTGTGTCGGCTTCCATGCTACGTGTTATTGTGCACTTGTTTTATGGGTCTCGCCCCATGTATTATTTAGAGGTTTACACCTCGCTCTTTTGTTTTTCATAGTCCTGCACCTGTCTCCAAAAATGTTTGACAATGTGACATTGTGGACCACCAGGCTGCTAACGCCATTCAACCTGTAGTTTTTGTGTTTATACTTTTTCATAATGACAATGACAAGTTTGATGTCGGGTGACAATATAATGTTCATGATGTCACTGCGACAACTGTCGATAGAGGTAGTATTAACCAGCCTTTACTCTTGAAATCTTTGGTTGTTTAGTACATGGCCTCAAATGTGAATCCTTAAAGAGATGGGTGGGGCTAAGGCTTACGAGGGTGTGAATGATGCTGAATGGGTGTAGACAAAGAAGAGCTCTCCAGTAGGTTTACCAAAACATTCAAGGGGCCATTTTCTCAAAGTGAGGTTACAAGTTTATCAACTTTCAAAGCAAAATTATTTCCCCATTGTTCTTCAACTGTAGTTTATGACATGCCATTTGTCTAGCTCTGAGTCTCTACTTCTATCCAATGTCAAAAACACAATTTCAAATTTTGGAACTTTAAGACCATTCAGCCAACACTACATCCATATTAAGTTACACTGATATTGTAGTATAATATAGAATGCATAGTATGCTCACTGTACATACAGTGGGGAGAACAAGTATTTGAGACACTGCTGATTTTGCAGGTTTTCTTACTTACAAAGCATGTAGAGGTCTGTAATTGTTTATCATAGGTACACTTCAACTGTGAGAGGCGGAACCTAAAACAACAATTCAGAAAATCACATTGTATGATTTTTAAGTAATTATTTTGCATTTTATTGCATGACATATGTATTTGATCACCTATCAACCAGTAAGAATTCCAGCTCTCACAGACCTGTTAGTTTTTCTTTAAGAATCCAGCCTGTTCTCCACTCATTACCTGTATTAACTGCACCTGTTTGAACTCGTTACCTGTATAAAAGACACCTGTCCACACACTCAATCAAACAGACGCCAACCTCTCCACAATGGCCAAGACCAGAGGGCTGTGTAAGGAATCAGGGTTAAATTGTAGACCTGCACAAAGCTGGGATGGGCTACAGGACAATAGGCAAGCAGTTTGGTGAGAAGGCAACAACTGTTGGCGCAATTATTAGAAAATGGAAGAAGTTCAAGATGACGGTCAATCACCCTCGGTCTGGGGCTCCATGCAAGATCTCACCTCGTGGGGCATCAATGATCATGAGGAAGATGAGGGATCAGCCCAGAACTACACTGCAGGACCTGGTCAATGACCTGAAGAGAACTGGGATCACAGTCTCAAAGAAAACCATTAGTAACACACTACGCCGTCATGGATTAAAATCCTGCAGCGCATGCAAGGTCCCCCTGCTCAAGCCAGCGCATGTCCAGGCCCGTCTGAAGTTTGCCAATGACCATCTGGATGATCCAGAGGAGGAATGGGAGAAGGTCATGTGGTCTGATGAGACAAAAAATAGAGCTTTTTGGTCTAAACTCCACTCGCCGTGTTTGGAGGAAGAGGAAGGATGAGTACAACCCCAAGAACACCATCCCAACCGTGAAGCATGGAGGTGGAAACATCCTTCTATGGGGATGCTTTTCTGCAACGGGGACAGGACGACTGCACCGTATTGAGGGGAGGATGGATGGGGCCATGTATCGCGAGATCTTGGCCAACAACCTCCTTCCCTCAGTAAGAGCATTGAAGATGGGTCGTGGCTGGGTCTTCCAGCATGACAACGACCCGAAACACGCAGCCAGGGCAACTAAGGAGTGGCTCCGTAAGAAGTATCTCAAGGTCCTGGAGTGGCCTAGCCAGTCTCCAGACCTGAACCCAATAGAATATCTTTGGATGGGAGCTGAAAATCCGTATTGCCCAGCGACAGCCCAAAAACCTGAAGGATCTGGAGAAGGTCTGTATGAAAGAGTGGGCCAAAATCCCTGCTGCAGTGTGTGCAAACCTGGTCAAGAACTACAGGAAACGTATGATCTCTGTAATTGCAAACAAAGGTTTCAGTACCAAATATTGGGTTCTGCTTTTCTGATGTATCAAATACTTATGTCATGCAATAAAATGCAAATTAATTACTTAAAAATCATACAATGTGTTTTTCTGGATTTTTGAAGTGTACCTATGATAAAAATTACAGACCTCTAAATGCTTTGTAAGTAGGAGAACCTGCAAAATCGTCAGTGTATCAAATAGTTGTTCTCTCCACTGTATGTACAGTACCAGTCAAAAGTTTGGACACACCTACTCATTCAAGTTTTTTTTATATGTTTACTATTCTCTACATTGTAAAACTATGAAATAACACATACAGAATCATTTAGTAACCAAAAAAATGTGAAACAAATTGTCACGCCTTGGTCATAGTGTTTTGTGTTTTCGTTATATATTTGGTCAGGCCAGGGTGTGACATGGGTTTATATGTTGTGTTTCATTTTGGGGTTTGTAGTATTTGGGATCGCGGCTGATTAGGGGTGTTGTATAGGCTTGGCTGCCTGAGGCGGTTCTCAATCAGAGTCAGGTGATTTTCGCTGTCTCTGATTGGGAACCGTATTTAGGTAGCCTGGTTTCGCTTTGTATTTCGTGGGTGATTGTTCCTGTCTCTGTGTAGTTTCACCAGATAGGCTGTAATAGGTTTCACGTTCTGTTTGTTGTTTTCGTATTTGTATAGTTATTTCATGTATTGCTTTTTTCCTTCATTAAAGACATGAGTAACCACTATGCTGCATTTCGGTCCGACTCTCTTTCGACAAACAAAGAACGGCGTTACACAAATCAAAATATATTTGATATTTTTCGAAGTAGCCACCCTTTGCCTTGATGACAGCTTTGCACATTCTTGGCATTCTCTTTAACCAGCTTCACCTAGAATGCTTTTCCAACAGTCTTAACCTGTCTGGGAACCCCTCACCAACAGCCAATGAAAACATACAAGTATTAGGCACCATTTTAAAGATACAATTATCGTTAATCCAGCCACAGTGTCTGATTTAAAAAAAAGCTTTACAGCGAAAGCTCCACAAACAATTATGTTAAGTCACCAAGTCACAGAACAACCCAGCCATTTTTCCAGACAAAGAGAGGAGTCACAGAAAGCACAAATAGAGATACAATTAATCACTAACCTTTGATGATCTTCAGATGACACTCATAGGACTTTATGTTACACAATACATGTATGTTTTGTTCAATAAAGTGCATATTTATATCCAAAAATCAAATTTTACATTGGTGTGTTATGTTCAGTAGTTCAGTAGTTCCAAAACATCTGGTGATTTTGCAGAGACACATCAATTTACAGAAATACTCATTATAAATGTTGATGAAAATGCAAGTGTTAGGCATGGAACTTTAGATACACTTCTCCTTAATGCAACCGCAGTGTCAGATAAATAAAAAAAATACGGAAAAAGCAAACCATGCAATAATCTGAGTACGGAGCTCAGAGCCCAAACCAGCCAAAATAAATATCCCCCATGTTGTGCAGTCAACATTACTCAGAAATAGATAAATAAATATTCACTTACCTTTGATGATCTTCATCAATGCACATCAATGCACTCACAGGAATCCCAGTTCCACAATAAATGTTTGATTTGTTCGATAAAGTTCATAATTTATGTCCATATACCTCCTTTTGTTAGGGCGTTTGGTAAACAAATCAATTTTCATCATAGGTACACTTCAACTTTGACAGACAAAATGAGAAAATAAAATCCAGAAAATCACATTGTAGGATTTTTTATGAATTTATTTGCAAATGACCTATGATGAAAATTACAGGCCTCTCTCATCTTTTTAAGTGGGAGAACCTGCACAATTGGTGGCTGACTAAATACTTTTTGCCCCACTGTATTAGCATCTGGGACTGAGTAGGAGGCAGTTTACTCTGGGAACGCATTTTATCCAAATGTGAAAATGCTGCCCGCTATCCCAAAGAAGTTAAAGGAGTTCCCACATATGCTGAGTACTTGTAGGCTGTTTTTCCTTCACTCCTTCACTGGTTCCAACTCATCCCAAACCATCTCAATTGGGTTGAGGTCAGGTGATTCTGAAGCACCACTACATCACTCTCCTCCTTGGTCAAATAGCCCTTACACAGCCTGGAGGTGGGTTTTGTCCTTGTCTTGTTGAAACACAAATGATAGTCACACTAGGCGCAAACCAGATGGAATGGCATATCACTGCAGAATGCTGTGGTAGCCATGCTGGTTAAGTGTTCCTTGAATTCGAAATAAATCCCTGACAGTGTCACCAGCAAAACACCCCCACACCATCACACCTCCTCCTCCATGCTTCACGGTGGGAACCACACTTGCGGAGATTATCTGTTCACCTACACTTCGTCTTACAAAAACACGGCAGTTGGAACCAAAAATCTCAAATTTGGACCGTCCATTGCTGGTGTTTCTTGGCCCAAGCAAGTCTCTTCTTCTTATTGCTGTCCTTTAGTAGTGGTTTCTTTGCAGAAATTTGACCATAAAGGCCTGATACACGAAGTCTCCTCTGAATAGTTGATGTTGATATGCATCTGTTACTTGAACTCTCGTGAAGCCTTTATTTGGACTGCAATTTCTGAGGCTGGTAACTATAATAAACATTTCCTCTGCAGAAGAGGTAACTCTGCGTCTTCCTTTCCTGTGGCGGTCCTCATGAGAGACAGTTTTATCATAGCGTTTCATAGTTTTTGCGACTGCACTTCAAAGTTCTTGAAATTTTCCGGATTGACTGACCTTTTCACGCTTGAATTCCAAATATCTCTAATGGTTGCCTGAGTGAGTTGTTTTATGCATGTGATGTCAGAATGCACTCACTGTTCCAAAATGTAATTGTTACACAACAGGACAGTTAACTTTTTACGGATCATTGGGACGTTAGCGTCTCACCTCGACAACATCCGGTGAAATTGCAGTGCCAAATTCAAATGACAGAAATTGTAATATTAAACATTCATGAAAATACAAGTGTAATACATCATCTAAAAGCTTAACTTCTTGTTAATTCAGCAGCATTGTCAGATTTCAAAAAGGCTTTACGGCAAAAGCACACCATGCGATTATCTGAGGACAGCGCCCCGCACACAAAAGCATTACATTCATTTTCCAAACAAGCAGATGAGTCACAACAGTCAGAAATAGCGACAAAATAAATTAATTTACCTTTGAAGATATTCATCTGGTTGCAATCACAAGGGTCCCAGCTACATAAGAAATGGTCCTTTTGTTTGATAAAGTCCTTCTTTATATCCCCCAAAAAGTAAGTTTCAATGGCGCGCTTGACTCAGTAATCCACCAGTTTCCCTCTTCAAAATGCATACAAAATCAATCCTGCAAGTTACCAATAAACTTCTTCTAAAGAAGTCAAACAACGTTCCTAATCAATCTTCAGGTACCCTATTATGTAAATGAACAATAAAATTTAAGACGGAGAATACCGGAGACCACTACTGGAGATAAATAACGAAGTACGCACACTCACCGGAACGCGCTACAAACACTACAGCCAAAATGGGAGCCACTTAGAAAAACGACATATTCTAGCTCATTTTTCAAAAAACAAGCTACCAATTATATGCATATCCTAGCTTCTGGGCCTGAGTAACAGGCAGTTTACTCTGGGCACCTCATTCATCCAAACTTCTGAATACTGCCGCCTAGCCCAAAGAAGTTAACACACGCTGCCTGCTAATTATCAATAGGCTATGTTTCAACTTCCCAATTTCAATTTTTTTTCTTACAAGTTTTATTTCCCAAAAACAGTTTGAATTGAGGTGTGTTCCCCTAATTATTTCACATAGAACTGTTGCAGACTATTCACTGTTGCGGACTATGTTTGTTTTAGACTTTACTGAGACGGATAAACTTCTCTCTTCGAGGAGAGCTCAAGAACTTCCCTCAGTGTTTCCACAGATCAAATATGCAGACATTTGCGCAGTCTTGCACGAACAAGCCCATCTTCTGGCTTGCGCTCACATTGGATTCATTGTGGTTTTCCTTACAGATAATAATTTTGGACGTGTGCTTTCCTATCAAAATAAGTGCCTTATTTTCTGTATATCGTGTTGTTGTTTCTACTGTAGCATACATTATGTATGTATGGAGCATAATGTATTTACAGTTTTCACGTTTTCAAGTACTGTTGACAAATAATGCAAACTGATTATTGCATAGATTGTAATGGACACCTATGATTTGTGGAAAATAATTTTTTGAAAGTATTACTGATTATGATGAGCTAATGCTAAGCTATTTACCAGCTATGTGTGACACGATTTCTGTTGACGTTATACAATGCATTCTGGGTGTCCTGTAAACGTCTGTCAGATGAAAGATGATATGAAGAGAGGGATGGTTCACTCATCTTTCGAGTAAACTTCTGGAAGTGAATGATGGGATGTGAATGATGGTAGACTACACAACCCCCTCAACATGCATTCTGCAAACATTCTGTCTCCTCTTATTATCTTTGGTTGACACATAGAGGCATGCACAGACTACCCATCTTCAGATTACTTTCAATTTTTAGAAAATGTCTTACTTAATTATTTAGATCAATGGCGAGCTCACCTGTGATGTGATGAATTGTAAATAGTAATTACTATTAGCTAATTCATATTGTGGTTTCTGTCAGCCGAGAGTTAGCTAAATATGACTGCTTGTTTTACGCCAAGCTTTCCTGAGTTAGCGCTAGGAGTAATGTAGCCTACATTTTCCTGTTTGAATGATTGTGTTATGCTGTCGCTACTTCTGTGAATGTCTGAACATTGCATCCAAAAGAAAACTGGTCACATTCAGGACACAACTTTGTAAAGACTGTGTTTGTGCAAAATGTTTCTGTGAGAAAACAGTGTGGACAGCTCAAGAGCTGACCTTTGCGTGAATCGAAACTGGACATTTTAAATAAGCTTTCTAATCAAAACGGTTTGAGCGTATACTGCAGGGACCACCATAGAATGATGAAACCTGTTTGCTGGTATGTGTGAAAAGGTTAAAGTAATAATAGACTGTAATTTCTCTTTTATTTTACCAAATAGGGCTATCCTCTGTATACCAACCGTACCTTGTCACTACACAACTGACTAGCTGAAACATATTAAGAGGGACAGAAATTCCAGGCACACCTGTTAATGAAATCCGTTCCAGGTGACTACCTCATGAAGCTAGTTGAGAGAATGCCAAGAGTGTGCAAAGCTGTCATCAAGTCAAAGGGTGGCTACTTTGAAGAATCTCAAATATATAATATATTTAGATTTGTTTAACACAGACCGTATAAACCACTTCAGAGAGGAATATACACAACACTATGACAAGAGGGATAGAGACAGTTCGAGGATATATGCCTTATCTACTTTGACTAAAGACAGCACTGTATGGGGTGCACATAGATAAAGTTAGATGGTCTGGCTGGCTGACTGCTACTGCCTGAGCAGAGATGAGATGACGACTTTAAGGAATTTAAAAACATCATAAAATAAAAACGATGTAATATACACAACTTAAATATTTTATTATTTCATAGTAATTTCCTATTTATGTCTACCCAATGTGGACTTGACAGAGACAATGGAATATTTTTGGTGTTTTGGCAATTTAATATTCTGTATTTTTGGCTTTGGAATTTCCATAAAAAATCTCTAAATTCATTGTAATTTCAATATTTCATACATTTAATGTCTAAAAAAAATATCAAATCCAAAATGGAAAAAATGTTATATTAAAAAAATCATAATGGAACCGAAACCGACCTCAAAAAGCACTAATCCTTCAGCCCCTCTACAGAGACATATTTCCTCACACAGACTGCCATTACCCTCTCTCACAAGACCCAGTTGTCTGTGTGTGTGGGTTCAGGTGTCTGTTTGTGTGCGCGTGTGTAAACGTGTTTGTGTGCGTGTTGGTAGACTAGTGACCAGTGTAGGTTTCAAAGCTGCTGAGCTGATCTACAGGAGTCCCAGCTAGAGGACCAACAGATGGATCCAAGTTGCAGGAGGTAGATCCTCACAACATGTGTTGGTTTCAGAATAGCCAATGTTTTTCTTCACAAGACTGTGTTATCCCACTGATCTAAAACCTAGACAATTCCTTGTGGAGATAATGCAAGTCTACAGTTCTCAGGCAAGCTACTTATTACACAAGCGTGGTTCACCAGACAGTCAACGTATTCTGCTGTTAAAAAGCCTTGTGAGTAGAGTACTTATACACGCATGCATGCGCACACGCACACGCACACGCACACGCACATGTTCGCACATACATGGACACAGGTACGTAGGCACTGACATAAGTACTGTGGACGGGAGTGATCACAACAGAAACTACAGTGTACAGAACCCTTATGGGATGAGAAGGAAATTACAGAGGGACTTCATTCAATGAGACATCAATTTACGCAGAGTCAGATTCTGTTACTCACATGTATAGACTACTGTAAAACAGTGGGGGGATAAAGACACAGCAGAACACAGAGAACACAGGTTAGTGTCCTGGGCTGATTTCCACTTGCTTAAAGTAGTGCAATCTTTGCAGCAGTTCGACCATGAATGTCTGATTAACACTGTCTCCCCTGAACAGTTGATGTTGAGATGTGTCTGTTACTTGCACTGTGTGAAATGTTTATTTGGGCTGCAATCTGAGTAGCTGTTAACTCTAATGAACTTAAACTCTGCAGCAGAGGTAACTCTGGATCTTCCTTTCCTGTGGTGGACCTCATGAGAGCCAGTTTCATCATGGTGCTTGATGGCTTTTGAGACTGCACTTAAAGAAACTTCCAAAGTTCTTGAAATGTTCCGCATTGACTGGCCTTCATGTCTTAAAGTAATGATCGGCTGTCGTTTCTCTTTGATTATTCGAACAGTTCTTGCCATAATATTGACTTGGTGCTTTACCAAATAGGGCTATCTTCTGTTTACCACCCCTACCTTGTCACAACACAACTGACTGGCTCAAACTCATTAAGAAGGAAAGAAATTCCACAAACAAACTTTTAACAAGGTGCACCTATTAATTGAAATACATTCCAGGTGACTGACTACCTCATGAAGCTTGTTGAGAGAATGCCAAGAGTGTGCAAAGCTGCCATCAAGACAAAGGTTGGCTACTTTGATGTATCTGAAATCTGAAATATATTTGATTTGTTTAACACTTTTTTGGTTACAACATGATTCCATATGTGTTGTTTCATAGTTTTGATGTCTTCACTATTATTCTACAATGTAGAAAATAATTAAAAAATAAAGAAAACCCTGAAATGAATAGGTGGGTCCAAACTTTTGACTGGTACTGTATATCGTAGAAATTCATGAGCAGTTTGGCTAAGGTTAGGGATAAGGTTAGGTTTCAAATCTGATTTTAAGAAGATAAATTGTGGAAATATGCGGGGTATATGACTTCGTAGCTGTGGTAAATAGTGACGACCCTGCTCAATAGCGATTGGGAAATGCTTCACATAATGGTTGTGTTTTTGTATTACTATTATAGGGACTATTGGCTTATAATGTCAGACTTAATGGGCTGCTTATTTTTAAACATCATGCTGTGTGTGACTTCTTTCTATCAGCCCTATGTGTCTTACAAACAGTATGCTGTCCTACATGGAATGCACTGCATATTACAGTCTCTGTCCCTTCAGCATCATGAGCCTGTCACACTCATAGCCTTCTATGTGTCACTATTGTCGCTTTTGGTGATAGTGTGATAGTGATGGCGTTAGTTAGGTTGTGTAAACAGGGTGGTGGTTGTAGGCCTCAGGCTTGGTGGTAGTAGGCCTGTGGCTTGTTTTATTCAGTTGGGTACATTAATCGATGCTATGTTTCTGTAATTTTACTTGATTTTTTGCATTTGGTACAACGTGTTTTAATATTTATTTCCTCCCACTGAAGGCCTAGGTCCAATAGCCACGGTTCACCACACACACACACACACACACGCACGCACGCACACACACACACACACACACACACACACACACACACACACACACACACACACACACACACACACACACACACACACACACACACACACACACACACACACACACACACACACACACACACACACACACACACACGTTCCTAATCCCCTGTTCAGTGTGATGTGTTTTATTCTCGGCCTGTCAGCAGTTTTAAACGTCCAGCTCATACTCATTCAGGGCATTGTGTTGTACAATTACTCTGAAAAATGCCTGAGTGATTTTCTTGGCCGTGTTTCATTAAAAAAGTACACTTTACAAGAAGGGCGAGAAACGGCTTAGAGAATAAAACAGAGTTTTCCTACCCCAGGGATTTTCTCATAAATATTGTAATTGTGCTGTGATAGAGAGGCCCAGGCTATTTCTAGTTTTGTATTTTAATACTGAGAAGTCTTTGGCTGCTGGCCAGGCTGGGACTGGGAGATACTAAGAAATGGGAATATCTAAAGACTATCTCTATACTATTATGCCCACACATGCTATGATGGAAACACACTGTATTACATGCATAAATCTACAGGGCTGTGCTTTGTCGGTAGAATAATAAGCATGGGGTCATTCTCATTAATATATTAGTATTGTATCAATCCATAATACAAGACAGAGTGGTTAGCATACCGGTCTTTCACAATTGCTGTTGCAGACCCATATAGACACTTCATTTTGACGATGACCATAATTAATATTTTATTATAAACTGGGTGGTTCGAGCCCTGAATGCTGATTGGCTGACAGCCATGGTATATCACACCGTATAGCATGGGTATGACAAAACATTTAATTTTACCACTCTAATTATGTTGGTAACCAGTTTATAATCACAATAAGACACCTCAGGGGTTTGTGATTTTTGTCCAATATACCACGGCTATGGGCTGTGTCCAGGCGCTCCGCGTTAAGTTGTGCATAAGAACAGCCTTTAGCAGTGGTTTATTACCATATACCATACTTCCTCGGCCCTTATTAATTAATTATACAACGAGTGGGTCTAATCCTGAATGCTGATTGGTTAAAACCTCATTCCAGCCGGTGTCTATTCCACAAGTTACCACAGGCTAAATCTATGACGTTAAAATGCCTATTTGTGAATCATTTCAGGAAACTAGGCGTATGTCGCGTGACACTACTTCACAGGAGAGTGTTACGCCCTAACCGTAGAGAGGTTTTTATGTCTCTATTTTGTTTGGTCAGCGTGTGATTTGGGTGGGCATTTTATGTCCTTTTTCTATGTTTTGTATTTCTTTGTTTTGGCCGGGTATGGTTCTCAATCAGGGACAGCTGTCTATCGTTGTCTCTGATTGGGAACCATACTTAGGTAGCTTTTTCCCACAGGGGTTTTGTGGGTGATTATTTTTTGTATTAGTGTTTGCACCTTACGGGACTGTTTCGGTTTCATTTATTCTCTTGTTATTTTGATTTAGTGTTCAGTTCAATAAACAAACATGAACACTTACCACGCTGCGCTTTGGTCCGACTACTCTTCCTCATCTGACAACGAAAGCCATTACAGAGAGACATTTAAAAAAAAAAATCTAAATGCGTTTTTTGGCAGAAATGCCTTCTGGGACATGTGAACTTTCGTGTGACTTAATAACAAACTTATGCCATTTGTAAATACGAATAACATTTTTCAATTACGAGCCGAGGTGGTTTGGCAACAGAAAAAGTCTGGAACCTTCTCTCTAGCCATGACTGGCTGAGATAATGGATGGGCCACGCCGAGAGATGAGTTTTGATGGGTCTGTCATATGCTCGCTTCTGTCTATTTTTTTTTTTTAAATTGATTTTATTTTACCTTTATTTAACTAGGCAAGATAAGTTAAGAACAAATTCTTATTTTCAATGACGGCCTAGGAACAGTGGGTCAACTGCCTGTTCAGGAGCAGAACGACAGATTTGTACCTTGTCAGCTCGGGGGTTTGAACTTGCAACTTTCTGGTTACTCGTCCAAAGCTCTAACCACTAGGCTACCCTGCCGCCCCTATAACATGACCCGGTCGGTATGTGTAGGACAACGTTTCTAACGCATTAAAAAGATATCACTTAGTAGAACTGTAAAGGTGTTCAAATCAAATTTTATTGGTCACATACACAGATTTAGTTAATGTTATTGAGGGTGTCGTGAAATGCTTGTGTTCCTAGCTCCAACAGAGCAGTATTATCTAACAGATCACAACAATACACACTAATATAAAAGTAAAATAATTAACAAATATATCAATATTAGATTGAGCAACATCAGAGTGGCATTGACTAAAATACAGTACAATAGAATAGGATATATACGTAAATATGACATGAGTAAAGCACTATGTAAACATGATTTAAACAAGACTAAAGTGACTAGTGTTTCATTATTAAAGTGGCCAGTGATTCCAAGTCTATGTAAACTCAGAAAAAAAAGAATGTCCCTTTTTCAGGACCCTGTCTTTCAAAGATAATTCATAAAAATCGAAATAATTTCACAGATCTTCATTGTATAGGGTTTAAGCACTGTTTCCCATGCTTGTTCAATGAACCATAAAACATGTATGAACATGCACCTGTGGAACGGTCATTAAGACACTAACAGCTTACAGACAGTATGCATTTAAGGTCACAGTTATGAAAACTTAGGACACTAAAGAGGCCTTTCTACTGTCTCTGAAAAACACCAAAAGAAAGATGCCCGGGGTCCCTGCTCATCTGCATTTACATGCCTTAGGTATGCTGCAAGGAGGCATTAGGACTGCAGATGTGGCCAGGGCAATAAATTGCAATGTCCGTACTGTGAGATGCCTAAGACAGCGCTACAGGGAGACAGGACGGACAGCTGATCGTCCTCGCAGTGGCAGACCACGTGTAACAACACCTGTACAGGATCGGTACATCCGAACATCACACCTGTGGGATGGCAACAACAACTGCCCGAGTTACACCAGGAACGCACAATCCCTCCATCAGTGCTCAGACTGTCCGCAATAGGCTGAGAGAGGCTGGACTGAGGGCTTGTAGGCCTGTTGTAAGGCAGGTCCTCACCAGACATCACCGGCAACAGCATCGCCTATGGGCACAAACCCACCGTCGCTGGACCAGACAGGACTGGCAAAAAGTTATGGTCGGATTCGTGTTTATCATCGAAGGAATGAGCGTTACACCAAGGCCTGTACTCTGGAGAGGGATTGATTTGGATGGAGGTGGCGGGTCCGTCATGATCTGGGGCGTTGTGTCACGACATCATCGGACTGAGCTTGTTGTCATTGCAAGCATTCTCAACGCTGTGCGTTACAGGGAAAACATCCTCCTCCCTCATGTGGTACCCTTCCTGCAGGCTCACCCTGACATTACCCTCCAGCATGACAATGCCACCAGCCATACTGCTCGTTCTGTGCGTGATTTCCTGCAAGTCAGGAATGTCAATGTTCAGTCATGGACGGCGAATTGCCCGGTTCTCAATCCCAATGAAATGTCCGGGAACTTGCAGGTGCGAAGGGGTGTGTTTTGTCCCCACTCCTGTACATCTTGTACACTAATAGTTGTACTAGTTCCAATCCTGACAGACACCTCTTTAAGTTCGCTGATGACACTGCCTTGATCAGCCTGTTGCATGATGACGAGGAACATCATGGCCCGGTCCTAGATGACTGTAGAGTGGTATGAGGAATCATACTTGGTCCTCAATACCAACAAGACCAAAGAGATGTGCATAGACTTCAGGAAGCGTACACCACCTACCTCTGCAACATCTATCAGAGGTCAGCATCTAGACATTATCTCACATTACTTTTTGACTAACATTTAGTTTTTAAAATCAGAGATTTGTAAAAAAACCTTGCTGTCTGTTTCTCCGACATTTGCAACATTGTTTCTATATTAAAATCCGATCTCCAGATGCCCCATATAGTAATGAACGTGTAGGGAGTCGGGATGAGACAGACACAGGCAGGAAGCTTTTCTCAGCCCGTCGAAATCGTGAATCATTTTTATGGATATACAGTACCAGTCAAAAGTTTGGACACACCTATTCCAGGGTTTTTCTTAATTTGTACTATTTTCTACATTGTAGAAAAGTAGTGAATGTAGTAACCACAACTTGCAGACTTGTTTTCGAGTTGCTGTGCGTTTTGTTGCCAACCTATTTTGCTACCTGACAACTTTACGGTTTTTACTTTTTAATTACCGTTTATATTTTAGTTTTTTTTCCTCAACTTTTTCACTCCGGATGCTTTATCTGGACACGATTCGTCAGGACCTCCAACAGCCGAAGCTAAGTAGTAACATTAACATGATGCCTTCTAATTGCAGTCGCTGTACTCGCCTTACGGCGAGGATAGCTGTGCTACAAGCCCAGCTTCAGACGCAATCGTTAGGCAAGGGTAATTTCAGTGTAGGAAAGGATGAAACAGCGTCTGTGCCACCAGTAAGTACAGATAGTAGTATAAATCCCATGGCACAGTCCCCGCAGCCGGACAACTTTCTCACGGTTTCTGGAAGGAAATGCTGTAGGAACGCTCAGCGAGTCGGAGTCAGAGGCCGAGTCTTCTCTGGTCTCTACTCCTCCCGTTACGTGGTCTGAGACCCCGAAGCTTCCCACCATTAGCTCTGACAAATTGAAAATCTAGTCATTGGCGACTCCATTACCCGCAGTATTAGACTTAAAACGAATCATCCAGCGATCATACACTGTTTATCAGGGGGCAGGGCTACCGACGTTAAGGCTAATCTGAAGATGGTGCTGGCTAAAGCTAAAACTGGCGAGTGTAGAGAGTATAGAGATATTGTTATCCACGTCGGCACCAACGATGTCAGGATGAAACAGTCAGAGATCACCAAGCGCAACATAGCTTCTGCGTGTAAATCAGCTAGAAAGATGTGTTGGCATCGAGTAATTGTCTCTGGCCCCCTCCCAGTTAGGGGGTGTGATGAGCTCTACAGCAGAGTCTCACAACTCAATCGCTGGTTGAAAACTGTTTTCTGCCCCTCCCAAAAGATAGAATTTGTAGAGAATTGGCCCTCTTTCTGGGACTCACCCACAAACAGGACCAAGCCTGACCTGCTGAGGAGTGACGGACTCCATCCTAGCTGGAGGGGTGCTCTCATCTTATCTACCAACATAGACAGGGCTCTAACTCTTCTAGCTCCACAATGAAATAGGGTGCAGGCCAGGCAGCAGGCTGTTAGCCAGCCTGCCAGCATAGTGGAGTCTGCCACTAGCACAGTCAGTGTAGTCAGCTCAGCTATCACCATTGAGACCGGATAAAGACCACTAGGATAAAGACCACCTCCATTCCTGTCATTATTGAAAGAGATCATGATACCTCACATCTCAAAATAGGTCTACTTAATGTTAGATCCCTTACTTCAAAGGCAATTATAGTCAATGAACTACATTACATTTACATTTAAGTCATTTAGCAGACGCTCTTATCCAGAGCGACTTACAAATTGGTGCATACACCTTATGACAACCAGTGGAACAGCCACTTGCATCTAAATCTTGTTGGGGGGGAAGAAGGGGGGTGAGAAGGATTACTTACCCTTACTTACCCTATCCTAGGTATTCCTTGAAGAGGTGGGGTTTCAGGTGTCTCCGGAAGGTGGTGATTGACTCCGCTGTCCTGGCGTCGTGAGGGAGTTTGTTCCACCATTGGGGGCCAGAGCAGCGAACAGTTTTGACTGGGCTGAGCGGGAACTGTACTTCCTCAGTGGTAGGGAGGCGAGCAGGCCAGAGGTGGATGAACGCAGTGCCCTTGTTTGGGTGTAGGGCCTGATCAGAGCCTGGAGGTACTGAGGTGCCGTTCCCCTCACAGCTCCGTAGGCGAGCACCATGGTCTTGTAGCGGATGCGAGCTTCAACTGGAAGCCAGTGGAGAGAGCGGAGGAGCGGGGTGACGTGAGAGAACTTGGGAAGGTTGAACACCAGACGGGCTGCGGCGTTCTGGATGAGTTGTAGGGGTTTAATGGCACAGGCAGGGAGCCCAGCCAACAGCGAGTTGCAGTAATCAAGACGGGAGATGACAAGTGCCTGGATTAGGACCTGCGCCGCTTCCTGTGTGAGGCAGGGTCGTACTCTGCGGATGTTGTAGAGCATGAACCTACAGGAACGGGACACCGCCTTGATGTTAGTTGAGAACGTCAGGGTGTTGTCCAGGATCACGCCAAGGTTCTTAGCGCTCTGGGAGGAGGACACAATGGAGTTGTCAACCGTGATGGCGAGATCATGGAATGGGCAGTCCTTCCCCGGGAGGAAGAGGAGCTCCGTCTTGCTGAGGTTCAGCTTGAGGTGGTGATCCGTCATCCACACTGATATGTCTGCCAGACATGCAGAGATGCGATTCGCCACCTGGTCATCAGAAGGGGAAAGGAGAAGATTAATTGTGTGTCGTCTGCATAGCAATGATAGGAGAGACCATGTGAGGTTATGACAGAGCCAAGTGACTTGGTGTATAGCGAGAATAAGAGAGGGCCTAGAACAGAGCCCTGGGGACACCAGTGGTGAGAGCGCGTGGTGAGGAGACAGATTCTCGCCACGCCACCTGGTAGGAGCGACCTGTCAGGTAGGACGCAATCCAAGCGTGGGCCGCGCCGGAGATGCCCAACTCGGAGAGGGTGGAGAGGAGGATCTGATGGTTCACAGTATCGAAGGCAGCCGATAGGTCTAGAAGGATGAGAGCAGAGGAGAGAGAGTTAGCTTTAGCAGTGCGGAGCGCCTCCGTGATACAGAGAAGAGCAGTCTCAGTTGAATGACTAGTCTTGAAACCTGACTGATTTGGATCAAGAAGGTCATTCTGAGAGAGATAGCGGTAGAGCTGGCCAAGGACGGCACGCTCAAGAGTTTTGGAGAGAAAAGAGAGAAGGGATACTGGTCTGTAGTTGTTGACATCGGAGGGATCGAGTGTAGGTTTTTTCAGAAGGGGTGCAACTCTCGCTCTCTTGAAGACGGGAGGGACGTAGCCAGCGGTCAGGGATGAGTTGATGAGCGAGGTGAGGTAAGGAGAAGGTCTCCGGAAATGGTCTGGAGAAGAGAGGAGGGGATAGGGTCAAGCGGGCAGGTTGTTGGGCGGCCGGCCGTCACAAGACGCGAGATTTCATCTGGAGAGAGAGGGGAGAAAGAGGTCAGAGCATAGGGTAGGGCAGTGTGAGCAGAACCAGCGGTGTCGTTTGACTTAGCAAACGAGGATCGGATGTCATCGACCTTCTTTTCAAAATGGTTGACGAAGTCATCTGCAGAGAGGGAGGAGGGAGGGGGGATTCAGGAGGGAGGAGAAGGTGGCAAAGAGCTTCCTAGGGTTAGAGGCAGATGCTTGGAATTTACAATGGTAGAAAGTGGCTTTAGCAGCAGAGACAGAGGAGGAAAATGTAGAGAGGAGGGAGTGAAAGGATGCCAGGTCCGCAGGGAGGCGAGTTTTCCTCCATTTCCGCTCGGCTGCCCGGAGCCCTGTTCTAATCACTGATCATAATCTTGATGTGATTGGCCTGACTGAAACATGGCTTAAGCCTGATTAATTTACTGTGTTAAATGAGGCCTCACCTCCTGGCTACACTAGTGACCATATCCCCCGTGCATCCCGCAAAGGCGGAGGTGTTGCTAACATTTACGATAGCAAATTTCAATTTACAAAAAAAATGACGTTTTCGTCTTTTGAGCTTCTAGTCATGAAATCTATGCAGCCTACTTAATCACTTTTTATAGCTACTGTTTACAGGCCTCCTGGGCCATATACAGCGTTCCTCACTGAGTTCCCTGAATTCCTATCGGACCTTGTAGTCATAGCAGTTAATATTCTAATCTTTGGTGACGTTAATATTCACATGGAAAAGTCCACAGACCCACTCCAAACGGCTTTCGGAGCCATCATCGACTCAGTGGGTTTTGTCCAACATGTCTCTGGACCCACTCACTGTCACAGTCATACGCTGGACCTAATTTTGTCCCATGGAATAAATGTTGTGGATCTTAATGTTTTTCCTCATAATCCTGGACTATCGGACCACCATTTTATTACGTTTGCAATTGCAACAAATAATCTGCTCAGACCCCAACCAAGGAACATCAAAAGTCGTGCTATAAATTCACAGACAACACAAAGATTCCTTGATGCCCTTCCAGATTCCCTCTGTCTACCCAAGGACGCCAGAGGACAAAAATCAGTTAACCACCTAACTGAGGAACTCAATTTAACCTTGCGCAATACCCTAGATGCAGTTGCACCCCAAAAAACAAAAAACATTTCTCATAAGAAACTAGCTCCCTGGTACACAGAAAATACCCGAGCTCTAAAGCAAGCTTCCAGAAAATTGGAACGGAAATGGCGCCACACCAAACTGGAAGTCTTCCGACGAGCTTGGAAAGACAGTACCGTGCAGTACCGAAGAGTCCTTACTGCTGCTCGATCATCCCATTTTTCTAACTTAATTGAGCAAAATAAGAACAATCTGAAATTCCTTTTTGATACTGTCGCAAAGCTAACTAAAAAGCAGCATTCCCCAAGAGAGGATGACTTTCACTTTAGCAGTGATAAATTAATGAACTTTTTTGAGGAAAATATTATGATTATTAGAAAGCAAATTACGGACTCCTCTTTAAATCTGCGTATTCCTTCAAAGCTCAGCTGTCCTGAGTCTGCACAACTCTGCCAGGACCTAGGATCAAGAGAGACGCTCAAGTGTTTTAGTACTATATCTCTTGACACAATGATGAAAATAATCATGGCCTCCAAACCTTCAAGCTGCATACTGGACCCTATTCCAACTAAACTACTGAAAGAGCTGCTTCCTGTGCTTGGCCCTCCTATGTTGAACATAATAAACGGCTCTCTATCCACCGGATGTGTACCAAACTCACTAAAAGTGGCAGTAATAAAGCCTCTCTTGAAAAAGCCAAACCTTGACCCAGAAAATATAAAAAAAACTATCGGCCTATATCGAATCTTCCATTCCTCTCAATTTTTTTAGAAAAGGCTGTTGCGCAGCAACTCACTGCCTTCCTGAAGACAAACAATGTGTACGAAATGCTCCAGTCTGGTTTTAGACCCCATCATAGCACTGAGACGGCACTTGTGAAGGTGGTAAATGACATTTTAATGGCATCGGACCGAAGCTCTGCATCTGTCCTCGTGCTCCTAGACCTTAGTGCTGCTTTTGATACCATCGATCACCACATTCTTTTGGAGAGATTGGAAACCCAAATTGGTCTACCCGGACAAGTTCTGGCCTGGTTTAGATCTTATCTGTCGTAAAGATATCAGTTTGTCTCTGTGAATGGTTTGTCCTCTGACAAATCAACTGTAAATTTTGGTGTTCCTCAAGGTTCCGTTTTAGGACCACTATTGTTTTCACTATATATTTTTACCTCTTGGGGATGTTATTCGAAAACATTATGTTAACTTTCACTGCTATGCGGATGACACACAGCTGTACAATTCAATGAAACATGGTGAAGCCCCAAAATTGCCCTTGCTAGAAGCATGTGTTTCAGACATAAGGACGTGGATGGCTGCAAACTTTCTACTTTTAAACTCGGACAAAACAGAGATGCTTGTTCTAGGTCCCAAGAAACAAAGAGATCTTCTGTTGAATCTGACAATTAATCTTAATGGTTGTACAATCGTCTCAAATAAAACTGTGAAGGACCTCGGCGTTACTCTGGACCCTGATCTCTCTTTTGAAGAACATATCAAGACCATTTCAAGGGCAGCTTTTTTCCATCTAAGTAACATTGCAAAAATCAGAAACTTTCTGTCCAAAAATGATGCAGAAAAATTAATCCATGCTTTTGTCACTTCTAGGTTAGACTACTGCAATGCTCTACTTTCCGGCTACCCGGATAAAGCACTAAATAAACTTCAGTTAGTGCTAAATACGGCTGCTAGAATCCTGACTAGAACCAAAAAATGTGATCATATTACTCCAGTGCTAGCCTCTCTACATTGGCTTCCTGTCAAAGCAAGGGCTGATTTCAAGGTTTTACTGCTAACCTACAAAGCATTACATGGGCTTGCTCCTACCTATCTCTCTGATTTGGTCCTGCCGTACATACCTACACGTACGCTACGGTCACAAGACGCAGGCCTCCTAATTGTCCCTAGAATTTCTAAGCAAACAGCTGGAGGCAGGTCTTTCTCCTATAGAGCTCCATTTTTATGGAACGGTCTGCCTACCCATGTCAGAGACGCAAACTCGGTCTCAACCTTTAAGTCTTTACTGAAGACTCATCTCTTCAGTGGGTCATATGATTGAGTGTAGTCTGGCCCAGGAGTGGGAAGGTGAACGCAAAGGCTCTGGAGCAACGAACCGCCCTTGCTGTCTCTGCCTGGCCGGTTCCCCTCTTTCCACTGGGATTCTCTGCCTCTAACCCTATTACAGGGGCTGAGTCACTGGCTTACTGGGACTCTCTCATGCCGTCCCTGGAAGGGGTGCGTCACCTGAGTGGGTTGATTCACTGATGTGGTCATCCTGTCTGGGTTGGCGCCCCCCTCCTTGGGTTGTGCCATGGCGGAGATCTTTGTGGGCTATACTCAGCCTTGTCTCAGGATGGTAAGTTGGTGGTTGAAGATATCCCTCTAGTGGTGTGGGGGCTGTGCTTTGGCAAAGCGGGTGGGGTTATATCCTTCCTGTTTTGCCCTGTCCGGGGGTGTCCTCGGATGGGGCCACAGTGTCTCCTGACCCCTCCTGTCTCAGCCTCCAGTATTTATGCTGCAGTAGTTTATGTGTCGGGGAGCTGGGGTCAGTTTGTTATATCTGGAGTACTTCTCCTGTCCTATTCGGTGTCCTGTGTGAATCTAAGTGTGCCTTCTCTAATTCTCTCCTTCTCTCTTTCTTTCTCTCTCTCTCGGAGGACCTGAGCCCGAGGACCATGCCCCAGGACTACCTGACATGATGACTCCTTGCTGTCCCCAGTCCACCTGGCCGTGCTGCTGCTCCAGTTTCAACTGTTCTGCCTTATTATTATTCAACCATGCTGGTCATTTATGAACATTTGAACATCTTGGCCATGTTCTGTTATAATCTCCACCCGGCACAGCCAGAAGAGGACTTGCCACCCCACATATGCTCTCTCTAATTCTCTCTTTCTTTCGCTCTCTCGGAGGACCTGAGCCCGAGGACCATGCCCCAGGACTACCTGACATGATGACTCCTTGCTGTCCCCAGTCCACCTGACCGTGCTGCTGCTCCAGTTTCAACTGTTCTGCCTTATTATTATTCGATCATGCTGGTCATTTATGAACATTTGAACATCTTGGCCATGTTCTGTTATAATCTTCACCCGGCACAGCCAGAAGAGGACTGGCCACCCCACATAGTCTGGTTCCTCTCTAGGTTTCTTCCTAGGTTTTGGCCTTTCTAGGGTGTTTTTCCTAGCCACCGTGCTTCTACACCTGCATTGCTTGCTGTTTGGGGTTTTAGGCTGGGTTTCTGTACAGCACTTTGAGATATCAGCTGATGTACGAAGGGCTATATAAATACATTTGATTTGATTTGAACCAAAAACCTGTTAAACAAGATTTTAGATTCTTCAACGTAGCCACCCTTTGCTTTGATGACAGCTTTACACACTCTTGGCATTATCTCAACCAGCTTCATGAGGTAGTCACCTGGAATGTATTTAAGGTGTGTCTTGTTAAAAGTTGATTTGTGAAATTTCTTTCCTTCTCAATTTGTTTGAGCAAATCAGTTGTGTTGTGACAAGATAGCGGTGGTATATAGAAGATAGCCCGATTTGGTAAAAGACCAAGTCCATATTATGGCAAGCACAGCTCAAATAAACAAATAAACAAAAATAATCGAAGTCCATCATCAGTCAATCAGGAGTATGCAGTTTCATCAAGTTCCGTCGCAAAAACCATCAAGTTCTATGATGAAACTGGCTCTCATGACGACCACCACAGGAAAGGAAGGCCTAGAGTGACCTCAACCTTGAAAGAGCTGCTTCTTGTGCTTGGCCCTCCTGTGTTGAACATAATAAACACCTCCCTATCCACCGGATGCGTACCAAACTCACTAAAAGTGGTAGTAATAAAGCCTCTCTTGAAAAAGCCAATCCTTTACCCAGGAAATATAAAAAATGAATCGGCCTATATCAAATCTCCCATTCCTCTTCAACATTTTTGAAAAAGCTGTTGTGCAGCAACTCAATGCCCTCCTGAAGACAAGCAATGTGTACAAAACGCTCCAGTCTGGTTTTACACATCATAGAGGCAGGGTAGCCTATTGGTTAGAGTGTTGGACTAGTAACTGGAAAGTTTCAAGTTCAAACCCCTGAGCTAACAAGGTACAAATCTGTTGTTCTGCCCCTGAACAGGCAGTTAACCCACTGTTCCTAGGCTGTCATTGAAAATAAGAATTTGTTCTTAACTGACTTGGCTGGTTAAATAAAGGTAAAATAAAATAATTGCAGTGAGACTGCACTCGTGACGGTGGTAAATTACCTTTTAATGATGTCAGACCGAGGCTCTGCATCTGTTCTCGTGCTCCTAGACCTTAAGTGCTGCTTTTGATACCATCAATCACCACATTCCTTTGGAGATATTGGAAACCCAAAATTGGTCTACATGGACAAGTTCTGGCCTGGTTTAGATCTTATCTGCCAGAATGATATCAGTTTGTCTCTGTGGATGATTTGTGATTTGTCCAGTTGACAAATCAACTGTACATTTCAGTGTTCCTCAATGTTCCATTTTAAGACCACTAATGTTTTCACTATATATTTTACCTTTTGGAGATGTCATTCGGGAAACATAATATTAACTTTCACTGCTATGCCGACGATACACAGCTGTACATTTCAATGAAACATGGTGAAGCACCAAATCTGTCCCCCCTTGAAGCCTGTGTTTCAGACATAAGGAAGTGGATGGCGGCACAATTAAAATAGTTCTAGGACCCAGGAAACAAAGAGATCTTCTGTTGGATCTGACAATAATTATTGATGGTTGTACAGTCGACTCAAATAAAACTGTGAAGGACCTCGGCGGTTCACTCGCTCTGGAGGATCCTGTCTGACTGGCGGCTCTGGCGGATCCTGGCTGACTGGCGGCTCTGGCGGATCCTGGCTGACTGGCGGCTCTGGTGGCTCCTTGCAGACAGGTGGCTCTGGCGGCTCCTTGCAGACTGGCGGCTCTGGCGGCTCCTTGCAGACTGCCGGCTCTGGCGGCTCCTTGCAGACTGGTAGCTTTGGCGGCTCAGGACAGACTGGCGGCTCTGGCGGCTCAGGACAGACGAGAGACTCTAGCAGCTCTGGACAGGTGAGGTGCACTGTAGGCCTGGTGCGTGGTGGCGGCACTGGTGGTACTGGGCCGAGGACACGCACCTCAGGGCGAGTGCAGGAAGGAGGAACAGGGAGTACTGGGCTCTGGACACGCACAGGAAGCCTGGTGCGGGGTGCCGGCACTGGTGGTACTGGGCCGAGGACACGCACCTCAGAGCGAGTGCGGGGAGCAGGAACAGAACACCCCGGGTTGTGAAGGTACTCTGGAGACCTGGTGTGTATAGCCGGCATTAATTGTTCCGGAGCTTTAACACATGTTTCAGGATGAGTACTAGGAACTGACACATGTGGCATCAGACAGCTAACACGCTACTCAGGGTGAATGCTGTGCATACTGTGCCAAACCGACAGCTCTCTCTCTCCACTCACCTCCAATTTTATCAACAACTCCTCGAATGTCTCATAATCTACCCTCCATTCACTCTCCTCAAATTTGTCCATTAACTCCTTCACTGTCTCTGCTTCGCTCACCTCCAACACCGGCTCTGGTTCCATCCTTGGCTCCTCACGGTAAACAGGGGGAGTTGGCTCAGGTCTGACTCCTGACTCTGCCACACTCTCCCTGTGACCCCCCCAAAACATTTTTGGGGCTGCCTCCCGGGCTTCCAGCCGCTCGGCCGTGCTAGCTCCTCATAATGCCGCCTCTCTGCTTTCGCTGCCTCCAGTTCTGCTTTGGGGCGGCGATATTCCCCTTGCTCTGCCCAGGGACATTCTCCGTCCAACTCGTCCTCCCATGTCCACTCCTCCTTGCGCTGCTGCCGCTGCCTGTCACCACGCTGCTTGGTCCTGTTGTGGTGGGTGATTCTGTAACAGTTTTCTTCCGCTGAAGGAGAGGAGGACCAAAATGCAGCGTGGTTAGTGTTCAACATATTTAATAACGACAATAAATGTGAACACTACAAAATACAAAACAACAAATGTGAAAACCGAAACAGTCCTATCTGGTGCATAGACACAAAGACAGAAGACAATCACCTACAAAATACCCAAAGAACATGGCTGCCTAAATATGGTTCCCAATCAGAGACAACGACAGACAGCTGCCTCTAATTGAGAACCAATCTAGGCAACCATAGACATACAAAACTACCTAGAAAGGAAACAGCCCCATAAACATACAAAACCCATAGACCAGCCAAAAACACATAAATCCCCCATGTCACACCCTGACCTAACCAAAATAATAAAGAAAATAAAGATAACTAAGGCCAGGGCGTGACAGTTGTTCTGGGATTAATTTGCACTTTTTGATTTGCACCTTTCGCACCAAAGTACCTACATCTTTAGGAAACAGAATGTGTCTCCTTCCTGAGCGGTATGATGGCTGCGTGGTCCCATGGTGTTTATACCTGGTTACTATTGCTTGTACAGATGAACGTTGTACCTTCAGGCATTTGGAAATTGCTCCCAAGGACGAACCGGACTTGTGGAGGTCTACAATTTGTTTTCTGAGGTCTTGGCTGATTTCTTTCGATTTTCCCATGATGTCAAGCAAAGAGGCACTGAGTTTGAATGTAGGCCTCGAAAAACATCCACAGGTACACCTCCAATTGACTCAAATTATGTCAATTAGCCTATCAGAAGCTTCTAAATCCATGACAGAATTTTCTGGAATTTTCCAAGCTCTTTAGAGGCACAGTCAACTTAGTAGATGTAATCTTCTGACCCACTGGAAATGTGAAATAGTGAATTATTAGTGAAATCATCTGTCTGTAAACAATTGTTGGAAAAATGACTTGTGTCATTCACAAAGTAGATGTCCTAACCCACGTGCCACAACTATAGTTTGTTTTAACAAGACATTTGTGGATTGGTTGAAAAACAAGTTTTAATGACTCCAACCTTTTACATACAAAGTGTATGTAAAAGTCCGACTTCAACTGTACATAATTTGCAAAAATCCGAAATGTTCTGTCCAAAATGACGCAGAGAAATGAATCCATGCTTTTGTCACCTCAATAATTGGTTTCCTGCAATGCGCTACTTTCTGTCTACCTGGATAATGCCCTAAATAAACTTTCTATAGTGCTAAACACGGCTGCTAGAATGTTGACTAGAATCCCAAAATGTGATCATATTTCTCATATTAGCCTCTCTACACTGTTAAGGCTAGGGCTGATTTTAAGGTTTTTCTGCTAACCTACAAAGCATTACATCTTCTTGCTACTACCTATCTTTCCAATTTGGTCCTGCCGTACATACCTACACATACGCTATGGTCATAAGACGCAGGCGGACTGCCCTTGCGGTCTCTGCCTGTCCTCTCTCTCCACTGGGATTCTCTGCCTCTATCTCTATTACGGGGGCTGAGTCACTGGCTTACAGGTGCTCTTACATGCTGTCCCTAGGAGTGGTGAGTCACTTGAGTGGGTTGAGTCACTGATTTGATCTGCCTGTCCGGGTTGGCGCACCCCTCGGGTTCATGCCGTGGGGAGATCTTCGTGGGAATTAGTCGGCCTTGTCTCAGGGTAGTAAGTTAGTGATTTTAAGATATCCCTCTAGTAGTGTGGCGGCTGTGCTTTGGCAAAGTGAGTGGGGTGCCTGGTTGGCCCTGTCTGGGGATATCGTCGCACGGGGCCACAGTGTCTCCCCACCCCTCCTGTCTCAGCCTCCAGTATTTTTGATGCAATAGTTTATGTGTCGGGGGGCTAGGATCAGTCTGTTTTATCTGTAGCGTTTCTCCTGTCTTTTCCGCTGTCTTGTGTGAATAAGTATGCTCCCTCGGACTCTCTCTCTCTCTCTCTCTCTCTCTCTCTCTCTCTCTCTCTCTCTCTCTGTTTCTCTGTTTCTCTCTCTCTCTCTCTGAGGACCTGAGCCCTAGGACCATGCCTCAGGACCAGCTGACCTAATGACTCCTTGCTGTCCCCAGTCCACCTGGTCATGCTGATGCTCCAGTTTCAACTGTTCTGCCTGTGGTTATGGAACCCTGACCTGTTCACTGGATGTGCTAACTTGTCCCGGACCTGCTGTTTTCAACTCTCTCTCTACCGCACCTGCTGTCTCCAACTCTGAATGCTCGGCTGACCTGGCTGACCTCGGCTGACCTGTTGCACCCTCTACAACCACTGTGATTATTATTATTTTACCCCGCTGGTCATTTATGAACTTTTGTACATCTTGGCCATTTACTGTTACAATCTCCACCCCTCAGAGCCTGGTTCCTCCTAGATTCTGACCTTTCTAGGGAGTTTTTCCTCGCCAACGTGCTTCTACATATGTATTGCTTGCTGTTTGGAGTTTTAGGCTGGGTTTCTGTAAAGCACTTTGTGACATCGGCTGATGTAAAAGGGGCTTTATAAATAAAAGAAGCCACTACTAAAGGAAACCAATAATAAGAAGAGCCTTGCTTCTGCCAAGAATCACGAGCACGGGCATTAGACTCGTGGAAATCTGATGAGTCCAAATTTGAGATTTTGGGTTCGAACCGCCGTGTCTTTGTGAGACCCAGAGTAGGTGAATGGATGATCTCTGCATGTGTGGTTCCCACCATGAAGCATGGAGAGGACGTGTGATGGTGTGGGAGTGCTTTGATGTTGACACTGTCTGTGATTTATTTAGAATTCAAGGCACACTTAACCAGCCTGGCTACCACAGCATTCTGCAGCAATACGCCATCCCATCTGGTTTGATCTTATTGGGACTATCATTTGTTTTTCAACAGGACCATGACCCAACACACCTCCAGACGGTGTAAGGGCTATTTGACCAAGAAGGAGAGTGATGGAGTGCTGCATCAGTTGATCTGGCCTCCACAATCAAACGACCTCAACCCAATTGAGATGGTTTGAAATGTGTTGGACTGTAGAGTGAAGGAAAAGAGGCCAAACAAGTGCTCAGCATATGTGGGAACTCCTTCAAGACTGTTGGAAAAGAGTGTGAGAATTCCAAGAGTGTGCAAAGCTGTCATCAAAGCAAAGGGTGGCTACTTTGAAGAATCTAAAATATTTTTTAATTTGTTTAACACTTTTTTAGTAACTACATGAATCCATATGTGTTATTTTATAGTTTTGATGTCTTCACTATTATTCTACAATGTAAAAAATTGTAAAAATAATGTGTATGCAAAGAACAATCAGTAGAAAACCGGTCAAACGAAAAGAAGTGCAGCTGTCTTTCCAGCTCCAGTTTCAAGTGATTGTGTTAGCTGTGTTTTTGGCTAGCTCCTCTTAATAACAACAGTGTTCTGATGAGAGAGCACATTTTCTATGCCAGGCGAAATCGGGTATCATTAGCTCATTGTTATGGATGTATCCCAAAAAATGTCAATAAAAACCAGGTTAAACAAACGCAAATGCAGCTACTTTGCTGTTATTCTGGCTGTAATTTGTGACGTAAGTTAGCCATAGTTGGCTAGATAGTAAGCAAGGGATAAGAAGATTGGCAACTAGTATGGCAATGGAACACATTGGATATTAAGAAATGAGAACCGGTAAGTAACTGTAAGTGCTGAAGTTTTACTGGTACAGTAATATGTACTGTACTTTCATAATGAGAACCATTCAAATGTTTTTACAGAACTGCAAGAAAACCAGTATCGGGTTGAAGAGGTTCACTGTTCACCCCAGAGCAGGAGACCCACATTGTAAATATGGTCATTGGAAATAACTGCATCAGACCCAGAGAACTGCAGGACCACACAATGGCAGATAACACTATATTCCAAAACGTCAACAGGGTGAGTGTCTCTGCACTGTCTTGTCTACTGAAATGCAATAGAATTAGGACGAAGCAGCTGTACAGAGTCACTTTCGAAAGAAACTCAGACCGTGTAAAACAACTGAGATTTCAATATGTGCAGGTAAGCTAAGTACTATCCTATCATTGGTACTGGATCTGGAAGTGTATGGTGCTACATCATCATATCACACACACATAAGATGGCGTAGATGTTGGGCATCTGTTTTGCCTTGTCCCTTTCTCGTCCCATGTATATATTGTTTTCTTTGTACATATTTCATATATATTTTTTAGATTTTTACTCTCAATTTCCATCTACGGACTGAACATACTCCCCTGCAACCCGCCTGACCCAATGTGGTGCTATTTTTTACACTTTTGAACCGGAACCCCCATCAACAGCTAGCCAGCTAATTAGCTACTAGTTAGTAGTCAGTTAGCCTCTGCTAGCGATCATCACCGTTAACCTGGACAGCCAGCCTCAGCCCAGGCAACTCCTGCCAGCCTGCACAGTGCTATAGCTACACAGGGCATAACGAGCTGCTTTTTCTCTACCATATCTCCAGATTCCTACCAGAAGCTCTGAACCTTTGCACCGGATAATCGCAGCTAGCTAGCTAATATCAGAGTGGCTACTCCTGGCTAACGTCTCTGTCCTGAAGCAAGCACCAGTTAGCCTGGAGCTAGTTAGCCTGGAGCTATCTATTCTCCCGCGCCCAGAAATCTGCTCCTTTTACTCTCTGTTCTGAATGCACTAGACGACCAGTTCTTATAGCCTTTAGCCATACCTTTATCCCACTCCTCCTCTGTTCCTCTGGTGATGTAGAGGTTAACCCAGGCCCTGCAGCCCTTAGCTCCACTCCCATTCCCCAGGCGCTCTCATTTGTTGTCTTCTGTTACCCTTTAAAGCCTTGGTTTCATGCATGTTAACATTAGAAGCCTCGTCCCTAACTTTGTTTTATTCACTGCTTTAGCACACTCCGCCAACCCAGGTGTCCTAGCTGTGTCTGAATCCTGGTTTAGGAAGGCCACCAAAAATTCAGAAATTTCCGTCCCTTAACTATAACATTTTCTGACCAGATAGATCTGCCAAAGGGGAAAAATCAACCTTTCCAGAAACAAGTCTCTCACCATTGCCGCTTGTTATAGACCCCCTTCAGCCCCCATCTGTGCCCTGGACAACATCTACCTTCAGAATCTGTACTGTTAGGTGACCTGAACTGGGACATGCTTAACACTCCGGCCATCCTACAATCTAAGCTAGATGCCCTCAATCTCACACAAATGATCAAGGAACCTACCGGGTACAACCCTAAATCTGTAACCATGGGCACACTCTTAGATATTATCCTGACCAACTTGCCCTCTAAATACACCTCTGATGTCTTCAACCAGGATCTCAGTGATCACTACCTCATTGCCTGCATGCGTAATTTCTCCGTGGTCAAAAGACCACCCCTCATCACTGTCAAACGCTCCCTAAAACACTTCAGTGAGCAGGACTTTCTAACCTGGCCAGGGTATCCGGGAAGGAGAGGATGCCTGGTTGCTCTTTAAAAGTGCTTTCATCACCATCTTAAATAAGCATGCCCCATTCAAAAAATGTAGAACCAGAAACAGATATTGCCCTTGGTTCACCTCAGACTTGACTGCCCTTGACCAGCACAAAAACATCCTGGGGCATTCTGCATTAGCATATGCAACTTTTTAGGGAAGTCAGGAATCAATATAATCAGTCAGTTAGGAAAGCTAAGGCTAGCTTTTTACAATTCGCGTCTTGTAGCACTAATTCCCAAAAGTTCTGGGGCACTGTAAAGTCCATGGAGAATAAGAGCACCTCCTCCCAGCTGCCCACTGCACTGAGGATAGGAAACACTGTCACCACCGATAAATCTACGATAACTTATCATTTCAATAAGCATTTTTCCAAGGCTGGCCATGCTTTCCACCTGTCTACCCCTACCCCGGCCAACATCTCAGCACCCCCTGCAGCAACTTGCCCAAGCCCCCCCTGCTTCTCCTTTACACAAATCCAGACAGCTGATGTTCTGAAAGATCTGCAAAATCTGGATCCCTACAAATCAGCTGGGCTAGACAATCTGGACCCCCTCTTTCTAAAATTATCTGCCAAAATTGTTGCAACCCCTATTACTAGCCTATTCAATCTCTTGATGTGCAGCCGTCTTCGTCGACCTGGCCAAGGCTTTCGACTCTGTCAATCACTGCATTCTTATCGGCAAACTCAATGGCCTTGGCTTCTCAAATGACTGCCTCTCCTGGTTCACCAATTACTTACATTTACATTTAAGTCATTTTGCAGACGCTCTTATCCAGAGCGACTTACAAATTGGTGCATTCACCTTATGACATCCAGTGGAACAGCCACTTTACAATAGTGCATCTAAATCTTTTAAGGGGGGTGAGAAGGATTACTTTATCCTATCCTAGGTATTCCTTAAAGAGGTGTGGTTTCAGATGTCTCTGGAAGGTGGTGATGGACTCCGCTGTCCTGGCATCATGAGGGAGTTTGTTCCACCATTGGGGGGCCAGAGCAGCGAACAGTTTTGACTGGGCTGAGCGGGAACTGTACTTCCTCAGTGGTAGGGAGGCGAGCAGGCCAGAGGTGGATGAACGCAGTGCCCTTGTTTGGGTGTAGGGCCTGATCAGAGCCTGGAGGTACTGAGGTGCCGTTCCCCTCACAGCTCCGTAGGCAAGCACCATGGTCGTGTAGCGGATGCGAGCTTCAACTGGAAGCCAGTGGAGAGAGCGGAGGAGCGGGGTGACGTGAGAGAACTTGGGAAGGTTGAACACCAAACGGGCTGCGGCGTTCTGGATGAGTTGTAGGGGTTTAATGACACAGGCAGGGAGCCCAGCCAACAGCGAGGACCTGCGCCGCTTCCTGTGTGAGGCAGGGTCGTACTCTGCGGATGTTGTAGAGCATGAACCTACAGGAACGGGCCACCGCCTTGATGTTAGTTGAGAACGACAGGGTGTTGTCCAGGATCACGCCAAGGTTCTTAGCGCTCTGGGAGGAGGACACAATGGAGTTTTCAACCGTGATGGCAAGATCATGGAACGGGCAGTCCTTCCCCGGGAGGAAGAGCAGCTCCGTCTTGCCGAGGTTCAGCTTGAGGTGGTGATCCGTCATCCACACTGATATGTCTGCCAGACATGCAGAGATGCGATTCACCACCTGGTCATCAGAAGGAGGAAAGGAGAAGATTAATTGTGTGTCGTCTGCATAGCAATGATAGGAGAGACCGTGTGAGGTTATGACAGAGCCAAGTGACTTGGTGTATAGCGAGAATAGGAGAGTGCCTAGAACAGAGCCCTGGGGGACACCAGTGGTGAGAGCGCGTGGTGAGGAGACAGATTCTCGCCACGCCACCTGGTAGGAGCGACCTGTCAGGTAGGACGCAATCCAAGCGTGGGCCGCGCCGGAGATGCCCAACTCGGAGAGGGTGGAGAGGAGGATCTGATGGTTCACAGTATCGAAGGCAGCCGATAGGTCTAGAAGGATGAGAGCAGAGGAGAGAGAGTTAGCTTTAGCAGTGCGGAGCGCCTCCGTGATACAGAGAAGAGCAGTCTCAGTTGAATGACTAGTCTTGAAACCTGACTGATTTGGATCAAGAAGGTAATTCTGAGAGAGATAGCGGGAGAGCTGGCCAAGGACGGCACGTTCAAGAGTTTTGGAGAGAAAAGAAAGAAGGGATACTGGTCTGTAGTTGTTGACATCGGAGGGATCGAGTGTAGGTTTTTTCAGAAGGGGTGCAACTCTCGCTCTCTTGAAGACGGAAGGGACGTAGCCAGCGGTCAGGGATGAGTTGATGAGCGAGGTGAGGTAAGGGAGAAGGTCTCCGGAAATAGTCTGGAGAAGAGAGGAGGGGATAGGGTCGAGCGGGCAGGTTGTTGGGCGGCCGGCCGTCACAAGACGCGAGATTTCATCTGGAGAGAGAGGGGAGAAAGAGGTCAGAGCACCGGGTAGGGCAGTGTGAGCAGAACCAGCGGTGTCGTTTGACTTAGCAAACGAGGATCGGATGTCGTCGACCTTCTTTTCAAAATGGTTGACGAAGTCATCTGCAGAGAGGGAGGAGGGGGGAGGATTCAGGAGGGAGGAGAAGGTGGCAAAGAGCTTCCTAGGGTTAGAGGCAGATGCTTGGAATTTAGAGTGGTAGAAAGTGGCTTTAGCAGCAGGGACAGAGGAGGAAAATGTAGAGAGGAGGGAGCGAAAGGATGCCAGGTCCGCAGGGAGGCGAGTTTTTCTCCATTTCCGCTCGGCTGCCCGGAGCCCTGTTCTGTGAGCTCGCAATGAGTCGTCGAGCCACGGAGCGGGAGGGGGAGGACCGAGCCGGCCTGGAGGATAGGGGACATAGAGAGTCAAAGGATGCAGAAAGGGAGGAGAGGAGGGTTGAGGAGGCAGAATAAGGAGATAGGTTGGAGAAGGTTTGAGCAGAAGGAAGAGATGATAGGATGGAAGAGGAGAGAGTAGCGGGGGAGAGAGAGCGAAGGTTGGGACGGCGCGATACCATCCGAGTAGGGGCAGTGTGGGAAGTGTTGGATGAGAGCGAGAGGGAAAAGGATACAAGGTAGTGGTCGGAGACTTGGAGGGGAGTTGCAATGAGGTTAGTGGAAGAACAGCATCTAGTAAAGATGAGGTCGAGCGTATTGCCTGCCTTGTGAGTAGGGGGAAGGTGAGAGGGTGAGGTCAAAAGAGGAGAGGAGTGGAAAGAAGGAGGCAGAGAGGAATGAGTCAAAGGTAGACGTGGGGAGGTTAAAGTTGCCCAGAACTGTGAGAGGTGAGCCGTCCTCAGGAAAGGAGCTTATCAAGGCATCAAGCTCATTGATGAACTCTCCGAGGAACCTGGAGGGCGATAAATGATAAGGATGTTAAGCTTGAAAGGGCTGGTAACTGTGACAGCATGGAATTCAAAGGAGGCGATAGACAGATGGGTAAGGGGAGAAAGAGAGAATGACCACTTGGGAGAGATGATGATCCCGGTGCCACCACCCCGCTGACCAGAAGCTCTCGGGGTGTGCGAGAACACGTGGGCGGACGAAGAGAGAGCAGTAGGAGTAGCAGTGTTATCTGTGGTGATCCATGTTTCCGTCAGTGCCAAGAAGTCGAGGGTCTGGAGGGAGGCATAGGCTGAGATGAACTCTGCCTTGTTGGCCGCAGATCGGCAGTTCCAGAGGCTACCGGAGACCTGGAACTCCACGTGGGTTGTGCGTGCTGGGACCACCAGATTAGGGTGGCCGCGGCCACGCGGTGTGGAGCGTTTGTATGGTCTGTGCAGAGAGGAGAGAACAGGGATAGACAGACACATAGTTGACAGGCTACAGAAGAGGCTACGCTAATGCAAGGAGATTGGAATGACAAGTGGACTACACGTCTCGAATGTTCAGAAAGTTAAGCTTACGTAGCAAGAATCTTATTGACTAAAATGATTAAAATTATACAGTACTGCTGAAGTAGGCTAGCTGGCAGTGGCTGCGTTGTTGACTTTGTAGGCTAGCTGGCAGTGGCTGCGTTGTTGACACTACACTAATCAAGTCGTTCCGTTGAGTGTAATAGTTTCTACAGTGCTGCTATTCGGGGGCTAGCTGGCTAGCTAGCAGTGTTGATTACGTTACGTTGCGTTAAAAGAACGACAATAGCTGGCTAGCTAACCTAGAAAATTACTTCTCAGATAGAGTTCAGTGTTCAGATAGAGTTCAGTGTCTCAAATCAGAGGGTCTGTTGTCCGGACATCTGGCAGTCTCTATGGGGGTGCCACAGGGTTCAATTCTTAGGCCGACTCTTTTCTCTGTATATATCAAGGATGTCGCTCTTGCTGCTGGTGTTTCTCCGATCCACCTCTACGCAGATGACACTACACTGTATACATCTGGCCCTTCTTTGGACACTGTGATAACAAATCTCCAAACGACTTTCAATGCCATACAACTCTCCTTCCGTGTCCTCCAACTGCTCTTAAATGCAAGTAAAACTAAATGCATGCTATTCAATCGATCGCTGCCCGCACCTGCCCGCCCATCCAGCATCACAACTCTGGACGGTTCTGACCTAGAATATGTGGACAATAACAAATACCTAGGTGTCTGGTTAGACAGTAAAATCTCCTTCCCGACTCACATTATTAAGTATTTCCAATCCAAAATGAAATCTAGAAACGGCTTCCTATTTCGCAACAAAGCCTCCTTCAATCACGCTGCCAAACATACCCTCGTAAAACTACTGACTATTCTATCGATCCTTGACTTTGGCGATGTCATTCACAAAATAGCCTCCAACACTCTACTCATCAAATTGGATGCAGTCTATCACAGTGCTATCCGTTTTGTCATTAAAGCCCCATATACTACCCACCACTGCGACCTGTATGCTCTCATTGGTTGGCCCTCGCTTCATCTTCGTTGCCAAACCCACTGGCTCCAGGTTATCTATGTCTATGCTAGGTAAAGCCCCGCCTTATCTCAGCTCACTGTTCACTATAGCAACACCTACCCGTAGCACGCGCTCCAGCAGTTATATTTCACTCTTCATTCCCAAAGCCGTCTTTCCTTCCAGTTCTCTGCTGATAATGACTGGAACGAATTTCAAAAATCACTGAAGCTGGAGTTGTATAACTCCCTCTCAAACTTTAAGCATCAGCTGTCAGAGCAGCTTACCGATCACTGTACCTGTACACAGCCAGTCTGTAAATAGCACACCCGTCTAAATCATCCCAATATTGTTATTTATCCTCTAGCTCTTTTGCAGTATCTCTACTTGCACATCATCATCTGCACATCTATCACTCCAGTGTTAATGCTAAATGGTAATTTGTTCGCCTCTATGGCCTATTTATTGCCTTACCTACCTATTCTTCTACATTTGCACACACTGTACATAGATTTTTATATTATGTTATTGACTGTACATATTTTTACGTGTAACTTTGTGTTGTTGTTTTTGTTGCACTGCTTTGCTTTATCTTGGCCAGATCGCAGTTGAAAATGAGAACATGTTCTCAACTGGCCGACCTGGTTAAGTAAAGTATTTTCGTACTGTGCTACATTGTTATGTCTTGCCTCTTTCAGATACTCATGGAGCTGGAAGCAGATGGAATGCATACTGAGCTAATATATGTGGACGAGGCAGGTTTTAACCTTGCAAAAACAAGGGTCCGCGACAGAAATATGATTGGGCACCGTGCCATCGTCAACGTCCCAGGACAATGTGATGGCAACATAACAATGTGCAATGTGTGTGGCTATTAGTCAAAACGGCATCCTTCACCATCATGCAATCCTAGGCCCATACAACACTGCCCACATTCTCTCGTTTCTGGACACCCTCCACAACAGACTAATCCCTAATGAACACGGGCCAGAGCAGGCCAGATACGTTATCATCTGGGCCAATGTTAGTTTACACCGAGCTGCTGTGGTCCGCAATTGGTTCACAGGGAACGCTCTTTTCATCACACTCGATCTCACCCCATACTCTCCGTTCTTGAATCCTATTAATAATTATTCTCTGCATGGCGTTGGAAGGTGTATGATCGCCAGCCCCACCAATGCATACCCCTCCGTCCCAGTCTCAAATCTCTGGAAGACTGAAACAGGTTTCCCTCAAGAATTTCCCTGTATTTAGCGGCATCCATCATTCCTTCAGTTCTGACCAGTTTCCCACTCCCTGCCGATGAAAAACATCCCCACTTCTGTAGCTCAGTTGGTAGAGCATGGCGCTTGTAACGCCAGGGTAGTGGGTACAATTCCCGGGACCACCCATACGTAGAATGTATGCACACATGACTATGTAAGTCGCTTTGGATAAAAGCGTCTGCTAAATGGCATATATTATGATGCTGCCACCACCATGCTTCACCGTGGGGATGAGAGGTGTTGGGTTTGTGCCAGACATAGCATTTTCCTTGATGGCCAAAAAGCTACATTTTAGTCTCTGACCAGAGTACCTTCTTCCATATGTTTGGAGAGTCTCCCATATGCCTTTTGGCGAACACCAAATTTGTTCTCTTATTTTTTTTCTTTTAAGCAATGGCTTTTTTTCTGGCCACTTCTGTAATGCCCAGCTCTGTGGAGTGTACGGCTTAAAGTGGTCCTTTGGACAGTTACTCCAATCTCCGCTGTGGAGCTTTGCAGCTCCTTCAGGGTTATCTTTGGTCTCTTTGTTGCCTCTCTGATTAATGCTCTCCTTGCCTGGTCTGTGAGCTTTGGCAGGTTTGTTGTGGTGCCACATTCTTTAAATTTTTTAATAATGGATTTAATGGTACTCCATGGGATGTTCAAAGTTTTGGATATTGTTTTATAACCCAACCCTGATCTGTACTTCTCCAAAACTTTGGAGAGCTCCTTGATCTTCATGGTGCTGCTTGCTTGGTGGTGCCCCTTGCTTAGCGGTGCCCCTTGCTTAGCAGACTCTGGGGCCTTTTCAGAACAGGTGTACTGTATATATAGTATACTGAGATCATGTGACAGCTAAATAAATGTCATGTTAACTGACCACTATTATCTCATAGAACAAAAAGTATAATATCTCCTAAGCCTGTTGAACTCAGATCTTATTTTCTGTGTTTATTCCCAAAACCTATTCTTTCTCCATTCATTTTCCCATAGGCATGGATGAACGACCCAGAGGTAACTCATTGCTGGGTTTTAGGACTACAAACTGCCGAGTTCTATTATTTTATATATATTTTTTCTATTGGACTCAACGATGTTCCTTTCTTCCACGACATTACAGGAAATCTAGGTTTACAAATTTCCCTGGCTTTGTAAAGACTACAGCCTGACGGAAGCCATACTTCCTTGTCCAATTGTTTTCCCATCCTCGAAGGCAGGCTTGGTCAAAACGGTGGTGCTACTAGTTTCTACAGGTTCATGAGCCCTATGTTACCATGCACTGTCTATCAGAGATTGCTACATAATTACAATGGCTGATTCTGATGATTCCTCTTTCCAAGAAGAGCTGGATGATGAAACCATTTTGACGTTCTTTTACACTGAACAAAAATATAAATGCAACATGCAACAATTTCAACAATTTTACTGAGTTACAGTTGATATATATATATATAAATATATATATATATATATATATATATATATATATATATATATATATATATTTAAAAAAAATATATATATCACATATTATTTCCACACGAAGGGCTTTATTACAGATAGAAATACTCTTCCGTTTCATCAGCTGTCCGGGTGGCTGGTCTCAGATGTGGAGGTTGTGGGCTGGCATGTGGTCTACACGTGGTCTGCAGTTGTGAGGCCCATTGGACGTACTGCCAAATGCTCTAAAATGACGTTGGAGGTGGCTTATGAGAAATACGCTTTTGTGCAGATGGAACATTTCTGGGATCTTTGATGAAACATGGAATCAACATTAAGTGCATTCGGGAAGTATTCAGACGTCTTCCTTTTTTCCACACTTATTTTACATTACAGCATTATTCTAAAATGTATTAAATAAAACATTTTCCTCATCAATCTCCACATAATACCCCTTAATGACAAACAGAAAACAGTTTTTTAGACAATTTTGCAAATGTACAGTACCAGTCAAAAGTTTGGACACCTATTCATTCCAGGGTTTTTCTTTATTTTTTTAACCATTTTTTACATTGTAGAATCATAGTGAAGACATCAAAACTATGACATAACACATATGGAATCATATAGTAACCAAAAAAGTGTTAAACAAATCTAAATATATTTTAGATTTTAGATTATTCAAAGTAGCCACCCTTTGCATTGATGACAGCTTTGCACACTATTGGCATTCTCTCAACCAGATTCATGAGGAAGCCACCTGGAATGCATTTAAATTAAAAGTACATTTTTGGCCAATCAGTTGTGTTGTGATAAGGCAGGTGTGGTGTGCAGAAGATAGCTCTATTTGGTAAAAGACCAAGTCCACATTTTAGCAATAACAGATCAAATAAGCAAAGAGAAATGACAGTCCATCATTACTTTAAGACATGAAGGTCAGTCAATCTGGAACATTTTAAGAACTTTTCAAGTTTCTTCAAATGCAGTCGCAAAAACCATCAAGTGTTATGATGAAACTGCCTCTCATGAGGACTGCCACATGAAAGGAAGGCCCATAGTTACCTCTGCTGCAGAGGATTTGTTCATTAGAGTTAACGTCACCTCAGATTGCAGCCCAAATAAATGCTTCACAGTGTTGAAGTAGCAGACACATCTCAACATCAACTGTTCAGAGGAGACTGCGTGAATCGGGCCTTTATGGTCAAATTTCTGCAAAGAAACCACTACTAAAGGACACCAATAATAAGAAGAGACTTGCTTGGACCAAGAAACACGAGCAATTGAAATTAGACCGGTGGTATCTGTCCTTTGGTCTGATGAGTCCAAATTTGTGTAAGGGCTATTTGACCAAGAAGGAGAGTGATGGAGTACTTCATCAGATTACCTGGCCTCCACAATCACCCGATCTCAACCCAATTGAGATGGTTTGGGATGAGTTGGACCACAGAGTGAAGGAAAAGCAGCCACCAAGTTCTCAGCATATGTGGGAACTCCTTCAAGACAGTAGGAAAAGCATTCCTCATTCAGCTGGTTGAGAGTATGCCAAGAGTGTGTGAAGCTGTCATGAAAGCAAAGGGTGGCTACTGTGCAGAATCTAAAATATAAAACATATTTTGATTTGTTTAACAGTTTTTTGGTTACTACATGATTCCATATGTTTTTTTTTTATAGTTTTGATGTCTTCACTATTATTCTACAATGTAGAAAATAGTTGCCACAAAGAAAAAGTAGTAAGTGTGTCCAAACTTCTGACTGGTACCGTATGTGGGAACTCATTCAAGACTGTTTCAAAAGCATTCCTCATGAAGCTGGTTGAGAGAATGCCAAGAGTGTGCACAGCTTTCATCAAGCAAAGGGTGGCTACTTTGAAGAATGTAAAATATGAGTAGGTGTGTCCAAACTACTGTATAAAACACAGGGAAATCACGTTTTTGACTGCACTGGACCTTTAAAAATCACTGTGTCGGTCTCCTCCTCCCTCTGTCTCTGTGCTGTCCCGAGGGGAGCAGTTGAAACTAGGACACATGCAATATTAAAGCTCTACCCTGGTAGTCCTCGTCAGCACGTCCTTCTCTCTGTAGCTTTCTCTCTCACATACTCATTCTCACTCAGGGTAGACCTCAGCAGATTGTTTCCCACACACGCTACAGTATACTCTCACTCGTTAATCTTCTCTTCAGTAGCCTGCCTACTCTGTTTGTGCCTCTCTCTTTGTTTCCCTCTCCACCAGACATATTCCCCCTGTCTGTCTTGCTCTGCCTCCTTTCTTGGTAGTACTCTAGCCAGAATGTGTTTCTAAATGTTGCAGATAGAAATGAATAGAGCTAATTCAATGTTTTACTCTACATGCCAGGGATGTATGTCGTTTCTGTTGGACAAGGCTGAGGCCCCCTTCACAGCCTTGGCAATCAGGAGCTCCCCCTCCTTCTTTCATCCTCCTTCCGTCTATCCCTTATTGTGCCTCTGGCCATTTCTGCCTCTGGCCAGGCTTCTCTCCCTTGTTCTGCCTCTGGCCAGGCCTCTCTCCCCTGACACTCTATTTGGTCCCTTTGTTCAAATTATAATTAGTCACTATTTCACAGCAGTTGCAGAAACATGGATACAAATGATTAAGGCTTACCAGTAAGAGTACATTTCAATGGTACCATAGCCAATAGTTATTATTTCACTCTGCAAAGGCAAAATGGTGGCTGGTTCTGGCCAGCTGTTTGAGACCCTCATTCTGATCCTGCAGTAGAGTTCAGGAGTTTACCAGAAAGTCTTCATTGCTGGACTGACTGGTATTAAAGATACGTCCTGAACACACAGTCACCTCTGCAGGTGTTGTTTATTGTTGATGTTTAGTCAGCAACCTTTTTGTAGAGCCGTCGGAGGCAAGTCTGTGTGCAGGAGTTATCTTTAATAATGAAATGAACTCTGGGGCTTCTGTTGCCAGTGCCAGATACGAGAGCTAGTGTGGTGTTAATATTCCTCTGTCCCCTGAAACTCAACCGACATACACACACTGCTCTCCTTCAGATGCCAAGGTAGGTACATTATTATTTTGGCTGATTGAGGGTAAGTACACGCACTGCATGCACGCAGGCACACACACACACACACACACACACACACACACACACACACACACACACACACACACACACACACACACACACACACACACACACACACACACACACACACACACACACACACACACACACACACACACACACACACACTGAATGCGAAATGTCTGCTGATGCGAGGTAGTGGATCACCATTGTGGGAGATGATAAACGGTATGAAAGAGAAACAGGCCTGGATGGGCTAAACAAGTGTGGTGGCATATAATGACAGCCTGCACTGTTTATGGATATCAGTCTCCTAAATTGTTGTTTGATCTTTACTTTTAGGTAGAGTAAATGTTTAGAGAGACAAAATACAATTCCAGGACTGAATTATAACATGTTGTGGAAGCTGTGCTGTGCTGAATATCTATTAACTTGTTGGAAAGGAGGAGAATGTGTGTGTGTATTTGTTTGTATGTGTCTGTTTGTGACAGGAGGAAAAAGTGTTTTTCCCTCCAGTGGCAGAACGATTTCCCAATCACATTTGGTGTTTTTTTGCAGTTACATTCTCTCTCTCTCTCTCTCTCTCTCTCTCTCTCTCTCTCTCTCTCTCTCTCTCTCTCTCTCTCTCTCTCTCTCTCTCTCTCTCTCTCTCTCTGCCATAGCTACATTTAGTTTATGATGCTGTCACTGCTGCTAGCGCCTTGGATGCATCCCAATGTCCCGTGGGGCGAAGGAGTAGGGTAATACATCACACACAGACAGTCTTGTACAGCTAACCTTGTGGGGACACATAGTTCAGTCCCATTCAAAATCCTATTTTCCCTAACCCCTAAACCTAACCAAACCTTAACCCAAAAACCTAATCGTAACCCTAGCTCCTAACCCTAAACCTAATTCTAACCTTAACCCAAAACCACCTAGAAATAGCATTTGTCCTTGTGGGGACTAACAAAATGTCCCCAGTTGGTCAAATTATTGTTTGTTTAAACAGTTAAACACGTCCACACACACACACACACACACACACACACACACACACACACACACACACACACACACACACACACACACACACACACACACACACACACACACACACACACACACACACACACACACACACACACACACACACACACACACACACACACACACACACACACACACACACACACACACACACACACACACACACTGATCTGTGTGTGGGGCCTTCTCTCTAGGCTTTCTGTTCTATCTGATGAGTGTGCTGAAAAGGGTGTGTGGCTACTATGTATGTGTATGTATGTGTGTGTTGAACAGAATGTTTAACTAAGCACATCCTGTTTGACAGTCATGCTGTCCTCTCCCTGCTCCATTCCTTAACTTGCCTCCATGCTCAATTTGCTTGCTACTCTCCAGACTGCTTGGGCCAAAACACAAGCGCATGTACACACACACACACACACACACACACACACACACACACACACACACACACACACACACACACACACACACACACACACACACACACACACACACACACACACACACACACACACACACACACACACACACACACACACACACACACACACACACACTTTGTGGACAGGCAGAGCCTGTAGAGCCAATGACCTCATTTCAAGATGTCTGTTGCCTACATTCCGGTTAGTGTTGTGAAGCATAAGCAATATAAACATGGAATACGTTGATACACACCGAAAGCTGGGAATCCACAGATCATGAGGATATCTTATTTGTCTGCCTGTGACCTACCGTTATTGATCACCTACCCCGAGAGTCTAAATGTTTATTTTACACAAAGTTGTCACCAAACAGCAAACATCTTACAAGGTAAGCTTCGAGTTGGTCTGTGTTTGAGCTATAGCTACATGGGGGGTATCAAATGAATTAAAATGAATTACCTTTAATGTGTAATGCGAACTATTGCTACCTGGCTCATTGACGAGACACACTGAGCTACATTACATTGTCAACTGATTTCATCGCTTTACTTTCATTGCTTTAGCATAAACCATGGCTTCTAAAGAAGAATTAAAGGGAAAGACTAAGACTATCAAACAGGAACCTAAAAAGAAGGCAGCTTTGAATAAGAATACTGACAGAAGCTTTGAATAAAATACTGGATTCGGACTAGGATCAGAGGAGCGATTTGGACAACCAGGATTTTGACTCGGTCGACGAAGATGGCTTTCTAGAAGGATTCGATCCACTTTTAGATCTGCAAGTAAATTATTTCCATGACGTTATGTAGCAAATTTACTATAAGTATTTCGTTTTTTTGTAAGTTGTCTGTTTTTTGTGCTTTGTATTTAGTTCACATAGGCCTATGTAGCAAGTAATTTCAATGTTATATAATTCCAAAGTAGTTATTGTCTATGTTTCATATTAGTTCACTGTTTGCTGTTCCAAGTTTCATCCTTGAACTCTCATGGCCTTTGTTCATTTGTGGTTGTAACGTGTGCGCTGGGAGTTGGGAAGCAAATTCAGGGAGTGAATACATTTAATGAATAAACTTAACAGGAAACACGAACAACGCACAGACATGAAACAGAAACAATGACGCCTGGGGAAGGAACCGAAGGGAGTGACGTATATAGGGCAGGTAATCAAGGAGGTGATGGAGTCCAGGTGAGTCTGATGAGAAGGAGAACACGTGACAGTGGTTCTCACCTCTGTCTTTGTCTCCAAAGTGTTACTGTTTGCATTGTGTGTGTGCTTCACACCTATCGGAGTCCCTGTACAGATACAGGTTAGGCTTGGTGTTTTTATTTTACAGTAATGTTGTTTTGTAAATTTAGTAAACTGTAATTCTGTGTGTCTTACAACAATATATCCCTTTATTTTATTCACCACAGAGTGGAGGATGTCGAGGATTTGGACGATGACATTTGGGCCACCCCTCCCCAGCAAGCACACCCTCCGGTCAAGGTCTTCACCCCCCACTGCTATGTCAATCCCACAGTCTGATGGTTCTACATCCACCACCCGACAAAGGCCCCACTCCTCTTCAACCACCCCCACTGCCAGCCCTGGCACCACTCCCCTCTCTGCAAGTTAATCTGGAGGTGAAGGGGCAGGGAGGAGATCTAGGCCTCATGAAAGAAGAGGGGGAGCAGAGGGAGAGGCAGTGGAAGCAGCACAACAGAGGGAGATGAAACTGAGGAAAGGTGGCATGAAGTCCTTGAAGATGATGAGGATACAGATCAATTTAGGTTTAAACCCAAACTACCATTTAGGTTTAAGCCCACAGTTGGTTAGTGATGAAACATATACCCCCTTACAGCTGTTTCAGCTCTACTTTACAACCTCTGTACTGGGAACACTAATTAGTAATACCAACATGTATGGGGACAAGAAGCAACAGGCAGGAAGGAAGATGTCCTGGAAAACTGTCACCTTGGGTGACATGCTCGACTACATTTCCTTGGTGATTTACATGGGACTGGTCAAGGTATCAAGACTAGATGACAACTGGAGCAAGTCCCCACTCTATCAGTTCGAGTTCCCCACCTCCGTCACGAGTGAAAAATGATTGTTGGCCATCAACCAGAGTCTTCACATGAGTGACCCACAAAAGGATCAGGAGAATGACCAGAAGAAGGGGACTGCAGGGTATGATCGTCTTGCAAGAGTCAAGCCCCTTTATCATGACATGGTGGAGGCATGCAAAACTTACTTCCAGCCTGCTCAAAATCTATCTTTAGGTGAGCGGATGGTTGCCACAAAGGCTTGAATTGGCTTGAAGAAATATATGAAACATAAGCCAACCAAATGGGGCTACAAGCTCTTTATGTTAGCAGATTCAGACTCTGCCTACACGTGGAACTTTTTCATCTATGAAGGCAAGGCGATCACACCCACTGGGAAGGGCCTTAGTTACGACTCTGTCATGATGGACTTCCCCTTACTTGGCAGTGGGTACAAGCTCTTTGTGGACAATTTTTTTCTAGTCCCATGTTTTTCATAGGCCTCTTGAAAAAGAACTATACGGGCTTGTGAGACCATTCGTCCTACCAGAATCGGTTTCCCCAATACCAAGGTAAACGACATGACAAAGAAAGCAGAGCAGGGGACCATATGTTGGATCAGGACTAACAAGCTGTTTTATGTAAAATGGAGGGAACGCTAGGGAAGTAACCATGCTCACCACACAGCATAAGGCATTCAATAACGACCATGTCTCAAGGAGGGTGAAAAATGCCAATGGGACAAGGGTGAGGAATAATATCCCCATTCCTGTTTCTTTGAAGGACTACAATGCCAGCATGGGGAGTGTCGACCTAACTGATGCCCTGATAGGCTACTACCAGGTCCTCCTCAAGACCAGGAAGTGGTATAATATTTTTTTAACACTTTGTGGACATGGCTACAGCAATGCTTCCATTCTCCACAAGCAGATAAAAAAAAGAGTTAAACCCCTCTCTCCCAGTTGGCAGTACAAGAGCAGCTGGTGTTGGAAATGGCCGAATTGGTGGCCCAAAGCAACATTACAACATTACAACCATCACCAGACCCCCCACTCAAGGTGAGCGCCACTATCCAACACACATGCCAAAAGACAAAAGGAAGAACTGCAAGCATTGCACAAAACACAGGAGGGAAAAGGGGGAAATGACAGATCTTCTGTTCGAAATCCCAGTTCGCTTTTTGTGTTCTGGCAGAGAGGGACTGCAAAAGCTATGGTGAATGTTCATTTTTTTTTAAATATATATTTTTATTTCACCTTTATTTAACCAGGTAGGCCAGTTGAGACCAAGTTCTCATTTACAACTGCGACCTGGCCAAGATAAAGCAAAGCAGTGCGACACAAACAACAACACAGAGTTAAACATGGAATAAACAAATGTACAGTGAAAAACACAATATAAAAAAATCTATATACAGTGTGTGGAAATGAGGTCGTAGTAAATAGGTTGTAGTGGCGAAGTAATGACAATTTAGCAATTAAACACGGGAGGGATCGATGTGCAGAAGATGAATGTGCATGTAGAGATACTGGGTTGCAAAGGAGCAAAACAAATAAAAAATAATAATATGGGGATGAGGGAATTGGATGGGCTATTTACAGATGGGCTATGTACAGGTGCAGTGATCTGTGAGCTGCTCTGACAGCTGATGCTTAACGTTACTGAGGGAGATATGAGTTTCCAGCTCCAGTGATTTTTGCAATTCATTCCAGTCATTGGCAGCAGAGAACTGGAAGGAAAGGTGGCCAAAGGAGGAATAGGCTATGGGGTGACCAGTGAAATATTCTTGCTGTGCTGCTATGGTGACCAGTAAGCTGAGATAAGGCGGGGCTTTACCTAGCAAAGACTTATAGATGACCTGGAGCCAATGGGTTTGGCGACGAAGATGAAGCGAGGGCCAGCCAATGAGAGTATATAGGTCGCAGTGATGGGTAGTATATGGGGCTTTAGTGACAAAACGGATGGCACTGCGATAGACTGCATCCAATTTGCTGAGTAGAGTGTTGGAGGCTATTTTATAAATGTCATCGCCGAAGTCAAAGATCGGTAGGATAATTTTTACGAGGGTATGTTTGGCAGCATGAGTGAAGAATGCTTTATTGCTAAATAGGAAGCCGATTCTAGATTTAATTTTGGATTGGAGATACTTAATAATGTGAGTCTAGAAGATGTTACTGTCTAACCAGACACCTAGGTATTTGTTATTGTCCACATATTCTAGGTCAGAACCGTTGTTGTGATGCTGGATGGGCAGGCAGGGGCGGACAGCGAACGATTGAATAGCATGCATTTAGTTTGACTTGCATTTAAGAGCAGTTGGAGGACACGGAAGGAGAGTTGTATGGCATTGAAACTCGTTTGGAGATTTGTTATCACAGTGTCGAAAGACGGGCCAGATGTATACAGAATGGTGTCATCTGCGTAGAGGAGGATCAGAGAATCACCAGCAGCAAGAGCGACATCAATGATGTATACAGAGAAAAGAGTCGGCCCGAGAATTGAACCCTCTGGCACTCCCAAAGCGACTGCCAGAGGTCCGGACAACAGGTCCTCCGATTTGACACACTGAACTCTGTCTGAGAAGTAGTTGGTGAACCTACGCGAGGCAGTTATTTGAGAAACAAGGCTGTTGAGTCTTTCCATAATACTTTGGTGATTGACAGAGCCGAAAGCCTTGGCAAGGTCGATGAATACGGCTGCACAGTATTGTCTTTTATCGACGGCGGTTATGATATCGTTTAGGAACTTGAGCGTGGCTGAGGTGCACCCATGACCAGCTCGGAAACAAGATTTAATAGCAGAGAAGGTACCGTGGGATTCTAAATGCCCCGGTGAACTTGGCGTTTGAAGACCTTAGAAAGGCAGGGTAGGATAGATACAGGTCTGTAACAGTTCTGTAACAGATTGTCTCCCACTTTGAAAAGGGGGATGACCGCGGCAGCTTCCCAATCTTTGGGGATCTCAGACGATACGAAAGAGAGGTTGAACAGGCTAGTAACAGGGGTTGCAACAATTGTGGCGAATAATTTTAGAAAGAGAGGGTCCAGATTGTCAGCCCAGCCCAGCTGATTTGTAGAGGCCCATTTTGCAACTCTTTTCGCAAATCTAATCATCTACACCTGGGATGTAAAACGACATGAATGCCAATTGTAAATAGTATTATTTCTATTTTTGCATATTTTTTTAGTGAAGGACGTGTGTAGTTTGTGTTTGATAGGACATTTGTATATATATTTTATTATGTACATCTGTTACTTTTATATATTTTTTTGTAAACAGTTAATGTGTATGTGGGACCAATACATTGGATATGCCTAGGCTAAACGTTCAGGCACTTTGGATATCCCCTGTACTGTCTGTCCCCCGACACCACCACAATGTTTCAGAGAGGTTGGTGTTGTAGAAATTTAGTTTTGATTGTGAACAATAACTTTTGGGCACATACAGTGTGCAAAAAAAGCCGCAATTGCCACATTCAGACACTTTTTTGGAGAGGTTGAAAGGACACTTAAATGTACCCTGGATACCCCATAACACCACCACAATGTTGGAGTGGGGTTGATATGGTAGAAATTGTGTTTTTATACTGAACAAATAGCATTTAAGAATTGAAAATATGTAATATCACTGGAATGATCTAATTTACAGACATATGCCACTTTGGAGAGGTTTAGGGACACTTGGAAACATCCCGTGACCAAACCTGACACCACTTTGTGAAACATCTGCACATTTCTAGTTGTTAGGCCCATCACTCCCATTTTTTATGACATTGTAGAAGCCATCTGATGTGTTGCCAATTCTAGTAATCAATAATGAACTTATAGTTTGTTAATGAAAGATGACTTTCAAAAAAAGATATATTATATATATATATATTTTGTGTGTGCTTGATCTTGTGTATTCTGAACTACTCTGATAATTTCCTTATTCTCCCAGATGTCTTCTTTCCAAATATACCAAGTTTTTGCATATCAGAATCATGTAACTACACATGAATAGCAGTTACTTTTGGGTATGAAATCTATATTCTGCCACTACAATTAAGAGGCTAAACATTCACCCAATATTTCTCAAATTTAGAAATTGTTGATCCAAACATGAAATTTGAAAATGTTTAAAGTTAAGTTTAGGCATGTTAAGGTTCGACATGAACTCCTAATGGTTAAGGTTTGGGATAGGCTTGAAATGAAAATCTCAAGGACAACGTTCTATCGCTGGATTCAAACTTGCAACCTTTGGAATCAGAGGCAGACACTTACTGTTGACTCTAGTTTGCCGGTTTCCACGTCATCTCCCGTCTTCCTCATACATGGATGGACTTCAAATACTGACTTGTATCATGGGTGACCTGGCTAGATATACAGCAGTCACTGTAGTTGAGGCTCTGGTGACAAGCGGAATTAATGCGACTGATGGCATTGTCACAGTATAGAACAGCACACGTATTGCTGTTTGGCTCCCTGTGAGAAAATGAGTGTCCAGGACGATGTGTGTTTGCGTGCCTGTGTGCGTGCATGTTGAGCTCCCTGTGAGAAAACGAGCGTCCAGGACGATGTGTGTTTGCGTGCCTGTGTGCGTGCATGTTGAGCTCCCTGTGAGAAAACGAGTGTCCAGGACGATGTGTGTTTGCGTGCCTGTGTGCGTGCATGTTGAGCTCCCTGTGAGAAAACGAGTGCCCAGGACGATGTGTGTTTGCGTGCCTGTGTGCTTGCATGTTGAGCTCCCTGTGAGAAAACGAGTGTCCAGGACGATGTGTGTTTGCGTGCCTGTGTGCGTGCATGTTGAGCTCCCTGTGAGAAAACGAGTGTCCAGGACGATGTGTGTTTGCGTGCCTGTGTGCGTGCATGTTGAGCTCCCTGTGAGAAAACGAGTGTCCAGGACGATGTGTGTTTGCGTGCCTGTGTGCGTGCATGTTGAGCTCCCTGTGAGAAAACGAGTGTCCAGGACGATGTGTGTTTGCGTGCCTGTGTGCGTGCATGTTGAGCTCCCTGTGAGAAAACGAGTGTCCAGGACGATGTGTGTTTGCGTGCCTGTGTGCGTGCATGTTGAGCTCCCTGTGAGAAAACGAGTGTCCAGGACGATGTGTGTTTGCGTGCCTGTGTGCGTGCATGTTGAGCTCCCTGTGAGAAAACGAGTGTCCAGGACGATGTGTGTTTGCGTGCCTGTGTGCGTGCATGTTGAGCTCCCTGTGAGAAAACGAGTGTCCAGGACGATGTGTGTTTGCGTGCCTGTGTGCGTGCATGTTGAGCTCCCTGTGAGAAAACGAGTGCCCAGGACGATGTGTGTTTGCGTGCCTGTGTGCGTGCATGTTGAGCTCCCTGTGAGAAAACGAGTGTCCAGGACGATGTGTGTTTGCGTGCCTGTGTGCGTGCATGTTGAGCTTCCTGTGAGAAAACGAGTGCCCAGGACGATGTGTGTTTGCGTGCCTGTGTGCTTGCATGTTGAGCTCCCTGTGAGAAAACCAGTGCCCAGGACTATGTGTGTTTGCGTGCCTGTGTGCGTGCATGTTGAGCTCCCTGTGAGAAAACCAGTGTCCAGGACGATGTGTGTTTGCGTGCCTGTGTGCGTGCATGTTGAGCTCCCTGTGAGAAAACGAGTGTCCAGGACGATGTGTGTTTGCGTGCCTGTGTGCGTGCATGTTGAGCTCCCTGTGAGAAAACGAGTGTCCAGGACGATGTGTGTTTGCGTGCCTGTGTGCGTGCATGTTGAGCTCCCTGTGAGAAAACGAGTGCCCAGGACGATGTGTGTTTGCGTGCCTGTGTGCGTGCATGTTGAGCTCCCTGTGAGAAAACGAGTGTCCAGGACGATGTGTGTTTGCGTGCCTGTGTGCGTGCATGTTGAGCTTCCTGTGAGAAAACGAGTGCCCAGGACGATGTGTGTTTGCGTGCCTGTGTGCTTGCATGTTGAGCTCCCTGTGAGAAAACCAGTGCCCAGGACTATGTGTGTTTGCGTGCCTGTGTGCGTGCATGTTGAGCTCCCTGTGAGAAAACCAGTGTCCAGGACGATGTGTGTTTGCGTGCCTGTGTGCGTGCATGTTGAGTTCCCTGTGAGAAAACGAGTGTCCAGGACGATGTGTGTTTGCGTGCCTGTGTGCGTGCATGTTGAGCTCCCTGTGAGAAAACGAGTGTCCAGGACGATGTGTGTTTGCGTGCCTGTGTGCGTGCATGTTGAGCTCCCTGTGAGAAAACGAGTGTCCAGGACGATGTGTGTTTGCGTGCCTGTGTGCGTGCATGTTGAGCTCCCTGTGAGAAAACGAGTGTCCAGGACGATGTGTGTTTGCGTGCCTGTGTGCGTGCATGTTGAGCTCCCTGTGAGAAAACGAGTGTCCAGGACGATGTGTGTTTGCGTGCCTGTGTGCGTGCATGTTGAGCTCCCTGTGAGAAAACGAGTGTCCAGGACGATGTGTGTTTGCGTGCCTGTGTGCGTGCATGTTGAGCTCCCTGTGAGAAAACGAGTGCCCAGGACGATGTGTGTTTGCGTGCCTGTGTGCGTGCATGTTGAGCTCCCTGTGAGAAAACAAGTGCCCAGGACTATGTTTGTTTGCGTGCCTGTGTGCGTGCATGTTGAGCTCCCTGTGAGAAAATGAGTGCCCAGGACGATGTGTGTTTGCGTGCCTGTGTGCTTGCATGTTGAGCTCCCTGTGAGAAAACGAGTGTCCAGGACGATGTGTGTTTGCGTGCCTGTGTGCGTGCATGTTGAGCTCCCTGTGAGAAAACGAGTGCCCAGGACGATGTGTGTTTGCGTGCCTGTGTGCGTGCATGTTGAGCTCCCTGTGAGAAAACCAGTGCCCAGGACGATGTGTGTTTGCGTGCCTGTGTGCGTGCATGTTGAGCTCCGTGAGAAAACCAGTGCCCAGGACGATGTGTGTTTGCGTGCCTGTGTGCGTGCATGTTGAGTTCCCTGTGAGAAAACGAGTGTCCAGGACGATGTGTGTTTGCATGCCTGTGTGCGTGCATGTTGAGCTCCCTGTGAGAAAACAAGTGCCCAGGACTATGTGTGTTTGCGTGCCTGTGTGCGTGCATGTTGAGTTCCCTGTGAGAAAACGAGTGTCCAGGACGATGTGTGTTTGCGTGCCTGTGTGCGTGCATGTTGAGCTCCCTGTGAGAAAACAAGTGCCCAGGACTATGTTTGTTTGCGTGCCTGTGTGCGTGCATGTTGAGCTCCCTGTGAGAAAACGAGTGTCCAGGACGATGTGTGTTTGCGTGCCTGTGTGCGTGCATGTTGAGCTCCCTGTGAGAAAACAAGAGCCCAGGACTATGTTTGTTTGCGTGCCTGTGTGCGTGCATGTTGAGCTCCCTGTGAGAAAACGAGTGTCCAGGACGATGTGTGTTTGCGTGCCTCTGTGCGTGCATGTTGAGCTCCCTGTGAGAAAATGAGTGCCCAGGACGATGTGTGTTTGCGTGCCTGTGTGCTTGCATGTCGAGCTCCCTGTGAGAAAACGAGTGCCCAGGACTATGTGTGTTTGCATGCCTGTGTGCGTGCATGTTGAGCTCCCTGTGAGAAAACCAGTGTCCAGGACGATGTGTGTTTGCGTGCCTGTGTGCGTGCATGTTGAGCTCCCTGTGAGAAAACGAGTGTCCAGGACGATGTGTGTTTGCGTGCCTGTGTGCGTGCATGTTGAGCTCCCTGTGAGAAAACGAGTGCCCAGGACGATGTGTGTTTGCGTGCCTGTGTGCGTGCATGTTGAGCTCCCTGTGAGAAAACGAGTGTCCAGGACGATGTGTGTTTGCGTGCCTGTGTGCGTGCATGTTGAGCTTCCTGTGAGAAAACGAGTGCCCAGGACGATGTGTGTTTGCGTGCCTGTGTGCTTGCATGTTGAGCTCCCTGTGAGAAAACCAGTGCCCAGGACTATGTGTGTTTGCGTGCCTGTGTGCGTGCATGTTGAGCTCCCTGTGAGAAAACCAGTGTCCAGGACGATGTGTGTTTGCGTGCCTGTGTGCGTGCATGTTGAGCTCCCTGTGAGAAAACGAGTGTCCAGGACGATGTGTGTTTGCGTGCCTGTGTGCGTGCATGTTGAGCTCCCTGTGAGAAAACGAGTGTCCAGGACGATGTGTGTTTGCGTGCCTGTGTGCGTGCATGTTGAGCTCCCTGTGAGAAAACGAGTGCCCAGGACGATGTGTGTTTGCGTGCCTGTGTGCGTGCATGTTGAGCTCCCTGTGAGAAAACGAGTGTCCAGGACGATGTGTGTTTGCGTGCCTGTGTGCGTGCATGTTGAGCTTCCTGTGAGAAAACGAGTGCCCAGGACGATGTGTGTTTGCGTGCCTGTGTGCTTGCATGTTGAGCTCCCTGTGAGAAAACCAGTGCCCAGGACTATGTGTGTTTGCGTGCCTGTGTGCGTGCATGTTGAGCTCCCTGTGAGAAAACCAGTGTCCAGGACGATGTGTGTTTGCGTGCCTGTGTGCGTGCATGTTGAGTTCCCTGTGAGAAAACGAGTGTCCAGGACGATGTGTGTTTGCGTGCCTGTGTGCGTGCATGTTGAGCTCCCTGTGAGAAAACGAGTGTCCAGGACGATGTGTGTTTGCGTGCCTGTGTGCGTGCATGTTGAGCTCGCTGTGAGAAAACGAGTTTCCAGGACGATGTGTGTTTGCGTGCCTGTGTGCGTGCATGTTGAGCTCCCTGTGAGAAAACGAGTGTCCAGGACGATGTGTGTTTGCGTGCCTGTGTGCGTGCATGTTGAGCTCCCTGTGAGAAAACGAGTGTCCAGGACGATGTGTGTTTGCGTGCCTGTGTGCGTGCATGTTGAGCTCCCTGTGAGAAAACGAGTGTCCAGGACGATGTGTGTTTGCGTGCCTGTGTGCGTGCATGTTGAGCTCCCTGTGAGAAAACGAGTATGTGTGTTTGCGTGCCTGTGTGCGTGCATGTTGAGCTCCCTGTGAGAAAACAAGTGCCCAGGACTATGTTTGTTTGCGTGCCTGTGTTCGTGCAAGTTGAGCTCCCTGTGAGAAAATGAGTGCCCAGGACGATGTGTGTTTGCGTGCCTGTGTGCTTGCATGTTGAGCTCCCTGTGAGAAAACGAGTGTCCAGGACGATGTGTGTTTGCGTGCCTGTGTGCGTGCATGTTGAGCTCCCTGTGAGAAAACGAGTGTCCAGGACGATGTGTGTTTGCGTGCCTGTGTGCGTGCATGTTGAGCTCCCTGTGAGAAAACGAGTGCCCAGGACGATGTGTGTTTGCGTGCCTGTGTGCGTGCATGTTGAGCTCCGTGAGAAAACCAGTGCCCAGGACGATGTGTGTTTGCGTGCCTGTGTGCGTGCATGTTGAGTTCCCTGTGAGAAAACGAGTGTCCAGGACGATGTGTGTTTGCATGCCTGTGTGCGTGCATGTTGAGCTCCCTGTGAGAAAACAAGTGCCCAGGACTATGTGTGTTTGCGTGCCTGTGTGCGTGCATGTTGAGTTCCCTGTGAGAAAACGAGTGTCCAGGACGATGTGTGTTTGCGTGCCTGTGTGCGTGCATGTTGAGCTCCCTGTGAGAAAACAAGTGCCCAGGACTATGTTTGTTTGCGTGCCTGTGTGCGTGCATGTTGAGCTCCCTGTGAGAAAACGAGTGTCCAGGACGATGTGTGTTTGCGTGCCTCTGTGCGTGCATGTTGAGCTCCCTGTGAGAAAATGAGTGCCCAGGACGATGTGTGTTTGCGTGCCTGTGTGCTTGCATGTTGAGCTCCCTGTGAGAAAACGAGTGTCCAGGACGATGTGTGTTTGCGTGCCTGTGTGCGTGCATGTTGAGCTCCCTGTGAGAAAACGAGTGCCCAGGACGATGTGTGTTTGCGTGCCTGTGTGCGTGCATGTTGAGCTCCGTGAGAAAACCAGTGCCCAGGACGATGTGTGATTGCGTGCCTGTGTGCGTGCATGTTGAGTTCCCTGTGAGAAAACGAGTGTCCAGGACGATGTGTGTTTGCGTGCCTGTGTGCGTGCATGTTGAGCTCCCTGTGAGAAAACAAGTGCCCAGGACTATGTGTGTTTGCGTGCCTGTGTGCGTGCATGTTGAGTTCCCTGTGAGAAAACGAGTGTCCAGGACGATGTGTGTTTGCGTGCCTGTGTGCGTGCATGTTGAGCTCCCTGTGAGAAAACAAGTGCCCAGGACTATGTTTGTTTGCGTGCCTGTGTGCGTGCATGTTGAGCTCCCTGTGAGAAAACGAGTGCCCAGGACGATGTGTGTTTGCGTGCCTGTGTGCGTGCATGTTGAGCTCCCTGTGAGAAAACCAGTGTCCAGGACGATGTGTGTTTGCGTGCCTGTGTGCGTGCATGTTGAGTTCCCTGTGAGAAAACGAGTGTCCAGGACGATGTGTGTTTGCGTGCCTGTGTGCGTGCATGTTGAGCTCCCTGTGAGAAAACAAGTGCCCAGGACTATGTTTGTTTGCGTGCCTGTGTGCGTGCATGTTGAGCTCCCTGTGAGAAAACGAGTGTCCAGGACGATGTGTGTTTGCGTGCCTGTGTGCGTGCATGTTGAGCTCCCTGTGAGAAAACGAGTGTCCAGGACGATGTGTGTTTGCGTGCCTGTGTGCGTGCATGTTGAGCTCCCTGTGAGAAAACGAGTGTCCAGGACGATGTGTGTTTGCGTGCCTGTGTGCGTGCATGTTGAGCTCCCTGTGAGAAAACGAGTGTCCAGGACGATGTGTGTTTGCGTGCCTGTGTGCGTGCATGTTGAGCTCCCTGTGAGAAAACGAGTGTCCAGGACGATGTGTGTTTGCGTGCCTGTGTGCGTGCATGTTGAGCTCCCTGTGAGAAAACAAGTGCCCAGGACTATGTTTGTTTGCGTGCCTGTGTTCGTGCAAGTTGAGCTCCCTGTGATGTTGAAAAAACGAGTGTCCAGGACGATGAGAAAATGAGTGCCCAGGACGATGTGTGTTTGCGTGCCTGTGTGCTTGCATGTTGAGCTCCCTGTGAGAAAACGAGTGTCCAGGACGATGTGTGTTTGCGTGCCTGTGTGCGTGCATGTTGAGCTCCCTGTGAGAAAACGAGTGCCCAGGACGATGTGTGTTTGCGTGCCTGTGTGCGTGCATGTTGAGCTCCCTGTGAGAAAACCAGTGCCCAGGACGATGTGTGTTTGCGTGCCTGTGTGCGTGCATGTTGAGTTCCCTGTGAGAAAACGAGTGTCCAGGGACGGTTCTCTCGCCAACAAGCCAGTGTGCTTGTTAACACACACAAACAGTAATTATGAGCTACTGGCTAAGGACATCAATACACACGCACACACACACTTATTAACATGCAGATGATTGTGTGTGTGTGTGTGTGATTGGGGAAATGGGGCTTCTCATGAATCATATCAGCACACCAGCTTCATCCCGTGCACTATATGCATAAACATACAAACACACACACACACACGCGCAAAGAAATTGACAATATATCAACAACTGAGTTGAACCCTCCAAAGTGCACCTGCATTTCCCCTATGGTAATAGATATGTATACTTGGAAGACAAAGTCTGTTTGTGAAACTAAACCATCTAAAGTTCCCTCTCTGTGGTGTGTGATTTGCTGAGATATGAGAACTGTCATTCCTCATCCTCCATCTCCTCTCAGGAGGATGAAAAGCAGAATCAGAATTGCTGTAAGAGCTGCTGAGTCTGACTTATAGGAAAACAACAATTCAAAGACTGGGAGAAAGAAAGAAAACAGGGATATAATGATTTTGTGTGTGTATGTGTGTGTGTTTGTGTTGCACGTGCCTTTAGAGATAATGTACTTAGAATTAATATAAGAGTTTTTTTTATACCTGTAACAGATTTAATTGGAAATCTGAACAACCTCAGTGTTTTAGAAAATGTAGTCATCTGTCTGTCAATACGGTCCAACACTCACAATACAAATACAAATGCACCACCAAACATAATAATTTGTAGAAGAATGCTGAGCAATATAATATAAATGTCTCACATACTGTACGTAAACTAACTCTGGGAATTAAAATGACTAAATTATAAAATGGTGAGTATCTTGTAAAATATGATTAGAGTTCATAGATTACTGTTTCCCATCTCACACGGTTAACTAGGTTAGATCTTTCTCTCTCTCTCTCTCTCTCTCTCTCTCTCTCTCTCTCTCTCTCTCTCTCTCTCTCTCTCTCTCTCTCTCTCTCTCTCTCTCTCTCTCATCATTCAGAAACACAACTCGGAACACTGGAATCTTTAATCTCTCTCCTATCATTGCCTATGCCTTCTTCCCCCTCTCTCCTATCCTACTACAGTGAGCTACAAAATGATTGGGACAATATGTTGTTTTGGCTCTGTACTCCGGCACTTTGGATTTCAAATTATACAATGACTATGAGGTTAACGTTCAGACTGTCAGATTTAATTTGAGGGTATTTTCATCGATATTCGGGGATCTGTACTACACTTTTTGTATATACTGTAGTTGCCCCTTATTTTAGGCGACCAAAAGTATTGGGACACATTCACTTTTATGTGTATTAAAGTTGTCCAAAGTTTAGTATTTGATCCTATACTCATATCACGCAATGATTACATCACGCTTGTAACTCTATACATTTGTTGCATGCATTGTCTGTTTTTTATGGTTGTGTTTCAGATCATTTTGTGCCCGATAGATACACTCTTAGAAAAAAGGGTTCCAAATGGATTCTTCGGAGAACCGTTTCAGTTCCAGGTAGAACTCTGTTAGGTTCCATGTAGAACCCTCTGTAACATGTAACTCAAAAGGGTTCTATCTGGAACCAAAAGGGTTCCACTTGGAACCAAAAAGTGTTTTCCTCTGGGGACAGCTGAATAACCCTTTTAGGTTCTAGATAGCACCTTTTAGAAATGAATGGTAAATGAATGGTAAATTATGTATTGTGTCATTTGGAGTATTTTTTTGTTGTAAATAAGATTATAATATCTTTCTAAACACTTCTACATTAATGTGGATACTACTATAAATGAATCATGAATAATGATGAGAAAGTTAGACACACCAATATTATACACCCCCCCAAAAAATGCTCACCCCCTTGGGGGTATGATATTTGTGCGTTTAACTCTCTCACTCATCATTATTCACAATTCATGTGTATATCGATGCGTGTATGTGTGTGTGTTTTGCGCATGCATGGTGTGTGGGACTGTTACAAGCTTCCTGTGTGTCGTACCACATCTCCTCCTGCCCTCGTTTGAGAGACGCAGAGAGATTTAGTTCTACACTAGCATTATAATCACCTACCAATCTCTCGATCTCCACTCCTTCTCTTCCCCGTTCCTCTACTTACACCCCTTATCCAGCCCACTTCCTTCCATCTATGTTCCCCTTCCTCTCCTCCCTCTCCCCCACGTTTCCTCCCTCTCTCTGCTAAACCTCATTGATCAAAAACATCCCCAACACGGGTTGTCTTATCTGGCGGACCATGATTTTTCTTCTGTTCTCTCCTCTCTATCCCTCCTTCCCTTCTCAGATGTAGACCCCTACTGTGTGTGGTGAGTGATGTCTCAACACACACACGCGACACACACACATGCACGCGGGCACACTGAGAGCCAGATCCCCACACCCTACTGTGTGTTGAGTGATGAGACTGGTTCTGGGGAGTTGGCTTGTCATACTGCCTCTGTGCCACCAGTCCCCCCCTCTGCTTTCGGTTCTTCTCCTTGCTGTTACCGCATTCTTACTCTCACATCTGCATCCTAATTGTGGGTGTGTGCATTTTATGCGAGTAGTAGGATAATACTGGTGCATCACTCAGCACACGTGCCCGCATGCACACACATACACACGCTCACTCATGGTCAGCCCATGGAGAAGCATGGAACATATAGCAACCAACCCATAGATGTCAGCACACACACTCTGAGTCCCACACACTGAGCCTCATAATATAATAAAATATAAATAATATATGCCATTTAGCTGACGCTTTTATCCAAAGCGACTTACAGTCATGTGTGCATACATTCTACGTATGGGTGGTCCCGGGAATCGAACCCACTACCCTGGCGTTACAAGCGCCATGCTCTACCAACTGAGCCACAGAAGGCCCTATCTATAAGCGACTACTTACCAGTTGTGCACTCATTCTCCAAGAGTCGGTTTTTATTTGTTTTGGGGGATGTCAGTAGACACGGCAGGAGTCGTGAAACGTTTTTAAAATGTTTTTTGTCCGGCATCTCGCAAACATACTATCAGCAGCGTCTCTAGTTGCCGTCTTGAGCCGACTCCGAGCTGGGGTGGTTAGTTTCACATCTCAGGCACTCGGCCTGTGTTGCGAGGTGGCGGAGTTAGCCATTTGAGAGAGTGGTGAATGTGCTGCTAAAAAGGCAAATCCGGGAGGCAAATCTAGGGGATGCTAGCGAACATAACGAGCAAACCACTGTTCATGATTCCACTTGTTCGCAAAGAGGCAGGCGTGATTAGAACTCAGTCAGATCAAGAATAGAAGTGTTCTGAGCTTTGATCAACGCTGGGAGCAATATTTACATGTGGACCCTAAATAGATTTTCTATTATTGTGTACAAAATATATATTATTATTATTTTCCAATTAGAAAAATTTGCATAGGTCCGGACTTCGGTGTCCTCATATTTAGTTACGGCCTAGGGTTTGGGCCAGCACAGTGAGATGCAGCCTTAAGGGATGGCCCCTTCAACAGCTGAGGTTGTAGTACACTGAGATCTCAGTACCTTATCAGAAGAGTGAATCCAGAAAGAAAATATTCCACAACGTGAATCTGTCAGTATCTCCTAGTTTCAGTATCTGAAGGGAATCCCCCTTCTGTGCACTAACTGTGTAGACCACAGAGACCAACTGCCTTCCTCTAGACTGGAGCTGGAGCTGGAGCTGCATCACATCTTGCAGTCATTACACAATGGTACTATCCCCTCACTGTGGATCAGATCAGACCAGGCCTGGGATCTGGGGCTGTGTGCTTGTGGGAGAGAAAGGAGTGCTCATACACTATTAAAGCACAGCAAGACCCACACAATGCCACATGGACTAAGGAGTTTGCATGTACAGTAAGAACAGGTTACCAAGGATAGAGCATGAGACCAGATGCCTTCCAGGTGCAGAGAGAGAGTGAGCTACAGTACTACATCCTGGTCAGTTTCCTTACTGCCTTCACATTCTAATGTACTTAGATGTGTAATTTGTGTGTGTGTGTGTGTCAAATCAAATCCAATTGTATTTGTCACATACACATGGTTAGCAGATGTTAATGTGAGTGTAGCGAAATGCTTGTGCTTCTAGTTCCGACAATGCAGTAATAACCAACAAGTAATCTAACTAACAATTCCAAAACGACTGTCTTATACACAGTGTAAGGGGATAAAGAATATGTACATAAAGATATATGAATGAGTGATGGTACAGAGCAGCATAGGCAAGATACAGTAGATGGTATCGAGTACAGTATATACATATGAGATGAGTATGTAAACAAAGTGGCATAGTTAAAGTGGCTAGTGATACATGTATTACATAAGGATGCAGTCGATGATATAGAGTACAGTATATACGTATGCATATGAGATGAATAATGTAGGGTATGTAACATAATATAAGGTAGCATTCTTTAAAGTGGCTAGTGATATATTTACATCATTTACCATCAATTCCCATTATTAAAGTGGCTGGAGTTGAGTCAGTGTCAGTGTCAGTGTGTTGGCAGCAGCCACTCAATGTTAGTGGTGGCTGTTTAACAGTCTGATGGCCTTGAGATAGAAGCTGTTTTTCAGTCTCTCGGTTCCAGCTTTGATGTACCTGTACTGACCTCGCCTTCTGGATGGTAGCGGGGTGAACAGGCAGTGGCTCGGGTGGTTGATGTCCTTGATGATCTTTATGGCCTTCCTGTAACATCCTGGAGGGCAGGTAGTTTGCCCCCGGTGATGCGTTGTGCAGACCTCACTACCCTCTGGAGGGCCTTACATTTGTGGGCGGAGCAGTTGCCGTACCAGGCGGTGATACAGCCCGCCAGGATGCTCTCGATTGTGCATCTGTAGAAGTTTGTGAGTGCTTTTGGTGACAAGCCAAATTTCTTCAGCCTCCTGAGGTTGAAGAGGCGCTGCTGTGCCTTCTTCACGATGCTGTCTGTGTGAGTGGACCAATTCAGTTTGTCTGTGATGTGTATGCCGAGGAACTTAAAACTTGCTACCCTCTCCACTACTGTTCCATCGATGTGGATTAGGGGGGTGTTCCCTCTGCTGGTTCCTGAAGTCCACAATAATCTCCTTAGTTTTGTTGACGTTGAGTGTGAGGTTATTTTCCTGACACCACACTCCGAGGGCCCTCACCTCCTCCCTGTAGGGCCGTCTCGTCGTTGTTGGTAATCAAGCCTACCACTGTTGTGTCGTCCACAAACTTGTGTGTGTGTGTGTGTGTGTGTGTGTGTGTGTGTGTGTGTGTGTGTGTGTGTGTGTGTGTTTGGTTGGTTGGTTGCATATGTGTATTTCAAAGCTGGGGTCAATTCAAATTGACGGCATTCAATTCAGGAAGTAAACTTATATGACAATAAAAACATAATGTAAGAAACTGCAACTATTTTACACACACACACACACACACACACACACACACACACACACACACACACACACACACACACACACACACACACACACACACACACACACACACACACACACACACACACACACACACACACACACACACACTCACTCACTCACTCACTCACTCACTCACTCACTCACTCACTCACTCACTCACTCACCACCACCACTCACCACCACTCACCACACCACCACCACTCACCACCACTCACTCACACACCACCACACACTATCATAGTGCCTCCAGGATGGGAGGCATTATGATAGGAAATATACACCATTCAGGAAAGTTGTATAATTAAAACAAAAACAAAATGTTGGGGATGCTCATAGAAAATGTTAAGTTTTTGCAAGTCCCCAGGATGTAGGGAGATGCAGTCAAAACCGTCCAGTGGAAAGAAAACAACCCACAGTCTATGGATTAGGAGATCACTGCACCATCCATCCACAAGTTAGCAAGGCTCTAATTATTACATCAACTTAACCTTACAGTTGTTTTTCTATTTTAACCCTGTCCCATATTTTAACCTTTTCACGCATAAGTTCCAAATATCTCTAACGGTCCCCCCAGAGTGAGCTATTTTTATGTGCCAGAATGCACTCACTCTTCCAGAAAAAGATTGTTACGCAACAAGAAACTGCACTGCCCTCAAACCAAGGCACACTGCCTGCTAATTATCTATACACTATGTTTCAACTTGCCAATTAAAAATGATTTTCAAACAAGTTTTAATTGAGGTGTGTTTCACCTCCTCATTAATTCACATAGAAGTAGCCCATGTCCTTATGGCAGACAATGTACGTTTGAGGTATTACGATGAGCCGGACAAACTTCCCTCTTCGATGAGAGCCGATGAGAGCCCAAGCACATCCCCAGTGTTTCCCCAGGCCCAGTATGAAGACATTTGTCTCTGTGCTGCTGTGATGTTTGTTGCTACTTGGCTACCTGCCAAATGTTTCGTTTTTTACTTTTAATAACTGTTTAATCATAACTCTGCATTTAAAAAAAATCTAACAACATCTTAGTTTTGTCCTCGCTCAACTTTTTTCATTGAACTTCTGGACAGCCGAATAAGCTAAGTAGTAACATTAACGCTATGCCATCTAATTGAAGTCACTGTACAATACAGGAGAACTATCGCCTGAGGATAATCTGAGTTGCAAGCCAAGCTTCAGACACAATCGTTAGGCAAGGGCAATTTAGGTGTACTGTAGGAAAGGATGAAACAGTGTCTGTGCCACCTGTAAGTACATATAATGGTGTAAATCCCACCGCACAGTCCCCACAGCGGGACAATTTTCTCAATGCTTCTGTAAAGAAATGCTGTCAGCATGCTCAACCGTATCACGCCCTGACCATAGTAAGCTGTTTATTCTCTGTGTTGGTTGGGGCGTGATAGTGACTTGGGGGGTCATCTAGGTTTTTTGTATTTCTATGTTGGCCTGACATGGTTCCCAATCAGAGACAGCTGTTTATCGTTGTCTCTGATTGGGGATCATTATTAGGCAGCCATTTCCCCTTTGTGTTTCGTGGGATCTAGTCTACATTGAGTTGCCTGAGTGCACACCAGTTGCGTCACGTTTTGTTTGTACTTGTTAATTTTGTTTCAGTTTATTAAAATAATGTGGAACTCTATCCACTCTGCACCTTGATCTACTCATTTCGACAAGCGTGACAAACCGGTGTCACTCATTCAGCCGACAGAAACTTTCAACCGGTTTTCAACGAGTCGGAGTCAGAGGCCAAGTCTTCTCAGGTCTCTCCTCCACTCGTTACTGGGTCTGCTCTGCCGAAGCCTCCCACCATTAGCTTGGACAAACTGAAAACCCTTGTCATTGGCAACTCCATTACCCGCAATATTAGACTTAAAAATAATCATTCAGCAATCATCCACTGTTTACCAGGGGGCAAGGCTACCGACGTACAGGCTGATCTGAAGATGGTGCTGGCTAAGGCTAAAACTGGCGAGTGTAGAGAGTATAGGGAAAATGTTATCCAAGTCGGTACCAAATATTTTAGGATTAAAGAGTCAGAGGATGAAACCCAATTTCTGTGACTCACCCACAAACAGGACCAAGCCTGGCAAGCTGAAGAGTGATGGACTCCATCATAGCTGGAGGGGTGCTCTCATCTTATCTATCAACATAGACAGGGGTCTAAATACTCTACCTCCACAATGAGAGAGGGTGCAGGCCAAGTAGCAGGCTGTTAGGCTGTTAGGCAGCCTGCCAGCTTAGTGGAGTCTGCCAGTCATACCTGGATCTACTTCTCTCCCATGGAATACATATTGTCCATCTAAATGTTTTTCCTCATAATTCTGGACTATGGGACCACCGTTTTATTATGTTTGTAAACACAACAAATAATCTGCTCAGACCCCAACCAAGGATTATCAAAAACGGTAAATTCTCGGACAACCCGAAAATTCCAAGATGCCCTTCCAGACTCCCTCCACCTACCCAAGGACAAATTAGTACAAACATCTGTTAACCACCTAATCGAGGATCTAAATGTAATCTTGCGTATTACCCTAGATGCAGTCGCACCTCTAAAAACACAAACATTTGTTACAAGAGGTTAGCTCTCTAGTATACAGAAAATACCTGAGCCCTGAAGCAAGTTTCCAGAAAATTTGAACTGAAATGGCACTCCACCAAACTGGAAGTCTTCTGACTAGCTTGGAAAGACAATACCGTGCAATATCGAAAAGCCCTCACTGCTGCTCGATCAGCCTACTTTTCCAAACTGTTTGAAGAGAATAAACAATCCAAAATGTATTTTTGATACTTTCGCAAAGCTAACTAAAAAGCAGAATTCCCAAAGAGAGGATTGCCTTCACCTCAGCAGTGATGAATTCATTAACTTCTTTGACGAAAAGATCATGATCATTAGAAAGAAAATTACAGACTCCTCTTTGAATCTGCTTATTTCTCCAAAACTCAGTTGTCCTGAGTCTGCACAGAACTGCCAGGACTGCCAAGATCAATGGAGACACTAGAGTTTTTGAATCCTGTATCTCTCGAAACATTTACAAAAATAGTCATGGTCTTTAAACCTTCCAGCTGCCTATTCTAACTAAAGCACTGAAAGAGTTGCTTCCTGTGCTCGGCCCTCCTATGTTGACCATAATAAATGGCTCACTATCCTTCAGATGTGCACCAAACTCACTAAAAGTGGCAGTAATAAAGTCTCTCCTGAATATTTATACAAAGTTGTTGCTCAGCAACTTTCTGAAAACAAATAATGTACACAAAACACTGCTGTCTGGTTTTAGACCCCATCATAGTACTGAGATTGCACTCGTGAAGGTGGTAAGTGACCACCTTAATGACGTCAGAACAAGACTCTGCATCTGTCCTCGTGCTCCTAGTCCTTAGTGGCACCTTTGACATCATCGTTCTCCACATTATTTTGGAGAGATTGGAAACACGAATTGGTCTACACTGACAAGTTATTGCCTGGTTTAGATCTTATCTGTCAGAAAGATATCAGTTCATCTCTATGGATGGTTTGTCCATCCATAAATCAATTGTACGTTTTGGTGTTCCTCGAGGTTCCGTTTTGGACCTCTATTGTTTTCACTATATTTTCATTCGGAAATACAATGTCAACTTTCACTGCTATACGGACAACACAAAGCTGTACATTGATGAAAGATGGTGAAGCCCCAAAATTGCCTACCCTGGAAGCCTGTGTTGAAGACATAAGGAAGTGGATGGTGGCAAACGTTTTACTTTTAATTTCAGAGAAAACAGTGATGCGAGTTCTAGGTGACAAGAAACAAAGAGATCTGTTGTTTGATCTGACATTTCATCTTGATGGTTGTACAGTCAACTTAAATTAAACTGTGTAGGACCTCTGCATTGCTCTGGACCCTGATCTCTCTTATGACGAACGTATCAAGAACATTTTCCCATTTTCTTAATATTGCAAAAATCCTAAACTTTTTGTCCAAAAAACAAATTCATGCTTTTGTCACTTCTAGATTAGACTACTGCAATGCTCTACTCTCCCGGTCCCCAGACAAAGCACTAAATAAACTTTAGATTGTGCTAAATACGGCTGCTAGAACCTTGACTAAATGTGATCCTATTACTCCAGGGCTGATTTCATGGTTTTACTGCTGACCTACAAAGCATTACATGAACTTGCTCCTACATATCTCTCCGATTTGGTCCTGCTTACATACCTACATGTATGCTAGTCACAAAATGCTGGACTCCTTATTGTCCCTAGAATTGATAAGAAAACAGCTGGAGGCAGGCCTTTCTCCTATAGAGCTCAATTGTTATAGAATAGTCTGCCTATTCATGTGAGAGACGCAGACTCCGTCTCAACCTTTAACTCTTTACTGAAGACTAATCTCTTCAGTAGGTCCTATGATTGAGTGTAGTCTGGCTCAGGGTTGCGAAGGTGAACGGTAATGCATTGCAGTGACGAATCGCCCTTGCTGTCTCTGCCTGGCCGGCTCCCATCTCTCCACTGCGATTCTCTGCCTCTGACCCTATTACGGGGGCTGAGTCACTGGCTTACTGGTGCTCTTTTTTGCTATACTCCACTTGAGTGGGTTGAGTCACTGAAGCTATCTTCCTGTCCGGTTTTACCCCCCCTCGGGCTTGTGCGGTGGAGGAGATCTTCGTGGGCTAAAATCAGCCTTGTCTCAGAGTACTAAATTGGTAGTCTGTTGATATCCCTCTAGTGGTGTGAGGGCTGTGCTTTGGCAAAGTGGGTGGGGTTAAATCCTACCTGGTTTGTCTTATCCACTTGGCCATGTCCGGGGGTATCGTCGGACAGGGCCACAGTGTCCCCTGACCACCCCCACCCCCCATCTCAACCTCCAGTATTTGTGCTGCAATTGTCTATGTCTCGGGGTGCTAGGGTCAGTTTGTCCTTTCTGTTCAAATTCTCCTGTTTTGTCTGGTGTCCTGTGTGAACTTAAGTATGCTCCCTCTAATTCTCCCATCTCTCTCTCTCTCTCTCTCTCTCTCTCTCTCCCTCTCTCTCTCTCTCTCTCTCTCTCTCTCTCTGAGGACCTGCGCCATAGGACCATGCCCCAGGACTACCTAGCCTGATGACTCCTTGCTGTCCCTATTCCACCTGGTCATGCTGATGATTCAGTTTCTGCTGTTTTGCCTGCGGCTATGGAACCCTGACCTGTTCACCAGACATGCTACCTGGTCCCGAAACTGCTGTTATCAACTGCTGTTATCAACCATCTCAATCTCTCTGCCTACCTCCTCTCTCTCCAGCGCACCTTCTGTCTCAACCTCTCAATGCTCGGCTATGAAAAGCAGTACTGACCTGTTGCACTATCTACAACCACTGTGATTATTATTTTACCCTGCTGGTCATCTATGAATGTTTGAACATATTGAAGATTTTATAATCTCCACCCGGCACAGCCAGAAGAGGACTGACCACCCCTCAAGAGCCTGGTTCCTCTCTAGGCTTCTTCCTAGGTTCTCCAAGTCATTGTGCTTCTACATCTGCATTGTTTGGGGTTTTAGGATGGACGTCTGTATAAGCACTTTGTGACATTTGCTAATGTAATAATGGCTTTATAAATGATTGATTTGCCCATCTCCAGTCAGAACATAACCTGGACAAACTTTTTCCCACTGGCGCATTTTCCGGCTGGTGCTCCCATTTCCTTCATTATTGTTTTCCTAATAATAACTTTGGACGTGTGCATTCCTATCAAAGGAAGTGCCTTATTACATTATCATAATATTATTTATGTTTGTAATTTTCTGATGACTAATTTCCATGTTCTATTTGTGTGCTGTTCTAATAACCAATTTCTGTGTTCTATTTGTGTGCTGTTCTAATAACCAATTTCTGTGTTCATGTAAGTGACTGATTTAATGAATGCTCACTTATCAGTATCTGCAATATGGCAGTACGCCCAGAAATTGTTTTGAGAACGAAAGATATCTCAGTTTCAAGGTCTCAGCTTAGAGAGAAGAAGCCTCGTGAGGTATTGTTCCATCACATGTTATGAACTAGTATTGATCGGTCACATGAATGAAACAAAACGGTAATCATTAATGAATTGTGCTAAATCATGCAAATATAACTTGTCTGTGTATAGCCGTATATAAGACTACTGCTGGGACTGCCCAGGCAGAGCTCCTGATTGACATATGCACTATGGTGCATTGAGTTGGTTGGAACCTCTCCAGCTCGCTGACAAATAAACAAAGATTAATTTAAGATTGACTTTGTGTCCCTGTGTAAGAATGTCCATGACAACTCCAATATTCAGGTTGAAGAACCAATTTCGGTGTTTTAGAGTACTAGATTTCTGTTTTAAAACACATTCTTTGTATTAAAACACTTACATTGGGTTTACATTCAAACACTCTCCAAACACCAGATGTCAGCTTAGGTGCACTACTTTTCATGGTTTCATTAAACAGTCATAGTGTTTTGAGACCTTCTATTTTCACAGTGTGGTTGTTCAAACCCTACATGAATATTGAAATATGGGTTATGCATATTAATACGTTGTCAGTCTTTTCATGATGTTTTTTTCTCCAGTAAAACTCGTTTTTGTTGTTCAACCACTACCAATACTTGAAATAAAGAGAAAACCATGACATGTAGTCCAATGTCTTTTCTTGCTGTTGTATGTTCAAACAGTATGTTGTATAGAGAAGCTTGCCTCAATCTATGTCCAGATCCAGTTATGATATTGGCAAATAATGTTCAACAATGTTTGTGTGTGTGGTTTCTGAAAGTGTAGAATACAGAGGAATAGTTAGAATACAATGTCAGCAATAAAACAATATTACAAGGAAGTAACATAATAACACTGCTATAAAGTTGATAAGTTGCCATCACAAAATCACGATTATGAATGATATAACAGTAAGAAACAGTAACTGTTCAGCAGGGTAGAACAGAGCTATGCTGAACAGGCCAACTGAAACAGGCAACGGTCATGATAATGGCCAACACAAGATAATGCTTGTCTGACACCATTATCATTGTTTTACAAAGTTAATAGAAGAATGTAGCTAGCTACATAAGCACAATTAAGTACAACAACATAACGGTTATGAAATTAGTTTCATAACTTGTGTGTGTCCGCGGATATAAAGGAATACTCACAGAATACATTATGCTCCGTACATACAGTTGAAGTTGGAAGTTAACATACACTTAGGTTGGAGTCATCAAAACTCATTTTTCAACCACTCCACAAATTTCTTGTTAGCAAACTATAGTTTTGGCAAGTCGGTTAGGACATCTACTTTATGCATGTAATTTAAAAATAAATAATCCGAAAATTGTTTTCAGACAGATTATTTCACTTATAATTCACTGTATCACAATTCCAGTGGGTCAGAAGTTTACATACACTAAGTTGACTGTGTCTTTAATTAAACAACTTGGAAAATTCCAGAAAATGTCATGGCTTTAGAAGCTTCTGTTAGGCTCATTGACATAATTCGATTCAATTGAAGGTGTACCTGTGGATGTATTTCAAGGCCTACCTTCAAACTCAGTGCATCTTAGCTTGTCATCATGGGAAAATGAAAAGAAATCAGGCAAGACCTTAGAAAAAAAATGTAGACCTCCACAAGGCTGGTTCCTCAATTTCCAAACGCCTGAAGCCTGAACGCCTGAACCCCTCTGCATCTTCCTGCTTCCAAATGCCGGCATCCCCTTCCTGTTTGACCAGACTGTGCCACAGGCCCCTAATGTGGTTTGAGAGCAGATGCTAAAAGAGTGTGGGGTTGCTGTACCAATTGTCCACCTACAAAGTGTGGCCCTTCCCAAGATGAGGAGCCAGCATGGTCATCACATCATCACATCACCAGACACACCATCACATCACCAGACACACCAAGCCCCTCATAATGTTGGATGTCAGTGGTGGACCCTGTGTAGACTATAATTGCCTGGACAACTACAATCTTCACGTGGCACATAAAAAAATCAAATCAAATCAAATGTATTTATATAGCCCTTCATACATCATCTGATATCTCAATGTGCTGTACAGAAACCCAGCCTAAAACCCCAAACAGCAAGCAATGCAGGTGTAGAAGCAAGGTGGCTAGGAACAACTCCCTAGAAAGGATAAAACCTAGGAAGAAACCTAGAGAGGAACCAGGCTATGTGGGGTGACCAGTCCTCTTCTGGCTGTGCCGGGTGGAGATTATAACAGAACATGGCCAAGATGTTAAAATGTTCATAAATGACCAGCATGGTCCAATAATAATAAGGCAGAACAGTTGAAACTGGAGCAGCAGCACGGCCAGGTGGACTGGGGACAGCATGGAGTCATCATGTCAGGCATGGTCCTAGGGCTCAGGTCCTCCGAGAGAGAGAAAGAAAGAGAGAAAGAGAGAATTAGAGAGAGCATACTTAAATTTACACAGGATACTGGATAGGACAGGAGAAGTACTCCCGATATAACAAACTGACCCTAGCCCCCCGACACATAAACTACTGCAACATAAAACACTGGAGGCTGAGACAGGAGGGGTCAGGGGACACTGTGGCCCCATCCGATGACATCCCCCGGACAGGGCCAAACAGGAAGGATATAACCCCACCCACTTTGCCAAAGCACAGCCCCCACACCACTAGAGGGATAACTTCAACCACCAACTTACCATCCTGAGACAAGGCCGAGTATAGCCCACAAAGATCTCCGCCACGATACAACCCAAGGGGAGGCGTCAACCCAGACAGGAAGATCACATCAGTGACTCAACCCACTCAAGTGACGCACCCCTCCTAGGGACGGTATGAAAGAGCCCAGTAAGCCAAACAAAGAACTTGACCCCAAACCTGTGCCATTTGGAGAGAATATATATACAATATATATATATATATATACATATATATATATATATATATATACATATATATACATATATATATTGAACCTCAGAGACTCGTCAATGCATAGGTCATTGAATGGCACAAGAACTCGACCAGACGCTGATGACAGGATGGTAAGAACATTTCACATTTTCAAAAGGTTCTACTGACTATGATGAACTAATGCTAAGCTAATTGCCAGAGCCGTGTTTGTTGACATCATACAATGCATTCTGGGTGTCATGTAAACGTCTGTCAGACCAAAGATACTATAACAAAACGAGGTGAAGGGATGGTTCACTAGTCTTTTGAGGAAATTTCCGGAAGTGAATGATGGTACAGTAGACGACATCATCTGGAGCTGTAAAACAGACGTGTATCCAAGGATGTGAGACAGTGATATCTTATTGCCCCATATAGTAGACCAGCTATCTCTATATAGTGCACAAGTCAAGTCGTGAACTATAAAGGGAATGGGTTGCAATTTCAGATTTGTCCATGTCTTACTACTCCTCCTGCAGTCCCTGTTAACTTGGAGCTACTACTAATTATCATTAAGAGCCTTATCATCAACTTCTTAGACTCCTGGGGGCATCAAGCCTATCTCTGTTCTCCTCTATTCCAAGCAGGCTCACATCACATACAGTCTCTATACAGCAAACATATTCACATCAAGGGCTGGAGGGACAAAGTACTGCTGCCTTTCTTTTCACTTCAATTCATGTCACTGACAGGCTAGAGAGTCTACTCACCTGTCTACTCCCAATCAATCAGAGTGAAAGATTGCACAATGTCTGAATGACCCGGGAGTATTGTAATTTCGGCTAGTGAGTGTATGGGTGAGCATGTATGAGTGCTGTTCTTGCTACTGAAACTCTTGACATTCACATTTTAGCAGACTCTCTTATCTAGAGAGACTTACAGTCATGTGTGGATGCATTTTCATATCTGTTCATACTGGTCCATCATGGGAATCAAACACACAACCCTGGCATTAGTGCCATGCTCTACCAACTCTGCCATGCTCTTACAACTGAGCCACACGGGACCTCTAATGGTTGCTAATGGTACTGAATAGACAGACTGGAATGGACCAAGTAGCTGTATATGTGTGTGTGGGAGTGTGTGTACAGTAATTTGTGATGTGTGTGGTTGAGAGTGTGACTCATTACTGTGCAATGCCAAGGCCAGTGCTAACTAAATGTGATGTATATTGTTAAAAATGTGACGAGTGTGTGTGCCAAGACATGCAATCACGCACTCTCATGCATTAATTAGCTTGTTTCATAGAAATAACGGACTTTTCAAATGGATTGACAGAAGTCCACGGTAAGTCTATTCCAATAAATATAATAAAGGGGGAGAACAGCAAAATATGGAGGTGTCTTATTGTGTCTATAACTCTACAACTCAGCCTGAGAAGGTACTGTATAAATTGAGAAGGTACTGTAAGGTACTGTATAACACTGTCTTAAATTGATTTAACAACCTCTCAACTCAGTCAGTTTAAAAAAGAAAGCTATGAAAACAAGCATAATGTGAAACCAAGGATGAATGTAAATTCAAGGCACTGTGATGTGGTATAGCTCTGCTGTAATAGTCCGTTGATAATTGATTTCTGATAAAAGGCTCTGATCTCCCACTCTATCTCCCATTCAGCCTCTATTAACCCGTGTTTAACAAAACACTCTGGACTGACAATAAACCTGACCCTCTTCTTCATAAAATGCTTTAGAGGAATGCGTCTGTTTATATGAGGGTAATTACAGTAATAATGGACCCCCCTCCCTTTCTCTCTCTCCTCACTGTCTCTCTCTCTCTTCCTCTCTGTCATATTCCTAAAAATATTTAACCTCCACACATTAACAAGTCCAATAGCTCAAATGAAAGATAAACATCTTGTTAATCTACCCAGCAAGTCAGATTTCTAAAATGTTTTACGGCGAAAACATAGCACATATTTATATTAGTTCACCACCAAAACAAAAGGCAAGCGGCGGCCATTTTGTCCCAGAAAAAATACAATTTAAAAGTAGGATTAAAAAATAAATAATTCACTAACCTTTTGAAAATCTTCATCAGATGACAGTAATATTACATGTTACACAGTACATTTTTTTTTTTTTCAATAATATGCCATTTATATCCATAAATCTCGGTTGACGACATTTAAAAAAAAAAATGCTACTCAAATGTCAGGAGAAATGATGATAGCTCCGACAGATAACGTCAGATAACAAGCAATAAACATGACTAAATATACATGTTCTACATATATTTACAAAGATACACTTCTTCTTAATGCAACCGCTGTATTACATTTATTTTTAACGTTACAGACATCGTTCACTGGGCTATACTATGAGTCAGCGCTCAGATATTAGCAGTATGTCTCCTCTACGTTTGGAGTCCACAGAAACACCAAATAACCACATAAATATTCCCTTACCTTTGATGTTCTTCCATCAGAAGACGTAGAAGGAGTCATACTTACCCAATACATAGTTTGGTTTCACGTTGTGTGTCTCTGTATCAGCACATGTTAACAGCTTCGGCTGAAATGCATCCAAAATGACTTCTGGTCCAGCACTCTTGCGCATCAAAACTTCCAATTTACATATTATATGTCCACTAAACTGGTCAAACAATGTGAAAAATCGAGCTTTATGATGTTTTTAGCATGTAGAATAAAGATCAGCGCGAACAGGCAATCCGGCTTCAAATGCTGGATCATGGAAGGGCTCCGGGCAGCCGAGCGGAAATGGAGGAAAACTCGCCTCCCTGCGGACCTGGCATCCTTTCACTCCCTCCTCTCTACATTTTCCTCCTCTGTCTCTGCTGCTAAAGCCATTTTCTACCACTCTAAATTCCAAGCATCTGCCTCTAACCCTAGGAAGCTCTTTGCCACCTTCTCCTCCCTCCTGAATCCTCCTCCCCCTCCCCCCTCCTCCCTCTCTGCAGATGACTTCGTCAACCATTTTGAAAAGAAGGTCGACGACATCCGATCCTCGTTTGCTAAGTCAAACGGCACCGCTGGTTCTGCTCACACTGCCCTACCCTGTGCTCTGACCTCTTTCTCCCCTCTCTCTCCAGATGAAATCTCGCGTCTTGTGACGGCCGGCCGCCCAACAACCTGCCCGCTTGACCCTATCCCCTCCTCTCTTCTCCAGACCATTTCCGGAGACCTTCTCCCTTACCTCACCTCGCTCATCAACTCATCCCTGACCGCTGGCTACGTCCCTTCCGTCTTCAAGAGAGCGAGATTTGCACCCCTTCTGAAAAAACCTACACTCGATCCCTCCGATGTCAACAACTACAGACCAGTATCCCTTCTTTCTTTTCTCTCCAAAACTCTTGAACGTGCCGTCCTTGGCCAGCTCTCCCGCTATCTCTCTATGAATGACCTTCTTGATCCAAATCAGTCAGGTTTCAAGACTAGTCATTCAACTGAGACTGCTCTTCTCTGTATCACGGAGGCGCTCCGCACTGCTAAAGCTAACTCTCTCTCCTCTGCTCTCATCCTTCTAGACCTATCGGCTGCCTTCGATACTGTGAACCATCAGATCCTCCTCTCCACCCTCTCCGAGTTGGGCATCTCCGGCGCGGCCCACGCTTGGATTGCGTCCTACCTGACAGGTCGCTCCTACCAGGTGGTGTGGCGAGAATCTGTCTCCTCACCACGCGCTCTCACCACTGGTGTCCCCCAGGGCTCTGTTCTAGGCCCTCTCCTATTCTCGCTATACAACAAGTCACTTGGCTCTGTCATAACCTCACATGGTCTCTCCTATCATTGCTATGCAGATGACACACAATTAATCTTCTCCTTTCCCCCTTCTGATGACCAGGTGGCGAATCGCATCTCTGCATGTCTGGCAGACATATCAGTGTGGATGACGGATCACCACCTCAAGCTGAACCTCGGCAAGACGGAGCTGCTCTTCCTCCCGGGGAAGGACTGCCCGTTCCATGATCTCGCCATCACGGTTGACAACTCCATTGTGTCCTCCTCCCAGAGCGCTAAGAACCTTGGCGTGATCCTGGACAACACCCTGTCGTTCTCAACTAACATCAAGGCGGTGGCCCGTTCCTGTAGGTTCATGCTCTACAACATCCGCAGAGTACGACCCTGCCTCACACAGGAAGCGGCGCAGGTCCTAATCCAGGCACTTGTCATCTCCCGTCTGGATTACTGCAACTTGCTGTTGGCTGGGCTCCCTGACTGTGCGATTAAACCCCTACAACTCATCCAGAACGTCGCAGCCCGTCTGGTGTTCAACCTTCCCAAGTTCTCTCACGTCACCCCGCTCCTCCGCTCTCTCCACTGGCTTCCAGTTGAAGCTCGCATCCGCTACAAGACCATGGTGCTTGCCTACGGAGCTGTGAGGGGAACGGCACCTCAGTACCTCCAGGCTCTGATCAGGCCCTACACCCAAACAAGGGCACTGCGTTCATCCACCTCTGGCCTGCTCGCCTCCCTACCACTGAGGAAGTACAGTTCCCGCTCAGCCCAGTCAAAACTGTTCGCTGCTCTGGCCCCCCAATGGTGGAACAAACTCCCCCACGACGCCAGGACAGCGGAGTCAATCACCACCTTCCGGAGACACCTGAAACCCCACCTCTTTAAGGAATACCTAGGATAGGATAAGTAATCCTTCTCACCCCCCATTTAAGATTTAGATGCACTATTGTAAAGTGACTGTTCTACTGGATGTCATAAGGTGAATGCACCAATTTGTAAGTCGCTCTGGATAAGAGCATCTGCTAAATGACTTAAATGTAAATGTAAATGTAAAAAGACGTACTCCAAATCGGCCGCGCGCAATAGAGTGCCTGTTTTTCAGAGGGACACGAGCAATTTCGCCCGCCAAACGTGCAGGGCTCGTGGGATTCTCACAATGAACGTGCCATTTGAAAGCTGACATCGCGCTGAACAGATAGAGACTGTTCCTGGATCGGTAGCTGCCTGGGAGGGGTGGGGGCCATGACGTCAAAGTTGACCCAACTTTTCTCTTCACAAGAGAGAGTTTGGGAGAAAGGCTGCCCTGAGAGTTCTGATTTACATACAGACATTTAAACGGTTTTAGAAACTTTAGAGTGTTTTCTATTCAATAATAATTTTTATATGCATATATTAGCAATTTTGGAAAAAAATATTTTCAGTTTACTATGGGTACGCACTTTCTCCAACGGGGGCAGTATAGAGGGGGAGCTCTAAGAGGTTTGAGCGTTTTTCCCCATTCACTTTCTGCTCTCTGCGTCTGACTCCACACCCATCACTCACCCGGCATTACAGAAGCCCGCACCACCATATGGAGTCAGCAGGAGCAGCGACCACCCCTCTCCCCACGATGGAGGAGAGAGTCCTTCATCATTCGTCCATCCTCCATCGCATCGGATCAGCGATGGATCAAATGATGGAGAGGATGGTCTGTTGGGAGAGGAGTGGTCTCCCTACTACCCCACATACCCTCCCACCAGCAACTCTACCATCTCCTCCAGCGGGATCCGGTGCCAACGCTCTGCGTATCACGCCTCCGAGGGAGTACGATGGAGCGGCGGCGGGGTGCCAGGGATTCCTGTTACAACTAGAGCTCTACCTGGCCATCATCCGGCCGGCTCCCTCGGACGAGGAGAACGTGAGTGTCCTCGTCTCCTGCCTGACGGGTAGGGGCCTTGAGTGGGCCAATGCCATCTGGAACGGGTCCGAATCAGCGAAGGGCCACTACCCAGAGTTCACCCGCCGTTTCCGGGCCGTGTTCGATCATCCTCCGGAGGGCCGAGCGACGGGTGAGAGGTTGTTCCATCTCCGGCAGAGGACGAGGAGCGCGCAGGACTTTGCGCTGGAATTCCAGACCTTGGCCGCTGGAGCGGGGTGGAACGACAGGGCCCTGATAGACCATTACAGGTGTAGCCTAAGAGAGGACGTCCTCAGGAAGCTGGCGTGTCGGGATACTACGCTCAGCTTGGATGAGCGACATGTCAATCCGCCTAGACCATCTGCTGGCTGCTCGCGGACGTTCTGAAAGGGTCCTGTCAGTTCCACCTCCTGGCTCCCCCGCTCCCATCCCGATGGAGCTAGGAGGGGCTGCATCTAGGGAGACCGGAGGAGGAGGCTCCTCCTGTACCCATTGTGGCCGGAGAGGGCACACTTCCGGTCGGTGCTGGAGGAGTCCATCTGGGAGTCGAGAGGGCAGGCAGAACACTCCTCGGTCACCCCAGGTGAGTCAGCACCACACTCGCCCAGAGCTTCCTGTTGGTCACATGTTTTTGTTAATTTGTTTCCCCTCTCTCCAGCATAAGCCTCTAGTCGATTCAGGCGCAGCGGGGCATTTTATAGATCGCGGACTCGCCCAGAGGTTGAGGATTCCCGTTAAGGTCAGGGCTGGTCAGGGAGGCCACGATTCCTCTGGAGATGATTACGCGGGGAATCATAAGGAGCGGATTAGTCTATTCCTTATCGATTCACCTGCTTTTCTGGTGGTGCTGGGGATTCCCTGGCTGGCTATTCACAATCCTAGGATTTATTGGAGACAGGGAGCTCTCCAGGGGTGGTCTGATGAGTGTTCAGGCAGGTGTTTAGGAGTTTCCATCGGGTGCAGACCAGGTTTCCACCGAGTATGCCGATTTGGCTATCGCCTTCAGTAAGAAGAAGGCGACCCTATTACCACCCCATCGACAGGGGGATTGCGTGATAAACCTCCAGGTAAACTCTGCACTACCCAGGAGTCACGTGTATCCTTTGTCCCAGGAGGAAACGTTGGCTATGGAGACATATGTCATGGAAGCCCTAGGACAGGGTTACATTCAGCCCTCCATGTCACCCGTCTCTTCGAGTTTCTTTTTCGTGAAGAAAAACGAGGGTGGTTTGCGTCCATATATTGATTATCGGGGTCTAAATTCCATCACTGTGGGTTTTAGTTACCCACTACCTCTAATCGCTACGGCGGTGGAATCATTTCACGGCGGGGTGCAATTCTTCCCGAAATTGGACCTCAGGAGCGCGTATAATCTGGAGGGAGATGAGTGTAAAACCGTGTTTAGTTCCACATCTGGCCATTATGAGTACCTCGTCATGCCGTACGGGTTAAAGAATGCTCCAGCCATCTTTCAATCCTTTGTTGATGAGATTCTCAGAGACCTGCACGGACAGGGTGTAGTGGTGTATATTGACGACATCTTGATCTACTCCGCTACACGAGCTGCGCATGTGTCTCTGGTGCGCAAGGTTCTTGGGCGACTGCTGGAGCATGACCTGTACGTGAAGGCGGAGAAATGTGTGTTTTCCAAACGAGCCGTTTCCTTCCTGGGTTATCGCATTTGCACCTTGGGGGTGGTAATGGGGGGTGACCTCGCCAAGGCCGTGCATAATTGGCTGACTACGACCACGGTAAAGGAGGTGCAGTGGTTCTTAGGGTTTGCCAATTACTACCGGAAGTTTATCCGGGGCTTTGGTCAAGTAGCGGCTCCTATTACCTCACTGCTGAAGAGGGGGACAGTGGTTTTGCAATGATCAGAGGCGGATGGAGCTTTCCGTCGTTTGAAGGCGCTGTTCACCGCCGCGCCAGTGTTGGCACACCCGGACCCTTCTTTGGCATTCATAGTAGAGGTGGATGCATCCGAGGCTGGTGTTGGAACGGTGCTCACACAGCACTCGGGTACGCCCCAGAAGCTCCACTCCTGTGCTTGTTTTTCAAAGAAGCTCGGGCCCGCGGAGCGGAATTATGATGTGGGGGATAGGGAGCTGTTGGCCATGGTTAAGGCCCTGAAGGTGTGGAGACACCGGCTTGAGGGGGCTAAGCACCCTTTCCTCATCTGGATTGACCAACGTAACCTGGAGTATATCCGTTCAGCTAGGAGACTGAATCCTCGTCAGGCAAGGTGGGCCATGTATTTCACCCGATTTCGTTAAACAATCTCGTATCGACCAGGTTCCCTCAATACTAAGGCCAACGTGCTGTCCCGCCTATACGACACTGATGACCGGTCCATCGATCCTACGGGAGGTATGGGAGGTGGACGCGGACATCGAGCGGGCACTAGGGGAGGAACCTCCGCCTCCACTGTGCCCGGAGGGACGTAGGTACGTGCCGATCGCTGTTCGTGATTAATTGATTCGGTGGGCTTATAGTCTACCCTCGTCAGGTCAACCGGGTATTTCGAGGACAGTGCGTGGTCTTAGAGGGAAGTACTGGTGGCCTACCTTGTTGAGAGACGTGCGCTTCTATGTCTCCTCCTGTTCGGTGTGCGCCCAGAGTAAGGCTCCTAGGCACTTGCCACGAGGGAAATTACAACCCCTCCCCGTTCCACAATGGGGCCGTGGTCCCATCTATCGGTGGATTTTCTTACGGATCTTCCCCTGTCTCAGGGGAACACGACGATCCTGGTCATTGTGGATCGGTTCTCGAAGTCCTGCCTTCTTATCCCGTTGCTCGGTCTCCCTACAGCCCTGCATTGTTCACCTATGTCTCCCGGCACTACGGGGTGCCCGAGGATTTTGTTTCTGATCGGTGTCCCCAGTTTACATCCCGAGTATGGAAGGCGTTTATGGAGCATCTGGGGGTCTCGGTCAGCCTGACCTCGGGTTATCACCCGGAGAGTAATGGGCAGGTGGAGAGAGTAAACCAGGAAATGGGTAGGTTTCTGTGATCATATTGCCAGGACCGGCCAAGGGAGTGGGCGAGATACATCCCCTGGGTGGAAATGGCCCAGAACTCACTAAGCCACTCCTCTACCAACATGTCACCATTTGACACCACTCTCTCGTTCTCTCTATCATATGTGATTTATCACCTTGAGGCCAAGGGAATTAGCATAATGAGAGCAAAAACACAAATGGCTCCATGATTCTACTGATCACTACTCAGCAGAGAGAAAGAAAGAGAGAGAAAGAGAGAGGGGGGTTGTTATGTGACCATAAAACACAATGTTGGAATAGTCATACATTACACAACATAACAATCAACGGTAACATTATGGTGTCATTGTGGGGACTTGACATGTTATGGGAATGTTAAAGCTACATGACGGTGATGTTATGTCGACATTATGGTGGTGTCATAGGGCCATTACGAGGATGTTATGGGTACACAAATATAACAGAAGTATTATTTATTTAACCAGGTAAGTTGACTGAGAACACATTCTCATTTAACAGGAACAACTTGGGGAATCGTTACAAGGGAGAGGAAGGGGGATGAATGAGCCTATTGTAAGCTGGGGATGATTAGGTGACCATGATGGTACGAGAGCCAGATTGGGAATTTAGCCAGGACACCAGGGTTAACACCCCAACGATAAGTGCCATGGGATCTTTTAGTGAGCACAGAGTCAGGACACCCATTTAACATCCAAAAGAAAGCACCATACACAGGGTAATGTCCCAATCCTTAGCCTGAGTTATTTATTTTAGATCAGAGGAAAGGGTGCCTCCTATTGGCCCTCCAACACCATCTGGTCTCCCATCCAGGGACTGACCAGGACCAACCCTGCTTTGTTTCAGAAACAAGCCAGCAGTGGGATACAGGGTGGTATGCTGCTGATTATTTGGAGAGAACTGCAGTACAGCTCAGTTGAACTCGGCAGGTAGCTTGTCAGGTAGGAGTGTTGGGCAAGTAAGCACAATCCACTAGCCCACAAGGTAATAATCCCTCACCTCTGTGCTTAATTAAGAAAGGCAGTTAACCCCCAACAACTGCTCCCGCACCTCTCTGATGCAGAGGGTTTGGGTTAAATGCGGACGACACATTTTGGTTGAATGCATTCAGTTGATCAACTGACTAGGAATCTCCTCCTTTCTATTCAAATGATTAACCAGTACATCAAGGACGTATACATCATGATGTTGATAATAATTATTCTGTATTCATTGTTTGTCACCCTCTTGCTATTTTTCATGTAAATACTGACAATGGGATTGACTTTTCATTATACTCAAGGTAACAATAATACAAGATCACAAACTGTATTCACTCGTGATATGTAAGACAGACTTTGCATTCTGTCACGTGTGTAAGGACATGTGATTCCGTGCGTAACTCTAGCAGACATACAGTGTGTGTGTGTGCATGTGTGTGCAAGTGTGTACTGTGTACATAAATTGTGTTTGTGTGTGTGCATTTTCTGTGTGTGTGTGTGTGCATGCTTGCTCATTCACACCCACCACATCTGTGTGTGTCTGAGTCTGTGTGTGTTCAGCTTGTGGCTTGACTGACACCCCAGTAAATTAATCTCACACAGAGTGACAGCTCTGGGCTTTTTTACCCTCACTCAATTCATCAGAGAGAGAGAGAGAGAGAGAGAGAGAGAGAGAGAGAGAGAGAGAGAGAGAGAGAGAGAGAGAGAGAGAGAGAGAGAGAGAGAGAGAGAGAGAGAGAGAGAGAGAGAGAGAGAGAGAGAGAGAGAGAGAGAGAGAGAGAGAGAGAGAGAGAGAGAGAGAGAGAGAGAGAGAGAGAGAGAGAGAGAGAAGAAGGGGGAAGGAGATAGGGAAAGCGGGAGGGAGAGAGAGAGAGAGGAAGGCGGGGAAGGAGGTAGGGAGAGAGGGAGGGAGAGAGATAAGGGAGGCGAGAGAGAGGGAAGGAGGTAAGGAGAGAGGGAGAGAGAGAGAGAGGGAAGGAGGTAATGAGAAATGGAGGAACAGAGGGAAGGAGGTAGGGAGAGAGGGAAGGAGGTAGGGAGAGAGGTAGGGAGAGAGGGAGGGACAGAGGGAAGGAGGTAGAGAGAGAGGGAAAGAGGCACGGAGAAAAACAGAATGAGAGGGGGAGGCAAGGACAGAGTTCCATGTTGTTGTTGTTGTTACAGTCATATAAATGATAATGATAAGCAAGGAAAGGAATTTCTGCTGCATGTTCAACCCTTCATCTCCCTGACAAGTTATTCTCTATCTCTGTTTCTCTCTCTTGCTTTTCTCTCATTATAAAAATTGGGCATTCTGAGTGTGCATAAGATTGGCTGCAAAGTCAGGCTTTAATCAGTACATAGGAGATATAATGCAAATTAATAAATGGTGCATTGCAGCCAGTCCATAAATCTATTACAGAAAACAGACTTCATCCAAATAGCTTCTCGTGGTACACACACACACACACACACACACACACACACACACACACACACACACACACACACACACACACACACACACACACACACACACACACACACACACACACACACACACACACACACACACACACACTAAGGTTTTGAAGTGCCTGTCCTATGTCTACGAGTTATTCTACCAAGCGTCATGCGTCTTTTTCTACTGTATTCTACATTGTAAAGGGGTTGCCATGGCAGCTTGGTGGCAAGTAAAATACTTTACTTCATAACAGTACACCTACTGTAAAATAAATATGGTATCAAAGCAAGGGATGTGTACTGTTACACAGCACAATAACATAAAATTGACTGTGTTATGCTGTAAAATAGTCAATCCTACCATGATCAGAATGAATTAATGACATTTATTGAGGGGAGGAGTTTGTATTTCACAGTATTTTATTGTAATTACAAGGGATTGCTGCAAGCAGATTGGCAAAGTGTTTAAACGTTAAAGCATATTAATGAATCTTTGTTGTTTTATAACCCTTGCACTTCTAGAGGCCTTAACAAAGGCTTCCATACTGGTATCAACAAAAGGGCAAAACAGAACAAATGGACATGGCAAAATCCTCAAACATTTAAAGTTTAAGACTTGCTGTCATCCCAATCTGTCACCTATACATTGTTAAATGATGAGACACAGAGGAGTTAAATTAGTACAGCATTCTCACTCACGGGTTCAACAAATTTAGTCTCTCATATGTTAATGAGTCAAAAGGTTTTTGGCGCTACAAAGACATGGTGCAATGTTGAATTCTATGGGGTGGAATTACAGTACCATTCAAAATACAGCAATTTTCCCACAATGCACCATAATTTACAGTATGCTGCATCTATTATTTTTTTTACTGTTGGTAAAACCTATAATTATTGTATAAGTGACAGTTCTTGTTACAATGTATGTAACCGTAGCCTTTATAAATCCAGCTCAAAGACCAGGTGCTCAATCAGTACCGCCGAAGATCAGCGCTATGGCGCATAAAATGTAAGGGACATTTTTCAAGAGAATCAGTTGGGAAGGGGCAACGGCTGAAGTAGATACACTCAAATACTCACACGGACACACACACTGACACACACACACACACACACACACACACACACACACACACACACACACACACACACACACACACACTTTAAGTAAAATCGCAGTCACTTTCGTTTGTTGCCCACAGCCCACAGGGCTCGTCTCCATAGTAACGACAGCCACGATGGTGTCCTTGGCAGAGATGAAGGGATGGCAGGAGAGAGAGAGAATGGAGAGAAAGAGATGGACACCTGTTGAATCGCTCAAAGATTTAAAAAACATTAATTACAAGTACACATTAGGACTGAGACAGACTGAAGGTGGAGTTTTAAAATATTTTTACAAATATAAGGAGTAAAAAAAACTATGTGTTTCTTGACTCAACCAGACAGGAGAGAAAATATAATATATTTGCCAATCACAGGAGGCTGGTGAAGGAGGATGGCTAATAATAAATGATGGAATGGAGTGAATGGAATGGTATCAAACACATGGAAACAATGTGTTTGATACCATTACATGAATTCCGTTCCAGCCATTAATAGTAACCCATCCTCCCCAAATAAGGTGCCACCAGCCGCCTGTGTTGTCAATGCTATGTAGATATTTATCAAATAAGTTAGCATGCTAGTTAGCCTATAGGTACATTAGTTAACCAGGCAGACCTCAGACAAAGCAGGGGTTTAACCATTTTAGTCAGCATTGCCGATTAGCATCACTGATAGCTAATTAGCTCATGCTTAGCTAGCTAGTGTGTGTGTGTGTTTTAGTATTCTTCCTCCGAGGCCCAGATTGCAGATCTGTTATTCTGTAGCTCAGTTGGTAGAGCATGGCGCTTGTAATGCCAGGGTAGTGGGTTCGATTCCCGGGACCACCCATGCGTAGAATTTATGCACACATGAGTAAGTCGCTTTGGATCAAAGCGTCTGCTAAATGGCATATATTATTATTATTATTATTATTAATTTAAATGCATTCCAGGTGACCTCATGAATCTGGTTGAGAGAATGTCAAGCGTGTGCAAAGCTGTCACCAAGGCTAATTGTGGATACTTTGAAGATTCTCAATTATAAAAAATATTTTGATTTGATGAACATTTTTTTGGTTACTATGTGTAAAAATCAATTTTTGCTTTGTAGTTATGGGGTATTGTTTGTCGATTTGGGAAGAAACAAAACCATTTAATCCATTTTAGAATAAGCCTGTAGCATAACAAAATGTGTAAAAAGTCATGGGGTTTGAATACTTTCCGAATGCACTGTATGTTCAATTGTATTCTTCATACTATAGAACAATATAAAATAATGCCACGGAACTCTAAGCAAATCTTGTCAGCTAAATGAACTAGTGTAGCCCACAGCCATACGGCATAGCCAGATCAGGGCCTTAAGTACAACTCAGAGTATGCTATCCTTTTCTTCTGAAATAGACTACATTTTCTTCATATCATGTTTCTTTAGACCTGTCTAAAATAAATAATGGATTTATTTTGATGGTGTAGGAATATTTGATGGATCTATTATGTAAAGGTCTGCATCAGTGGCTTGTAGGCTATGTGTGGAAGCCAGGAGACGCTAAATATTTTTATGTTCATTAAAGGTCAATTACCATGAGACTGGCAGTTATTTGCTTGACAATTACTGGCTGACAAAATTTTCTGACCACCACAGCCCTACTCATACACGCACACACGTACACAAGCATGCAGACACAGACACACGCACACAGGGGTGGAAAGGGAAGTCAGACAAACAGGTTTGGATAACCTTCAGTAGGCTCTCTCACCTTCTTCAGCTCATTAGCACATTCCCCTGTGCCCTGCTTAACACACACACAAACACCACACACACACTAGTAGCCTCTATGCATATCTAAATTGACAAACCAGTAGGGAGAGAGGGGAGGAAGGATGGATGGAGAGAAGAAAGTGAATAAACAGAGACAATATAGAGCATGAAGACATGTGGCCAGTAATTAGAGGTGCTGGGCATAATGAATGGGATGAAGAGACAGAGACACGCGGAGAGAGATTGAGCTGTAGAGAGACATAGAGATAGAGAAATTATGAAAAGGAGATATAGAGAAATGGAACCTTCTCAGTGACTGAGAACCATTGGGTATGCATGTATGCCGGCTTTTGCTCCAGCCCTGCTCTAACAAACCTGATTTTAGTTGAATCAGGGCTATAGCAAAAGCCTGCCTTTCCTGTATCCCTCCAGGAGGAGGATTCCATCAAGTTGTGGGGGTGCCTTGCTGCAGGAGGGACTGGTGCACTTCACAAAATAGAGGCAACATCTCAAGACATCAGAGTCAGGAAGTTAAAGCTTGGTCGCAAATGGGTCTTCCAAACAGACAATGACCCCAAGCATACTTCCAAAGTTGTGGCAAAATGGCAGAACTGAAAAAGCGTGTGTGAGCAAGGAGGCCTACAAACCTGACTCAGTTACACCAGCTCTGTCAGGAGGAATGGGCCAAAATTCACCCAACTTACTGTGGGAAGCTTGTGGAAGGCTACCCAAAACATTTGACCCAAGTTACTCATTGAGTGTATCTAAACTTCTGGCCCACTGGGAATGTGATGAAAAAAATAAAAGCTGAAATAAATCATTCTGTCTACTATTATTCTGACATTTCACATTCTTAAAATAATTTGGTGATCCTAACTGACCTAAGACAGGGCATTTTTAATAGGATTAAATGTCAGGAAATGTGAAAAACTGAGGTTAAATGTATTTGGTTAAGGTGTATGTAAACTTCTGACTTCAACTGTAGGCTTTTGATCGTGTATCAAGACCAATACTGGAGAGGAAGGAAAAAAACTGTTACAGAGTTTAAAGGTTGTGATATGACAAAACTTGAATGAATGGATCCGCAACATTGTAGTTACTCCACAATACTAACCTAAATGACAGAGTTAAAAGAAGGAAGCTTGTACAGAATCAACATATTCAATAACATGCAACCTGATTGCAACAAGGCGCTGAAGTTATTTCATTTGACTTTTTATTTAAGCTTTATTTAAATAAGGAAGTCAGTTAAGAACAAATTCTTATTTACAATGACGGCCTACCAAAAGGCCTCCTGTGGAGACGGGGGCCTGGGATTAATGTTCTTTTATAAATACAATATAAATATAGGACAAACACAACAACACATAAAGAGAGACCTAAGACAACAACATAGCAACATGTCTGAAGCAACAACACAACATAACAACAACATGGTAGCAACACAACATGATAGCAGCACAAAACAGCACTCACTTCCGTCATCATGAAGTGCTTTGAGAGACTAGTCAAGGACCATATCACCTCCACCCTACCTGACACCCTAGACCCACTCCAATTTGCTTACCGCCCAAATAGGTCCACAGACGATGCAATCTCAACCACACTGCACACTGCCCTAACCCACCTGGACAAGAGGAATACCTATGTGAGAATGCTGTTCATCGACTACAGCTCGGCATTCAACACCATAGTACCCTCCAAGCTCGTCATCAAGCTCGAGACCCTGGGTCTCGACCCCGCCCTGTGCAACTGGGTACTGGACTTCCTGACGGGCCGCCCCCAGGTGGTGAGGGTAGGCAACAACATCTCCTCCCCGCTGATCCTCAACACGGGGGCCCCACAAGGGTGCGTTCTGAGCCCTCTCCTGTACTCCCTGTTCACCCACGACTGCGTGGCCACGCACGCCTCCAACTCAATCATCAAGTTTGCGGACGACACAACAGTGGTAGGCTTGATTACCAACAACGACGAGACGGCCTACAGGGAGGAGGTGAGGGCCCTCGGAGTGTGGTGTCAGGAAAATAACCTCACACTCAACGTCAACAAAACTAAGGAGATGATTGTGGACTTCAGGAAACAGCAGAGGGAACACCCCCTATCCACATCGATGGAACAGTAGTGGAGAGGGTAGCTAGTTTTAAGTTCCTCGGCATACACATCACAGACAAACTGAATTGGTCCACTCACACTGACAGCGTCGTGAAGAAGGCGCAGCAGCGCCTATTCAACCTCAGGAGGCTGAAGAAATTCGGCTTGTCACCAAAAGCACTCACAAACTTCTACAGATGCACAATCGAGAGCATCCTGGCGGGCTGTATCACCGCCTGGTACGGCAACTGCTCCGCCCTCAACCGTAAGGCTCTCCAGAGGGTAGTGAGGACTGCACAACGCATCACCGGGGCAAACTACCTGCCCTCCAGGACACCTACACCACCCGTTGTTACAGGAAGGCCATAAAGATCATCAAGGACATCAACCACCCGAACCACTGCCTGTTCACCCCGCTATCATCCAGAAGGCGAGGTCAGTACAGGTGCATCAAAGCTGGGACCGAGAGACTGAAAAACAGCTTCTATCTCAAGGCCATCAGACTGTTAAACAGCCACCACTAACAGTGTGAGTGGCTGCTGCCAACACACTGTCATTGACACTGACCCAACTCCAGCCATTTTAATAATGGGAATTGATGGGAATTATGTAAATATATCACTAGCCACTTTAAACAATGCTACCTTATATAATGTTACTTACCCTACATTATTCATCTCATATGCATATGTATATACTGTACTCTACATCATCGACTGCATCCTTATGTAACACATGTATCACTAGCCACTTTAACTATGCCACTTTGTTTACTTTGTCTACACACTCATCTCATATGTATATACTGTACTCGATACCATCTACTGTATGCTGCTCTGTACCATCACTCATTCATATATCCTTATGTACATATTCCTTATCCCCTTACACTGTGTATAAGACAGTAGTTTTGGAATTGTTAGTTAGATTACTTGTTGGTTATCACTGCATTGTCGGAACTAGAAGCACAAGCATTTCGCTACACTCGCATTTAACATCTGCTAACCATGTGTATGTGACAAATAAAAAAAATTTGATTTGATTTGAACATGGTTCAAACATTATTTAGCACAGACAACAGCACAAAGGGTAATAAGGTAATGACAACAATACATCACACAAAGCAGCCACACCTGTCAGTAAGGGTGTCCATGATTATGTCTTTGAATCAAGAGACTGAGATAAAACTCTCCAGTTTGAGTGTTTGTTGCAGCTCGTTCCAGTCGCTAGCTGCAGCGAACTGAAAAGAGGAGCGACCCAGGGAGGTGTGTGCTTTGGGGACCTTTAACAGAATGTGACTGGCAGAACAGGTGTTGTATGTGGAGGATCAGGGCTGCAGTAGATATCTCAGATAGGGAGGAGTGAGGCCTAAGAGGGTTTTATAAATAAGCATCAACCAGTGGGTCTTGCGACGGGTATACAGAAATGACCAGGCAAGCGGTACCGGAGCACCAAGTCTATGTCCAAAAGGCTTCTTAACAGCTTCTACCCCCAAGCCATAAGACTCCTGAACAGCTAATCAAATGGCTTCCCGGAGTATTTGCATTGCCCCCTCCCCCTATTTTACGCTGCTGCTACTCTCTGTTTATTATCGTCTATAAATAGTTACTTTACCTCTACCTACATGTACATATTTCCTCAATTACCTCGACTAACTGGTGCCCCCGCACATTGACTCTGTACCGGTGCCCCTTGTATATAGCTTCGCTTCTGTTATTTTATTGCTGCTCTTTAATTATTTGTTACTTTTATTTTTTATTTTTTACTCATCTATTTTTTACTTAACACTTATTTTTCTTAAAACGGCATTGTTGGTTAATGGCTTGTAAGTAAACATTTCACTGTAATACCTGATGTATTGGCGCACGAGACAAATACATTTTGATTTAATTTGATTAGCTAGCAGCCTGTTCCCTCAGGCTCCAGGTGACCAGACCCCATTACACAACAGCTGCTGCTTGTGGGATGGAGCTATGTAGCATCATTAGCAGCTAAAAGGTAGCACACACACACATGTGCAACAGGGTCTAAAAATATTGACTGCCTTGATATTGATAAAGATGAGCAAAAATGACTATAAAATCAATAATAAAAAATACTAACCTACAGTATATTACATGCTCCCAAAAATTGGGAAATTATATTATTTTACAATTGTTCAGAGAAAAAGATTGTTTAAAAAACATATATAGTTTTCTCAAATAGGTAGGGGTCAAAACTATTGACTCTTTGGCCATGCACACCAGTGGTGGGTTTGGTGGCGAAATGAGAACCTACTGTAAAATATGGTCGTGGATCTTCGATGATATGGGACTGTTTTGCTTACACTAGTCCTGGGGCCCTTGCTAAGGTCAACAGCATCATTAACTTTACCCACTACCTGGATATTTTAGCCCAAAACATTGTTGTCTCTGCAAAGAAAGGCCACAAGTGGATCTTTCAGCAAGACAATAACCTCAAGTGCACATCAACGTCCACAAAGAAAGCGTTAGTTAAAATCAAATCTAACCAGCGTTTATTTGTCACGTGTGCCAAATACAACAGGTGTAGTAGACCTAACAGTGAAATGCTTAGTTACAGGCCCGAAACCAACAGTGAAATTTTTAAGTAAAAATAATAGGTATTAGGTGACCTAATAGATAAGTAAAGAAATAAAAAACAACAGTAAAAAGACAGTGAAAAAGAACAGTATCGAGGCTATAACAGTAGTGAGGCTATAACAGTATCGAGGCTATAACAGTAGTGAGGCTATAACAGTAGTGAGGCTATAACAGTAGTGAGGCTATAACAGTAGTGAGGCTATATGCAGTAGTGAGGCTATAACAGTAGTGAGGCTATAACAGTAGTGAGGCTATAACAGTATCGAGGCTATAACAGTAGTGAGGCTATAACAGTAGTGAGGCTATAACAGTAGTGAGGCTATAACAGTAGTGAGGCTATATGCAGTAGCGAGGCTATAACAGTAGTGAGGCTATATGCAGTAGCGAGGCTATAACAGTAGTGAGGCTATATGCATTAGCGAGGCTATAACAGTAGTGAGGCTATATACAGGCACCAATTAGTCAGGCTAATTGAGGTAGTATGTACAGTGGGGCAAAAAAGTATTTAGTCAGCCACCAATTGTGCAAGTTCTCCCACTTAAAAAAGACGAGAGGCCTGCAATTTTCATCATAGGTACACTTCAACTATGACAGACAAAATAAGAAAAAAAATCCAGAAAATTACATTGTATGATTTTTTATGAATTTATTTGCAAATTATGGTGGAAATAAGTATTTGGTCACCTACAAACAAGCAAGATATATGGCTCTCACAGACCTGTAACTTCTATAGCCCAGGTAGCCAATGTGCGGGGGTACTGGTTAGTCAGGTTGAGGTAGTACATAAATGTATAGTTAAAGTGACTATGCAATTATGATAAACAGAGAGGAGCAGCAGTGTAAAAGAGGGGATGGGGGGACAATGCAAATAGTCCACGTAGCCATTTGATGACCTGTTCAGGAGTCTAATGGCTTGGAGGTAAACGCTGCTGAGAAGCCTTTTGGTCCTAGACTTGGCTCTCCGGGGTAGTAGAGAGAACAGTCTTTGACTGGGGTGGCTGGGGTCTTCTTTTTCGTTTCCTGAGGGGGAATAGGCTTTATCGTGCCCTGTTCATGACTGTCTTGGTATGTTTGGACCATTCTAGTTTGTTGGTGATGTGGTCACCAAGGAACGTGAAGCTCTCAACCTGCTCCACTACATGATGAGAATGGGGGCGGGCTCGCTCCTCCTTTTCCTGTAGTCCACAATAATCTCCTTAGTCTTGGTTATGTTGAGGGATAGGTTGTTATTCTGGCATCACCCGGTAAGGTCTCTGACCTCCTCCCGATAGGCTGTCTCGTCGTTGTCGGTGATCAGGCCTACCACTGTTGTACCATCTGCAAACTTAATGATGGTGTTGGAGTCATGCCTGGCCACGCAGTCATGAGTGAACAGGGGGTACAGGAGGGGACTGAGCACGCACGCCTTAGGGGCTCCAGTGTTGAGGATCAGCATGGCAGATATTTTGCTACCTACCTAGGGTTTCTGGGGTAATGGTGTTGATGTGCACCATTACTAGTATTTCAAAGCACTTCATGGCCACGGAAGTGAGTGCTACGGGTCTGTAGTCATTTAGGCAGGTTGCCTTAGTGCTCTTGCGCTCAGGGACTATGGTGGTCTGCTTGAAACATGTTGTTGTTAAAGACTCATTCAGGGACATGTTGAAAATGTCAATGAAGACACCTGCCAGTTGGTCAGCACATGCCCAGAGCACACGTCCTGGTAATCTGTCTGACGCCACAGTTTTGTGAATGTTGACCTGTTTAAAGGTCTTACTCACATCGACTGTGGAGAGAGTGATCACACAGTCGTCCGGAACAGCTGATGCTCTCATGCATTCCTCAGTGTTGCTTGCCTCGAAGCGAGCATAGAAGTTATTTAGCTTGTCTGGTAGGCTCGTGTTACTGGGCAGCTCGCGGCTGTTCTTCCCTTTGTAGTCCATAATAGTTTGCAAGCCCTGCTACATAAGATGACTGTCGGAGCCGGTGTAGTACGATTCAATCTTAGCCCTGTATTCGCGCTGTGCCTGTTTGATGGTTCGTTGGAGGGCATAGCAGGATTTCTTATAAGCTTCCGGGTTAGAGTCTCACACCTTGAACGCGGCAGTTCTACCCTTTAGCTCAGTGCGAATGTTGCCTGTAATCCATGGCTTCTGGTCGGGGTATGTATGTACTGTCACCGTGGGGATGACATCCTTGATGCACTTATTGATATAGCCAGTGCCTGATGTGGTGTGCTCGTTGGCCACAAAATCAACATTTTGCAATGGCCATCTCAGTCTTCGGACTTGAAACCCATTGAAAACGTATGGTTTGAATTGAAGAGGGCATTACATAAGCACAGATGAATGATATCAGGGATTTGGAAGGATTCTGTATGGAGGAGTTGTCTATGATGTGTTTCCAAATTTCAGAAAAAGACTTGATTAACCTCGCAAATTGCGATATTGACAGGTAATTTGTCACCTAACTTTTTTTTAACAAAATTACAAATTATCTTTCTCTCAGCAATTCTATTGCATAAAATAATATAATTTCCTTTTTTGTGCATACAATATAGCTTAGTATTTGAATTATGTATTTTATAGTAATTTTTGCTAATCTTTATGAAGTGTGTCAGTAATTTCAACCCCCTCTGGAAGTTGAAAAATATTTTTTCTGAAATTTAGAACCATAATCATTACGCCACAATTCAATTAAAAAATATGCCTATTTTTCTGCATAGTTTACCTAAGCATACCTCTTTACCTGTTCAATTGTCATTTTTAAATAGCGATTCACATTGATTATTGAATAACTTTTATGCCTGGCACACTGTTCCATAATATCATAACCCAATAATTAAAGAAATTTCGGTCAATTGTGTATCGATTATTGCCATTTATGTTTTGAAATTAACAATCTAAAGGTATGTCAATCTTTGCATGCATAGCTCTGTCTACGAATTTCACAGTGGAAAATGTCTTTGAATTCATAGACAGTTATTTTGAATGAACTGTCTATGAATTTAAAAGTTGAGTAATTAATTTAACATCTGAAAAATATAAATAAACTGTACAAATCAAAGGCACGTGCCTTTGTAACCCCTATGGACATGATGCCACTACTGGCAGTGCAGTTAAATATCTATGTGAAGCACGCAACCCTTCTTCTGAAGTTCTAGTTGCACTCCTACCTGATTTCCCTGTAGTCTACTCCAGGAATTCATTACCAACACATAACTGGGAATACACTCCTAACCCTCCTCTCCCGCTCCTGTGAACCCCCCCCTGTCCCCCGTCCCCCGTCCTCTCCTCCACCCACCCTCCTCCCCCTCCCAGTAATTACAGCTGGTTAATTAAACAAGGAGCAGGGGAGAGAAGGACACTGACACTGCTCTTGAAGAAAAATGAGAGTCCATATTTAGAGAGGACTGGAGGTGTTGGTGGTACATGTAAAGGGTGTGTGACTGTATGTAGAATACAGGGTGTGTGAGTGTACAGATGGGTTTTCTGTGAATCAAGAAGCTCATCTACAGGATAATTCCCAGCAACAAAAGAGTGATCAAATTATGATCCTACAGCTACAGTATATGTGAAAGATAGGAAGAAGAAGTTAAGTGAAGGTACAATAGACTGGTCCCACACTCCTCTCAAAGCACCATTTTTTTGACAATTCCAACTGCCATTTTGTGACGGAACTCTTCCCACACAGGAGCCAAGTTATTTTATTTACATTTTTTTAGTTTAACAATTTAATAGGGAAGACCTGCATATACAGTGTAAATACACACATTATACACAATATATACAGTACCAGAATAACAATGAAGACATCAAATCTAACTTCTGATTTGAATACATAATTCTATTTGTTTTGACTGGTACTGTATATGTTGTGTATAATGTGTGCATTTACGTTATATATACAGGGCACATTTGAAAAAGAGATCTAGGTCTCAATACTTTTGAATGGTACTGTACACGACTTCAGACAAGTCTCCTGACACTTATGTTTCCGTAGAGGCGTCATAGTAGGCCGTTGGTTCGTACGATTATTTGTATAGACCAGTTTTCGGGATGTCTCATGGTCTGACAAACATTGGTGGATGCGGTGGATTGAGACTTATCCAATGCAAAAAAAAAACGTGTTAGATAGGTGGCATCCTATGACGGTGCAATGTTGAAGGTCACTGGCGTCTTTGGTAAGGCCATTCTACTGCCAATGTGCCTTATGGAGATTGCATGGCTGTGTGCTCGATTTTATACACCTGTCAGCAACGGGTGAGGCTGAGATAGCCGACTCCACTAATTTGAAGGGGTGTCTACATACTTTTGTATATCTCTAGCTTAAAATTACATTTTTATGAGGATTTTTTTTATAATGCTAGTAATTAATTTAATTTCTAAATGCAATCGAACTCAAGGGGTTAAATAAAAATGTGGATTACTGAGCCAACAATGATGGGTGCTGCACACTTAAAACTTCCTTCCAGTTCCTGTCTGAATGACATTCCCAAAGTAAACTGCCTGTTACTCAGGCCCTGAAGCCAGGATATGCATATAATTGGTACCATTGGAAAGGAAACACTTTGAAGTTGGTGGAAATGTTACAATAATGTAGGAGAATATAACACAATATATATGGTAGGAGAAAATCCCCCCCACCAAAAAACACTTTTTCTTTTTGAGAGACCATCCTCTTCGAAATGCAAGAGAAAGGTCATATTGTAAATTAGCTCCCTGGATGCAATTTATATGGCTTCCACAGAATATTAGCAGTCTATGTTCAAGGTTTCAGGCTTGAAGCTCCAAAAACGAATAAAAAATAACAGTTTTAGTAGAAGGACACAGTCTTGGAAAGTTGTGTTTGTGCGTGTCATGAAGAAATTAGGCACCTGCTAAAATTGGTTTCCTATTGAACATACTTCTTTCCAAAATAAATATTATAGTTTCATTACATTTTAGGGTATCTGAGGAGTAAATATACACTTATTTTGACTTGTTGAAACAAAGTTTAGGGGTAGATTTTCGGATTTCTTTCTCTGCAAGTTGAACGAGTGGATTACTCAAATCGATGGCGCCAACTAAACAGACTTTTGGGATATAAAGAAGGATTTTATCCTGTATATGTGAATGTATGAAACCTTTGCAGGTGGAAAAATATCTTGATGTGGGGCGCCGTCCTCAAACAATGGCATGGCATGTTTTCGCTGTAATAGCTACTGTAAATCGAACAGTGCAGTTAGATTAACAAGAATTTTGGCTTTCAGCCCATATAAGACACATATATGTACCTAAATGTTTAAAATCCATAATATTTATGATTATTTATTTGAATTACACGCCCTCCAGTTCCACCGGAAGTTGTTCCGCTGTTGGGACGCCCAAATTAATTGGAAATGACACATTTCCCCTTTAATGCCTGGCATCGATTTTGGGGTTAGTGCAATTCCTGAATCCTTGGGACATCCATACCCCTAATTCCTAAACCTAACCTTAACCCCTAGCCTTAACCTAACCATAGGGTGGCACGCAACCTTAACCATAACCCTTACTTAACCTTAAACCTAACCCTTACCTTAAACCTAACCCTTACCTTAACCTTAAACCTAACCCTTACCTTAACCTTAAACCTAACCCTTACCTTAACCTTAAACCTAACCCTTACCTTAACCATAACCCTTACTTAACCTTAAACCTAACCCTTACTTAACCTTAAACCTAACCCTTACCTTAACCATAAACCTAACCTTTACCTTAACCTTAAACCTAACCCTTACCTTAACAATAACCCTTACTTAACCTTAAACCTAACCCTTACCTTAACCTTAAACCTAACCCTTACCTTAACCTTAAATCTAACCCTTACCTTAACCATAACCCTTACTTAACCTTAAACCTAACCCTTACCTTAACCTTAAACCTAACCCTTACCTTAACCATAAACCTAACCCTTACCTTAACCTTAAACCTAACCCTTACCTTAACCATTTAAAATGTAACGTCAGACTTGGGACATCCCAAGGATCCCCTAAAGTAAGGAACTTGATTTTGTAACCTATGTTGTTATTCTCAGCAAATACAGTATGTTGTTGTCTTCTCACATTATTCAAACCCCACAATGGAATAAACAATTTATGGAGCTCCTTAAGCCTATATATGTATCATATTGCAAACAAATAATCTGAACATCGTGTCAGCACAAAACTCTACACATATTTTAAAATGGCTGTGCATCCTTGACATAAGCTTATATTCAAAAGCAACACAGGTTTTTCCCCATGAACCTCCACATCATCATCTTCTTCTCTTTTGTGGCACCAATGTGAGGGTTTATGACAGGGGAAACAGTGTTGCAGCAGTCTAGAGTGTGGTGCGGGATATAATGACAAGTGAACCTGGGGAGATTTGTGTTCATAATGCCCTAAAAAAGGGAACCCGACCACGGAATTCAGCAAACCAACTCAGACCACCTCCACCAGTTGGGAAGCAAGTGCAGTGAGTGAGTGTTTTAATAAATAAAAGAAACAATGAAAACAAAACCAGAGTCAATAACACCTGAGGAAAGAACCAAGGGGAGTGACAGATATAGGGAAGTTAATCAAGGAGGTGTCCAGGTGAGTGTTATGAGGTGCAGGTGTGCGAGACGATGGTGACAGGTGTGTGGCATAATCAGCAGCCTGATAACCTATAGGCCGGAGAGGGAGAATACCTGACACTATGCAATATTATCCTCAACACACATGACATGTTTCTGTGTTTAAGTGCATTTCCATGTGCTCTGCCTGGTCAGTGAACCTGCATGTCTTGAGTGAACTAAGCTGAACACAGCTGTCTGTGTCATGCGTCATTCTGCTTGTCTCAGACTCTCCCTATTGTATCTGTCTGACTGGCGCGTGCTTACTGTAGGTGTATGTGTGCGTGTGAGTAAGTGCACATTTGTGGATGTGTGTGGAGTGACATTACAGTAAGACGATTCTAACATGGAGCTGAAAGCTGAATGAGTTGACTGAATAGAGAGCCATGGTACACTTCTGCAGAAGTTTCTGTCTCTGTGTGACTTCACAAACACACAACAAACACTTACACACAACTTGGTTGGGCCATCAGCTGAACACTCAGAAACCCCAAAGGGAATAATAAGTAATAAGAGCTGAGAGTGTTTACTAAAGAGTGACAGGGCAGAAATGCTGTACATCACAATAAGATGAGGAGAGACAGAGAACAAACTGGGGGGAAAGGGAGCAGAGGACTCCTCACACTTGACCTCACACTTTCTGTAATCTGTGAATGGAGGGGGAGAGTAGGAGGGAGTGACAGTGAAAGAGAGGGATGATGGAAGGCGAGCGAGAGAGAGGGACCTGCAGCATGGAGGTGTTTTCTCATGGTGGGACATCCTGAGTGGCGCAGCGGCCTAAGGCACTACATCTCATTGCTAGAGGCATCACTACAGACCCTAGTTTGATTCCAGGCTGTATCACAACCGGCCGTTATTGGGAATCCCATAGGGTGGCACGCAATTGGTCCAGCGTTGTCTGGGTTAAGTTTTGGCCGGGGCAGGCCGTCATTGTAGATAATAATTGTTGTTCTTAATTGTCTTGCTTGATTAAATAAAGGTTAAATAAATACATAGAAATAAAAACATAATTGTTCCACTAGCCATACCAAAACCACTGCCTGCAGGCGCTAAGAATCCTATTTCATAAAGGTCCAGCGGACTAGCTCTGTGAACCATGAATTAACCTTAACAGTGTAACAGCTTGTGTGTTCCGTTCTGTTTAAAGGTGTTCCAGACTAACAGCTGTGTGTCTAGTGTCTGTTACTGCAGACGTCCCTTCTACTTGGCCCTGAGCTCTACTGTTGATGCTGAGACTTAAGTTTTGTTGCTGTAGACAGGAGAAGAGGGGGATGGGTGTCCCCTGGGGTGAGTTAGTCTGTCTGACTACATCTCATCATCCCTCCAATGAGATGATGGAAAGCTGATTAAAATTCGGAAGCATTCTGCCTCTTACATTTTGGGTCAGATCCTATGAAATATAAAATAATTAAAATATATAAAAATTCTATGAAAAAGTTTTACAATAAAATTTGACAAGGTAAGACTTATAATAATGATAATCAAACAGATCCAATCAGTACGAACTGTAGTCCATCTGCAATAATGGATGACCTTATGTCGTAGTTTGTTAGTCACCATATGTAGTGTTAGCTCATTATGCAGTGATTATACAACGAGTGGGTATAATCCGGAATGCTGATTGGTTAAAAGTGCATTCCATCCGGTGTCTATTCCACAAGTTACCACCGGCTAAATCTATGACGTTAGAATGCTTATTTACTCTGCTCCATCTGACTGTGCAATCCACTGTCTCATTAGCCCAGACAGGCAATTTATAAACTTGATTTCTACTATCAAAAGCATGTTGACATGATCTCACATTTCTTTTAGACTAACATTTAGTTTTCAACAGTGGATATTTGTATAAACCTTTCTGTCTGTCTCTCCTACATTTGCAACATTGTTTCAATATTCAAATTCGATCTCCAGCTGTCTCATAGTAATGTTGAACATCGGTAGTCAGGATGAGACAGACAGGCAGCTTTTCTCAGCCAGTCGAAATCATGAATAACATCATTTTTATGGCTCTATACAAAGAAGTATAAATAGAAAACAAGTAGAACACATCGAAGTCCAGCAGGTTTGCTGTCTTTCCAGCTTCATTTTGAGGTGATTGTGTTAGGTCTGTTGTTGGATCGATCCTCTGAACAACAGTGTTGTGACGAGAAAGCACATTTTCTGTGCCAGGTGAAATTGTGCATCATTACTTCATTGTTATGGATGTATCCTAATAAATGTCACTAAAAAACAAGACTAAACAAATGCAAATGCAGCTACTTTGTTGTTATTCTGGCTTCACTTTTTGATGTGACTGTAAGTTAGCCATAGTTGGCTAGCTAAGCAAGTAAGGGATAAGAACGTTGCCAGCCAGTATAGCAATGGAACATTTAGAACGACTGGGTTGTGTCCATAGATACAGAATAAAAAGACTGAAAGACTGGATAGCGTCTCTGGCAACCGAACCAAAAGAATGAACGAACAGCCGGCTTGGGTAGCAACCCTAGATTTGTTTCGGGTAGTATGAATAAATGAATCAAAATAGCGTTTTTAATGAAAATATGTAAATCATTATTTGAATATGATGGTAACCCGTTGTATAAAAGTGATAATGTTCTCGAAGAAGGTGTTTGGAGGATATATTTGAACGGTTTGCCATTCCTCGACTTCGTCTCGGGCCTAACAAACACCCGTGCCAATATATCCTCCAAACACTGGCTTCGAGAGCATTATCACTTAATTAGGTCCCCAATTCTGTGTTCAAAACACAACAGGCCTCTGTCAAATGCTATGGAAACCTGATGACATTCATTAGGAGCACATCACACACAAGCACACACACACAAACATCTGTCTGTGAACACCACCTCACTTCCTCAGTGGAAAGATCAGCCAAATGTCACTCTGCGGGCTGGGAGGAACATGCCTTTATATTAGTATGGCCGCTCTTTACTCTCTCTAGTGTGTGTGTGCGTGCTTGTGTTCATGCATGTGCATGCTTGCGTCTGTGCCGAAGTCCAGTCCAGGGATCCCATGTGAATTTGACTTCAAGAGCAATCTTTATTGATAAAGGATCATTCATTATTTGTGTGCTTTTTGTTTTATTGCAATCAACCTCCAGTGGTTGCCATTGTTAGATGGTGAACTCAGAATCTGTACAGATTTCCGATGGCTCAACACAAGAACTGAGAAGGATGCTTATCTCTTACCAAATCAAACCGATGCACTGGCGTCATTGGGTGGAAACTGTCTTTTCAGCACAATGGATCTGATGGCGGGATTTTACAATATTTCTCAGAAAGATGAACTATTACTCCCACTTGATCTTTTTTATTTTATTTTTATACACCAAGCCACTGTACTGTTTAACAGAAAAACAAACATAAAGACAAAAACGGCAAGACACAAAGTGGGCTGTGTCGAAGACTGACACCTGACGATTGGACGATTGACTGTCAACTAGCCTGTGTCGAGTTAAAAGCAGCTGTGATAAACACCATAGTTTTAGCTCACCCAGACTTTAGTAAACCCTTCATACTTTCAACTGATGCTTCACTCGACTGCGTATGCGCTATTCTGAGCCAGATCCCAGAGGGCGAGAGTAAAAGTAGATCCAGTGTTTAAATCCCTCAATAAATCCCAAGCAAGATATTCAGCCCATTGTCTCGTGTTCTTGTGTTGAAATGGGCTGTATGTGAAATGTTTTGCCCAGTTTACTGTCCTGACAGATCATAACCCACTCACCCACATACTGACAAAGCCTAAACGTGATGCCTGCAAGCAGAGGTTGGTGGTGAAGCTAGCCACGTATGACTTGACCTGAAATAGATACCTGGGCCACAGAACATACTCAGCAACTTACTTAGCCATGTACCATTCATCAGAGATGGTGACAGTCAACATGTCACAGCAGAGAACTTACAAGAGAGGCTGTGGCTGTCTGTGAATTGCCAGGTTCAGGTGATGTGAAGTGAAGGCACTCCTGGAGAACAGTGGACGTGCAAAAAACATTTTAATCATTGGGATAAGTTGGATTAATATTGAGAGGATGCACCCTGGAGTTCGGTGAAAAAGTTATCTTAGCCAATAAGAAAGAACAAGGCAAACGGAAATTGGCAGATGTGTGGAAATCTATCGTCTACAGACAAGAACAAGGTTGTACTCCGCTACTTCTTACTTCTTGTGAACGTTCTTCCGATTGGAGAGCGAAAGAGGATACAATTGTCCGCTCCATCCTTTCAGAGGAGAGTTTTCCAGATGCCAGAACTATGAGACCAAACCCACTCCCGGATGTGGATGAGGACATTGATGACCAGAGAAGTTCAACAGTATGCAAGGAGGCTATTGACGCCTCCAGTTCCTCATCAATAGAACAAGAAATGAATGGAGAAGCCGAGTCTACGGGAGATGCTGAAAGTGAGCAGAAACTTCAAAGAAGTGACTAATCACATGGAACATTCTGAATGTCTGAGCAAGCGTGATAATGATCCAGCAGACCCTTTCCACTCTGAGTATGATAGCTTGCAACCCTTGGCTGATGAGATAGAAACACCCTCCCAGAATAGTATAGGGGTCAGTGACATTTCCCGAGTGATCAAGTTCAAACAAGCATATGACCCACCCAAAATTGTACCAGGGTCAGTGTAGTTGGCCCATTTGAGCAGGCCCGAAGCAGCAGACTATATCCCCCTAAAAGACAGTGTTCAGGACAAGTCCCATAATATAGTCAATTCACAAAGTGCTAAGATTCCTTTAGGGAAGGGTAGTGTGACAAGAGACTCATTAAAGCCATGAAAATGCTTGTTAGAGAGCCTGACATGTCAGAGGCCATAGCAACACCCTTACTGTAGATTTCCTTTTAAGAGTCATGGATATCAGTGATACTGAGTATTAAGTAAGCTACTTGTATTCAGTGTTGAGTGCATGAAACAGTTCAGGTTAAGGCAAGAAAGACTAGTCATGTAAAAAGCACATTATTACTTTGTACAGTGTTTTGTACAGTCCTATAGACAGACCATGTCTAAGGTTTACTCTTCAGGAATTTCTTTAACAAGTTTAAAGTGCCCGCCCGAGTAATGTGTCTTTAAGGTTTGTATGGGTTGATTGAATTCTGAGGGGAAAAGTGTGAGAGAGTAAACCATCAACCTTACTAGTGCTGCGCACAGTGTAATATCTCACTCATGCAGTGTAATATAAAAGAACACCACCGTTCATGATCTGCCATTGTAGTAAGGCTGGCAATATGAGATGTCTTTATACTTTCCTTGAAAAAACAACTCGTTGGTTTTGAGAGTAGCCCCTATTTTTTGACAGTTGGTTTGCATGCTCATTAGTCCGAGAAAGACATTCTGAGAGCAGTGAATGTGTGGCTGTGACTGTCCTGTCAATGCCTGACATCACTGTTCAATATCTTATACGGCATATAAAAGCCAAGTCTACCTGAAGTGTGTGAAGTTGGATACACAAGCATAGCAATCCCATAGGTCAGGGTAGTTGTGACTGTGACCTGATCGTGAGCTGCATTCCAGAGAAGTCACTGGCTCTGCAACTTAGCATTCCTTTAGGCTATTTACAGAAAAATAAGTCCTGGATGCTTTGCTAGCAATCGCCAAGAAGAAATCCCCTGGGGCTGACAAATTGGATCCTGGTCTGCAAACTTCTTCAGGATCGGTGTCCCTTTCACGGGACGGTTGAGCTAACGTAGGGTAATGCGATTAGCATGAGGTGTAAGTCACAAGAACATTTCCAAGGACATAGACATATCTGATGTTGGCAGAAAGCTTAAATTCTTATTAATCTAACTGCACTGTTCAATTTACAGTTGCTATTACAGTGAAATAATACCACGATATTGTTTGAGGAGAGTGCACAGTTATGAACTTGAAAATGTATTAATAAACCAATTAGGCACATTTTGGCAGTCTTGATACATTTTGAACAGAAATGCAATGGTTCATTGGATCAGTCTAAAACTTTGCACATACACTAGTGCCATCTAATGGCCAAAATATAATTTTGCGAATGGACTGGCATAATACATTATGACCTTTCTCTTGTATTTCACAGATTATGGTACAAAAAAAAATATTAAAAAAACATGTTATTTTCTTTGTAATATATTTTACCAGATCTAATGTATTATATTATCCTACATTAATTTAACATTTCCACAAACTTCGAAGTGTTTACTTTCAAATGGTATCAAGAATATGCATATCCTTGCTTCAGGTCCTGAGCTAAAGGCAGTTAGATTTGGGTATGTCATTTTAGGCAACATTTTTAAAAAGGGACGGTTCTTTGTGTACTTTGCTTCCTCTTTCAAAAAATTGTTTGGTGAATAATGGGTGACTCCGTCATTTGTAAAGAGTTTCTGAAAATTATTTTTGGTAGCATTTCTATGTTGATTTTTTTTAAATAACAAAAAAAAAATGTATTACCTGTTCAGGAGTCTTATGGCTTGGGAGGCTGGGGTCTTTGACAATTTTTAGGGCCTTGTTCTGACACCGTCTGGTGTAGAGGTCCTGGATGGCGGGCAGCTAAGTCCCAGTGATATATTGGGCCGTACACACTATCCTCTGTAATGTCTTGCTGTCAGAGGCCGAGCAGTTGCCTTACCAGGCAGTGATGCATGCAGTCGGGATGCTCTCGATGTTGTAGCTGTATAATTATCCTTTTGAGGATCTGAGGTCCCATACCAAATCCTTTCAGTCTCCTGAGGTGGAATAGGTTTTGGTGTGGCCTCTTTACGACTGTCTTGGTGTGTTTGGACCATTTTAGTTTGTTGGTGATGTGGACACCAAGGAACTTGAAGCTCTCAACGTGCTCCAATACAGCCCGGTCGATGAGAATAGGGGTGTCCTCGGTCAACCTTTCCCTGTAGTCCACAATCATCTCCATTGTTTTAGTGTGATTTCCTTCACAGTCAATTGAGGAATTTAAAACAGTATTTTAATCTCCCACCATAATAATAGCGTATTGTATTGCTTGTAGGCTTGATAAATACATTTTCAAAGAAGTGTGGATCATCATTATTTGAACCGTATAGATTAATGAGTTTTATGGTTCAATAACATAATACAACTACCTTGCGGATCTGTTTGGACAATTTTCACATTCGGATCAAAATTATTGTTCATTCAAATCAACACCCCTTTTTAGTTTCTTTGTCCATGGGGAAAGTATATTTGCCCCCTCCTGTAAACAATGGACAACATTTCTGGGGGGAATGGCCCTAGCCCTCACTCTCCGATCCAACAGGTCCCAGACGTGCTCAGTGGGATTTAGATCCGGGCTCTTCGCTGGCCGTGGCAGAACACTGACATTCCTGTCTTGCAGGAAATCACGCACAGAACGAGCAGTATGTCTGGTGGCGTTGTCATGCTGGAGGATCATGTCAGGATGAGCCTGCAGGAAGGGTACCACATAAGGGAGGAGGATGTCTTCCTGGCCACATCTGCAGTCCTCATGCCTCCTTGCACCATGCCTAAGGCATTTCAGAGTCAGCAGAAAGGCCTCTTTAGTTTCCTAAGTTTTCATAACTTATTTGCCTAAACTGTTAGTGTCTGAACAACCGTTCCACAGGTGCATGTTCATTAATTGTTTATGGGTCATTGAACAGGCATAGGAAACAGAGTTTAAACCCTTTAAATGAAGATCTGTGAAGTTATTTGGATTTATACAAATTATCTTTTGAAAGACCAGGTCCTGGAGAAGGGACATTTCTTTTTTTTTTGCTGAGTTTAGCTAAAACTTCCCTCATCCCAAGTTGGTTAGCCGTCCCAGTGACTGGCAGACCACCCCTGTCCCCCTGGATCCTAGGGCCTTTGAGAGATTGGGACCCATCCTTTGAAAAGAGCACACAGTGTCACCCACAGAACAGAAGCAGATAAACCGACAAAATCATTTCCAACACCCTCACCGCGATTGTATTGCATACAGTTATTTAAAAAAGACTTATATATGTATATAAAAAAATCTTGCATATCTTAAGTTATTTCAAAATGTATTAATAATATGCGTAATAATGTAAGCAGTTCATGCAAAGGATGTTTTAACTATAACCAGGATTGCCAAAAGCAATTATTATTTTGGCAAACAATTATTGTGATCATAGTATATCCTAAATTGTCCTTAACATCATTACTCCATAGCAAACACACACACACACACACACACACACACACACACACACACACACACACACACACACACACACACACACACACACACACACACACACACACACACACACACACACACACACACACACACACACACACACACACACACACCCCACCCTTCCACCAAAAACAACCACAAGCTCAGATGTTCAGCAGTTGTTTCATCCCTGAGCCCAACTTGATGTGCGAATGGATATAAAGTTGTAGCTGTTTGAGAGGCATGCAAAATTGAGCAAGAATGGGGAGATTTGATTAACCAATGCATAGTCCTAGCTGATGGAGCTCAGATACACCCCCTTCTCATGAAAGACACACTGATCCCTTGTTGTGACAATTTCCCCAGGATCTTGGTACAGTCAGACTTTGATTATTTTGTGCCACCATTTTCCCCCTCCCTGATTGTTTGAGTGTGATCTCCTCCCCATGAGTTACTGCAGCTAGTTTTGCCTGCACTGCCACTACCTGAGTGGGGGCATCTGTCCCGAATTCCCACCGGATAGGTACAGGTTCATCAAGCTTCTCCGTAGTAGCTCTGAGAAATTCCTTGTCATTTATGCTCAGGCATCTGGGGTCTTTGGCTTTGTAAGACCAAAACTGCTCAGAATCTTGAGGGGGAAGTGCTGTTTTAGTGGGTCTCTGACCGCATTTATCTTTCTGTCTTGGTTGCATATAGGCTACTGGCAGTAGGCCTATAAAACAGATAAGGACTTGTCCTTAGTTTATGGGTCGCTCAGGTGGGTGTCTATAGGCTATAGGACCATTCCATCATGATAGGACAATAAATAAATAAACAATATTTATAATTTAATTTAAATTGTATATCCCATATATGCACAAAGAAAGCTCTCTCTGTCACCACTCCTGCTCACAGACAGACATGGGCTCTGGCATTTGCAACCATTTTCCTTTTTTACTCACTTAACTCCAAACTTTTCCAACACAAAACCCACACCCCACCTTCCTTCACAATACACCCACACATACCCACATACTGTGTCTTCTATGTCCGCTGTTTGCTGTGTTTTTATCCCTAACAATTTTCAATTCCTTATATTTGAAGATGTATTATGTCAATAATTATGCTTTCGTCTAATGCTTCCTTTTTATCTATTTATAAATATTATAAATAGAAAGTCAAATTATTATTACAATTATATTGTGCATTCATAGTTTATTTCTTTATCAATTGTTATATTTAGTTGTTTTTCAACTTTTTCTACTACAACCCCTACCAAGGATAGTATTGGGTGACTCCTCTATGGGAACTTTTAAACATTTAGAATAGCCATGGAGTAGTCTTGGTGTCTTGGAACTGTTGGTTATCAATATACAGTTTATCGACTACGAGAGTTTCACGATTCCCTTTTAATCGATATGCCTTGAAGAGTGGGTACAGAACTGTGAGCCGTTCTGTAATTGATCATTCCTACCTATTTTCGGTGCAGCGAGTATTTTGCCCAGGCTTTTAACCATTATTTTATCTTTAAAGAATGCGCATTTGGTAACAATTGGGCGCTCATATCTCTGTCCTCTCTGTCCGAAAACGCTGTACGTGTTCAAGTTTGATTTTGTATTATTGTAGACAGTATCGCCTGGGATCTATAGCGCTTTAAGAAATAATTATTTCACTACACCTTCAGGATCTTGACCCTCATTTTGTTTGATACCAGTAATTTCCACATTTTCTATCATAGATCTAGTCTGTATTTCAAGGAAGGCTTCTCTCAGAAACATGTTCTCTTTTTTAAGTTCTTTAACGTCCGTTTCAATAGTATTGACCGTACCTTTAAGCTTGTTTGTTTGTTTCTCCATTGTCACAGCTTTTGTGTCAGTCATCTCAAGACTCGCCTTCAACTCCTTTATATATTTACTGACTAGTTCAAGTCTGCCCAGATTATCATTATCAACTTAAGCAAGTCGGTTTCTACACTTACCGTTTCCAGTGGGGAAAAGCATAAATCATCTGTGTCCATCAAGGAGTCCCGTTTTCTTTTGGGGATTGGTTCTCCATGCTTACTTGAAATGTATGGGTATTGATTGTATTGGTGATATTGGTCGATAAATCTCTCTAGCCTTATAATTTGTTTTCTGTTGTTATCCATGTTGAAGGTTATTGCCTTCAAGTATTTAGTCAAACTTTCAGATATTGAAAATTATGTTTTTATCTTGAGGCATTCTGCACTATTGTCTTCAGTCTGCTATGACAGTCATAAATAGCTTCTTAGCAAAGATACATTTCTCAAGCAAGAATTTTGCTCGGCCTGGCAACGGCAGTGTTAATGCAAAGAGAACTGCCCCAGAGTTCACATTAAAGCGGACTGAGATCGTTTTTTGGGGGGTGTTTTCACAAATAGTCCACTTTAAAAGAACCAATCTCAGTCCTCTTTAAACTGAACTCTGGCCAAAAACAAAGTACAGCCAGAAGCGGACTGGCCATCACTCAGAGCCTGGTTCCTCTCTAAGTTTCTTCCTCGGTTCCTGCCTTTCTAGGAAGCTTTTCCTAGCCACTGTGCTTCTACATCTACATTGCTTGCTCTTTGAGGTTTTAGACTGGGTTTTTGTATAAGCACTTTGTGATGTAAAAAGGGCTTTATACATACATTTGAATGATTGATTGAGTTCCCTTTCTATTCACACCGCCCTTACATTTGAATGAGGACTCAACTCTTTTGCCTGTTCACTTCACCTATTTTGTTTTTTGAGTTCTCTTTGCATTCACATTGCCTTGTTTAGAAAGTGAACAAGCTCTTTTTTCCAACATTCACTCAATGCACTCTGGGTTTAAGCCATTTCATCAGAACGTGTTAAATGACAGCTAGATATATCTACTTATATTTTGCAAGCTAATAGATTGTTTCCTTTATTTTGTCAGTTACCTGTACGTGTGAGACTGAGGGAGAGGGAGAGAGAGTGGGACAAAGACAGAAAGTTTGTGTCTCCTATTCATTCGAATGGGGTGACGTTTTGAAGCTAATTTTCTGGAATTCTATGCATTCTACAATGTCTTATGTGTATTTATATGATACCAGGGTTCGAAGCCTGACCGAGTAAATGTTCTTTTTTACAAAATGACGAGGTCCGTATTGACCCCGTTCTGGGTCTGGCTCCGGTTACCGGTCGGCCAGTTGAGTATGAAGGTTCTAGAACATCTACACATTTTTTCACTCATCAAGGTAACACACACGCACACCGGCACACCCGCAGGCACATGCACACCCGGATACACACAGCTTACAATGGAATGTCATCGTTGATAGTGAGGGTGAAAGGCTGTCCAAGATTGAGTCAATTTGTTTCCATTAGTAACTCCTTGTAGGGAAAAATTTGTGTTCAATAATAGAGACATTGACCTGTTTTAGTGTGTGTGTGTGTGTGTGTGTGTGTGTGTGTGTGTGTGTGTGTGTGTGTGTGTGTGTGTGTGTGTGTGTGTGTGTGTGTGTGTGTGTGTGTGTGTGTGTGTGTGTGTGTGTGTGTGTGTGTGTGTGTGTGTGTGTGTGTGTGTGTGTGTGTGTGTGTGTGTGTGTGTGTGTCTGTTTGTTTGTGTGTGTGAGCATGTGTAATATGAAGGAAAATGATAACAGATAATGTGTCCTTACATCACAACTTCAATGCATATCACACACACACACACACACACACACACACACACACACACACACACACACACACACACACACACACACACACACACACACACACACACACACACACACACACACACACACACACACACACACACACACACGCACGCACGCACGCACGCACATACAGTAGTAGCCTAGCGAGTAAGAGTGTTGGCCCAGTAATCCTAAGGTCGATGGTTCGAATCCTATGGTAAAAATATCTGTTGATGCTCTAGGGTCAATGTCAATAATGGCTGATCCCTGGCTCTAACCCTGCTCTTTGAGTGTGTCTTAGGGTGAGTGGGATATGTCAATAAATTAGCCACCCTTTTAAAAGACCAAGTCCAAATTATGGCAAAGATAGATCAAATAAGCAAAGAGAAATGACAGTCCATTATTACTTGAAGACATGAAGGTCAGTCAATTTGGAAAATTTCAAGAACTTTGAAAGTTTCTTCAAGTGCATTTGCAAAAACCATCAAGCGCTATGATGAAACTGGCTCTCATGAGGACCGCAGGAAAATAAGACCCAGAGTTACCTCTGCTGCAGAGGATAAGTTCATTAGAGTTACCAGCCTCAGAAATTGCAGCCCAAATAAATGCTTCACAGGATTCAAGTAACAGACAGATCTCAACATCAACTGTTCAGAGGAGACTTTTCAAAAATATTGCGTCCCCGATTGGATCCAGATTCGGACCGCTGGCCGTATCTTTAACACCCCTGTCTGCGCACACTCTATAAAGGCATATGATATGGTTGCAACACCCATCTTTCCATTCAATTTAATACACAGAGGTTTGTAAATGCCATAACAACCTGTTATCAGGGTTGGGTTCAATTCCACAAATTAAATTCCAATTCCCTTATATCCAATCCCTTAAAAATTCCACAAATTAAATTCGAAATTCCTTAGCAGTTCTTCAATTCAGAGTCAATTCAACTAAACACAAATTCTAACTCTAAATCAATTAAAAACTACAATTCCTAACTCATTATTCCGCCAAAACAATTCTCATTCAATTCCCTCTCTAGACAAATTCCTACACTTTTTTCAACTCAAAGCCAAACTCCACCCAAATACCTCAACTCATGTCAAAATCCAAAACAATCTTAATAGTCATGATTATGGAATGAGATGTTCCAACGAGCAGTGTCCACATACATCTGGTCATGTAGTGTATGAGCAGGTTAATAGCTCAGTCCTGGTTTAATATAAAGACTACTGGTTACTGCTTTAATTCATCTGTTTGTATTTATGCTGCCCTCCTCTCCTTCTGTTTTGCAGTTTGTGTATGTTAGTGTTGTGAGTGTGTGAGAGAGTGAGAGTGTGTGTGTGTGTGTGTGTGTGTGTGTGTGTGTGTGTGTGTGTGTGTGTGTGTGTGTGTGTGTGAGAGAGAGAGAGAGAGAGAGAGAGAGAGAGAGAGAGAGAGAGAGAGAGAGAGAGAGAGAGAGAGAGAGAGAGAAAGTCAGTCTCCAATACAGTAGCTGTCTTTAGCTACCCTTAGCAACCTCTGTAAATTAATTGCTTTCTGATATTGACTCCAGTCTAGAAAATGCTGCTGAACACTTTTCATCACTGCAACACTGGGGTACCTGGGAAATACATTCTCTCCACTCCAGGAAACATATTACAGGAGGGTTACACAACGACGCTCATGAAGACGCATGTATGCACCCACACACTCACAGAAGCACAGATGCACAATCACACACCTTCCTTCATTCCTTCCTTGTTCCTCAATCATAGGTTGATGATGACCATTACACAATTCATTGGGATGAGCCTGGGGTACATTGAGTGCGCAGATGGCTGATGAGACCAACCTGAGCCCGGAACACTCTTTGTCACACTGGACATGATATGTTGGTAGCCCGAGGGACGGCTCTGTTCATACTGGTCTGTATGAACAATGGTGCACAATGGGATTACCTTACATTTGTCCAGCTTTATCCACTGACTAGGGAAACGTTCCCACTGTTCTTAGTGCCTGTCTGCACATTCAAACTAAAACAATGTAAGTAATAATGGTGTGAAAAATGCCTGTTAGATATAAATTCGGAGGGCAGATATTATTAAATATTAAAGCATTAGACCTCCCACTAAACCACAAAATGTCATATACAGTACAGTGCAGTACGGTACTGTATTTCTTTATGCTTTCATTAATAAAATAATGATAGAAATACTCTTTCAAAATTTCTGATGTGTATTTCCATATGGTTCCATAACGAATTACTATGGTAATATATATCACTGAATAACAGAGAAAATTGGAACAAAGTAGGCTAATGAAGGTCAAGAAATTATAGTGCCATTATAGCGATTGGCAGGGCTATTAGCAGGACATTAGACTTGCCTAGAAGGAGGGTATGGGGAGGATACTATCATCAAATGTATTTCTTAGTTAGGTTGAATGTATCCCAACCGGCCGTGATTGGTTGCAATTTCAGTTTAATCCACCAGAAAAGACTAAACAAATAATACAACAAACATTGTGGTTAAACGCAAATATCCTAATCGATAAAAATGTTTTATCAATTGGAACTTGAAACATGTGGAAGGGGGAAATGGTTATGTATCACATCCGACCATGATTGGGAGTCCCACATGGCGGCGCACAATTGGCCCAGCGTTTTTCTCCCTCTAAAAGAAGAAATAAATGTTTTGGCCTTTAAAAATATTAATTTGGCCTTTATTCAGATTACAATCACTCACTTTCATTTTTTGAAAACAAAACAATCTCCAAAATATTGTTATATATATAATCTAGTTGATGGCACAGTCCTATAGCCCGGCACCTACATAAAGCTAAGTGACTCACTCATTCACAGCTTTGGATCAAAATAAATAAGTACCAACATTCTTAGTCTTTAATAAAGAAATGTTTTGGTTATCCTGACCTGGACACCATGTACATTATTATAATAGCCCATTATGGGCTATTATTAGCAGGACAATATACCTTTATTGATCAGCATTAAACACTTTGTGGATGGAGCCTCCCGAGGGGCGCAGCGGTCTAAGACCCTGCATCGCAGTGCGAACTGCTTTGCTACAGATGCTGGTTCGATACCCATGCCAGCCGCCCCGGGAGACCCATGAGGCGGCTTTTGGTTTCTCTCCCTCTAAAAACAGAAATCAATCATTTTTAATAACAAACTGTCTTTATTTACACATTAGTGAGAATGTCTCACCCCATGTTCAAGAATGTCCTTTTTCTCGCTCACTCTAAGTGAAAATATTATTCTCACACAAAATAATCTCCAAAATATTGTACATTTCTTAACAAAGCGATTTATCGTAATGGAAAATGCCCCTTAGATATTAATTTAGAATCCTCCAATCCTCTAAATGTAATTCTTGGAGGAGAGTCACTACATTAAAAAAATATTTTTAGATACTGTAGGCCTACCGTAGGCGAAATGAGTCTCACTAGTGTTGAGTAATGTGCTGGTAAATGTGGTGTAATTCTTATTTATTTAAAAAGCATATTGAAGTTAGAAGCAATAGGATTTGAAGCAATAACTATTTCAGCATTGTTTGGCACTGCTCTGAGACAAGCATGGGGACCGGTCTTGATAAATCAATCAGCTTAAGATTTTCACTGAATCCCCGGTTGGGTATTGGTTACACTACAATTACATAGGGTGTGGACATGTTAAGTTATTAGTACTGTAGCCTACTCCCAACCATCACATTTTACAGCACCATATTTTCCTAATGGAGTGGAGCAGAGGTCTAAGACACTGCTGCTCAGTGTAAACTGCATTGCTACAGATGCTGGTTTGATAACGGTGCCGGCCGCAACCAGGAGACACGAGGTGCCTTTTGGTTTCTCTCCCTCTAAAACCAGAAATGAACAAGTCTAAATAACAAACTGTCTTTATTTACAAATTAGTGAGAATGTCTCACCCCATGTTCAGAAAGGCCTTTTTCTCGCTCACTCTAGGTTAAATGAAAATGAAATCATCTCCAAAATATATTATTATTATTAATCAATTTATAAATAATTAAAAGCCCCTTCGAGATTATCACAGATCAGATTTGCCCTAAGGAATATTGCCCTTAGATATTAATTTAGAATCCTCCAATCCTCTTATACTCTTAGTACTGTAACATACTCCCGACCATCACGTTGTACCGGGCCATATTTTTGTTCCATCCTAATGGAAACCCTGAGGGTTTTGTTTTTCTTTTCTTCTTGGAATAGAAACACCATAATATGAATTAAAATTTAATTATGTTACATTTCTTAAAATCAATCCCATATACTATGTTCTTACAAAAAAAGGTTTTAAATTCTCCAGTAATGCCAATATTGAAGATTATCAAATGCTTCTCAAAGATGCCCTGTGGTGGTCAAACTAACTAGCATTAATGGTAAAAAGGCTGACAATTAAATAACGTGCCATAGAATTCAGCAGCAGCCCGCAAGGTGTGCTGCAATATGACACAACCTTTAAAGGAGGAAACACTGTATGTATCTTGTCCAGTAGCCAGACATACATCACATAACAACAATGCAAACTAACTCCAAAGAAAATGCCATTCCTCGCCGTAACTGCAGCAACAGAGATATGACATGGCTGCCCCCCCCCCATCGCTCTCTCTCTCACTCTCTTTCACTCTCTCTCTCTTGCTCTATTTCTCAGTGGGCAGTATTGGATGGTGTGAACTGCCATGTGCTTCTCTGCCTAGTCCAAGATGGTGGGCCCACACCCGGCAGGTCATTGCTTGATTTACATCAGATGAAGAGGTAATCAGTATTGTCTGTGCTTCTCATCTCTGTTATTCAAATGAATATTATAGAAAAAAAACTGCATATAAAATTGTATGTCTGTCCTATTTGCATTATGCACACCCACATAGACACAGACAGACCCATTAGTGTATGTACATCACAGTACTGTAATGTAGTTAGATACTGTACGTCTGTCCTGTGTCTGGGAGTGTAGAGCTGTACCCACTGGGCACACTGGTTGAATCAACGTAGTTTCCATGTCATTTCAATGAAATTACGTTGAACCAACATGGAACAGACATTGAATTGACGTATGTGCCCAGGGGGTAGGCTGTTAATTAGCAAGTTTAAAGCTGTTTCCCTCTGAGTATAGTTATAACTCTGATGCTGTCCTACTACTGTGTCTGTCACCAGAAATCACTGCAGCACTCTGTGTGGGCCTCTACCGCATGCATGCATAATTTACTACACGCACCTCATTACAGCTCTATAATACTAACCACTCTGTGTGTGCGTGCATGTGTGTCTCCCTGTGTGTCCAGCCAGCAAGCTCTCACAGTCTCACAGCAGAATCCGACGTTTGTCCATAAACATCATATTTTTTAAGTTTAGGCATTAATTAAACACACAAAAAAAACAAGTGCCACACTCGCCCATCGAAGCCGGAGCTCGCGGCTTATGCCCATCCACTATCCCCATCCATACCCTTGCAAACCCCAAGCCTACTGGATGGGAATAGTGTAAACCGTTGCCCCTAGTGGCCGGTTTTGAAGTCATCTCGCGATATCCTGCTTACCTGGACAGACGTTGAACTTTACAGTGCATTTTGAGCGACCAGCCCGTATCATATCCTCTCTCCCCTGCCTAGCAACAAGCTATGCTTCGTCTTGACGACAGACTGAGATTGACATTGGCTATATAACACAATTATTAATAAGCCTTCTCCCCTTACACACACACACAAGCACACACAAGCACACACACACAAGCGCACACACACACACACACACACACACACACACACACACACACACACACACACACACACACACACACACACACACACACACACACACACACACACACACACACACACACACACACACACACACAGAGAGAACCACTATCCTATCCTGAGCTGTGCATCCGTGCATGTGTGTTGTTATTCTAAGAGGTAGTAGGCCGCATCCAGGCAGAGTAATCAGATACCCATTGATTGGGTTGAGAGCAACTCAGAATGAGGGATTGTAGTTATTGCTGTTGATTTTAATAACATGCTGTTATAGTTCATTCAATGCAGAGCCATTCAATATTTGGGTATATTAGGAGCAGTCAATAGCAGAGAAATGAATGGGAAAATTTAATGGGGAGATATTCTCCTGTCCGATGAAAAGCTCCTGCATGCAGGTGTAGGAAATTATCAAATTTGGGGGTTGCTTGAGTTAGTAGGGTGTGATATAGATCACATTCTGATACACATTGATATATACAAGTATTACAGTTTTTTGGGATTGTTTACACACTAAAATTAAAAGTAGTACACCATTAGCAAAACCTTACACTCAAGAAGCAAAACATCAGCCCATATTTGCACAACTATAAGCACATTGTCAACCTCACACTTGTTGCAAAACTCTACACACAGTGATTTGCAAAACACTAAACACACTTAACATACATTACACACAAAAATCTATCATGAAGTCACGTCCTTGCAATACCAAAGCGCTGACTGTCAAATTACCACACCGTCCAACAAATTGGTTCAACACATTCATCAGGTGTGCAAACACTCGTTTGCTTAATTGTAGACACACCAATCAGGTGTATAAGCACTATAAAAAGCAGCAGGTGAGTTCATCGGTCTTCAAGCACAATGGAAAGAGTCAGAGAAAGAGTAAGACGAGGAGGAGGAGGAGAACGAGGAGGACGAGGAGAACGAGGAGGAGAATGAGGAGGATGAGGACGAGGAAGAGGAGGAGGAGGAAGGGGTGGAAGAGGAAGACAAGAAGGTGCTCAAAGAGGACCGAATCTGACAAATGAGATCCGCGCAACACTGGTTGACCACGTTGTCAACCACAGCCTGACGCTGAGGGAGGCTGGACTGGGAGTACAGCCAAATCTAAGCCGATATACAGTGGCAAGTGTGATGAGAACATTTCGACTGGAAAATAGGTATTGTAAAAATATCATCATATCAAAAACATCTGCACGGTTTCAGTAACTGCTTACAGTACTGTATTCTATGCACTATCAGCACTTCTGTTACCTTTTCCTGTGAAATTACTGTACTATTGTATACTGTTTTTTTCCTACATAGTATTGAGGGTCAGGGACGACAAGGGGGAAGGCCTCCTATGTTCACAGAACAGCAAGAGAGGGAGATAGTAAACATGGTGTGGCCAACAATGATATAACACTCAAGCAGCTCCAAGCTAACATTGTCAATAACCACGCCATTTTCAACGACATCCATCAGGTCTCAACATCAACACTGGCACGCATCCTAAAAAAACAACATATTCAAATGAAGCAAATTTATTGAGTGCCTTTCGAGCGCAATTCCGAAAGGGTGAAACGACTGCAGCATGATTATGTAGAGTTATGTATTCACTTTAGCAGTGTGATCTTGCATACTGTCTCATAATCTTTTACTGTACTGTAATATGTATACTAGATCTACATTGAACTACACAATTTTGCCTGACACTGTTTTACGAATGGATGGAGAGGAGATCCAGCATGAGTTAATTTACGTAGATGAGGCTGGGTTCAACCTGACGAGAACATGATGGAGGGGAAGAAACATCATTGGCCACAGGGCTATAGTCAATGTCCCAGGGCAACGTGGGGGTAATATAACACTCTGTGCAGCCATTACACAGAATGGGGTCCTCCACCGCCATGCCCATATGGGCCCTTACAACACAGCACTCATACTTACATTATTGGACCAATTGCACAACATAACAGCAGCAAATCAAATTGATCATATGCAATACATTGTTGTCTGGGACAATGTGTCTTTCCACCGCTCTGCTCTGGTTTAGAACCGGTTTCAGCAACATCCACATTTCACAATCCTATATCTTCCACCATACTCTCCATTCCTCAATCCTATAGAAGAGTTTTGCTCGGCATGGCGGTGGAAGGTATATGATCTCCGTCTCCAGGCTGAGGTACCCCTCATCCAAGCCATGGAGGAGGCCTGTGACCAGATGGAGGTAGCAGCAATGCAAGGATGGATTCATCATTCAAGACTTTTCTTTCCAAGGTGTCTTGCTAATGACAACATTGTCTGCGATGTTGATGAAATTCTCTGGCCAGATCCAGCTAGGCGAAGAGACAATGTCTAGTTATTCTTATTTTATTTTTTTGAACTTACAATACGTAAAGTGACGTTTGGTTACAGTATTATGAATCTCCATGTCAACATTTTGGGCGTGTTGAGAAATAAGTTTCTTCAGTCTGCAACATTGGTCTTGTGTAGTGTTTGGTGAATTGACATTATATTTGTACTTTGTTGATAGTACCCTACTCTAATCATAGGGCAGTAGAAGTGCTAAAAGTGTTTTGTGTTTATCACAGCAGAGTGTAACTCGTGCAAACAGAGTATAGTAATGTGAAACGTGTGTGTTTCATATGGTAACAAAGTGTGGTCTTTAAAAAGAAGTGTATAGTTTTTACAAGAGTGTTTAATTTTGCAAAGGATCTGTAGTGTTTTGCTAATTGGGTGTGTGGGTGTGCTAATTGTGTGTAGTGTTTTGAAAACACGGGCCCTGTTTTGAAAATCGTGCTTAAAGCAATTAAAAAAAACTGTAAGCATATGTGACTTGTTTCAGGAAACAAGGCATATGTCGCACGTCACTATTACACAGGAGAGCCATTTGAACGTACATTTAAAAAAATAAAAAAAAGGTCTTTTGGAAGAAATGCCTCTGGAAATGGTGAACTTTCATGTGCCTTAAAACCTGTTAAGGTATAGGGGGCAGCATTTTCACTTTTGGATAAATAGCGTGCCCAATTTCAACTTCCTGCTACACATGCCAGGAATATAAGATATGCATATTATTAGTAGATGTGGATAGAAAACACTCGGACGTTTCTAAAACTGTTTGAATCATGTCTGTGAGTATAACAGAACTTATGTAGCAGGCGAAACCCCGAGGACTAACTGTTCAGAATTATTATTATTTTTGCCTCTGACTGTTCCCTGAGTTGTCATTGCCATGGGATATTTCTTAAGAACCTGTTTTCAGTTGCTACCGCTTCCACTGGATGTCACCAGTCTTTGGAATTTGGTCGAGGTTATTCATTTGTGCAATGAAGAAGAAGCACATCCAGGAACAAAGTTACACTATTGAGAGTTGCGCAAGACGTAAAAAGGAGCATTGTTTGTTTACTTCCTGTACTGAAAACAGATTGCGCCGTCTACAATTTGATCGATTATTCACGTTTAAAAATACCTAAAGTTGTATTACAAAAGTAGTTTGAAATATTTTGGCAAAGTTTATAGGCAACTTTTGAAATATTTTGTATTGACGTTACGTTTTTTTGGAAGCAGTTTTTTTCTTGATCAAACGTGTCAAATAAATGGACATTTGGACATATATGGATGGAATTAATCGAACAAAAGGACCAATTGTGATGTTTATGGGACATATTGGAGTGCCAACAAAAGAAGCTCGTCAAAGGTAATGCATGTTTTATATTTTATTTCAGCGTTTTGTGTAGCGCCTGCAGGGTTGAAATATGCTACTCTCTTTGTTGACATTGTGCTATCATCAGTAATAGCTTCTTATGCTTTTGCCGAAAAGCCGTTTTAAAATCTGACATGTTGGCTGGATTCACAACGAGTGTAGCTTTAATTGAATATCTTACATGTGTTATTTAATGAAAGTTTGATTTTTACATCATTGTTTGAATTTGCCGCGCTGCATTTTCCCTGTTTTTTTTCTCCAAGTGGGACGCAACTGTCCCCTATACCATAAGAAGTTAATAACAAACTTTTATGCCATCTGTAAATACGAATAAAACTGTTAAATTAATAGGCTAGTTGGTTAAGCCATAGAAAAAGAAAAGAAACCTTCCCACAAGCCGTGATTAGCTGAGATGATGGACATGCCGAGAGGTGAGTTTGGATTGGTCTGCCATGTTGACGCTCTGTCTATTTGAGCTGGTCAGTATGTGTAGGTTATCCTGTCTAACATGTTTTTAAAAATATATATCACATAGTAGAAATGCATAAGTGTTGCTCTCCTCTTTCTGGAGGACCGAGTTCTGGAATGAGTGGAATTTGAGTATGATAGCTAAGGAGATGGAGAAAAGACCTGGATTACATCTTTAGCATCTCTAGGGTAGGGGGCAGCATTTGGAATTTTGGATGAAAAGTGTGCCCAAATTAAACTGCCTTCTATTCAGGCCCAGAAGATAGGATATGCATATAATTGGTAGATTTGGATAGAAAACAAATGCCTTACCTTTGATGATCTTCTTCTGTTGGCACTCCAAAAGGTCCTAGTTACATCACAAATGGTCCTTTTGTTCGATAATGTCCTTCTTTATATCCATAAAAACTCAGTTTAGCTGGCGTGCTTCAGTCAATAATCCACTCAATTCCCTCCATCAAAATGCATACAAAATGAATACCAAACGTTACTAATAAACTTTTCCAAACAGGTCAAACAATGTTTATAATCAAACCTTAGGTATCCTAATACACAAATAAATTATAAAATTGAAGATGGAGAATAGTATGTTAATTACCGGAGATAAATAAGAAAGAACGCGCTTTACTCCACGTGCTTGGAAACACTACAACCAAAATGGGAGCCACCTAGGAAAGCTACAATTTTCTGGGTAATTTCTCCAAAAGAACAGCCTGAAACTCTTTCTAAAGACTGTTGATATCTAGTGGAAGCCCTAGGAACTGCAATATGGGAGGACTTGGGCTTATAATTATAATATTAGCCATTGAAAACAGTGATAAGCTGAATTTTTTTTTTTTTTTTGGGGGGGTGGTTTGTCAAATGGGTTTCACCTGTCATATCAGTTCTGTTATACTCACAGACATAATTGTAACAATTTTAGAAACTTTAGAGTGTTTTCTATCTACATCTACCAATTATATGCATATCCTAGTTTCTGGGCCTGAGAAACAGGGAGTTCGTGTTGGTCATGCTTTTCATCCAGATGTGAAAATACTGCCCCCTATCCCAATGATGTTTTAAAGATGAATTAATCAGACAAATAGTTTTATCTGTGTTAGGGAAGATGTAACACATCAGATGTAGGCCAGCCAAATTAGTCCATCCACTAGTCAATCACAGATGTCCATATAGACCCAGTCCCCAATGGCTATAGGCCTATTGATCACTAACTAATTATTTAGTTAGTGACTTTCAGGGAGATCACTCTAGTTTAAAGTCGAAGTTAGACGTCCATCCAGGTCCCAAGAATGTCTAGAATTGCCTTCAAAACCGGGACACTTGGGGCGTTTGTCCATGTTTTTCAAAAGTCTATTGGTGAAGTCAAGGTAAACGTTGATTTTGATTAAGTGGAGACGCTGTTACCTATCTCTGCAAAAGATAAAGAAAAAAACACTGGCACATCGAGATGGGGGTTTCACATCTCGTTAAGGGTCATCACTAGTTACCACAGCCACAAAGTCAGAAGGATTGTCTACTCGACCAATTCAGATGAGGGAGTGTGATGACACGTTTGTTAACTCAGCCCGCCTCCTCAACGAGTGATGAATAATAGTATTCCGGTTCGAATGAAATGCTTCATTTTCAAAATGGCATATCTCGAGTTTAGGTTTGAGGACTTTCAAGACAACTGGGAAATCTGAAAAAACAAAAACAAGGTCAAATCATGACGTCATTGATCTTTAGGTCCGAATGTCAGAGTTCAAGAAAAATACACAAAAAAAAATCCACGTTGGATAACCAATCAAAACAAATTTTTCCCAGTTGGAGCTAGTTTTTTCCCAAATTCCCAGTTCTCTTGAAGGTCGGAAGTCAGAGATTTCCCAGTTCCCATTTGTTTTGAATGCGCCACAAATAACTAAATATAACTACATTCGGGAGCAAGAATTGACAGCGCACAAAAATTCATAAAATTAAGAAAGGACAACTAGTAGCCAACTTCTGCTACTCTCATCTACAATGAGCTACCTAGCTAGCATAAGGGATTCCATTCCAAGCAGAGAGGAGTTATTCTATTTGACAGAGTAACACTGTTAGTTTCCCTACAAGCCTTTCATTCTAATAGTAATATATCATATTCTTGACCTTCAACAGATGCACAGCCTTTGGCAGGAAAAAAACTCTGGGAAAGGAAAAGTCTCCCATTCAATGGCGTTCAGTTTCAAGACAAAGTAAAACAACTACTTTTGTTCTCCGAAGAGGGGGATGGATGTTCCAATAAAATAAATACAAATAAAGAGTATGTATAAATATACTGTACATGCCCAGTCGTTGTACAACATTCTAAATGCAGTCATGGGAAAACCCACCTTTGAAAGCAGTTTTGATGGCCACTAAAAAGATGAGGATCACTGAGTTTTCAAGTGTTACTAGAATACACATGTTTCTCAAATCCAATAAATAAGTAAAATACATCATTTTTGAACCAGAGCTTTTAGCAGCGGCCTGGATTATGGGCGCTCGCGGTCTCCAATGGCACCAATGTTGTTCAATGCATAGCGAAGACTGGGGCTAAATGTAACACGGGTCTAGACTTTAGAGTTTGTGATCTAGCTGTGATCTAGCTAATGATTAGCCCAATGGGGTAAATGCAGATGGGCAACCCTCAGCCTATTTTATTATACCCGCTATGCTATCAGGTGGGGGACATCAGGTGCCTAATGCTAATTGCTAAATTGCAAACCTGTCTGATAATATGGACCAATATGTTATTGGGCTCGTTTCTGGAGGGGGAAATGATTTGTTAGACACCTGCATTATCTACTTTCATTCATTTTGGAGTAGAATGTCCCTTTAAAAAGTCACCAGAGCTGACCTTCTCACAGTCATCCTCACCCAAAAAATGATAGCTCCCTCCATGACACATAGTATGCTGTGATATTTTATTTTGTCATTTCATACTGTTTAGGCTAGTGTATTATATCACGTGTCTGCAGGGCCAGCAGTGTGATGTCTGCAGGGTCGGCAGTATGATGTCTGCAGGGTCATCAGTGTGATGTCTTTCCATCACTCTCTCTGTTGAATATCAAAGAGGCTCTGACTTCCTCCACAGAACTCTGTGGGGAATAGGGATCATTTTCACGGATCAAAAGGAATTCAATTCACGGTCGGATAAAAGTGGAGAAATTATTAAGATTGGGCTTAATGGTCACATGACCAATGGTGCGATGGGTACAACTTTGGACGATTTAGAAAGTTGGATACTGTACGATAAAAGTGCAAGGCCCAAAAGTATTATCAGTGTAGTAGAGGAGATTTTATCATGTTGCTTATGCCTTGCTTGTTCAAGGGAGGGGGTAGAGAGTGAATAACGATCTGCTGAAAGACAGAGAGCGTGAGAATATTGTGGGGGTAGTCTCCCCATAACAGGTTGGCTGAAATTGATATGGAATATCATAGATAACATGATAGAAAGACAGCGTGTGTGCCAGCGTGTGTTTGAAAAGAGGACTGAGGTGTAGGAGTGGGTATGGCAATTATTCAGCCATAGTACCCAGGGCAGCATACTGTACATTATAATGTCTGGCACATGATTACAAATGTTTTTATTGACATAGTAAATGTGTTTGACACAGGCAATGGTCTGTCTGGGGATAAAATACTTACACACTCTATCAAAGACGTTTGTAGCTGCATCCCAGTACGGCACGATCTATGTGTGTGTGTGTGTGTGTGTGTGTGTGTGTGTGTGTGTGTGTGTGTGTGTGTGTGTGTGCTGACCTGACAAAAACTATCGCAAAGCAGTTGTCTTGGTACTGCTCTGTTTCAGCTGTTGTTGGCTGCCTAGCTGTTTGGAGAAGGTGCTTTCGGTGCCCTTGAGTGCAATACATACCTTTGAACTACTTTGATCTTTTTTTTATGTACATTTGATTGGTGGATTCAAATTAACTATTTAGAATGTGTTTGTTTGTGTGTGTGTGTGTGTGTGTGTGTGTGTGTGTGTGTGTGTGTGTGTGTGTGTGTGTGTGTGTGTGTGTGTGTGTGTGTGTGTGCAGAGTCAGACTCCCAGAGCTGTTTTTAGCTACCCTTTTAGTGACCTCTGTAAATTAATTGCTTTCTGATACAAACTGTGTGTGTGTCACATGAGGTTGGTGGCCCCAACCTCACGAGCTCGTGGTAATGGCTGAAGTGAAATTAGTAGAATGGTATCAAATATATCAAACACATAGTTTCCATGTGTTTGATGCCATTCCATTCACTCCGTTCAGGACATTATTATGAGCCGTCCTCCCCTCAGCAGCCTCCTGTGGTGTGTGTGTGTGTGTGTGTGTGGATCTGCCAACAACGATGGCAAAGCAGTTGGCTAGGTACTCCTCTGTTTCAGCTGTTGTGTGCTATCTAGCTGTTTGGAGAAGAAGATGCTTTCTGTACCCTTGAGGGACCTTTGAAAGGTTTGGATCCTTTTTTAATATAAGATGGATTGGTGGATTCAAATAAACTATTTAAAATGTGTTTTTGTGTCTGTGTGTGAGAGAAAAGGGGAGACTGTCAGTCTCTCAGAGCTGTCTTTAGCTAACCTTAGCGACCTCTGTAAATTCATTTATTTCTGATACGGTGTGTGTGTGTGTGTGTGTGTGTATGTGTTTGTATGTGTGTGTGTGTCTGTGTGTGATAGCTTGTGTGTGTGTGTTTTGTGTGAGTGAGTGTGCCTCAAGGTCTCTCTTGTTGTGATGTGGGTTTTGTCCTATATTTCTATTGTATTTATTTAAAAAATTTCATCCCAGGCCCCGGTATTTTGACTTTTGGTAGGCCATCATTGTAAATAAGAATTTGTTCTTAACTGACATGCCTAGTTAAATCAAATGTAAAAACACTAGCTAGGCTTATTTGAAACATTGCCATTTCTTGCATTTACGTACTAGATTCTAAAGCTTGTAAACCCCATTAGGTTTAGTGGCTCAGGTCACTGAGGTGACATTGGTGCAGAAAATGACCTGGAGGGCAGGCAGCTTGCCCCCTTTGATGTGTTGGGCTGACCGCACCACTCTCTGGAGAGCCATGTGGTTGAGGACGGTGCAGTTGCCGTACCAGGCGGTATTGCAGTCTGACAGAATGCTCTCAATGGTGCAAATGTAGATGTTTGTGAGGGTCTTAGGAGCCTTGCCAAATGTTTTCAGCTGCCTGAGATTGTAAAGGTGTTTTTGGGCTACTGGGCAAAAAGGGTCAATATCAGGGGATATCTGTATCTACAGTGCCTTTGGAAAGTATTCAGACTTTTTACACATTTTGCTAGGTTACAGTCTTATTCTAAAATGTATTAAATAGTTTTTCCCCTCATCGATCTAACCCCATAATGACAAAGCAAAAACAGATTTTTAGAATTTCTTTGCTAATTTATAAAAAACTGAAATACTATATAAGACAGGGTTGTGCCTTTCCAAATCATGTCTAATCAATTGAATTTACCACAGGTGGACTCCAATCACGTTGTAGAAACATCTCAAGGATGATCAATGGAAACAGGAGGCACCTGAGCTCAATTTCAACAAAAAAAAAGTCAAGGGATCTGAAAACATTTTGAAGGCACTGTATATATTTCTGACATTTGATTAGATATAAGGAATAAACATGCTCCAGATACGCATGTCCTTCACGTCATATATGGAGATATTTTCTGTAATGGGACAGTTTGTACATGCTAATCGTGATCTTCCTACTACAGTATGAGTCCAGGGACATATCTGGGGTGAGATACGTTCAAGACATTCACTTGATGTTCGTGCGCCCAATTATATATTTGTAGACTATTCTAACTCTGGAAAAGGTATGTATCAACATGCTGACATATCTAAGCCTTTGTACTTAGGCATGAACGAATCCACGTATTTTCAGAAATGTATATCTATAGTCATTACCTGATCATTTTTGCATCCGTATAAAAAAATCAACATGCTTCTTCACATGAAGGTGACATATCTGAGGATACATTTGCACCACATTCAGTAGTAGGCTTTAAGGCACAGAAAGGCAAACATTGTCATAATAAACCAAGTTGCTATTTTCAAAGTAGATCGCTGCTATTTCTGTTTAAAACATGCAGAATATCAAATCCAGCGCTCCAATCACAACCATGTCATCGTTAAAGATGCAAACGAAGACTAATCTTTGCATTTATTTTACAGAAAATAAACATTGCACACCCTCAATACCCCTGCCTGCCCTGTTTGTTATAGACGATGGATGCGATGGGTGCAGATTAGGTCGTCAATGGTGGTCCCTCGCAGTCCAGACCCAATGTGGTGGTAGTGTTGGTCTGTGATCCACTCCAAACTGTCAATGCATAAATCATTGTCACGCCCTGGTCGAAGTATTTTGTGTTTATCTTCATGTTTGGTTCAGGCCAGGGTGTGGCATGGGGTTTTTGTATTGTGGTGTGTTTTGTCTTGGGGTTTTGGTATGTATTGGGATTGTAGCTAGTGGGGTTATCTAGCAAAGTCTATGGCTGTCTGGAGTGGTTCTCAATCAGAGGCAGGTGTTTATCGTTGTCTCTGATTGGGAACCATATTTAGGCAGTCATATTCTTTGGTTGTTTTGTGGGTGATTGTCCTTGGCGTCCTTGTAACTATCTACTGTTAGTTTGCACCAGTTTAGGCTGTTTTGGTTTTCGTTACGTTTATTGTTTTTTGTATTGATTCGTGTTTACGTGTGTTTTTTCATTAAACATGAATCGTAATCTACACGCTGCGTTTTGGTCCGACTCTCCTTCACCACACCTAGAAAACCGTTACAATCATGAATTCTAATTGTGTTGTTATCTCAAGAAAATATTGTCATTTCACACAACCATACCCCAAGGTAGCTACTGCTTCTGTCATGATGAGAAAACTACCTGGAACAAGGTAGTTAGCTAACCAAGTTAGTTAGCTAGATAACTTATATTTACCAGTAATACAAAATACACTTAAACATTTTAAAATGTTAGCTGTCACCTTGCGGCTTGATAGGGAGTAAACATGTTTTTCCCTGAAGGGATGGCAATTTTGTTATTTGTTAGCTAGCTAACTTACCAGTTAGCCTTTACCCCCCTATCAAGCCTGGCTAGTTAGCTAGCTAGCCCTACTAGCTGCTGGTCAAATGAGCTAATGTTCCTGATCCTAGTTACTAAGATAAATAAAACATCTCATATTAGCTACTTACTTTTCTCACCTCTTTGTTTCTCCAATTGTCAGTTCCACCACAGGCTGTTTACACACTCATTAAAAAATGACAATTGGAACTCCACAGCGTAACATGCATGATTGTTGTTGCTAGCCTACCAGTTACAATGCTTTTAGCATGCGGTTTGCACATGCCTTTATGCAGAGGCAATACAAACATTTTAGTTCGTGTCTGAAAGAATCATATGGACTTTGTCAAATTATTGACTATGTCATCAAGCTCAAATAAGAATCAGAAATTGCCATTCTTTAGCATATCAAAAAGCATATCAAGTTCCTGATATGGACCTCATGAAAGAACATATTGTCAAATTATTGACCATGTGCTTAAAACTCAGACATGCATCCTTATTTTCAGCATATCAAAAAGCTTAGAAATATCTGGATATGGACCTCAGCCAAGAGAAACATATCTGGAATAAATATAGCTTAATATATTGAATGTGCTGAGAAAACACATATATGAGATGTAATACAGTCAGTATTTGTCAAGATGAAGAGAGAAAATAGGATGTCACATATATCAGGATTTTGAATGATTCTATATTCGGCCATAGGAAATGTCCATGTGTGATATTTTGAGTAAAACCAATTGTATGTCTAATTCAGAATTTGTCAGGATATGATACATAACCACAAAACTCAAAATATGAATTGGAAATTATATGTACTCTCTAGAATATCAAAAATGTGTGTCATGTAAAGATATCCCCTGATATAGTCCCTTTCCGCCCAGTGTGCCTTCTTCACCATGGTGTCGGTGTGGTGAGATCATTTCAGGTCCTCAGTGATGTGCATGCTGAAGAATGTGAAGCTTCTCACCCTATCAACTGCGGCCCATCGATGAGGATGGGGGCTTGCTCCCTCTTCTTTTTCCTGTAGTCCACGATCGGCACTTTTGTTTTGTTGATGTTGAGGGAGAGGTTATTTTCCTGGCACCACTCCGCCAGGGCTCTAATCTGACTGGTCGGCCCATCAGGAAATCTAGGACCCAATTGCACACGGAATTTCAGACCCTGAGCTTAGTGAGGAGCTTGGAGGGCACTTTGGTGTTGAAAGATGAGCTGTAATTGATTAACAGTTATTCCTCATGTCTAGTTGGGATAGGGCCTTGTGCAGTGCAATGGCGATTGCATCATCCGTGGATCCGTTGGGGCAGTATGCAAATTGTAGTGGGTCAAGGGTGTGAGGTGTGGTGGAGGTGATATCGTCCTTGACTTTCAAAGCACTTCATGATGACAGAAGTGAGTGCTACAGGGTGATAGTAATTTAGTTCACTTACCTTAGATTGCTTGGGTACAGGAACAATGGTGGCCTTTTGAAGCAAGTGGGAATGACAGACTGGGATAGGGAGAGGTTGAAAAGGTCCGTAAACACTTCAGCAAGCTGGTCTGCACATTATATGAGACTAAACATTGGCAAAAAAGCGTAATTAAATTGTTGCAAGCAGCACAGTTGCAGTCACCAACATTCTGAATAACATAAAAACAGTCTAACCAGTGCTGAATTAGCTGTTCTCTAATTTGTGTCTGGAAGTAGCTAGCAAGCTAGCCAACATTAGCCAGTTAGCTTGGGTGATTGACTGCTGTTGATAGGTCTGAACACGTGGAACAACCCTACTCCTTGGCCAAAGCGTCCAGTGTGAGAAAACAATCTGAATTTAAGAACTGACAATCTGACAATGCTCTGAGTGCACTCTGAGCGCATTCTGACAATCCAGATTGAATTCATGATCACACCCGTAGTATAAACCAGACCTTAGTCTTGAAATCTTTAGTTGTTTAGTACATGGCCTCACATGTGAATCCAGATGGGTGGGACTAAGGCTCAAGAGGTTGTGAGCAATGCTGAATGGGTGTAGACAAAGAAGAGCCCTCTAGTAGGTTTACCAAAACATTCATTTTGTCAAAAGTGAGGTTACAAGTTTATCAACTTTCAATGCAGAATTACTTTCCCATTGTTCCTCAACTGTATTGTATGATATACCATTTTCTATGTCTGAGTTTCCACTTTTATCCAATGTAAAAAAAAATATATTTTTTAAATGTTGCTACGTAAGACTGAATCAAGACGGTCGGTCAGAATTGCACGCTCCCTCAGAACTTGAGACATCTGGCATTGTGTTGTGTGAGAAAACTGCACGTTTTAGAGTTGCCATTTATTGTCCCCAGCATAAGGTGCACCTGTGTAATGATCATGCTGATTAATCATCTTATTGACATGCCACACAGGTCAGGTGGATGGATTATATTGGCAAAGAAGAAATGCTCACTAAACAAATTTGTCTGGTATATTTTATTTCAGGTCATGAAACATGGGGCCAACACTTTACATGTTGCTTTTATTTTTTTAAATAAAAAGACATCACCAGGCAAGATCTATCCTGGAACCACTCAAGAGAAAAGTAAAAAGAGGGCGCCCAAGAAACACCTGGAGGCAGCAGCTTGAGGTGCTGAGATTGCAATCCTAGCGAAGGTTCTGCCCCTGGTTAAATAATTATGTTATTTTATTGTCTATTCTAATGCTGCACGTATTGCCAGGGCTGATTAAATTATGTCATATATTTTACCCCCTACACCACTTTCAATAACTTTGAAAAACAGTCTCTCTCTCTCTCTATCTATAACCTGTGGCTTAATCTAAATGTACACAAGCAACAGAAAAATCAAGAGATCTCTCCTGGTCTCGTTCTATCTTTCACTTCCCTGGTCTTTCTCTCCCTCTCTCCTCTCTCCCCCTCCTTTCCCTTTCCTCTTTCCTCCCTCTGTTATTACCCTCTTGACATTAAGGGTGCTGAGAGTCGTGAGGAGCAAGGTGACTCAAATTGGAATCTTATATAACAGACAAGATAATAATACAACCCTACAGAAAGAGAGAGAGAGAGGGAGAGAAAGAGAGAGAGAGAGAAATAGCGAGCGAGAGAGAAAGAGAGAAAAAGAGAGAGAAAGAAATAGAGAGATTTCTCTAATTTCCAAAGGAAGTCTTGAAATGAAGCCACTGTCTCCTCGTGCAGAGTGTGTGTGTGTGTGTGTGTGTGTGTGTGTGTGTGTGTGTGTGTGTGTGTGTGTGTGTGTATAGGTGTGTATGCTTGTGTATGTGCACATGAGTGTGTCCAGGTAGAGGGTGGTTAGTGTTGGATGAAGGCCGACTGCGACAAGTTATGTCTCATCACAGGATTGTGTCTGTCTCTAGGATACCAATTACTATCGTAACATCACCATGGTGACAGACTACTCCCACTCACCATTGTATTTGCAATCTCTACCTAACCTCAACACACACATATGCACACACACACCTGTCATATGACATTAAAAACTGAAATATCTTATGCTTCACGGAGTCGTGGCTGAATGACGATATTATCAACATACAGCTGGCTGGTTATACGCTGTATTGGGAGGATAGAACAGAGGCGTCTGGTAAGGCGGGTGGCGGACTATCCATATATATAAACAACAGCTGGTGCACGATATCTAAGGAAGTCTCAAGGTTTGGCTCGCCTGAGGTAGAGTATCTCATGATAAGCTGTAGACCGCACTATCTACCAAGAGAGTTTTCATTTGTATTTTTCGTAGCCTGGACATACCACCACTGACCGATGCTGCCACTAAGACCACACTCAATGAGCTGTATTCAGCCATATGCAAACAGGAAAACGCTCATCCAGAGGCGGCGCTCCTAGTGGCAGGGGACTTTAATGCAGGGAAACTTAAATCTGTTCTTCCAAATTTCTATCAGCAATGTGCAACCAGAGGGGGAAAAAACTCTAAGCCACCTTTTCTCCACACACAGAGATGCGTACAAAGCTCCCTCCATTTGGCAAATCTGACCATAATTCTATTCTCCTGATTCCTGCTTGCAAGCAAAAATTAAAGCAGGAAGCACCAGTGACTTGGTCAATAAAAAAGTGATCAGATGAAGCAGATGCTAAGCTACAGGACTGTTTTGCTAGCACAGACTGGAATATGTTCCGAGATTCTTCCTATGGCATTGAGGAGTACACCACATCAGTCATTGGCTTCATCAATAAGTGCATTTATGATGTTGTCCCCACAGTGACCGTACGTACGTAGCCCAAACAGAAGGCATGGATTACAGACAACATCCGCACTGAGCTGAAGGCTAGAGCTGGAAAGGGACAATAATCCGGATGTTTATAACAAATCCCACTATGCCCTCCGACTAACCATCAAACATGAAAGGTGTCAATACAGGACTAAGATCTAAGCGTAATACACTGGCTGCGACGCTCGTCGGATGTGGCAGGGCTTACAAACCATTAAAGACTACCAAAGGGAAGCACAGCTGAGAGCTGCCCAGTGACACAAGCCTACCAGACAAGCTAAACTACTTCAATGCTCGCTTCGAGGCAAATAACACTGAAACATGCATGAGTGCACCAGCTGTTCCGGACGACTGTGTGATCACACTCTCCGCAGCCAAGTAAGACCTTTGAACAGGTCAACACAGAGATTACCAGGACGTGTACTGTGAGCATGCACTGACCAATTGGCAAGTGTCTTCACTGACATTTTCAACCACTCCCTGTCTGAGTCTGTAATACCAACATGTTTCAAGCAGACCACCATAGTCCCTGTGCCCAAGAACACTAAGGTAACCTGCCTAAATTACTACTGATCAGTAGCACTCACATCTGTAGCCATAAAGTGATTTGATAGGCTCATGGCTCACATCAACACCATTATCCCAGAAACCCTAGACCCACTCCAATTTGCATACCACCCTAACAGATCCACAGATGATGTAATCTCTATTGCACTCCACACTGCCCTTTTCCACCTGGACAAAAGGAAAACCAATGTGAGAATGCTTTTAATTGACTACAGCTCAGCATTCAACACCATAGTGCCCTCAGAGTTCATCAATAAGCTAAGGAACCTTGGACTAAACACCTACCTCTGCAACTGGATCCTGGACTTCCTGACGGGCCCTCCCCAGGTGGTGAGGGTAGGTATCAAAACACAAAACACATCCGATCAGAACTTTCACAATGAAAAGGCTATGTAAATGGCATGTCCTGCTCCAAAGGGCAGGACATAAATATGCTCTATGGCTAGATTCCTTTGTTCATATCATAACATGACTTTAACCAAAGTCACTCAAAGGATCTTATGATATATGCCTAGGTCTAGAAAGTGTTTCTACCTTTATGCATTTGTGTGTTTTAAGTTTTTCCTAACTGTAGACTACTACCTTTAGCACTTGAAGTTAATCAATGTTTAAATATTTATTTGTGTTTTAAACACTACCTCACTGCTTTAGCACATGGCCACAGTCACGTATTCCAATGTGAATTCTTTGAGATGGGTGGGTCTGAGGCTTTAGAGGGTGTGAATAATGCTAAATGGGCATAAACAAAGCAGCACAGTAGCTGTTCAATGTGAAAGGTTATATTTATTACTCAACAATAGACAATGTAATAGTGTTAATAGTTTGCCTAATGGGGGAACTTGGTGATTTAATGTTCAGAGAATCCATTTTGGCAGTTTGTTGCAGGTGTTCCTTTTCTTTAGAGCAAGTCTGAAAATCACAGCAAAATGTTTGAATGCATTTTCTCCTGAATGGGATAATACATTTATCAACTTAACAGCATTACTTCCTCACATTTCCAACTACTGTGCCTGATGTGTCATTTTGAAGCTCTGAGTCTGCACTTCTATCCAAAATAAAAAACACAACTTCAAATTTTGGAACATAGCACTGAAAAGAGATGGTTGGCCACATATGTGGAAATAGCTGATTTCTATGTGTTGTCGTAAAAAATATAGAGGAAGATAAGTGTTTCCAATGAAATCATCGGTGTACCTCATGATTTAAACCAATTATGAGTAGACTTTGCCTACTACTTACCTACTAACTGTCTACTATTTGGTTGATGATGTCTTTGGAAACACTTATCTCCCTCTATCTTTTTTTACTATAAAACATGGGAACTCGACATTTTCACATAACTCGATGTTGGGATTGTGCTGGAGATAATGAATATGAAGTTGAACATCTAAAAATTCCCCTTTAAGTTTAGGCATTTATTCCAGAATGGTTAACGTAGGGGTTAATGTTTGTGATAGGGTGTATACCACTGGGATTTAACACACACCCCTCATAAAGACGATGCTGAGCAAGAGGAGTGACCCGGGATGTCAAAAACCCGTAGAAATGTGATCAAATCAAATCAAATAAAATGTATTTATATAGCCCTTCGTACATCAGCTGATATCTCAAAGTGCTGTACAGAAACACAGCCTAAAACCCCAAACAGCAAACAATGCAGGTGTAAAAGCACGGTGGCTAGGAAAAACTCCCTAGAAAGGCCAAAACCTAGGAAGAAACCTAGAGAGGAACCGGGCTATGTGGGGTGGCCAGTCCTCTTCTGGCTGTGCCGGGTAGAGATTATAACAGAACATGACCAAGATGTTCAAATGTTCATAAATGACCAGCATGGTCGAATAATAATAAGGCAGAACAGTTGAAACTGGAGCAGCAGCACAGTCAGGTGGACTGGGGACAGCAAGGAGCCATCATGTCAGGTAGTCCTGGGGCACGGTCCTAGGGCTCAGGTCCTCCGAGAGAGACAAAGAAAGAGAGAATTAGAGAGAGCATATGTGGGGTGACCAGTCCTCTTCTGGCTGTGCCGGGTGGAGATTATAACAGAACGTGGCCAAGATATTCAAATGTTCATAAATGACCAGCATGGTTGAATAATAGTAAGGCAGAACAGTTGAAACTCGAGCAGCAGCATGGCCAGGTGGACTGGGGACAGCAAGGAGTCATCATGTCAGGTAGTCCTGGGACATGGTCCTAGGGCCCAGGCCAGTTGAAACTGGAGCAGCAGCATGGCCAGGTGGACTGGGGACAGCAAGGAGTCATCATGTCAGGTAGTCCTGGGGCATGGTCCTAGGGCTCAGGTCCTCCGAGAGAGAGAAAGAAATAGAGAAGGAGAGAATTAGAGAACGCACACTTAGATTCACACAGGACACCGAATAGGACAGGAGAAGTACTCCAGATATAACAAACTGACCCTAGCCCCCCGACACATAAACTACTGCAGCATAAATACTGGAGGCTGAGACAGGAGGGGTCAGGAGACACTGTGGCCCCATCCGAGGACACCCCCGGACAGGGCCAAACAGGAAGGATATAACCTCACCCACTTTGCCAAAGCACAGCCCCCACACCACTAGAGGGATATCTATCTGATGTTTGGAGCAACTTTGAAATTTGGTGTTTGGAAAAACATGGATAAACCTCAGAATCTGAAGTAAATTGGTAAAGCTGTGAGATCTTGTTGGCCCACTTACATGCTCTAGCATTCAAACGCAGCCCTAGGACAGAACTGTCAATGGTCTGACAAGCACAACTGGAGCTGCAAACCAAATGAGGCCTAATTAGACAAAAGAGCAAGTAAGTAATTTGAACAGGATAATACGTCGTTCAAATGACTTAGTATTTTGTTCGAACGACTTAGTGTCCTGTTTGAAAAACTTAAATGTTCTTTGTCTAATTAGGCCTAATTTTTTTACTAAGCGTCAGGCATGTCAGACCATTGCTGCAGCCATTCACTCACTGATTCCATCCCTAAACCAATCCCTTAGGTTTTCTCAAAAAAGTTAAGAGATGTACAGGTAACTGCCATAATAAAAGAAACACCTTAAAGAGGAATTTCAACCTGGCTTTGTCACGGCATATAGTTATTACTATATTAACAACATTTTCTTTTTGTCATAAACATTAACATTATCCAAAGCACAAGTTTATTGTGCAGGGGTACGATAAGATGCCCCGATAGAAATGGCAGCTTCATTTCAGGGCCTTAGGAAACAGTGCAGTGTTTTGTTTTTCTAATGCATTATTTCTTACATTGTTAGCCCAGAAAACCTTAAGTGTTATTACATACAGCCGGGAAGAACTATTGGATATCAGAGAGACGTCAATTTACCAGCACAACCAGCACTCCGACCAGGAATACAAATTTTATGCACCTCCCAGGGCATTTAAACTGATTCCAGAGGCCAACCCAAAACAACGCCATCGGAGGAGAGGGTGCCGGAGCGGTCTTCTAGTGATGCTTCGGCTGCGTGCACGCCACCCACCGCTTCCGAGCATATTACTTGCTAATGTCCAGTCCCTGGTTAACAAAGTGGACTAAATTAGGGCAAGAGTTCCTTTCCAAAGAGATATCCGGGATTGTAAGATTCTCTGTTTCACAGAGACATGGCTAGCTGGGGACATGCTGTCGGTGTCCGAACAGCCAACGGGATTTTCAGTGCATCGCCCCAACAGGAAAAAACATCTCTCTGGTAAGAAGAAGGGCGGGGTGGATGTTTCATGATTAATGACTCATGGTGTAATTGTAACAACATACAAGAACTCAAGTCCTTTTGTTCACCTGACCTAGAATTTCTCACAATCAAATGCCAACCGCATTATCTCCCAAGAAAACTCTCCTCGGTTATCGTCACTGCCGTGTATATCCCTTCGCAAGTGGATACCAAGACGACCATCAAGGAACTTCACTGGAATTCATGCAAACTGGAAACCATATATCCTGGGGCTGCATTTATTGTACCTGGCGATTTTAACAAAGCTAATCTGAGAAGAAGGCTACCTAAATGCTATTAGCATATTGATTGCAGTACACAAGTGAGTAACACACTCGACCACTGCTACTCTAACTTCCGCGATGCATACAGGGCCCTCCCCCACCCTCTTTTTGGCAAATCTGACCTGTTGCTCCCCTCCTATAGGCAGAAACTAAAACAGGAAGCGCCTGTGCTTAGGTCTATCCAACGCTGGTCTGACCAATCAGATTCCACACTTGATTGATTGCTTGTGGACTGGGATATGTTCTGGGTAGCATCAGACAATAACATTGACGTATACGCTTACTCAGTGAGCGAGCATATAAGGAAGTGTATAGGAGATATTGTACCCACTGTGGCTATTAAAATCTTCCCTAACCAGAAACCGTGGATTGGTGGCAGTACTTGCGCAAAACTGAAACTACGTACCACCGCATTTAATCATGGCAAGGCGACTGGAAACATGACTGAATACAAACAGTGTTGTTATTCCCTCCGTAAGGGAATCAAACAAGCAAAGCATCAGTATAGAGACAAAGTGGAGTCACAATTCCATGGCTCAAACACGAGAGGTATGTGGCAGGATCTATAGACAAACCCGGATTACAAAAAGAAAACCAGCCCTGTCGCGGACATTGACATCTTGCTCCCAGACAAATTAAACAACTTCTTTGCGTGCTTTGAGGACAATACGGTGCCGCCGACACAGCCCGCTACCAAAGACTGTGGGCTCTCCTTCTCCGTGGCCGACGTGAGTAAAACATTTAAACATGTTAACCCTCGCATGGCTGCCGGCCCAGACGGCGTCCATAGCTGTGTCCTCAGAGCATGCGCAGGCCAGCTGACTGGTGTGTTTACGGACATAATCAATCAATCCCTATCCCAGTTCTGTGGTCCCCGCATGCTTCAAGATAAACACCATTGTTCCTGTTCCCAAGAAAGCTAAGATAACTGAACTAAATGTGTCACTTCTGTCATCATGAAATGCTTTGAGAAATCATATCAACTCCACCCAACCTGTTACACTAGACCCACTCCAATTTGCTTACCGCCCCAATCGGTCAATAGACGATGCAATCGCCATCACACTGCACACTGCCATATCCCATCTGGACGAGAGAAATACCAATGTAAGAATGCTGTTCATTGACTAAAGCTCAGCATTCAACACTATAGTACCCTCCAAACTCATCATTAAGCTTGAGAACCTGGGTCTCAACCCCACCTGTGCAACTGGGTCCTGGACTTACTAACCCCCAGGTAGTGTCAATGACGTGGCCCTTTCTGGGTGTAGATCCTGGACCCCCCCTCCCCTGCCCTATCTCACTCTCTCTCCTAACCCAGGTTAATTACCTCCGGTTGTAAATCCCGGGTAGAAACTGCTATGCAGTATTGAGGGAGAGAGTCTCCCAGAACGGAGACTTGTCCAAACTCCTAAACCCAAAAATGTTAGAATGAAACAATATTGCTACTTTTGAGAATGTGGGAATAGTCCGTGGACACTTAAGGGACAGTCATGTTGAGTGTGTTTCATTTGGTGATCTCATGAAGTACAGGAAACACACATGACGGTATCTCTTAAATTGTAAATTTCCCAGCTGTCAGGTTTACATCTATATATTGTCAAAAGTATGTGATTAAGAATGAAATTATTTGTGAAAAGATGTAATGTGACATTAACATTCTAAATGAGAGAATGGATTGTCATATAAAGATGAACTGCTCAGTGGCCAAACCCCCGTGAGCCCAGACATCACATTAGGCATCATGGACCTCCCTTTTCTACTGTTACGTATAAAACCCATTCCTGATGAAATTCACATTAGACCACGCAAATCCCGTTGTAAGCTAAGGTTGCAAATGGTTGAATTTCTAAGATCAAAACATGCCGGGTGACGTTGGTGTGTGAAGTGGTTTAAACTACAATTCTACCAGAGGACAAGACTATTCCACGTGGAGTATTGGCTACACGGCTGGAAATAGTTAAACTCTGAGACTATCGATCTATTCTATGAGAACATTCTCGAATGGTATTCTGAAGAATCCATTCCAACCACTAAAGAATTTGATCTTCAGGGAAACGCAACCTCTCACTCAATGTCAGCAAAACAAAAGAGATGATCGTGGACATCAGGAAATGGCAAAGGGAGAACCCCCCTATCCACATCGACGGGACAGCAGTGGAGAAGGTAGAAAGTTTTAAGTTACTCTGTGTATATATCACGGACAAACTGAAATGGTCCACGCACACAGACAGTGTGGTGACGAAGGTGTAACAGTGCCCCTTCAACCTCAGGAGGCTGAAAAAAATGGCTTGTCACCGAAAACCCACACTAACTTTTAGCACAACTGAGAGCATCCTGTCAGGCTGTATCGCCGGCTGGTACAGCATTTGCAGAGGGTGGTGCGTTCTGTGCAACGCATCACCGGGGGCAAACTATCTGCCCTCCAGGACACCTACAACACCCGATGTCACAAGAAGGCAAAAAAGATCATCAAGGACAATAACCACCCGAGCCATTACATGTTCACCTCACTTCCATCTAGAAGGCGAGGTCAGTACAGGTGCATCAAAGCTGTAACAGAGAGATTGAATAACAGCTTCTATCTCAAGGCCATCAGATTGTTAAACAGCCACCACTAGCACAGAGAGGCGGCTGCCTATCTATAGACTCGATATCATTGGCCACTTTAATAAATGGGACACTCGTCACTTTAATAATGTCATGTTAAGAATGTTTACATATCTCGAATTACTAATCTCATATGTACATACTGTATACTGTATCCTTCACTATCTATTCTTTACTATCTATTGCATCTTAGCCACCATGTCACTGCTCATCCATATATTTTATACTTATATATTCTCATCCCATTCCTTTACTAGATTGTGTGTATTAGGTTTTGATGTGGAATCTGTTAGATATTAGGTTTTGTTGTGGAATTGTTAGATATTACCTGTTAGATATTGCTGCACCGTCGGTTCTAGATGCAGAAGCATTTTGAAACACTCGCAATAACATCTGCTAAACATGTGTATGTGACCAATACAACTTGATTTGATTTGAAGCTTGAATGAGCGCATTTGAATATCACTGGTAGAATCGGGAAGTTTCGACTTCCTGTGTATTTATCTGCTCATAGTGAACCACAAAGTCCAGCATTTGTAACGAATGAAGATACCGCACTGTTAATTAGATGGGGCATGCCCACAACCAACACACAGTAATCTCATAACTTCTCTAGGCATTGAAAACTTTTGTTTTTCACTAACGTTTGTCATCGTGTCCGTATGGTGTTCTGACTGTGCTAATTACAAACATGCACAAATATGAGTTATCTTTCACCGTTCTACCTACCAGAGATATACCTAGATGCTGCCAGTGGTTTGTGGCAATCAAGAATGATGCTTACGTTGACCAAAGATTATCAGAGTGATTTTCAGGCTGAACAGACGGGAAATCCATTTAGATGGGAATCCATTTATCTGAAAAGTGATGTGATACCATCATTTTCTCCCTTCACAACAAAATAGAATATTCTCGATTTGATTTGAGACTGGACTAGGTAAATTAGCTATGTTCGCTAATGTTACAGTCCTGTATTAAACTCTGAAAGCCATCAGCTAAATCATATAGCTGAATGTCAATCCATTTTGCCTATGCCATGGAAATCACTGCTAGACTGGTAGCTACCGTCAGCAAAGTAAACATGTTTGTCTGTTTGTTCTATCTTTGACCAACATTAGCTAACTTAAGCTAACTAACATTAGCAAATAAAAATAACTAAACCTGGTAGCCATCTATTCCACCCTTGTCTGGAAAACACACTCTTACTAAAAATCTAATTGTCGATATAGCTAACTCAGTTTTGGAGTGTCTTTGGTTGGTTAGTTAGTTCTCAGCTGGCTAGCAATCTTGCTGCCAATTTAGTGATGCTAGCTAACTAACTAACAAACTAACTAACTAACTAACTAACTAACTAACTAACTAACTAACTAACTAACTAACTAACTAACTAACTAACAGTAAGCTCACAATATTAAAATGGCTATGTTAGGTGTGCTAAGATAACCAGTCTCATAGAGATCAATACAATTAGTGGGGTGGTTAAATTGTGTATTAGTGTATGTTTTGTTGTAGGTAGTATATAATCTGATTGCACCAGCATGTGTTTTCAACCCCAATATCTGCACAAGGTGAAGGTAAATTGGCAAAAATATTTACAACCTGACGGCTAAGATAGCTCAATTTACAGTAAGCATGGCATAAACATAAATTGGGTAGTGTTTTTAAGGGTTTGTGTTTGTTTTATGGGGTTACAGGTGGTTAGAGGTAGCCTGAGGACCACAGAGTACCTTCCAGACCATGTAATCAATTTAGCCTAACCCTTGTTCCCACAGGTCCTGCTGAAAATACACCAAAGCTGTAGCATTTGGGGTGCACGAGCATGAGAGAGGGGGCACAACTTGCGGTTATGGAGCACAACAGGATTGTGGGACAACAATTAGTAAGGGAGACTGGAAGGTATAAAATCAAGACAGCAGTAATAACACAACTCCCTCATTCCTCTCTCTGCAGATTCTCAAAACACAAGACACGTAAAAAAAACCCTGCTACTATTGACAAGAATGATCTGTCAAGTCAATGGGCTGGGGGAGGTTTACAGATACGTCTTTGAGATGAAGAACGGGATTTTGGTTGCGCTTATAGTTATTAAATGTATTGTTGTGTATTAGGAGAACGATTGAAAGGTGCCATAACTCCTCAGTCTCCTATACACAACAATATATACTGTGTAAACACTTTTCACACCTTCTGTAGCCCCACAGCTATTCACTTTGTTGACTGATCTTTCCTGTCAAAAGCAGCTCTCAATGTCCCTCATTGTCCCTAAACAAAACACTATTCTGTCTCTAAACACTTAGGTCCCACACGGTTGACACCTTTACCAACAAAGGCGTGTTGCCCTACGTCCACAAATGGTATAAAATGGTAACCACAACCATGTCTTTCCAGGAGACATGCAGTACCAGCAAATATTCTGCAAGAGATCCAAACAGTTGGTGGTTAAGGTCTATGTGCCCTACACCACTTCTGTCAGTCTTATCCAGCTGTCTGTACACCAAAGACTGGACAAGACCACAAGCACTCTACTTCCACAACCCACCATGCCAAACACCATTACCAGTGTTCTGAAGATGGATAAAGGACAATGAAATACATATAGATATTTTTTATCAACCCTCAAAAATTTTCTACATTTATGGTTTCACAGAAGATATTTCTATAAGCTGCACAAGGTTCTGTAGTTCTGTTAGACATTCAGATATATCCAAACAATGTTTATTTGTCAAAATCTAAAATACAAGGGAGTGTACAATTTTTATGCCAACTCTAAAAGAGAACTGGGTATTCAAGAAGAATGTAACATAAAAGTAACATACAAAAAATAAAGTATGAACATTGTAGTACAGTTCAGCGTGTCTCAGGTGTACTAAAGTGCAGAGAACTGTAACTACATATTGTTACAACAGATAATTTGATTTAAACCAAATATTTTTGTTATCCATTTCTGCAAGTTACATTATAGGTACTGTTTGGTGTAGAAGAGATAATTTTCGACCAACCTTAGCTTGGCGATGCAATAATTTGTCCTTGATTCGTGGAGACAGAAGTCTCAAAATGACCAGGGTCAAATAAAATGATCAGTTGGAGTATATTTGAAGGGTCTGTCCTATATCTGAGTGAGAGAGAAGAATGTTCAGATTTTTTTGTGACCAATATTCAATCTCTTTTGGGCACTAAAGTGCTTCCATAAATGTTTTTAACTGGTACCTTCAGATGAGCCTTATGAGGCTAGTGGGCGTTGTAGAGCAAAACAAGTTATTGAGAGTCTCATCTTTCGATGGTGGGGTCATTCGTTTGTAGCCCAAACTGTTTGGACGCTACAGGCATTTTTGTGAGAAGACTGATTTTCGGGATGTCTCCTAATCTGACAAACACTGCTGTAGATCTGCCACCTTTCACTGATGAGGAATCCAGCCATCGGCAGATACGGTGGGTTGAGATGCAACCTATGCAAAAAATATATCTCTAGCTTAAACAGATGGCTTTTAATAGGTCTTTTTTATGATGCTAATTCAATTTCCACTTGGGCGCAACATCTGTTAGACCCTGGCCTTTGTCACGTTGACATCATGTCTGTCTCTCCTCCTGACAATGACGTAGTCAATCAAGTGCCAATGTTTGGACAGTGGGTGCATATTGTTTTCTTGCGGTCATGCTCAGCACATGTCCTTAGTAACAAAAGGCCATTGCTGTTGCGTTTGCCAATGCCATGTGTACCTATAATCCCATTCCATGAGTGATGGTCTGTGCCAACTCTGGCATTGAAGTCGCCAAGAATGGTGAGTTCCTCTGTGCTGGGAACAGAAGCAATTGCAGTCTCCAGTTCACCATAGAACTTGTCTTTGAGTTCATCAGGTTAGTCATGGTTGGTGCATAGGCACTGATTAAGTCATTTTTTTTATTGGCCACAGTAAAGTGAATCAGAGAATGTTTAGGACACATTTTCTAGCCCCTTCCTCATGCTGGGGAGGAGAGCAGTGTGATCCTGATTAGGGATGCTCAGATGCTCGGTCTGCTGCCAAGTTCCACTGCCTCTTCAGTCCAGTGAATAGCGACCCGATAACCTGAACCTCCTGAATGTGGGACCATGGCTACAGCTTTCAGTGGATCCACACCTGCTGTTCTTCATTCGCTGAATACCACATGACTTTGGGTGATGGTGTCATGACTTGTGCTTTGAATTGGATTTAAGTGAGGGAGAGTTGCGTAGCTTCGACCTCACTCTCTCACCCAGAGTCATCTGTACCCAGTGGCAAGACAGTGTCTAGATGGATAGAAATAATGCTGGATGCAGTCTGAGGAGACGCAGTGGCGGGTTTAGGTATAGGCGACATGGGCAGCTGCCCAGAGCAGCAAGGGGCACCCGCACATAAAAAAATCAGAATGGTGACATTTGCGCAATCAGTTTTCTATCGCTCATTTGCACGTCACGTCAATGATATCATGTCACCGTGTGGGCGCCCTGATTCTAGTTTGTGAGCTAGGCAGGCTACTGCCTGGGAAGGTCTCCCACTCAGAAGTACGAGATGGGGAGGGCGGCTGGGGTAGGTTGTCCTCAGGTCTCCCCACTGGAAGCCCGAGGTAGCGGGAGCGGGGGAATCTATCAAATAGCGCATCTCTAACTTTGTACAGTTCTAATGCAATTAGTTAAATCAGTCATAGTCCGAAAGGTTACCAAGTAAACCACAATTCGTTGGTAATACTGTGAACATATGGTTTTACAGACATATCGTTGTATTTTTTATTGGTTTGTGTGAAATTATTAAGAATAATATGAAACCAGTCTGCACACCGCCAAGGTCAATTGGTTTAGTCTTGACTCTTGGTTGACAGTGTTGGGGGATGGGTAATGTATTGATACTCAAGTGCCAAATCAACAGAAATTTGTTTCTATTTGTCTTTGTCACTTCTTTTTTATATTTATGAGCCTTTCTTTATATATATTGTCACGTTCTGACCTTTATTTTCTGTGTTTTGTGTTTAGTTAGTATGGTCAGGGCGTGAGTTGGGTGGGTAGTCTATGTTTGTTTTTCTATGTTTTGGTTATTTCGATGTTTTGGCCTAGTATGGTTCTCAATCAGAGGCAGGTGTCATTAGTTGTCTCTGATTGAGAATCATACTTAGGTGGCCTGGGTTTCACTGTGTGTTTGTGGGTGATTGTTTCCTGTCTCTGTGTGTGCACCAGATAGGACTGTAATTTGAGTTTCACATTTCTTGTTTTGTTAGTTTGTTCATGTGTACCTGAAAGCATTAAAGAAGTACCATGGAAAATTACCACGCCGCGTATTGGTCCTCTGATCCGTTTCGCCTCTCCTCTTCGGAAGAAGAGGAGGAAGCTCGTTACAGAATCACCCACCACAATCGGACCAAGCGGCGTGGTAAAGGACAGCGACGACAGCAGCAGCAGCATCAACAACAGAGGCCACCATCACAGGACTCCTGGACATGGGAGCAGATATTGAACGGAGAGGGACCCTGGGCACGGGCTGGGGAAAATCGCAGCCCCAAAGCAGAGCTGGAGGCAGCGAAAGCTGATCGGCGGCAATATGAGGAGCCAGCACGGCAGTGCGACAGGTACGAGAGGCAGCCCCAAATTTTTTTGGGGGGCACACGAGGGGTGGTACTAAGCCAGGTAGCAGACCTGAGCTCACTCCTCGTGCTTATTATGAGCAGCGCATTACTGGTCAGGCACCGTGTTATGCGGTTGAGCGCACGGTGTCGCCAGTGCGTGTCCATAGCCCGGTGCGCTATAGGGCAGCCCCCGAGAGTGCCATGCGAGTGTGGGCATTGAGCCAGGGCGTATGGTGCCTGCTCAGCGGGTCTGGTCGCCGGTACGCAGTCTGGGTCCAGGTTATCCTGCGCCGGCTCTGCGTGCTGTGTCTCCGGGCGCTGGGAGGGTGCAGTGCGTCCTCTGCCTGCGCTCCGCTCGTACCGGGCAACTGTGGGAGTGGAGCCTAGGGGAGAGGTGCGTGTAGTAAGCACTAGATCTCCCGTGCTTACCCACAGCCCGGTTCAACCTGTGCCTGCACTTTTGAGGGTCCGGGCTCGAGTAGTTGTCCAGCCTGGGGAAGTGGTGCCAAGGTTGCGCACCAGAGCTCCAGTGCTCCCCACAGCCCGGTCTTTCAGGCTCCTCCTAACACCAAGCCTCCTGAAAGTCTCCCCAGCCTGGTAGTTCCTGTGGCAGCCCCACGCACCAGGCTGTCTCTCAGTCTCCTCCCTGCAGGTGCTCCCGCCTGTCCGGCGCCGCTGCCGGAGCGTTCCGCCTGTCCGGCGCCGCTGCCGGAGCCTCCCGCCTGTCCGGCGCCGCTACCGGAGCCTCCCGCCTGTCCGGCGCCGCTGCCGGAGCCTCCCGCCTGTCCGGAGCCTCCCGCCTGTCCGGCGCCGCTGCCGGAGCCTCCCGCCTGTCCGGCGCCACTGCCGGAGCCTCCCGCCTGTCCGGCGCCGCTGCCGGAGCCTCCCGCCTGTCCGGCGCCGCTGCTGGAGCGTCCCGCCTGTCCGGCGCCGCTGCCTCCTGTAGCAGCTCCACGCACCAGGCTGTCTCTCTGTCTCCTCTCTGCAGGTGCTCCCGCCTGTCCGGCGCCGCTGCCGGAGCCTCCCGCCTGTCCGGCGCCGCTGCCGGAGCCTCCCGCCTGTCCGGCGCCGCTGCCGGAGCCTCCCGCCTGTCCGGCGCCGCTGCCGGAGCCTCCCGCCTGTCCGGGAGCCTCCCGCCTGTCCGGCGCCGCTGCCGGAGCCTCGCCTGTCCGGCGCCGCTGCCGGAGCCTCCCGCCTGTCCGGCGCTGCTGCCGGAGCCTCCCGCCTGTCCGGCGCTGCTGCCGGAGCGTCCCGCCTGTCCGGCGCCGCTGCTGGAGCGTCCCGCCTGTCTGGCGCCGCTGCCGGAGCGTCCCGCCTGTCTGGCGCCGCTGCCGGAGCGTCCCTCCTGTCCGGCGCCGCTGCCGGAGCCTCCCGCCTGTCCGGCGCCGCTGCTAGAGCGTCCCGCCTGTCCGGGCGCCGCTGCCGGAGCCCCTCAGCCCAGAGGCGCCAGAGCCCCTCAGCCCAGAGGCGCCAGAGCCCCTCAGCCCAGAGGCGCCAGAGCCCCTCAGCCCAGAGGCGCCAGAGCCCCTCAGCCCAGAGGCGCCCCTCAGAGCCCCCCCTCAGCCCAGAAGCGCCAGAGCCCCTGTCCCTCTGTCCAGAGCCCCTGTCCCTCTGTCCAGAGCTTCTGCCCCTCTGTCCCGAGCTGCCCCTCTGTCCAGTGGGGTCATTGAGAGGGGTTGCCATGGTGAGAAAGCCACGGAGGCGGACAAAGACAATGGTGAAGTGGGGTCCGCGTCCCGCGCCAGAACCGCCACCGCGGACAGATGCCCACCCAGACCCTCCCCTATAGGTCAAGGTTTTGCGGCCGGAGTCCGCACCTTTGGGGGGGGGTACTGTCACGTTCTGACCTTTATTTTCTGTGTTTTGTGTTTAGTTAGTATGGTCAGGGCGTGAGTTGGGTGGGTAGTCTATGTTTGTTTTTCTATGTTTTGGTTATTTCGATGTTTCGGCCTAGTATGGTTCTCAATCAGAGGCAGGTGTCATTAGTTGTCTCTGATTGAGAATCATACTTAGGTGGCCTGGGTTTCACTGTGTGTTTGTGGGTGATTGTTTCCTGTCTCTGTGTGTGCACCAGATAGGACTGTAATTTGAGTTTCACATTTCTTGTTTTGTTAGTTTGTTCATGTGTACCTGAAAGCATTAAAGAAGTACCATGGAAAATTACCACGCCGCGTATTGGTCCTCTGATCCGTTTCGCCTCTCCTCTTCGGAAGAAGAGGAGGAAACTCGTTACATATATTTATATAGTTTTTAATGTTATGATTATTTATTTGTGTTTTTCCAGACGTCTGAATAAAAATGACAGTTAGTGCAGAATGGTTATTTTCTTTTTTGTTGGCATGGGGGGGCTGAGCTGGGGGTTCGCCCAGGGAGCCATACAAGCTAAACCTGCCATTGCTTCCGATGGTATTCCTCCACCAAGGGTTCCACAGACCCAAACTCAGACACTAAGTTTTCCGGGTTAGTTAACTGCCGCCTGGGGTTCGGCATTGGCAGCTACTGGCAGTACCGACTCACCAGGTGCAAGATGGAAAGCACCTGATGTACGCCTACGGTAGCAACTACAGTGCTGCTACTAGTTGAACACCCAGCTGGCCAGACACCCAACACACACACACACACAGACACAAACAAAACGCACAAACGCATCTCTTTATGAGGCATAAAACATTGACAAAGTCCCTTTTTACTGCTGCTTGTTGGCACGGTAACACCAGACTAATGAAGTCACACACTGACAGAATATTAATAACATCAAGCCAATTACAGGGCTCAGTTCATTTACATATGAGAGGGTGGGGGGCACTCCCTACAGTGCCCCCCACACACTGGCTTCATACATCACCAGACACAGTGGGTTGATTGTGTCAGAAGAGGCTGATGGGAGGAGCTACAGGAGGATGGCAAATGTTTTATTTATCTAGGCATGTCAGTTAAGAACACATTCTTATTTACAATGACAGCCTACCAGGGACAGTGGGTTAACTGCCTTGTTCAGGGACAGAATGACAGATGTTTACTTTGTCAGCTCAGGGATTTGATCTAGCAACATTTCAGTTACTAGCCCAACATTCTAACCACTAGGCTACCTGCCACCCCATTGTAATGGCATGGAATCGAGTCAATGGTAAAACATGTTGTTTCCATGTTTTATATGTGTTTGTACCATTCCATTGATTCCATTCCAGCCAATGAGCCCGTCCTCTAATAGCTCCTCCCACCAGCCTCCTATGGTATGTGTGTGTGTGTGTGTGTGTGTGTGTGTGTGTGTGTGTGTGTGTGTGTGTGTGTGTGTGTGTGTGTGTGTGTGTGTGTGTGTGTGTGTGTGCATGTGTTTGTGTTTGTGTGCATGTGTTTGTGTGCATGTGTTTGTGTGCATGTGCTTGTGTGTGTGAGAGAGACAGCGAGAGTTGTCAAGCCACTGCCAGACTAGGTGGGTATGACTCAAATAATCAAATGAAAACAGTAAAACATAAACCTCTCATTGAATGAAAGTGTTTCATTAGCACTTCACTTCCTATCACAACATGCAAACATGGCTGCCTATAACCATGCTGCACGGAACATTGAACTTTGAGTCTGTACACTGCTGCCTGTCCTCTCCTCTCCTGTGGGGTTAGTCAGTGTACTATCTCTCAGGTAATCAGTGATGTATCTAATTACTGTGGTGTTCTACATCACCGCTAAACTCACTCACACTTGATCATATACAGTACACACACACACACACACACACACACACACACACACACACACACACACACACACACACACACACACACACACACACACACACACACACACTTGTCCTCGTTGTAAATCAGAGTGAGTTATGGGCAGAGTGGAAAGAAACAGGATGTGACTGGCTGTATAGATCTACAGATCACAGGGGAGTCAATGCGGAGTGTGTTAGACCAGTTGGGGGTGGTGTAGCATCTAGCAGGCTGCTCAGGGATTCATCACACTGTATTGTTTACAACCATACACATTCCTTGTGATTCTACATTGATTCAATTTCTGACACACCACAATTGACATAGGACCCTTCCCAATTGGTTCACTTTCCTATCATTCAGAGCCATTTTATCTACCTGTGATTAAGACTCCCCTTTGCATTTGAGTTGAAATCACTCTGCTGTGATGCAGTTGATTCTCCTGACTGTGTGTGGACGGTTGTGTGTAGATTTTCCAGACTGTGTGTGTTGTTGTGACTGAGCAAGAACAGCTGATGAGTCACCTCGTCCCATCCTGCACGGAGGGGGTTGCAATCAGGGAGGAGAGCTCTGAGCGAGGGTTAATAAATGCAGGTCACATCGATCTGCCTCTATGCGCACACACACACACGCACGCACCGACGCACGCACGCACACTGCTCTGTCTGAGGCCAACTGCTACTTCTCCACATTGCTGACCCGTCACACTAAGACACTGTAGACCATTAGACCACAGGTCCTCTCCATCTGACTGGTAATGCTAAACAGAGGGGCAGTACAGATGTTGACATTACACAACAAGCGAGATACCACAATGGGAACTGGGAATAGTTGTTAGCAGAAATGCTAATTAATTATCTCAATGAGCTAAATCAAGTCTCCATGTGTCAGACAAGGTTTTTTTATCACCAATGTGTGTTTTACCGAGCCACCTCTTTCACACTAACAGCGTGGCAGTATCCCATTACATCTGTGTTGTCTGTGTGTTACATCAGTGCTAGCTGTAGATAGGATCACAGTAGTAACAGCTGCATCAGTAGACCTCTGTAGCGATAATATCACTCTAGTCTGTTGGCACAGTCCTGCAAGCCTTCCATCCTGCCTCACACTCACCCTTCACTGTTACCGCTAAAACACACATACACACACGTTCACTCTCACACGAGCAAAAACACACAGAGTCACCAGCCTCATTGCCTGAAACATTTCATTTCCACTCTCATCCGGACATATGGGGAATGGTGAAACATGCTCAATATTTACACACCACCTCCCTGTCAAAGATCCCCGTCACCCGTACCCCCAAGCAATGGCCTGTAAACCTCCAGCACCCCTTCCCCTTCCTTGCCCTTGTGTATCACTGACTAACCGCCCTCCCCACACACCCCTCATCCAATTCTACCTCTCCACCACAAACCACAGACCTCAGTCCACCAAGCTTTATCATATCAGCTATGTTTATGACAGTTCTGCTATGACAGATATGCTATGTCTCTCACTTTAATATGTCATCCTCAGTGATTTTGTTATGGGTGTTATAAGACTGTCAAATAAACGAAATAGAACTAAATCCTGAACGTGACTCGAATTGTGACCCAGATTCTTGAGAACACCCAGTAAATCTGTGAGGGGTTAGAGAAATCATTTGAGCCGATACTACACCACCTATGTTTGCTAAGAGTTTAGGAACTCTTTCCATACAATTATAGCACACAGGTACTTTGAAATCTGGTGGGAGCTTGCAATCTGGTTCACACAGAGAGGAGGCTGAGACTGGAATACGATTAGGAATATTTATTCTGGACAATGTATCTTTTAAAATGTACCCAGAGATTGGTAAAAGGATATTGATAACTTTGTCTATCAGTCTACATGATATTGTCTGGAATAATAGCAATTTCACATGCTCAAGGACAAAACCAACAAATCAATAGAGCAAATCAGTAAGTCTGCTAAGTACTGAAGAAAGAAACAGTTCAAAACAATATCTACATCTAAAACCCACTGCTCGCTCACTCTGCCTGCTCAACCCAGATCTTAAGCTAGAGATATGTTTTTTTCTTGCATTGGGCTGCATCTCAGTACACCGCATCTGACAATGTCACCCTTCCACATCTGCAGTGAAAGATGGCAGAGCTGGAGCTGTGTTTGTCAGACCATGAGACATCCCAAAAACTGTTCCACCACTGTGTTCTCCGTTTTGCCAATTGTTTGGTTTCACAAAATTAGACCATAGATGGGTACGAGTTAAAACATTTTATCAACGTATCCACTGTATAAAGAGAGAGTTTAGTGCCAAAAATAAGGTGTTGAATACATGTAAAAAAATCTAATTAAAAAAAGTATGCCTTAAAAGGTCCTAAAACTCAAAATAGCGGGAAGACTTGAGGCTGTAATCGCTGCCAAATGTGCCTCAACAAAGTACTGAGTAAAGGGTCTGAATACTCAAGTAAATGTCATATTCAGTTTTTTATGTTTAATACATTTGCAAAAATGTCAAATCATCTGTTTGCGCTTTGTCATTATAGGGTATTGTGTGTAGATTGATGAGGCAAAAAAAATCTTTAATACATTTTAAAATGAACTGTAACGTAACAAAATGTGGAAACACTCAACGGGTCTGAATACTTTCCGAATGCACTACTTACATTCAGCACGCTACGAACACTCTGACCCATTACACTACAAAAACATCTCACTGGGTTAGACAAAGATTTGAACCTGCGACCAATCTAACCTCTGAGCTACCTGCTGCCTCCAGACCTCCCTACAACCATGCCAGCCTCTATATAAACCTACTGTATACCAAATCATAAGGCTTTACTCTGTACACTCCCTCTGTAGGTGATAAATGTTCCTCCCATGCCTCATTTAACACACTGAACAGAGACCAGTGAACTCCACATAACTATAAAGACTTGGAACACCCCTTGGTGAACCTGCCCCTCACCTACACTGGCTTAGGGACTGCTGATGCATGGAACACAGAGAAGAAGAATGTGAGGGAGAGTGTATGAGATTTATTCAGTGTTCTATGTGACCTTTCCATGTTCATAGCCCCTGTAATGTTATTAACAGTGCAGCCACAGCCTCAGCCATGACCATCAATTAGAGCCACTCTGTTGCTTGCTTGCCTGCCTGCTATCTGCCAGCACACACACTGCCTCACCTCAGAGGAGCTCTCTCTCTCTCCCCCCATCTCTCTCCATCTCTTCAGATATCCTTTTTCATGGTTTGGGCTAGGCAACTTATTTCTAGTGAAGGGAAATCTTAACGCTACAGCATACAATGACATTCTAGACAATTCTGTGATTCCAACTTTGCGGCAACAGTTTGGTGAAGTCCCTTTCTTGTTTCAGGATGACAATGCCCCTGTGCACAAAGAGAGGTCCATACATACTGTATATGTTTTGTCGAGATTGGTGTGGAAGAACTTGACTGGCCTGCACAGAGCCCTGACTTCAACCCCATCGAAACCTTTGGGATTAATTGGAATGGCGACTGTGAGGCCAACATCAGTGCCTGACCACACTAATGCGCTTGTGGCTGAATGGAAGCAAGTCCCAGCAGCAATGTTCCAACATCTAGTGGAAAGCACATGATTTTGTAATGAGATGTTCGATGAAGAGGTTTCCACATACAGTACTTCTGGTTATGTAGTGTACTTCAAAATGTTCTAGTATTTTACGTAACAGAGAATTATTACACAACCACAGTGTTTATATAATTACACAATTATAACACCATCATTGCAATACCATTTCGGTGTGGTATTATTACAAAAGATCGTTATCAATAAAATATCACAATACAGTGCAGAGCGTTTAATTTGCCGCTGGGGGGCAAGTAGACTCCCAGCTCCACTAAAACCATTGCCAACTATTTGGTTGTAATATCTTTTCCTCTTGAACAGCACAGTCAAAGTTCCAAAGCCTGGACCTAGTATAGTGTCTAAGAGATCATACATTATGTTTTGTAGTGATTTCTACGTTGTTGATGTAAATAATATTTGTTGGTCCGGGCTGTGTAATGAGGAGCAAACTTGACACATTCATGAAATTGCTTATCCCAGTTACTAATAAGCATGCACCCATCTAGAAAATGACTGTAAAGACATTTAACTGTGGATTGATGAGGAATTTAAGAATGGTAAGGTTGAGAGGGATGAGGAAAAAGGAATATAAAATAAGTCTGGCTGCACAACCGATTGGCAAATGCACTGCAAATTGAGAAATCATGTGACTAAACTTAATAAAAAGAAGAATAAACTACACTATGGAACAAAGATAAATTACCTAAAGAATGATAGTAAAAAACTTTGGAGCACCTTCAATAACATTTTGGGAAAAAAGGTGGCTCAGTCATCACAAAACTGACTGATATTGTCAACTAATTTAATTACTTTTTTTCATTGGCAAGATTAGCAAACGTAGGCATGACATGCTAACAACAAACACTGACACTACATATCCAAGTATATTTAACCAAAGGATGAAAGACAAGCATTGTAATCTTTAATTCCTTAAAAAACCTCTTAGGGCTGAGATCCAACTAAAGGGATCGATATGACAACAGCCAGTGAAAGTGCAGGGCGTCAAATTCAAAACAACAGAAATCCCATAATTAAAATTCTTCAAACATACAAGTATTTTACACCATTTTAAAGATACGCTTCTTGTTAATCCCACCACAGTGTCCGATTTCAAATAGGCTTTATGGCGAAAGCACCACAGCAATTATGTTTAAAATACAGCTATTTTCCAGTCAAAGAGAGTCACAAAAAGCAGAAATAGTGATCTTCATCAGATGACACTCATAGGAATTCATGTCACACAATACATGTATGTTTTGTTCGATAAAGTTCATATTTATATAAAAAATACATATACAATGGTACATTGGTGCGTTATGTTCAGTAGTTTCAAAAACATCCGGTGATTTTGCAGAGAGCCACATCAATTTACAGAAATAATCATCATAAATGTTGATGAAAATACAAGTGTTATACATGGAACTTTAGATACACTCATCCTTAATGCAACCGCTGTCAGATTTCAAAAAAGCTTTACGGAAAAAGCAAACCATGCAATAATCTGAGTACGGCGCTCAGAGCCCAAACAAGCCAAAAAGATATCAGCCATATTGTGCAGTCAACAGAAGTCGGAAATAACATTATAAATATTCATATTTACCTTTGATGATCTTCATCAGAATGCACTCCCAGGAATCCCAGTTCCACAACAAATATTTGTTTTGTTCGATAATGTCCAACATTTATGTACAAATAGCTCCTTTTGTTAGCATGTTTGGTAAACAAATCCAAACTCACGAAGCGCGTACACTAGGAGCAGACGAAAAGTCAAAAGTTCTGTTACAGTCCGTAGAAACATGTCAAATGAAGTATAGAATCAATCTTTATCAATCCAACCAGAGAATTCCTTTGTTTGTAGAAATGCAATGGAACAGAGCTCGCTCTCATGTGAACGAGCGTCACGAACTCAAGGCATTCTGGCAGACCTCTGACTCATTCCCCTCTCATTCGCCCCCACTTCCCTGTTGAAGCATCAAACAAGGTTTTAAAGACTGTTGACATCTAGTGGAAGCCTGAGGAAGTGCAACATTACCAATATCCCACTGTATCTTCAATAGGGAATGAGTTGAAAAACGACCAATCTCAGATTTCCCACTTCCTGGTTGGATTTTTTCTCAGCTTTTTGCCTGCCATATGAGTTCTGTTATACTCAAAGACATCATTCAAACAGTTGTAGAAACTTCAGAGTGTTTTCTATCCAATACTAATAATAATATGCATATATTAGCATCTGGGACAGAGTAGGAGGTAGTTTACTCTGGGCATGCTATTCATCCAAAAGTGCTGCCCCCTATCCCAAATAAGTTTTAAGTTACTTGCTGTTTAACTCTGACGATAGAGCTAAATGTGTAACAATCGGAAATGTATAGTTCTGACTATGCATTTCAAGAGATGATGATATTGAAAACAAATAGTTTACATTTATTTAACAATCCATTGAAAACGGCATGTAGTTGTCATATCCAACGCACCATATTGTGACTTTTTTATTTATTGATTATGACCTATACCATCTTATAGTAGCCTATAATAACAAAACCATTATACATTACAGAATTACATTAGACATTGTAAGTAGTGTGCACATGAGAGGAGAGTGAGTGTGTAGAAATACCAACACTGCTTAGTTGAGCCCCATCTAGACAAAGTGTGTTAGTGTTGTTAGATTCTGGGTCAAATTTGGAACATTGTTATACTCAGAAGCACCGTATCTAAGGAGTGATATGGACTGGTTTTTACATCAGATGTTAATGGTTATCTGCAGGAGCCAGATGGCTTTGGAATGTGTTGGGTGGATGGGAGGAAGTCACAGGATTGCTGTAGGGGATACGGGTGGAGAGCTTTGGATTAAGCGTCAAGGGGGCTGAGGTCAGGTCAGATCCCCTTAAGTGAGATGGTTTATTACCCTATCACTTCGTCTTCCTGTCAAACCATGAAATATGTAAGGATTGGAGAGAAGGAGGAGTGCCTAAATTGGAGTATATATACTTGTGGTGCTGGAAACATGAATACAGCTATATTGACCTGGGCAGAATACACTTGGTTACACACAACACAGGTTAATGTTTCATATTTTCCGTTGAGTGTTTTACTCTGAGAATTAGAAGCGAACAGTGTCCTACAGGGTTGGGCTCAATTCTTTTCAATTCAAAAAGTCAACGAAAAACATCTAATTGAAAATCATTGTAGAGAATTGGAATTGGAATTTTAACGTACTTCCTGAATAGACTGGCATTAAAATGGAATTGACCTAACCCTGGTGCCCTACTTTAAAGTGTTCAATACCCCTGCTTCCAGTCCAGCTCCATTCAATTTAAAGTGAATTCAGAAAACTGATTGGACATGGAGCGTGGGTTCTACAATACCCTCTTCACATGATGGCATTTTCAATTCAAATCATGTCCAATTCATTTCCTAAATAGACTTGAATTAAAAAGGAATTGACGAAGCGGTGTATATGATTGGCTATATGTGCTGTATGCCAAAATGAGGCAGCAGCGCTGCTCTGGTGTGAAATTAACAGCTCTTTACTACACCCCCAGGAGCGAGTCTGAACACCAGCAGAGAGAGAGGGGAAGATGGAAAGAGAGATGGAGAGGGAGGAAGGTGGCCATTAACTAAAGGCAGAGAGAGGGAGGGAGACTCCTTCTCCTGCATTCAAATAACATATAATCCAGCGTTATCAGCTCTGCTCTCTCTTCATCCCTCCAACCTCTCTCTTTTCCTCATTCCTTCTCACTGAAAATGTTGTGCATTAGCATCCCTCATCTATCTCCCTCCCTCTTCCCCTCTAGGTCTATCTGGGAGATGAGGGGAGGTAGAGAGGAAATGAGAGAAGGAAAGGAGGAGAGAGAATCTTATCCAGCAGAGAGAGAAGCAGTCAACTCCAGCCTCAATGATGTCAGAGATCCCCCCCAACGCATGCGCACACACACACACACACGCACACACACACACACACACACACACACACACACACACACACACACACACACACACACACACACACACACACACACACACACACACACACACACACACACACACACACACACACACACAGCACCTCTATCATATTGTTCGGTCTTGTGGCCATCATGCATGTGGTTAATACTTAGTGGCATAATGAATTACAAGGGAAAAACTGCCTGATACATACAATACAATGTATTTGTACAGCAGCACTGGTGTACTGTGCTCTGTGCTCTGGGAAGGAGAAGGGAGGGGGAAGAAACACATATAAATACTCTGAGGGTTTAGAGTTAACAGAGATACTAAAATCAGAGGGAGAGAGAGAAGGGAGTGGGGGGGTGAATTTGTTAATACGAAGGAACACTGCATCAAACCAATGAACTGCTCTGAGCCTGGCTGGCTGTGTGTGTGTGTGTGTGTGTGTGTGTGTGTGTGTGTGTGTGTGTGTGTGTGTGTGTGTGTGTGTGTGTGTGTGTGTGTGTGTGTGTGTGTGTGTGTGTGTGTGCGTGCGTGCGTGCGTGCGTGGGTGCGTGCGTGCGTGCGTGCGTGCGTGCGTGCGTGCGTGCGTGCGCGTGTGTGTGTGTGTGTGTGTGGCTGTTTGAGCCACGGCTGAGAAGGAGAGGAGTGCGTCAGCATTACATTCATGTTCCCACTGAAGGACAAAGGGAAAGGGCAGAGACAGTCTTAGCTCCTCTCAAGACACACACACAGGGAAAAAAGAGAGGCTGTAGAATAAATAACAAGAAGAGAAGAGGAGATGGGGATTGGAATGCTGCTGATGCTGTGACGGTGTCATGCCTGTTTGCCTGCTTGTGTGCCTCCTCTCTCTCTTCCGCTCTCTCACTCTCCCTTTTGCTTTCCCCCTCTCTCGCTTCCTATCTCTCTCCTCCACAGTGGTTACTGCAGTAGTCCAGCAGCCAGTCGGGAGCTTCTCTGCCACACAGAGAGCTAACTGCCACAACTTGCTACCTCACCTCATATACCTACAGCCCTCAGTCCTGAGCTCAGCCCTGGGGATCAACTTGTAGACAACCAGGACAGACAGAGGGATACGGCAGGAGACACACACCTCAGGGGAGAGGGCACCAGGCCAGGAGCACCCCATTCCTGGCTCATTTTACGGATAGCAGCTACAGATATATACCCTTCACAGCCACCATCGCATCCACACAACAGGCATCTACTCCTCTCTCTCTCTCTCTAAAGCGTAGCTCCGGCAGCACTGCGCTCCCCTCCTCCTCCCTCCTCTCTAACCAGCAGCACCCCCAGGAGGAATCGCTGGATTATTGCTAACTATGCTGCACGCGGCAGGCTGCAGCTGCTATAGACACAGCCAGGCAAACCAACGCAGGGAGAGGACCAGAAGAGAAGAGAGAAAAAGAGAGAATAGGGGGGTGACTGCATCAGGAGTCCTTTAGCTTTTCCCTCTCTCTCTTTCTCCATCCATCAGAGCGGGGCTAATCAGGCACAAGCTAGCCGTCGGCAAAGTCACAGAGACGGAGGGCTCTCTGCCGACACTCACACACACAGACACAAAGGAACACGCTCACATGCACGAGGACCTGCCAAAACGGGGGATTTTTTATAATTTTTATTCTGTAATGTTTTCCCTTCTGCTCAGTGTATCTGGCTTATACTGCGTGATGGAGCAGTTTGATTCGTCAACAGAGGGGGCTGTGTGTCTGCGGCTGCAGGCAGGGAGAGGGGGAGAGGAGGGGGGCTGGGGGACGCCAGGCACCTGCTTAGCTTAACCCACACGGCCTGTCCTTTCCCACCGAGCCTGTAGTCTCTACACGCTGCTCCACTCCGCTCTGCTCCACTCCGCTCTGCTCCGTTCTCACCACGGGCTAATAGGAGACATCTTGTTCCATTGGTTAACACAGGGACATTACCACCACATTCCAGAAGAAGGAGAAGAATTGAAATTAAATATATTTTTCACTTTTCGGATTTTCCATTGAAGTGAACTACACGGCTGTGGTTTGTGATTGGTTTTCGTAGTATTCGGAAAGGAAGAGAAACAGGCCATTTCAGAACTAATGAGGTAGGTGATTGATCCTGGTTTTCAACCGTTTGTTTTTATCACTGCAAAGAATTCTGCTTCTGCTGCTGCTCTGCCTTCACATTAATCTCTCTTTCTCCCTCTATTCCCCCTCTCTCCTTCTTTCACTCTGACTCTTCCTCCCCTCTATTACTCTCCCTCTCTCTTTCTCTTTTCTTCTTTCCCTCTCTCTTTCTCTTTCTCACTTTCTCTCCCTGTCTGTCTCTGCGTAGCGTCTCCCAGTCCCGTCGATGGCGTGGCGAGCCCTGTCCTTGTTCCAGCCAGGGTAGGAGGGTGGTGTGTCCTCCTCTAGCGTCTGTCTCCCCCCACCATGCTGAAAAAGAGTCCTCCGAACCATGAGTCCTGTGGGCCAGGTTTCTCTGCAGCCCACCTGGAACGCAGTCCTGCTCACCCTGCTAGCCCTCACCATGGTGCCAGCTCTCAGTTTGTACCAGCCTGTCGGCCTGGGTGCTCCCTCTAACCCCCAGAACTGCCCGGCGGTGTGCTCCTGCACCAACCAGCTTGCTAAGGTGGTGTGTACGCGCCGTGGCCTGGTCAGGGTGCCCCCCGGGATCCCCACCAACACCAGGTACCTCAACCTGATGGAAAACAGCATCGAAACCATCCAAGCTGACACCTTCAGACACCTACACCATCTTGAGGTGCTGCAGCTGGGCAGGAACGCCATCAGGCAGATTGAGGTGGGGGCCTTCAATGGCCTGACCAGCCTCAACACCCTGGAGCTGTTTGACAACAGACTGACGGGGATCCCCAGCGGGGCCTTTGAGTACCTGTCCAAGCTGAGAGAGCTGTGGCTGAGGAACAACCCCATCGAGAGCATCCCGTCCTATGCTTTCAACAGGGTGCCCTCTCTGATGAGGCTAGACCTGGGCGAGCTCAGGAGGCTGGATTACATCTCTGATGGGGCATTTGAGGGCCTGCAGAACCTCAAGTACCTGAATCTGGGGATGTGTAACCTTATGGAGATGCCTGTCCTGTCACCCCTGACAGGCCTGGAGGAGCTGGAGATGTCTGAGAACACTTTCCCTGAGATGAAGCCTGGCTCGTTCCGTGGCCTGTGCTCCCTACAGAAACTCTGGATTATGAACTCTGGGATCACCGTGATTGAGAGGAATGCTTTCGATGACATTACGGCGCTGGTGGAACTGAATCTAGCCCATAATAACCTGTCGTCTCTCCCCCATGACCTCTTTGCCCCGCTGCAGTACCTGGTGGAACTTCATCTCCACCACAACCCCTGGAGGTGTGACTGTGATGTGGTCTGGCTGTCCTGGTGGCTCAGGGAGTACATCCCCACTAACTCCACCTGCTGCGGCCGCTGCCACTCCCCTGCCCACATGAGAGGACGATACCTGGTGGAGGTGGACCAGACCACATTCCAGTGCTCTGCTCCCTTCATCCTGGATGCTCCCAGGGACCTCAACATCTCTGCAGAGAGAGTGGCTGAACTCAAGTGTCGCACAGCCTCCATGTCATCGGTCCGATGGCTGCTTCCTAATGGGACCGTTCTGACCCATGGCTCGGCTCACCCTCGGATTTCTGTCCTTAACGACGGAACACTCAACTTCTCCAACGTTCTGCCATCGGACACAGGCGTCTACACCTGTATGGTGACTAACATGGCGGGTAACTCCAATGCCTCGGCCTACCTGAATGTCAGCAACGCCGAACTCAACACCTCCAACCTGTCCTATTTCACTACACTGACTGTGGAGGTGCTGGAGCCCACCGTAGAGGAGATCCCCAAACCCAAACCCACCATCCCAGCCTCGCCCTCCGTGTTCCAGCCCGTCTTCATCTCCACACCCACTGTGTTGCTCCAGAACACCCAGACCCCCCGCCAGATATCTCTCCCCACGGCCCGTGGCCCCATCCACCCTCCCCCCAGCCTGGATGAGGTCATGAAGACAACCAAGATCATCATTGGCTGCTTCGTTGCGGTGACACTCCTGGCTGCTGCCATGTTGATTGCCTTCTACAAGCTGCGTAAGCAGCACCAGCAGCGGAGCACGGTGGCAGCGGCACGGACCATTGAGATCATCCAGATGGACGAAGAACTTCCCCAGGTTCCATCGGCCAGATCAGGTTCTAGTGGGTCTGAGGAGACTGGGCTGGCTCTGCCCATGTTACTGGAACACAACAGCACCGTCTTCAATAAGGAATACATCTCGTCGTCCTCATCGTCCTCCCACAGAGACAGGGACAGACACAGAGACAGGGACAGGGACAGAGCTGCCTACGGGGCTCACTGGACCCATAACAACCTGGGAAACTCCCTGCATCGCTCCTCCAACCGCCAGTATTATCAGCAGCACCACAGCCTCATCAGCACCATCGCAGAGCCGTATGTCATTAAGCCAACTCACACCAAGGAGAAGGTCCAAGAGACCCAGATCTAGGGGACTCATGCTGGCCTTACTGTGGATCTAGCTGTGTGGATCTAACTCAGTGGATTTCTATATGTATCTGACTTTACCCCTTCCTCTCCTCCTTTTCTCTCTGCTCACCAGTCCATGCAATAGAATGCACAAAGAAGACAGTAACTTTATTTTGTACAGAGTGCAAAATAGAGACAGTTTTTTCTCTCTTGTACATGCTTATACATAAATATAGAAATATAAAAAATATAAAATAAATATACTATGAGGACGGTGGTGGAAGATTATATTTAAAAAAAATAAAGTACAATTTAAACTATTTTCTAATAACTTGTAACTTGCTATTTAAAAATGAGAGATGTTGAGATCAGTGGGGGTAGCCTATATGATGATTGATTGAGGGAGCTGTCTTGAGGAAGACTGTTCTGTCTGTTATTTTGACCATTTAGAATGCAGTAAAACCCCTTTATACCCACACCAGTTTATAGAACAACAAGCCCTAACATCAGATCAGTCTCCACAGGTTAAGCTTGTTAAAGCACCAATTCGTACTGTGCCAAACGTTGCAATAAAAGACTGGAGGATTAAGAAAACCAACAGCCACAACCAAGCAAAATCTTGACAGAGAGTCATTTGTCGAGGGAGAGCTGTGGAGAGAAGAGTGTAGATTTTGCTGTTCAGTCGCTATCAGCCAAATGTTTTCAGACTGCAGTGGATTTCTGCAGCTAAGGTTTAACCCTTTGTTTATCGGAGCGAAACTACACGTCTTTCTAAAAGCATCTCTTTTTTATGTTACTGAATCTAAACCCATTTAGTATGATTGCATTTGATTTATCCCAGGTCCCCTTGGCTAAGATGAAGGACAGGCTATTTTGAATGGTGATTTGGTGTGATTACTTCATGCAGATTTCAGTTGCATAATGCATTATGTTTTATATTTATTTTCCTTTCCTTGGGTTGCGACATGCTTCTTAATAGCATGTGTAGTGTTTTGGGTTAATGTAGTGATGCATTAAAGCAGTTATTTGCCTGCTCTCTGTAAGAGCTCTTCTATTGGTAATCCCTCACAGATACCGACATGTGGTGCAGAACGACTGGGGTTTGCTGACCGATCTGCTTTTGAAAGAAAAAAAGGAGTGGTGTTGAAATGAAATGAATGTCTGGACATTGGGCTTGTTTCTCTGTGGACGTAATTGAAACAGTGAAATCGTTTTTTTTATTTTCCTTATTGTAGGTATTATTTCGAGCATTATGGGGAGGCTATAAGGATGCAAAAATAAATAAAACCTTTGGTTTGTATTTCTCTACTCGGACACATTGCCGTGCCATTCTTTTCCTTTTCCCTCTTGCTCACAGTGTGGCGATATTAGCTGGTAAGCCTGTTAGCATGTCAGTCCACAGACACTGAACAGAAAGCATTCTGAATTCCAAATGGAGCTCTACCCCGTAGCCACTTCTGTAGATCTGAAAGGTCCAGATATAGCAATATGACAAATGCTTCACTTTGCCTTCTGATAAACTTGTTGATTTCTTTGCAATATCGCTTGCACCTATCCAATCATTTCAGATGTACTGTATATCAGTACCAAGGGAGCAGGGGTCAGGATTGATTTGGAATTTAGAAGAAGAGGTCCATGCTATTTCTATGCTCTAAATCAAATCAAATTCAATCAAATTTTGATCACATGATTTGTTAACAACAGGTGTAGTGATATGCTTACTTCCGCTTACAGATAACAAAAAAATAATAATATGAGGAATATGAGGAATAAATACACAATGAGTAATGATAACTTGGCTATATACACAGGGTAAGTACCAAGTCAATGTAGAGGGGTGTGAGGTAATTAAGGTAGATATGTACATATAGGTAGGGGTGAAGTGACTAGGCAACAGGATAGATAGTAAATAGTAGCAGAATTGTTAGTCCAAAAAGGGTCAATGCAGATAGTCTGAGTAGCTATTTAGTTAACTATTTAACAAACTATTTATGGTTTGGTAGAAAATGTTCAGGGTCCTGTTGGTTACAGACTTGGTGAATCTGTAACAATTGCCGTACAGTAGCAGAAAGAACAGTCTATGACTTGGGTGGCTGGAATCTTTGACAATTTCTAAGGCCTTCCTCTGACACCACCCTGGATGGCAGGGAGTTCAGCCCCAGTTATTTACTAGACCATACACACTACACTGTGTAGCAACTTGCAGTCAGATGTCAAGCAGTTGCCATACCGAATGGTGATGCAGCCAGTCAAGATGCTCTCAATGGTGAAGATGTAGAATGTTTTGAGGATTTGAGGTCCCATGGCAAATCTTTTCAGCCTCCTGAGGGGGACGAGGTGTTGTCATGCATTCTTTATGACTGTGTTGGTGTGTGTGGACCATGATAATTCCTTAGTGATGTGGACACAGAAGAACTTGAAGCTCTTGACCTGCTCCATTACAGCCCCATCGTGCTCGGCCCTCCGTTTCCTGACGTCCCCGATCAGCTCCTTTGTCTTGCTGACGTTGAGGGAGAAGTTGTTGTCCTCGCACCACACTGCCAGGCCACTGATCTACTCCCTGCAGGCTGTCCTATCGTTGTCGGTGGACAGGCCAACCACCATCGTGTCATCATAAATCTCGATGATGGTGTTGAAGTCGCATGCGGCTACACAGTTATGGATGAACAGGGAGTATAGGAGGGGACTAAGCACGCACCCCTGAGGGGCCCCCGTGTTATGGGTCAGCATAGCGGATGTGTTGTTGACTACCTTCAGCACCTGGGGGTGGCCCGTCAGGAAGTCCAGGATCCAGTTGCAGAGGGAGGTGTTCAGTCCCAGGGTCCTGAGTGATGAGATTGGAGGGCACTATGGTGTTGAACGATGAGCTATAGTCAATGAACAGCATTCTCATATAGGTATTCCTGCTTGTCCAGGTGGGAGAGGGCAGTGTGGAGTGTAATAGAGATTGCGTCATCTGTGGATTTGTTGGGGCGTTATATGAATTGGAATATGTCCAGTGTGTCTGGGATGATGGTGTTGATGTGAGCCATTACAAGCCTTTCAAAGCATTTCATGGCTACAGATGTGAGTGCTATGGGGTGATAATAATTTAGACAGGTTAACTTGATGTTCTTGGGCATCTGGTGGTCTTGGACTATGGTGGTCTGCTTGAAACATGTAGGTATTACAGACTTGGTCAGGGAGAGGTTTAAAATGTTACTGAAGACACTTACCAGCTGGTCAGCGCATTCTCTGAGTACGCGTCCTGGTAATCCGTCTGGCCCTGAGCCCTCTATTCTCCTCTTTCCCTGTGATTCCTTTGCATTGCATTTCCTCTGGTCCCTGTCAGTGAATGAGTCTGGAAGTGATGTTCTATAAAATGCTGCATTATCCTCCCTCCCACACTGGAGCTCCTCGCTCCCATCTCCTGGTCTTCACATTGTCCGAGGTGGTTAGATAGCCACACACACGCTGAATGCCAAATAATTCTCCAGCACCTTTACCCTAGGCACTAAAAGGCATAGATACAAGTAATGTGGTAGTAGCCACCTTGCCCTACGTTGGATTTCTGCTATATTCCTCACACCCATACAATCCTTTCAGGTATACAAAGGTGCATAGTTGCTAGGGGGGTGATTTGGGGTTCAGTAACAGAGCTTGTGCATACCAAAAATCTAACACAACTTCCTCTTCTTGTACATGTTTCTACTTACTTTGATGTGAGGAGACAAGTATTGGTAGTCATTTACCATATTGATTTCCTCTTCTAGTTAGATCAGCGCAGAAGAAGGCGCAAAAGAGAGTGAGATAGTTTAGACCATTGAATTGATGTTTGCATATGGTTACACTGTCAAAAATATATATCCAAATGAAAATGAATCCTTCCTTCTATCAATACGCGGATCCGTAGTACATACCCTTTGTGGGGAAGTAGCCTACAGTGTAAATGACGTGTTGTGTAAATGACACTTTCCCAATTTCACAATGAAAATGAATGATTCTTGTTATCATCAATAATACGCTTTTGTAGTACATTCCCAGTGTGTGGGTTTCACTATGCCTTTTCCTGCACTGATGAAGCTTCTGAATCACCATGATGCCCCACAGTTGAAAGGTCAAACATCAGAATGAATTGATTATGGTCGTGTTCCCCTGCTCGGTCGTTGCTGACGCATGTCAAATCTTACAATGCATACATCTTACAACAACCACATCATATGCTATAGCAATCTAGTGCCGATGACACAGTCGATGACATGGCACTCAACCATTGGTTGGTGTATGCAAAGTCTGAGCAGGGGAACGTGATGTTCTGTAGTGAATAGTGCAGCATCACTACAACTTCTCATCTGCCCCTTCAGATACACTCAGTCACCCTCTTTTCCTCTCAGCAGACACACAGACCGCTACTGTTTCCTCAGCTCAGCTCAGACCACCAAATGTCAATCAGGGCCCAGAGGGGAACAGGAAGACAGGAAGGGAAGCATTGGAAATGTTCATGTTGCTCCAAAAGAGATGTTTCCCAGTCTATTTCAAGAGAAAGGAAGTACGAATGAGCCATTCAATAATTACAGAGGCATTCTGCTGCCAGACTTGGAGGGGAACACCAAGGCTGTGTTTAAATCCAACAGGCATCAATTGGACTGGCCTTATCACTGAGCTGGACATTTCCTCTCTCAGCAGGGAGAGGGTACAGATACACTGCCTCTTCCTTCTTCTCCCCCTTGTCCTCCTCTTTTTCAGCACCTCCTCCTCCCACTCCTTCTCCTCTTCCTATCTTCCTTCTTCCTCTTGTCTCTATAAATGCCTTAATCTACTACAAATGATACATTCATAATGCATTACAGACAACTGGTTCCTAGAGAGTGTTACTGACTGTTTTCTATCCCGTCTGCTCCTCAGTGTGTGTGTGAGGACTGTATACAGGTGTGCTGATGGGAGCAGTTGCGCTCATTACTGGGTCAAGTGGATGTTTTCTGACTTTTTCTCTGTAAGGTGAATCAGAACATGTTACACCAACGAGTCAGACACTCTCCTCTCCACTCCTAATATCTGAATGCGTTTGTGATGGGTGTTTTTACTGCAATATGGCAGCTTTGTCTGTTTGTTGAATGTGTTCTGTTGAAAGGAAAATCTTTTCCCCTTTTCTTGCTCTTATGTGTCAGTGAAAGAGAAGTTACCTCTGAGAGGCCATTAGCTCTGTCTGAGGCCTTTTAATATGGGGATATACATCCTTTAAACCAGGTATATCCAATAACAATCCCGGAGTGCTAAAACACTTGTTGTTTTCATTTTCTCCCTCCAATCAGAGACGGATTCAGAGTCAACACTAGGGTTACCAAAGTTACTGGAATTTTCAGCAATGTTGGTAATTAACCGGTAATCTATGGTAATTGTGGTAATATATACATGAATAAATTAGAAAAATGTAATCATATCAAATATCATCTATAATCTATATCTATGTCCATATTGTCCATGAGTTTTGAGTGGATAGACCATAAGAGAAAATGACCTAATTAATGAAAAATGTATCTAATTAACAATGACATAATATACAATTAACTCTGCAACTCTTCCAACTACTGACTTATTTTCAAAACTGCCACCAATGTGATGCCGCAACATTTACAACAAAGGTATATTGACAAAGTAAAGTAAACAAAAGCCTGTAAAAATATAAATGATATGCTACGCTGAAACTCTCATATTAAACACCCACGGTATTCACAAACTTGATGGGAAATACTTAGGGTAACATTTTACAGCTTTGTCATTGACATTTTCATATTAAAGTCAACAAATCAAATCAAATCAAATCAACTCAAAATGTATTTATATAGCCCTTCGTACATCAGCTGATATCTCAAAGTGCTGTACAGAAACCCAGCCTAAAACCCCAAACAGCAAACAATGCAGGTGTAAAAGCACGGTGGCTAGGAAAAACTCCCTAGAAAGGCCAAAACCTAGGAAGAAACCTAGAGAGGAACCGGGCTATGTGGGGTGGCCAGTCCTCTTCTGGCTGTGCCGGGTAGAGATTATAACAGAACATGACCAAGATGTTCAAATGTTCATAAATGACCAGCATGGTCGAATAATAATAAGGCAGAACAGTTGAAACTGGAGCAGCAGCACAGTCAGGTGGAGTGGGGACAGCAAGGAGCCATCATGTCAGGTAGTCCTGGGGCCCGGTCCTAGGGCTCAGGTCCTCCGAGAGAGAGAAAGAAAGAGAGAATTAGAGAGAGCATATGTGGGGTGGCCAGTCCTCTTCTGGCTGTGCCGGGTGGAGATTATAACAGAACGTGGCCAAGATGTTCAAATGTTCATAAATGACCAGCATGGTTGAATAATAGTAAGGCAGAACAGTTGAAACTGGAGCAGCAGCATGGCCAGGTGGACTGGGGACAGCAAGGAGTCATCATGTCAGGTAGTCCTGGGACATGGTCCTAGGGCCCAGGCCAGTTGAAACTGGAGCAGCAGCATGGCCAGGTGGACTGGGGACAGCAAGGAGTCATCATGTCAGGTAGTCCTGGGGCATGGTCCTAGGGCTCAGGTCCTCCGAGAGAGAGAAAGAAAGAGAGAAGGAGAGAATTAGAGAACGCACACTTAGATTCACACAGGACACCGAATAGGACAGGAGAAGTACTCCAGATATAACAAACTGACCCTAGCCCCCCGACACATAAACTACTGCAGCATAAATACTGGAGGCTGAGACAGGAGGGGTCAGGAGACACTGTGGCCCCATCCGAGGACACCCCCGGACAGGGCCAAACAGGAAGGATATAACCCCACCCACTTTGCCAAAGCACAGCCCCCACACCACTAGAGTGTGGTCATCATATATTATAATTTATAATATCTTAGAAATGTTCCAGATTTCCAGTAGTTTGCTAGTAAACTTAGAAAGTTACAATTAATATACCTTTCCTTTGCACTATACCACTTAACTCTCTGGCCAATCAGTTACAATTATGATCAATGTTCAATAACTGTGAGATAGAAAAGAAGGTATTTGAATAGCTCTGATCTCGGCCCTTGTGAAGATCTGAAAGGATAGGCAGCAGCAAAATGGTAGAGGTAGTGCTATCTCCATATTATTTTGTATCTACTGAAGTGTCTTTGTCTATGATAAGGGGTTATTGGTTGATTTGGTATTGGACATTAGTCTACAAACACAAGAGCCCAACAAAAGGCTAGCTGTGACAACATCAGTAGTGCTAATACGAGACAGCTCCTCTCTCTTATCAGTAGCAGTGGAGTCTGTCATGCGTTCAGACTGTGCCTGCATGTTGCCTAAGAGCTGTGAAGATGCCTTGTCATAACGTGGATCAGTCCCTATTTCTCTCTCCCCTCCTCTTTGTCTGAAATGAATTGACTTAAAATCATTGACTTAAAGTCAACCACCCCCTTCTCTCTACCGCTCTCTCACCATCTCTTTGTCTTTCCGGACCAGGCTTCTCTCTACCGCTCTCTCACCATCTCCTTGTCTTTCCGGACCAGGCTACTCTCTACCGCTCTCTCACCATCTCTTTGTCTTTCCGGACCAGGCTTCTCTCTACCGCTCTCTCACCATCTCTTTGTCTTTCCGGACCAGGCTTCTACCGCTCTCTCACCATCTCTTTGTCTTTCCGGACCAGGCTTCTCTCTACCGCTCTCTCACCATCTCTTTGTCTTTCCGGACCAGGCTTCTGTCTACCTCTCTCTCACCATCTCTTTGTCTTTCCGGACCAGGCTTTTCTCTACCGCTCTCTCACCATCTCTTTGTCTTTCCGGACCAGGCTTCTCTCTCTCTCTCTCTCTCTCTCTCTCTCTCTCTCTCTCGATCTTTCTCTTTCCTTTTCTCTCGATTAACACAGGGGTCACAGTGATGGAGGTTGGAGAGGTGGAGGGGTGGATGAATGGTGGGATGTAAGAGTTGAGCTGTGGAGGGAGGACAGTGTGGTTTCGGTGGTTATTCTCCTGTCACCGCTGCATTTGTGCTCCAACAGAGTTGTGGGAAATGAACCATGGTCCTCTGGGTAAGAAATGACCCAGCCCTCCTTTCATTTCTCATCCCTCTCTCCACAATCTATTAGTCAGCCTACACATTGAAGGCTTTCTCAGACCTCTACTCAGGCAGTCTTCCCTAGATCAAAACTCTTCCCTCTCTCCTCTCTCACAAAAACTTGTCTTGGTGTGATGGTTAATGAATTTATACTGTAGAATGTTTTCTATTCAAAATTATTGCTCAGAGATTCAGCAACTTTCAAAGTGAAGGGTACAATATATTTTCATATAACAGGAAAATAAATATTTGCATACAGTTATATGCTCCAGTAGATTGCATTATTCAAACAGAATATCGGAAGGGAGTGCATGTAACGGCAGATTTCCTCCTCTTCGTCTGAAGAGGATTAAGGAACGGACCAAGATGCGGCGTGGTAAGTGTTCATGACGATTTTAATAACAAAAGCACTGAACAATATGAAATGCAAAAACAATAAACAAATACGTGAAATAACAAAACCGAAACAGTACCGTGTGCTGAAAAACACAGACATGGAAACAAACACCCACAAAACAACAGCGGAACCCAGGCTACCGAAGTATGATTTTCAATCAGAGACAACTAACGACACCTGCTGTAACGGTTTTCTTGACTTGAAGGAGAGGCGGACCAAAATGCAGCGTGGTTTCTATTCATGTTTAATTTATAAAGACTCTACACATGAACAAACTAACAAAACAAAAAATGTGAAACCTGCCTCGGATTGAGAACCATACTAGGCCCGAAACAGAAACCAAACATAGAAAACACAAAACATAGACTTCCCACCCCAACTCACACCCTAACCATACTAAATAAAGACAAAACAAAGGAAAATAGAGGTCAGAACGTGAGAGTACCACCCCCCCAAAGGTGCGGACTCCGGCCGCAAAACCTGAACCTATAGGGGAGGGTCTGGGTGGGCGTCTGTCTTCACCAAAGTTCTGGTTCGCCTCTTTGCCTGCCTCCGTGGCCTCTTTAAAGCAGCGACCCTCGCCACCGACCTTGGACTGGGAATCCTAGACATGGGTCCCGAATGGACAGGGAATTCCGGCAGCGCCGGACAGGCGGGAGACTCCGGCAGAGCTGGAGTGAAGGACGACTCCGGCAGCGCTGGACAGGCGGGAGACTCCGGCAGCTCCAGAGTGAAAGGCGGCTCTGGCAGCTCCTGGCTGGCTGGCGACTCTGGCAGCTCCTGGCTGGTTGGCGGCTCTGGCAGCTCCTGGCTGGCTGATGGCTCTGGCAGGTCCTGGCTGACTGACGGCTCTGGCAGGTCCTGGCTGACTGACGGCTCTGGCAGCTCCTGGCTGACTGACGGCTCAGGACAGACTGGCGGCTCTAGCATCTCAGGACAGATGGGAGACTCTAGCAGCTCAGGACAGACGGGAGACTCTGGCAGCTCAGGACAGACAGGAGACTCTAGCAGCTCAGGACAGACAGGAGACTCTAGCAGCTCAGGACAGACGGGAGACTCTAGCAGCTCAGGACAGACGGGAGACTCTAGCAGCTCAGGACAGACGGGTGACTAGCAGCTCTGGACAGACGGGAGACTCTAGGAGCTCTGGACAGACGGGAGACTCTAGCCGCTCTGGATAGACGGGAGACTCTCGGAGCTCTGGACAGACGGCAGACTCTAGCAGCTTTGGACAGACGGGAGACTCTAGGAGCTCTGGACAGACGGGAGACTCTAGCCGCTCTGGATAGACGGGAGACTCTCGGAGCTCTGGACAGACGGCAGACTCTAGCAGCTTTGGACAGACGGGAGACTCTAGCCGCTCTGGATAGACGGGAGACTCTAGCCGCTCTGGATAGACGGGAGACTCTCGGAGCTCTGGACAGACGGCAGACTCTAGCAGCTTTGGACAGACGGGAGACTATAGCAGCTCTTGACAGATGGGAGACTCTAGCAGCTCTGGACAGACGGGGAGCACTGTAGGCCTGGTGCGTAGTGCCGGCACTGGTGTTACTGGGCCGAGGACACGCACCTCAGTGCGAGTGCGAGGAGGAGGAACAGGGAGTACTGGGCTCTGGAGACGCACAGGAAGCCTGGTGCGGGGTGCTGCCACCGGAGGGCTGGTGCATGGAGATGGCACCGGATAGACCAGACCGTGCAGGCGTACTGGAGCTCTTGAGCACAGAGCCTGCCCAACCTGGTTGAATGGTCCCCGTAGCCCGGCCAGTGCGGCGAGGTGGAATAGCCCACAATGGGCTGTGTCGGCGAACCGGGGACACCATGCGTAAGGCTGGTGCCATGTACGCCGGCCCGAGGAGACGCACTGGAGACCAGATGCGTAGAGCCGGCTTCATGGCACCTGGCTCGATGCCCACTCTAGCCCGGCCGATACGAGGAGCTGGAATGTACCGAACTGGACTATGCACACGCACTGGGGAAACTGTGCGCTCCACCGCACAACACAGTGCCTGCCCGGTCCCCCTCTCTCTCCAGTAAGCACAGGAAGTTGGCGCATGTCTCCGACCTGGCTTCGCCACACTCCCTGTGTGCCCCCCCCCCCCAATACATTTTTGGGGCTGCCTCTCAGGCTTCCTTGCCAGCCGTGTTCCCTCGTATCGCTGGCTCCTCTCTCCGGCTGCCTCTGCTCTCCTAGCTGCCTCCACCTGTTCCCATGGGAGGCGATCCCTTCCAGCCAGGATCTCCTCCCATGTTTAGCAACCCTTGCCGTCCAAAACACCCTCTCATGTCCAGGAGTCCTGAAATCGCTGCTGCTGCTGGCCGTTACCATGCCGCTTGGTTCTCCGTTGGTGGGTGTTTCTGTAACGGCAGATTTCCTCCTCTTCGTCTGAAGACCATCTGATTCTTGGTCACCTCTCTGATCCAAGGCCCTTCTCCCTTGATTTCTCAGTTTGGCCAGGCGGCCAGCTCTAGGAAGAGTCTTGCTTGTTTCAAATTTCTTCATTTAAGAATGATGGAGGCCACTTTGTTCTTGGGGACCTTCAATGTTGCAGAAATGTTTTGGTATCCTTCCCCAGATCTGTGCCTCGACACAATCCTGTCTCGGAGCTCTACAGACAATTCCTTCGACCTCATGGCTTGGCTCTTGCTCTGACATGCACTGTCAAATGTGGGACCTTATAAAGACAGGTTAGTGCCTTTCCAAATCATGTCCAATCAATTGAATTTACCGTAGGTCGACCCCAATCAAGTTGTAGAAATATGTCAAGGATGATCAATGGAACCAGGATGCACCTGAGCTCAATATCTCAATGTCTCATAGCAAAGGGTCTGAATACTTATGTAAATAAGGTATTTCAGTTTTTTTATTTTAATATATTTGCAAACATTTCTTAAAAACATTTTTCTTTTGTCTTTATTTAATCCAAGGTTGTAATGTAACAAAGTGTGGAAAAAGTAAAGGGGTCTGAATACTGTCCCAAGGCACTGTATATTCATTTAGTATGGGATATAGAAAATGAGAACCAAACCTCAAAGGTAGAATTTCCTTTTGATATATAATACCAGTCAAAAGTTTGGACACACCTACTAATTCAAGGGTTTTTCTTTATTTTTACTATTTTCATTGTAGAATTATAGTGAACTCTGGAATGAGTAGGTGTGTCCAAACTTTTGACAGGTACTGTATGTGCACATACTAATATTCAGTTATTGAAAACAGACCGATGTTATTGTTCTTTCATAAAAGCAAAGGGAAAGATATGACATAAGAAGAAAATCATGTTTTTCAAAGACCGTAATCAAGTAGAGGCATGTCAACAGCACCATGTGCTTTGTGTGTGTTTCCATTAACCATGTCTTTTGCACCTGGTACAGCAATACAAAATAACAATCAATTCGCAATAGATCAATGGGACTGCATGCACACACACTCCTTTGTGGAGAAGTGCCTGTACAAGTGGGACACAGTAGAAGTGAATTGAAACAGATTTTGGGTTACTGCATCAATATCAACACTGTAATCAGTCTAATTTAATGTCATGAAAATATTATACTTTCGTTTGAGGGTGAAGACCACAGCCTGTTATAAATTCCACCAAAAATTCCTCTCCCCTATTGTGAAGGAGAAACAGTGCTTCTTCGCCAATGGACATCATCTCTGAATCTATCACCCCTGACCCAGTTCACTCAGAATACACACACACACCCACACACACCATCATCCTGTTGTGGGCCATAGTGAACTCTCCTGGCTAGGGTAGCTTCGGATAGGAGCTAGAAGCTGCAGATGGTGGCTGATGCTTCTGGTGTGTGTGTGTGTGTGTGTGTGTGTGTGTGTGTGTGTGTGTGTGTGTGTGTGTGTGTGTGTGTGTGTGTGTGTGTGTGTGTGTGTGTGTGTGTGTGTGTGTGTGTGTGTGTGTGTGTGTGTGTGTGTGTGTGTGTGTGTGTGTGTGTGTGTGTGTGTGTGAGAGAGAGAGCGAGAGAGAGAGAGAGAATATGTGATATACATGTACACATCTGCAAATGCAACCAACACAGAGCTCAAGCCAGATACATGACATACAATAATTAATGCACATCACACAGAACTTTAGGTGCAGGGACAGTGAAGAAAACATCTGAAGAAGACTTTTTTTTACATTTTGTTACGTTACAGCCTTACTCTAAAATTGATAAATCTTTTTTTGCAAATGTCAAAAAAGAATACCACATCTTTGAAAACATGATTTTCTTGTTATGTCATATCTTTCCCTTTGCTGTTATCAAATAACAATAGCATTGGACAGTTTTCAATAACTTAGTATTAGCCTGTGCACATACAGTCCGGGTCAAAAGTTTGGACACACCTACTCATTCCAGGGTTCACTATAAGTATTCAGACCCTTTACTAAGTACATTGTTGAAGAACTTTTGGCAGCGATTACAGCCCCGAGTCTTCTTGAGTATGACGCTACAAGCTTGGCACACCTGTATTTGGGGAGTTTCTCCCATTCTTCTCTGCAGATCCTCTCAAGCTCTGTCAGGATGGATGGGGAGCGTCGCTGGGGAGCTATTTTCAGGTCTCTCCAGAGATGTTCAATTGGGTTCAAGTCCTGTCTCTGGCTGGGCCACTCAAGGACATTCAGAGACTTGTTACGAAGCCACTCCTGCATTGTCTTGGCTGTGTGCCTAGGGTTGTTGTACTGTTGGAAGGTGAACCATCGCCCCAAGCTGAGTTCCTGAGCGCTCTGGAGCAGGTTTTCATCAATGATCTCTCTGTACTTTCCTCCATTCATCTTTCTCTTGATCCTGACTAGTCACCCAGTCCCTGCCGCTGAAAATCATCCCCACAGACTGATGTTGCCACCACCATGCTTCACATTAGGAATGGCGCTAGGTTTTCTCCAGACGTGAGGCTTGGCATTCAGGCCAAAGAGTTCAATCTTGGTTTCATCAAACCGGAGAATCTTGTTTCTCAGGGTCTGAGAGTCTTTAGATGCATCCAAGAGGGCTGTCATGTGCATTTTACTGAGGACTGGCTTCCGTCTGGCCACCATAAAGCCCTGATTGGTGGAGTGCTGCAGAGATGGTTGTCCTTCCGAAAGGTTCTCCCATCTCCACAGAGGAACTCTGGAGCTCTGGTTCTTGGTCACCTCCCTGACCCTGGCCCTTTTCCCCCTATTGCTCAGTTTGGCAGGTGGCCAGCTCTATGAAGAGTCTTGGGGTATTGTGTGTAGATTGATGGGGGGGAGTTTTAATTTTAGAATAAGACTCTAACTGTACAAAATGTGGAAAAAGCCAAGGGGTCTGAATATTTTCCGAATGCACAGTATATGGGAGAATACAGTACAGTCCAAGAGTATTTCTATTTGCTTCAGTAGAGAGACAGCATTGAGCCACCCAGAGCACATCTCATCCAAATCTCCTCCTCTCTGAGAAGGATGGATAATGACTCACCTCTGCATTCTCTCTCTCTCTCTCTCTCTCTCTCTCTCTCTCTCTCTCTCTCTCTCTCTCTCTCTCTCTCTCTCTCTCTCTCTCTCTCTCTCTCTCTCTCTCTCTCTCTCTCTCTCTCTCTCTCTCTCTCTCTCTCTCTCTCTCTCTCTCTCTCTCTCACACACACACACACGAACATTCAACGAGTTCATGTGACTATGCATCCTTGTTTCATTTACATTTACATTTACATTTAAGTCATTTAGCAGACGCTCTTATCCAGAGCGACTTACAAATTGGTGCATTCACCTTATGACATCCAGTGGAACAGCCACTTTACAATAGTGCATCTAAATCTTTTAAGGGGGGGGGGGAGAAGGATTACTTTATCCTATCCCAGGTATTCCTTAAAGAGGTGGGGTTTCAGGTGTCTCCGGAAGGTGGTGATTGACTCCGCTGTCCTGGCGTCGTGGGGAGTTTGTTCCACCATTGGGGGCCAGAGCAGCGAACAGTTTTGACTGGGCTGAGCGGGAACTGTACTTCCTCAGTGGTAGGGAGGCGAGCAGGCCAGAGGTGGATGAACGCAGTGCCCTTGTTTGGGTGTAGGGCCTGATCAGAGCCTGGAGGTACTGAGGTGCCGTTCCCCTCACAGCTCCGTAGGCAAGCACCATGGTCTTGTAGCGGATGCGAGCTTCAACTGGAAGCCAGTGGAGAGAGCGGAGGAGCGGGGTGACGTGAGAGAACTTGGGAAGGTTGAACACCAGACGGGCTGCGGCGTTCTGGATGAGTTGTAGGGGTTTAATGGCACAGGCAGGGAGCCCAGCCAACAGCGAGTTGCAGTAATCCAGACGGGAGATGACAAGTGCCTGGATTTGGACCTGCGCCGCTTCCTGTGTGAGGCAGGGTCGTACTCTGCGGATGTTGTAGAGCATGAACCTACAGGAACGGGCCACCGCCTTGATGTTAGTTGAGAACGACAGGGTGTTGTCCAGGATCACGCCAAGGTTCTTAGCGCTCTGGGAGGAGGACACAATGGAGTTGTCAACCGTGATGGCGAGATCATGGAACGGGCAGTCCTTCCCCGGGAGGAAGAGCAGCTCCGTCTTGCCGAGGTTCAGCTTGAGGTGGTGATCCGTCATCCACACTGATATGTCTGCCAGACATGCAGAGATGCGATTTGCCACCTGGTCATCAGAAGGGGAAAGGAGAAGATTAATTGTGTGTTGTCTGCATAGCAATGATAGGAGAGACCATGTGAGGTTATGACAGAGCCAAGTGACTTGGTGTATAGCGAGAATAGGAGAGGGCCTAGAACAGAGCCCTGGGGGACACCAGTGTTGAGAGCGCGTGGTGAGGAGACAGATTCTCGCCACGCCACCTGGTAGGAGCGACCTGTCAGGTAGGACGCAATCCAAGCGTGGGCCGCGCCGGAGATGCCCAACTCGGAGAGGGTGGAGAGGAGGATCTGATGGTTCACAGTATCGAAGGCAGCCGATAGGTCTAGAAGGATGAGAGCAGAGGAGAGAGAGTTAGCTTTAGCAGTGCGGAGCGCCTCCGTGATACAGAGATACAGTTTCACAAACATCAATTTTCGAAGTTGTTCCAAACGTTACATTTCAAAGTGTTTAAGGTTAAGTTTAGGCATTAACTCCGAAATCTTAAGTTTAGGCATTAATTCTGAATGGTTAAGGTAAAGGTTAAGGTTTGGGATAGGCTTAAAACAACACACACACGCTATCGCTGGATTCAAACATGCAACCTTTGGCACCAGAGGCAGATGCTTACGCCTATCCTACATCCTCATCCACAACACCCTAGCAAAACCAAAACCTCCTTGAAGGTAACAGCGCTCACTGTTGCCCTAGTGGCTGGTTTCAATGGCATCTCACAACGTCCTCAGACATAGATGGACGTTGAATACTGACTTGCATCTTGGGTGACTTGGCTCGAACATTTGAACACACTCTTACTCATTGTTGGAGGAAATTATAGTTGAAATGATTAATTATGTATACATTGATTTAAGAACCATTTATATTAATACTATTATGTTATGGTATGAAATGTATTGGTTCTTGGTTAAGCTGTTACTGAAAATGTAAGTAAAATGAATTAATTGTCTGTACCTTGCGGGTTTAAGGGAGAAGGATGATGTATCTTTTCAGACAGATAAGAATGTTTGTTTTGTGTTCCATTATTGGGAAAAGTATATATTTTAGACAGTTTGGAATGTAGTTTTATGAGGGGAGTAGAAAAAGATCTCCAGACCTGAAGACACTGCGCTATTGTGGGGATCGGAGAGAGTGTGTGAAACTGATGACGTCATTTTATGTTCTCTCTTTAAAATGTAATGTTCTTTGTATTTTGGGTCAGTACTCATCATGAATAAATGCTGAACTTGTTTTTAAGACTGGTCCCTTTCTATTTCATGCCAATGATACATTTACAACTTATTATGAAATAGATAGAGTGTGAATTTGGTTTTGGCTACAAAACATATAGGAATTTAGAATTCCTCTAACACTCATGCATCAACATACGAACACACCCACACACAGTGAACATAGACCGCATGACTCATAACGGTGGCAGCCTGTGCCGTTTAAGATGAGGGAGGATTAATAATATTTTTTAGGAGCATTGCCTTAATTTTATTACAGCATATTGGATGACTGTCATTCATATTCCATTCACCCAGTTCAATGTAACATGGATATGTTAATTTTCCCTGTACCCATCATGAGGTTGTTGCATCCTAGCCTGTGAATTAAAGTTTACAACGTAGGTGCACAGGTAGAGAGAAAATGTTGAGTTATAAAGATGACAGACATTGACACATTCAATACCGCATTGCAACCTCTTGCCTGTATCTAGCTGATCTACGGTGTAATCATTAGTCCAACAGTTGAAAATGAGAGTTTCTAATTGGACACATGTATTTTTTTCCCTGTTTCGTTCCCTTTGCTTCCATTTAAGAAAGGTTTTTCAACAGAATCGGAGGAATGATCACATGCAAACACAGTTCACTTTCATAGCAGCCACATACAAACAGCAGGATCAATTTGCTTGCTTTGTATATATATATAATTCCTTCTCGCATCTATTTACGTGCTCTCCTCCACTCACCCTTTTCCTTTGCTTGTGGATTTCAGTTCAAAACACATCAGCTGTCTGTGACATGGCAAAAAAACATTTCCAAGCAAAGGCTTCATATCATGACCACAATCCACTACACACAGCCTACATCGTTGTCACCATATTAGCTAACGTCATAGTCGACATAGCTACTAGAACTAATGCATTAGCAAACCTGCTACAATCATGCAGTACAGTGTACAGTCGGGAAGTTTAGCAGTTTAGCAGTTACACCGGCGGGCCCGGTGGCAATCAATGAATAAAAGCTAAAGTTTACCTTGACTTGGAAGAGTTGTCGGATAGCCATAGCCAGCTAGCTAACATAGTGTCAATCTCTGTTTGAGATGGCTGTTTGTGTAGACTAAACTAGCAAGCTGCATTCACTAGCTAAGTAAGTGAACGTGAGAAAACAATATATCATTAAATATAGCTAGCTCTTTCTCTTTTGCTTCTCCTAAATTTTTGAAGAAATTAATTTGTTCAAAACTGTTCAGCTATTGTCTTTCTCTCTTTGAGTAAACTACTCGCCACATTTTATGCACTGCAGTGCCAGCTAATTCAAGCTTGTGCTTTCAGTACTAGATTTATTTTCTGATCCTTTGATTGGGTAGACAACATGTCAGTTCATGCTGCAAGAGCTCTGATAGGTTGGAGGATGTCCACCGGATGTTTTCATAATTAATGTGTAAGTCTAATCAAGAGCCTTCTAGGTTTTGTATTGAAGTCAATGTACCCAGAGGAGGACGGAAACTGTTACCCTACAGTGCTGTAGAGGCTACTGTAGACGTTCACTGCAAAACAGCGTGTTTTAATAAATTATTTGGTGACATTAATATATTTAGTCTAAAAAGGATACGTTTTTTAGTTTCACATTTTTTTTAAATGAAATTCATTGAGGATGGTCCTCCCCCTCTTCTCTGAGGAGCCTCCATTGACTCATACAAACCGACCAGTACAAAGAACCTCTGTTAACTGAATAAACTAAAAGGCCAGCTCTCTCTCTCCCCCCATCTGTCTCTCTCTCTCTCTTTCTCTCTACATCGTATCCTCTATCTCCTTTAACGTACATCAACAAGTCACTAACTGTCAAATCTCTCAACAACACAGTGGCTGTTTTGGCAGTTGTTCAGTTTCTCTTTCTTCTCCTTTAAACTTCACTTCCTTCTTTCTCTTTAATTTCCCTGACCCTGCCAATTACATTCAAGGCTTCTGGGTTGCCATGGTTCCACTGTATCCCAGTGTTGTGATTGGTTGTTGAGGGATGTGCTGTCTCTGTGTGTGTGTGTATACTTTCAATCATACAGGCTAAAAGCCATAACCAGTGTTATTAAATCCATACATACACATAACAGGGAAAGTGGATGGTGTCTAGAACATGGCAAATGCCATCAATTCATAATCACTTTAGTGAATGACTGAGAAGCTACTGCTCCAGTGTAAGCCTAAAGAAGTCAATTACTTGTCCTTAGGAGAATTACTCCTTTAATACAGAGCGGATTAACGTTGCACGCATCCTAACCATCCGCTCACAAACAAACCACTGGTAAACACACACAGCACTCTTAATGTGGTTTTACTCACACACTAATCCTCTACCCAGTAAATTCCACAGACCATTAACAGAGGTAATGTGTTCTAGTGTGTGCGTGTGTGCCTGTGTGTGTATGTGCGTGCATGCGCGTCCGCGTCCGTGCATCTGTGTGTGTCTGGTAAATATTCTAAAATTACAAGGCAGTGTCAGTTTTACAAATGGAGGAGAAGAGCTGTTTATTCATTATTTGTATTTTACACAGTCAACCTTATCACTCCCAAACATTCTGCCACTGCTCTATAAATTACAATGAGCTGACTGCCTCAGTATCTCTCACTCTTCACATAGACACATTGCTCTCTCTCTCTCTCTCTTGCTCTCTATCTCACTCTACCTCTCTCTGTCTATCCCTCTATGTCTGTAAGGATTTAGCTGTGATAGAGGACCATAGTGCTGTAGAGGTGGACTGGGGACGCCAGACTGCTGTCACCTCATGCCTCAGCATCATATCACACACTCCATTATCTGGCCTGCTGCTGCTTCTAAGCTTACTGAAAAAGACAGACAGAAAGACCAACCAAACAGGACAAAGTGTACAATTTGTGCAATTACAACGACAATCTGCAGAATAAATGGATGGATGGATGGATGAGTGTGTGTGTCTGTGTATGTCTGTGTGAGTATGCAAAGGAAGAGCGGATTGTACATAGTCCCTATGGACAGTCAGCTGAGTGCAAATCACATCACCGATACATATCACAGAAGGGTACACACTACACTACACATATCGACTGGCCCCATTCACACTGAGCGTTGGTGTCCATTATCATCCCTTTGTGTGTGTGTCTCTCTCTCTCTGTTTGTCTGTCATAGAGAGAGAGAAATAGAGAGAGAGAGAGAGAGAAAGAGAGAGAGAGAGGGGGGTACATTCTGTATATTTCTCAGAAGAAAAAAACGATTGATTAGAAGACAGAGAAGGAGAGGTATATAGATGCTATATGCCACAGCTTACTATTTGGAGAAATATGTTTCACAGCAGTGTAAACCATCATGCTATGGACTGTCTATGACACATCACTACCGACTGTTAAGTTTATTTTAGGCTTATGCAAGCTTTATGAAGGTTCTATAAGCATTACGCTAAAGAACCAGAGTACTCCTACACATTGTCAATAGAGACAATTGATAGAATAATAACATTTCTTTCTAGGCTTTAGCTTGGTAAGCTAACACAGCCTTGTCGCAGGCAGGCAACCCAAGTTCAACTTTAGTCATGCACATCAGTATAAGAGCCCATGAACAGAATAATCCCACTTTACATTTACATGTTTTAATTTTACTTACTTTTGCATAATTATTTTACTTATTAGTGCATTCATCTTAAGATAGCTAGAACACCACATATCTCAGTAATAGTATGTTTTTTCTAAATAAAGTAGCTATCAGTAAAGTCAGTGCTAGTAGAAGAAAAAAGTAAAGTGCAAGTGTTAGTTTGGGGGGGATGTTTTCGGGAAGATGGGCTGGGACTCTGCTGTCCTAGTTTCAAGGGGAAAGTGGTTCCACCATTGGAGTGCAAGGACAGAGAAGAGCTTTGACTGTGCAGAGCGGGAGCTGCCCTCCCGTAGGTGTAGGAGGGCCAAGAGACCAGAGGTGGCAGAATGGAGTACTCGGGTTGGGGTGGAGGCTTTGAGCATAGCCTGAAAGTAGCATTGCTACAGTATTGGATAGGTAAGTACCATGGTTTTGTAGTGCATGCGAGCTTCGAACAGCCAGTGGATTGTGCAGAGGAGACATGGGAGAACTTGAGAAGGTTGAACACCAGCTGGGCTGTGGTAATCTGGAGTACTGTATCATTTTAATCATTTTAGTCAATAAGATTCTTGCTACGTAAGCTTAACTTTCTGAACATTCGAGACGCGTAGTCCACTTGTCATTCCAATCTCCTTGCATTAGCGTAGCCTCTTCTGTAGCCTGTCAACTATGTGTCTGTCTATCCCTGTTCTCTCCTCTCTGCACAGACCATACAAACGCTCCACACCGCGTGGCCGCGGCCACCCTAATCTGGTGGTCCCAGCGCGCACGACCCACGTGGAGTTCCAGGTCTCCGGTAGCCTCTGGAACTGCCGATCTGCGGCCAACAAGGCAGAGTTCATCTCAGCCTATGCCTCCCTCCAGTCCCTCGACTTCTTGGCACTGACGGAAACATGGATCACCACAGATAACACTGCTACTCCTACTGCTCTCTCTTCGTCCGCCCACGTGTTCTCGCACACCCGAGAGCTTCTGGTCAGCGGGGTGGTGGCACCGGGATCCTCATCTCTCCCAAGTGGTCATTCTCTCTTTCTCCCCTTACCCATCTGTCTATCGCCTCCTTTGAATTCCATGCTGTCACAGTTACCAGCCCTTTCAAGCTTAACATCCTTATCATTTATCGCCCTCCAGGTCCCCTCGGAGAGTTCATCAATGAGCTTGATGCCTTGATAAGCTCCTTTCCTGAGGACGGCTCACCTCTCACTGTTCTGGGCGACTTTAACCTCCCCACGTCTACCTTTGACTCATTCCTCTCTGCCTCCTTCTTTCCACTCCTCTCCTCTTTTGACCTCACCCTCTCACCTTCCCCCCCTACTGACAAGGCAGGCAATACGCTCAACCTCATCTTTACTAGATGCTGTTCTTCCACTAACCTCATTGCAACTCCCCTCCAAGTCTCCGACCACTACCTTGTATCCTTTTCCCTCTCGCTCTCATGCAACACTTCCCACACTCCCCCTACTCGGATGGTATCGCGCCGTCCCAACCTTCGCTCTCTCTCCCCCGCTACTCTCTCCTCTTCCATCCTATCATCTCTTCCCTCTGCTCAAACCTTCTCCAACCTATCTCCTGATTCTGCCTCCTCAACCCTCCTCTCCTCCCTTTCTGCATCCTTTGACTCTCTATGTCCCCTATCCTCCAGGCCGGCTCGGTCCTCCCCTCCCGCTCCGTGGCTCGACCACTCATTGCGAGCTCACAGAACAGGGCTCCGGGCAGCCGAGCGGAAATGGAGGAAAACTCGCCTCCCTGCGGACCTGGCATCCTTTCACTCCCTCCTCTCTACATTTTCCTCCTCTGTCTCTGCTGCTAAAGCCACTTTCTACCACTCTAAATACCAAGCATCTGCCTCTAACCCTAGGAAGCTCTTTGCCACCTTCTCCTCCCTCCTGAATCCTCCTTCCCCCCCTCCTCCCTCTCTGCAGATGACTTCGTCAACCATTTTGAAAAGAAGGTCGACGACATCCGATCCTCGTTTGCTAAGTCAAACGACACCGCTGGTTCTGCTCACACTGCCCTACCCTGTGCTCTGACCTCTTTCTCCCCTCTCTCTCCAGATGAAATCTCGCGTCTTGTGACGGCCGGCCGCCCAACAACCTGCCCGCTCGACCCTATCCCCTCCTCTCTTCTCCAGACCATTTCCGGAGACCTTCTCCCTTACCTCACCTCGCTCATCAACTCATCCCTGACCGCTGGCTACGTCCCTTCCGTCTTCAAGAGAGCGAGAGTTGCACCCCTTCTGAAAAAACCTACACTCGATCCCTCCGATGTCAACAACTACAGACCAGTATCCCTTCTTTCTTTTCTCTCCAAAACTCTTGAACGTGCCGTCCTTGGCCAGCTCTCCCGCTATCTCTCTCAGAATGACCTTCTTGATCCAAATCAGTCAGGCTTCAAGACTAGTCATTCAACTGAGACTGCTCTTCTCTGTATCACGGAGGCGCTCCGCACTGCTAAAGCTAACTCTCTCTCCTCTGCTCTCATCCTTCTAGACCTATCGGCTGCCTTCGATACTGTGAACCATCAGATCCTCCTCTCCACCCTCTCCGAGTTGGGCATCTCCGTCGCGGCCCACGCTGGATTGCGTCCTACCTGACAGTTCGCTCCTACCAGGTGGCGTGGCGAGAATCTGTCTCCTCACCACGCGCTCTCACCACTGGTGTCCCCCAGGGCTCTGTTCTAGGCCCTCTCCTATTCTCGCTATACACCAAGTCACTTGGCTCTGTCATAACCTCACATGGTCTCTCCTATCATTGCTATGCAGACGACACACAATTAATCTTCTCCTTTCCCCCTTCTGATGACCAGGTGGCGAATCGCATCTCTGCATGTCTGGCAGACATATCAGTGTGGATGACGGATCACCACCTCAAGCTGAACCTCGGCAAGACGGAGCTGCTCTTCCTCCCGGGAAGGACTGCCCGTTCCATGATCTCGCCATCACGGTTGACAACTCCATTGTGTCCTCCTCCCAGAGCACTAAGAACCTTGGCGTGATCCTGGACAACACCCTGTCGTTCTCAACTAACATCAAGGCGGTGGCCCGTTCCTGTAGGTTCATGCTCTACAACATCCGCAGAGTACGACCCTGCCTCACACAGGAAGCGGCGCAGGTCCTAATCCAGGCACTTGTCATCTCCCGTCTGGATTACTGCAACTCGCTGTTGGCTGGGCTCCCTGCCTGTGCCATTAAACCCCTACAACTCATCCAGAACGCCGCAGCCCGTCTGGTGTTAAACCTTCCCAAGTTCTCTCACGTCACCCCGCTCCTCCGCTCTCTCCACTGGCTTCCAGTTGAAGCTCGCATCCGCTACAAGACCATGGTGCTTGCCTACGGAGCTGTGAGGGGAACGGCACCTCAGTACCTCCAGGCTCTGATCAGGCCCTACACCCAAACAAGGGCACTGCGTTCATCCACCTCTGGCCTGCTCGCCTCCCTACCACTGAGGAAGTACAGTTCCCGCTCAGCCCAGTCAAAACTGTTCGCTGCTCTGGCCCCCAATGGTGGAACAAACTCCCTCACGACGCCAGGACAGCGGAGTCAATCACCACCTTCCGGAGACACCTGAAACCCCACCTCTTTAAGGAATACCTAGGATAGGATAAAGTAATCCTTCTCACCCCCCTTAAAAGATTTAGATGCACTATTGTAAAGTGGCTGTTCCACTGGATGTCATAAGGTGAATGCACCAATTTGTAAGTCGCTCTGGATAAGAGCGTCTGCTAAATGACTTAAATGTAAATGTAATAAGTCTCAGGGGTTTGATGGCATGAGAGGGGAACAGCGAATTGCTGTAGTCCAGAAAGGGGATGACAAGTGCCTGGATTAGGGCTTGTGCCCCTTCCTGTGTGAGGTAAAGTCCTACTCTACGGGTGTTGTAGAGAATGAACGTGCAGGAGAGAGTCACTTCTATGATGTTTGAAGAGCATGAGTGGGGTAATAGTTCCTGTCTGGAGTTGGAGATTTGCCCCTGGTGGGTGGGGTAAAGGGGGGAGAACTAGGAGCGGGTGGTGGAGAGGGATGGATTTGGTTTGGGAGAGAGAGAGAGAGAAGGAAGGACTTAATTACACTACAGTGTAATTTTATTTGTGACTTGCAAACCTGTTGTAAAATAAAAGTGATGTACAGATTAGGAAAGGATGTTGAATCATTATGTGTATTTATACTATGATCCTTCCAATTTATGGAATGTACATTGCCCTCATATATCATGTCTGCTAAAATATTGTATTTGGCTCTTCAATGATAGACTGAACAGTTAAGGTTAACTTTAATTATATACAAGCAAAGACCAACAAAATCCAACTTGTGAACAGGCGTCTGGTAACGGCGTTCTTCGTTTGTAGAAAGAGAGTCGGACCGAAATGCAGCGTGGTGGTTACTCATGTCTTTAATGAAGAAAAACGGAACGATACATGAAAAAACTAATAAATACAAAAAAACAACAAACGGAACGAGAAACCTATTACAGCCTATCTTGTGAACACTACACAGAGACAGGAACAATCACCCACAAAATACAAAGCGAAATCCAGGCTACCTAAATACTGTTCCCAATCAGAGACAACGAGAATCACCTGACTCTGATTGAGAACCACCTCAGGCAGCCAAGCCCATACAACACCCCTACTCAGCCGCAATCCCAATAACCACAAAACCCCAATATGAAATACAACAAAACAAACCCATGTCACACCCTGGCCTGACCAAACAATCAACGAAAACACAAAACACTAAGACCAAGGCGTGACAGCGTCATGATGGAGAAAAAGGCATAAGTTTCTTGAACACTTATAGTGCATTCAGAAAGTATTCAGACCCTTTCTCTTTTTCCACATTTACGTTACAGTCTTATTCTCAAATTGATTAAATAAAAAAAATCGTCATCAATCTACACACAATACCCCCTAATGACAAATGTAAAACAGAAATACCTTATTTACATAAGTATTAACACCCTTTGCTACGAGACTCGAAATTGAGCTCAAGTGCATCCTGTTTGCATTGATAATCCTTGAGATGTTTCTACAACTTTATTGGAGTCCACCTGTGGTAAATTCAATTGGACATGATTTGGAAAGGCACATACCTGTCCATATAAGGTCCCACAGTTGACGGTGCATGTCAGAGCAAAAGCAAAAACCGAGCAAAAACCAAGCCATGAGGTCGAAGGAATTGTCTGTAAAGCTCCGAGACATCTGGGAGGGGTCCCAAAACATTTCTGCAGCATTGAAGAAGACAGTGGCCTCCATCATTCTGTAATGGAAGAAGATTGGAACAATCAATATTCTTCCAAACTGAGCAATCGGGGGAGAAGGGCCTTGGTCATGGAGATGAGAGAAGCTTCCAGAAGGACAACCTTCTCTGCAGCACTCCACCAATCAGGCCTTTATGGTAGAGTGGCTAGACGGAAGCCAGTCCTCAGTAAAAGGCACATGACAGCCCTCTTGGATTTTGCCAAAAGGCACCTAAAGGACTCTCAGACCATGAGAAACAAGATTCTCTGGTCTGATGAAACCAAGATTGAACTCTTTGGCCTGAATGCCAAGCGATACATCTGGAGGAGGCCTGCCACCATCCCTACGGTGGAGCATGGTGGTGTTAGCATCCTGCTGCGGGGATGTTTTTCAGCAGCAGGTACTGGAAGAATAGTCAGGATCGAGGGAATGATGAACAGGAGAGATCCTTGACAAAAACCTGCTCCAGAACGCTCAGGACCTTAGACTGGGCCAAAGGTTCACCTTCCAACAGGACAACAACCCTAATTACAGAGCCAAGACAATGCAGGGGTGGCTTCGGTGGAACAGTCTCTGAATGTTCATGAGTGACCCAGCCAGAGCCCTGACTCGAACCCGATCTAACATCTCTGGAGGGACCTGAAAATAGCTATGCAGCGACCCTCCCCATCTGGGAGAAACTCCCTAAATACAGGTGTGCCAAGCTTGTAGCATCATAACCAAGAAGACTTGAGGCTGTAATCGCTTCAACAAAGTACTGAGTAAAGGGTCTGAATACTAATGTAAATGTGATCTTTGCATTTTTTTTTTTTTTAATTGCAAAAATGTTTCTAAACCTGTTATGGAGTATTGTGTATCGATTGATGAGGGAAAAAAAACTATTGAATCAATTTTAGAATAAGGCTATAAAGTAGAAAAATGTCAAAAGTCAAGGGGTCTAAATACTTTTCGAATGCACTGTAACCTGCTAGAGTTGCTGTCCTCGTCCCCGCAAAAATAATCCCTGTAAAATATGCGTCTCAATCCTCTGCATCAGCCAACGTTGCACTTCCGCATCTGCTTTGAAAGGTGAACAGAGCTAGTGGTGTTTGTCAGACCATGAGACATCCCGAAAATGTGTCTTCTCACAAAATCGTCTGTAGCATATGACCCATCTATGGATAGATGAGTCCCCCCTCAGTTTCGGCAGGTATTATACTCGTATGGGATAAAGATATCATAAGCAGATGTGGTTCTTTAGAGTTACATTTTAAAAAGCATAACTTGAATATTTTAAGAGGAGCTGGGTTGGAGAGGCCTACACTGCCACCTGCTGTAGTAACAGCAGAGGTGTAGACATCCTTATACATAATAATACAACATTTTCACTTATATCCCAGAACATGGACCAAGAAGACTGTTTTATAATCTTGAATTGTACCTTACTTGGTGAAAAATGCACATTGATTTCATTGTATATCCTACCAGTGGCAAACCTGGTACTTTTAGATAGATTTTAAGCTATATTACATGATAGCCAGACAATAACTATTATTTTAGCTGGTGACCTAATCATACATATGATAAGATTGACAAAGTAATAAAAAGGGCACATTTAAGGAAATGTATCTCTACAAATAATTTACAGGACAGCAGGAGATTATTATTCCCAACTACAAAATAATATTCATTTTTTTCTCAAAGTAAGAAAAGCTATTCAAGAACTAGTTACATTTTTGATCCAAAAATGCACTCAACAATTTACTGGACTCAGAAATGCACGTATAATGCTTAATTACACCAATAGAAAATACACTTAGCAACAGCATTTGGAGAATGAACAGAGCTCATCTTCTGGACCTGAAATGTATTAAATACGTAAATGAAAAAATAAAAACCACCTTGTTACGGATACCAGTATCCTGTGTGTGTATCCTGTGTGTGTGTGTGTATCCTGTGTTCTTTTCTCTCCTTCTCCCCTCACAGGTGAAAATCATCACTCCCCAATCAGTCACCAATCCATCATCAATCAGAAGACACACCTCCTCCTGTTTCCTACCCTATCACAGTACCTTTCCCTTGGTTTAAAAACCCTGTCAGTAAAATTCTTCACCACATTCGGGTTACCTAAGGTACCAATTTCCTATCCAAACTCTTCAAGCAGGTGTTAAAATCCTTGTCAATTACGCACCGTGTGTCAAGCGCCTATCACCCAGAGTCTCAGGGTGCGCTTGAAAGGTGGCATTACACACCGAAGTCTATGCTATATAAATATTGTTTGGAATCTGAGAAAGATTGGGATGAGGGAGTTCCTCTAGTTTTGCTTGCTGCTCGTGAAACTGTGCAGGAGTCCCTAGGTTTCAGCCCGGCTGAACTAGTGTTTGGTCACACAGTGAGAGGACCAATGAAAATCCTTAAAGAACAGTTCTTGTCCCAAGAGTTGTGTACAGGAGATGAGAATGTGTTGGACTACGTTAGTCGTTTTCATGAGCGCCTACACCAAGCGTGTGCTCTCGCAAAGGCAGCTCTGTCTTCCTCACAGAGGAGCATGAAAAGACACTATGATAAAGAGGCTGTTTCTCGTCCACTACAGCCAGGTGACCAAGTACTGGTGTTATTACCTGTTCCAGAATCTTCACTGTCAGCTCGTTTCTCTGGTCCTTATTTAATTTAAAATAAAAGAAGTGAAACTGACTATGTGCTTCAAACTCCTGATAGACAACACCAATCTCGTGTGTGTCACATTAACATGTTGAAAGCTTCCCCCACGACCCATCACACAGTTAGAGAGTTCAAAAACAGAGGACGGTACTGCTGTCTCCTCTGCTACTACTGCGATGATAGTGGACTGTCATATTGATGATGTTGTTGGAGATGGATTGGAGTTGCGCAATACTCAGCAGCAGTGTGTTAGATTGCCCAACTCTATCCAGTCAGGTCTGGTTCATTTAACGGATGGACAGGCCAATGATATTGTGAGGCTACTACACAGTTTTCCATGTCTCTTTAATGACGTTCCTACTCGCACAATCGAGTTGGAACATGACATTAATGTTGGAAATGCTACACCTATCAAGCAACACCCATATCGTATCAACGCTTCCAAGAGGAAGATAATGAGGGATGAGGTGAAATATTTGTTGGAGAATGACCTGGCTACGCCAAGTTCCAGCCCTTGGAGTTCTCCTTGCATTCTGGTTCCTAAACCTGATGGTACGTCCAGGTTATGTACGGATTATCGAAAGGTAAATTCTGTCACAATGCCAGATTCGTTCCCGTTACCCAGACTGGACGACTGTATCGACACTATTGGTGTTGCTAAGTATGTAACTAAGTTGGACCTCTTAAAAGATTACTGGCAGGTTCCGTTAACTTCACGTGCTTCTGAGATTTCTGCCTTTGTGACCCCAGACAACTTCCTACAGTACTCAGTCATGGCTTTTGGGATGCGAAATGCACCAGCCACTTTCCAACGACTGGTTAACTCCGTATTAGCTGGCGTTCCTAATTGTAGTGCATACCTTGATGACCTAGTGATTTATTGGTCTCAGTGGTCAGATCATGTTGACTCTCTAAGGGTAGTATGTGAACGGTTGGCAGCTGCTTCTCTAACCCTGAACTTGGCAAAGTGCGAGTTTGGGAAGGCTACTGTTACTTATCTCGGTAAAGAGGTTGGCCATGGACAGGTGCGCCCTGTAGCTTCTCTGCTAGTTGCTCCATTGACCGATTTGCTCAGTCCGGCTAAATCATTTGTGTGGTCCCCTGATTGTAAGAGAGCTTTTGAATCTGCGAAAGCACTCTTATGTAGTACCCCTGTACTTGCTGCTCCGGATTTTGAACAACCGTTCAAACTTGAGGTAGATGCTAGTGCCAGAGGTGCTGGTGCTGTTTTACTGCAGCAGGACAAGAGTGGAGTGGATCATCCTGTTTGTTATTTTTCCCGTAAATTTTATAAATGTCAAACAAACTATGCAACAATAGAACAAGAAGCTCTTGCTTTGTTGTTGGCTCTGCAATACTTTGAAGTATATATTGGTTCCAGTGCCCTACCAGTGATTGTATATACTGACCATAACCCCTTAGTGTTTCTCCACCGGATGTACAACCAGAACCAGAGCCTTATGCGTTGGGCGCTTATTGTACAAAATTATAATTTGGAGATCCGCCACAAAAAGGGTTCTGATAATGTGTTGGCAGATGCTTTGTCTCGTGTGTAAAAATTATTTTTGTATGTTTTGTGAGGTTGACTTTGTTGTTGTTCTTGTGGGTTATTCATTGAAATACTGTGGTCGCAATCCCTAGGGTTGCTCTTTTAAGGGTGGGAGTGTTACGGATACCAGTATCCTGTGTGTGTGTGTGTGTGTGTGTGTATCCTGTGTTCTTTTCTCTCCTTCTCCCCTCACAGGTGAAAATCATCACTCCCCAATCAGTCACAAATCCAGTCATCAATCAGAAGACACACCTCCTCCTGTTTCCTACCCTATCACAGTTCCTTTCCCTTGGTTTAAAAACCCTGTCAGTTGTTTGCTCTAAAGCTCAATCTCTCTGTAAATGCCATGTCTGTAGGTCTCTGTGTTACTCTCGCTTTGTGTATTAACCTCTCTTTTGTTTGAGCACCTCCATAGCACTTTGTCCTCATCTGTGAGTATTGTTTTTGGTTATGGTGTTTGTTTGCTGGTGGGAAAAGGGGAAACCAAGACAAGTTGCCCATGGGCATACACTACCCGTAGGTAGACTTTGTTAAATACACTAGTTAGAACTGGGCGGACCATCCACTGTATTTTTGGTTAGTTAGTTACCTGTTGTTAAAGTAGGCTAGTCTAGCTTATGGTTGTTTTTGAATACTTGTTTATTTCCTTGGGTCCAGCTCAGCCCCTTTTCCTGCTCCCCCCTTTACCGTGTGTTTATTAATAAACCCTGAGTTTGACGGTAGATCCCAGTAGTCGTGGTTATTTCGTTCTCACTTCTACTTTGTCACAATTATAATTTGCATGAGTTATGTTACGGGTCTCATTACCATCCCCCCTAGACTGTCGGGCCAAAAGGGATTCGTAACAAGGATAGAGAAAAGACAACCCCCAAAATAATCTGGGATGCTTCTAAAGCGTACATCAAATACATTATAATCTGATACTCTGCAAAATATAAATCTGATTCAGAAATTAAAACTAAAGAAAAACGCATCTCTATCTTAGAAAAAATCCTACAAGGTCAAAGAAAGTTAAGCAGGAATACTATCAGACCTCAGGTTAAGACCCAGATGCAAACAGTTCGAAATAACAAAAATGTATTACAAAACAGGGGGTAGGCAAACTACAGGTCAAGGGCAGGCAAAGGTCAGTAAATCCAAGGCAGAGTCCGTAAGGTACAGAACGGAAGGCAGGCTCAGGGTCAGGGCAGGCAGAACGGCCAAATGCTGGGAGAACTAGGAAACAGGAACTAATGAGAAACAGGCGTACGGGAAAAATGCTGGTAGGCTTGACGAGACAAGCCAAACTGGCAACAGACAAATGGAAACCACACAGAATAAATTCACAGGGGATAACGGGGAAATCAGCGACACCTGGAGGGGGGTGGAGACAAGCACAAGACAGGTGAAACAGATCAGGGTTTGACAAATATGAACTTTTACTTCTGAAGAGAGACAACAATTACAGGTTAAACTCAAAGAACCAGAGAACTGGAAATTATCTTGCACCTCTCATAAAACGAATGCACGCTAAACCAGTTATAATTTTAAAAGATAAAAATACAAATGCGGTAATTATAAATAGCAGCAATGTGATAATTTTATAAGCTTCTATGAAAATGTTTATAAATCTGAATTATAAAAACATTGGATGGATCCTTGTTGTTCCCGCTTGAATTTGATGTAAAGGGCAGTGAATTTGCTCATACATGAGAACTTGCTAAGAAGCGGCTGTGTGTAGTTTTCACATAGAGATGATTCAGAATTGAAGATGCGTGTAACTATGTAAAATCTTACCCTATTGGTGATAGTAATTTACACTGTTATTCTGTATCTTGTATTTCATATACACTGTAATTGTTTGTGTGTCAATTAGTTTGTGACCAATACATTATCTCACCACAGCAAGTCAGGAACAAATAAGAGAAAGAAAAATGGATCTAAGACCCTTTTATAAGCTTCTGAGTTGTTTGGATTTTAGATATCAGACCTAAAGGATGTAACCTCTGCTTCTCAAAGGTGAGACAATGGGGGTTGGCAAGATGTGAAGAGTCACTTCGGGGGTTGAGCTGAGCTACACAATAGACTCAACAACCCTGAAACAATCATCAGCATACAAAAAAAATATTCACTAAAAACAGAGATCTCCCAAAAGTAAATAATGGATTGCTTTCCCATAAAATTCTATTCAACATTTTGGGACAAAGTACTGCCCCGATTCCCACAAATGACAGCACACGTCACTAAATACCTCACTTCCTAGTTTCAATTATATTAAAACCTGGAGAGTCCCCTACTGATTATAGAACCATAAGTATAATCAATTGTGACAATAACACTATAACAAAGCTTATGAGCAATAGAATAGCAAAAGTCTTACCAGAATTTATACATAAACACGACACTAACAAAAAATACAATAACATTTTTAATTTTAATACAATATGCAAAAAACAAGATATAGATTCATAAATAATGGTTGTTGATGCCAAAAAGGCTTTTGACTGTCTGGAAAGGCCATTTCTATTCAAAATTTTGGAAGCTTTCAAATTCCCATCTGAAATAATATATTTAATAAAAATATTATGTAAATGTCCTAAAGCAAAATTATACACTAATAATACATTATCTGATGATATTGCTTTAGAAAGGGGCACAAAACAGGGATGTCCCCTCTCTTGTTTGCACTGGCAATTGAACAGCTTGCAGAAAGAATTAGACAGCGCTCAAAAATAACAGGTATCAGTGTTTAATTTATTTATATAGCCCTTCTTACATCAGCTGATATCTCAAAGTGCTGTAACCCAGAAACCCAGCCTAAAACCCCAAACAGTAAGCAATGCAGGTGTAGTAGCACGGTGGCTAGGAAAAATTCCCTAGAAGGGCCAAAACCTAGGAAAAAACCTAGAGGAACCAGGCTATGAGGTGTGGCCAGTCCTCTTCTGGCTGTGCCGGGTGGAGATTATAACAGAACATGGCCAAGATGTTCAAATGTTCATAAATGACCAGCATGGTCAAATAATAATAATCACAGTAGTTGTCGAGGGCGCAACAAGTCAGCACCTCAGGAGTAAATTGTCAGTTGGTCTTTCATAGTCGATCATTAAGAGTATCTCTACCACTCCTGATGTCTCTAGAGAGTTGAAAACAGCAGGTCTGGGACAGGTAGCACGTCCGGTGAACAGGTCAGAGTTCCATGGCCGCAGGCAAAACAGTTCTAAAGCCAAGTTAACAAACAGATCACCGTCCATTTCGAATCCCACCGTACCTTCTCCGCTATGCAATCTGGTTTCACAGCTGGTCATGGGTGTACCTCAGTCACGCTCAACATCCTAAACAATATCATAACCGCCATCGATAAGAGACAGCCGTATTGTGCAGCCGTATTCATCATCCTGGCCAAGGCTTTCGACTCTATCAATCACCGCATTCTTATCGGCAGACTCAACAGCCTTGGTTTCTCAAATGACTGCCTGGTTCCTCAACTACTTCTCAGACAGTTCAGACAGAGTAAATGCATGCTCTTCAACTGATTTCTGCCCGCACCTGCCCGCCGTCCAGCATCACTACTCTGGACGGTTCTGACTTAGAATATGTGGACAACTACAAATACCTAGGTGCCTGGTTAGACTCTAATCCCTCCTTCCAGACATTAAGCATCTCCAATCCAAAATTAAATGTAGAATCGGCTTCCTATTTCGCAACAAAGCATCATTCACTCATGCTGCCAAACATTCCCTCGTAAAACTGACCATCCTACTGATCCTCGACTTCGGCAATGTCATTTTCAAAATAGCCTCCAACACTCTACTCAACACATTGGATGCAGTCTATCACAGTGCCATCCGTTTTGTCACCAAAGCCGCATATACTCTCCACCATTGCGACCTGTGCGCTCTCGTTGGCTGTCCCCTGCTTCATACTCGTCGCCAAACCCACTGGCTCCAGGTCATCTAAAAGTCTCTGCTAGGTAAAGCCCCACCTTATCTCAGCTTACTGGTCACCATAGCAGCACCCACCCGCTCCTGCAGGTATATTTCACTAGTCACCCCCAAAGCCAATTACTCATTTGGCCGCCTTTCCTTCCAGTTCTCTGCTGCCAATGACTGGAACGAACTGCAAACATCACTGAAGCTGGAGACTCATATCTCCCTCACTAGCTTTAAGCACCAGCTGTCAGAGCAGCTCACAGATCACTGCACCTGTACACTTTTCTGCAGCATGCGTCCTCAAAACCTGAGACATCTGTGGCATTGTGTAGTTTGACAAAACTGCGCATTTTAGAGTGTACTTTTATTGTCCCTGTCACAAGGTGCACCTGTGTAATGAGCATGCTGTTTAATCAGCTTCTTGTCAGATGTATGGAGGAGCTTGGCAAAGGAGAAATGCTCACTAACAGGAATGTGAACAAATGTGTGCACAAATGTTAGAGAAATAAGCTTTCTGTGCATATGGAAAATTTCAGGGCTCTTCTACATGGGACCAACGACTTTACACTTTGTTCAGTGTAGTTAAAAGAGGAATAATGGGTACATATTGAAGATATACTCATCCCCAGAATATTAGACCTGTCTATTTTCAAAGGATAAAGCTAAGAACATTCATATATTCATAGTTAAGAACACTATAGAAATATGGAAGAAAATGAAACCTATTCTACAAGAACCAATATCACTCCCTAAAAACACAACCTTAAGTACATTCCTTGGATATCTTTTCAGAATTTGCAGATAAATTGGTTCATGGAAAACTAAAGGCATATAAACCGTAATGTCTTAGTAATAGGAATTAAATGTACGGTATTTCCAGTACAGCTTTAAAAATAAATTTTGGATTGACAAATGTAGATTTTGTCAAATACTTAACTTATATCACAAAATGTCGATTTTACATTTTTTGGCCATGATAGGTAAGCTATTGTCACGATCGTTATAAGGAGTGGACCAAGATGAAGCGTGGTATGTTTCCATCCTTTATTAGGAAGAGAACTTAACCTCTTGCTCCTACCTGACACGCAGGCGTCCCATCTAGACATCTGGAAATGCAAATGCTCTACGCTAAATGCTAATAGTACTAGTTAAAACTCAAACGTTCATTAAAATACACATGCAGGGTATTGAATTAAAGCTACACTCGTTGTGAATCCAGGCAACAAGTCAGATTTTTAAAATGCTTTTCGGCGAAAGCATGAGAAGCTATTATCTGATGGCATGTAACACCCCAAAAGACCCGCAGGGGACGTAAACAAAATAATTAGCATAGTCGTCGCTACACAAACCGCACAAATAAAATATAAAACATTCATTACCTTTGACCATCTTCTTTGTTGGCACTCCTAGATGTCCCATAATCACTATTGGGTCTTTTTTTCGATTAAATCGGTCCATATATAGCCTAGATATCGATCTATGAAGACTGTGTGATAAACGAAAAAAATAGCGTCTTATAACGTAACGTCATTTTTTAAAATTAAAAAAGTTGGCGATAAACTTTCACAAAACACTTTGAAATACTTTTGCAATGCAACTTTAGGTATTAGTACACGTTAATAAGTGATCAAATTGATCACGAGGCGATGTATATTCTATATGGGGTACGTCTGGAAATAATGTCCGGTTAAATCTCAACCAAAATATCCGGTCGGAGACCTGAACAAATGGCTTGTCTCTTCTTCGTTTGACCAAGAAACAAAGCCTAGGCAAATTACAAGACTGTTGACATCGTGTGGAAGCTGTAGGTATTGCAAACTCAGCCCCATTTAATGTGGTTCGCCTTTATCAATGGGTTGAAGTGGCGGATGGATATATATTTCCATTTTCAGTGATCAGATTTTCCTGCGCTTTTCGATGAAACTCACGTTCTGTTACATTTACATTTACATTTAAGTCATTTAGCAGACGCTCTTATCCAGAGCGACTTACAAATTGGTGCATTCACCTTATGACATCCAGTGGAACAGTCACTTTACAATAGTGCATCTAAATCTTAAAAGGGGGGTGAGAAGGATTACTTATTCTATCCTAGGTATTCCTTAAAGAGGTGGGGTTTCAGGTGTCTCCGGAAGGTGGTGATTGACTCCGCTGTCCTGGCGTCGTGAGGGAGTTTGTTCCACCATTGGGGAGCCAGAGCAGCGAACAGTTTTGACTGGGCTGAGCGGGAACTGTACTTCCTCAGTGGTAGGGAGGCGAGCAGGCCAGAGGTGGATGAACGCAGTACCCTTGTTTGGGTGTAGGGCCTGATCAGAGCCTGGAGGTACTGAGGTGCCGTTCCCCTCACAGCTCCGTAGGCAAGCACCATGGTCTTGTAGCGGATGCGAGCTTCAACTGGAAGCCAGTGGAGAGAGCGGAGGAGCGGGGTGACGTGACAGAACTTGGGAAGGTTGAACACCAAACGGGCTGCGGCATTCTGGATGAGTTGTAGGGGTTTAATGGCACAGGCAGGGAGCCCAGCCAACAGCGAGTTGCAGTAATCCAGACGGGAGATGACAAGTGCCTGGATTAGGATCTGCGCCGCTTCCTGTGTGAGGCAGGGTCGTACTCTGCGGATGTTGTAGAGCATGAACCTACAGGAACGGGCCACCGCCTTGATGTTAGTTGAGAACGACAGGGTGTTGTCCAGGATCACGCCAAGGTTCTTAGCGCTCTGGGAGGAGGACACAATGGAGTTGTCAACCGTGATGGCAAGATCATGGAACGGGCAGTCCTTCCCCGGGAGGAAGAGCAGCTCCGTCTTGCAGAGGTTCAGCTTGAGGTGGTGATCCGTCATCCACACTGATATGTCTGCCAGACATGCAGAGATGCGATTCGCCACCTGGTCATCAGAAGGGGGAAAGGAGAAGATTAATTGTGTGTCGTCTGCATAGCAATGATAGGAGAGACCATGTGAGGTTATGACAGAGCCAAGTGACTTGGTGTATAGCGAGAATAGGAGAGGGCCTAGAACAGAGCCCTGGGGGACACCAGTGGTGAGAGCGCGTGGTGAGGAGACAGATTCTCGCCACGCCACCTGGTAGGAGCGACCTGTCAGGTAGGACGCAATCCAAGTGTGGGCCGCGCCGGAGATGCCCAACTCTGAGAGGGTGGAGAGGAGGATCTGATGGTTCACAGTATCGAAGGCAGCCGATAGGTCTAGAAGGATGAGAGCAGAGGAGAGAGAGTTAGCTTTAGCGGTGCGGAGCGCCTCCGTGATACAGAGAAGAGCAGTCTCAGTTGAATGACTAGTCTTGAAACCTGACTGATTTGGGTCAAGAAGGTCATTCTGAGAGAGATAGCGGGAGAGCTGGCCAAGGACGGCACGTTCAAGAGTTTTGGAGAGAAAAGAAAGAAGGGATACTGGTCTGTAGTTGTTGACATCGGAGGGATCGAGTGTAGGTTTTTTTTCAGAAGGGGTGCAACTCTCGCTCTCTTGAAGACGGAAGGGACGTAGCCAGCGGTCAGGGATGAGTTGATGAGCGAGGTGAGGTAAGGGAGAAGGTCTCCGGAAATGGTCTGGAGAAGAGAGGAGGGGATAGGGTCAAGCGGGCAGGTTGTTGGGCGGCCGGCCGTCACAAGACGCGAGATTTCATCTGGAGAGAGAGGGAGAAAGAGGTCAGAGCACAGGGTAGGGCAGTGTGAGCAGAACCAGCGGTGACGTTTGACTTAGCAAACGAGGATCGGATGTCGTCGACCTTCTTTTCAACATGGTTGACGAAGTCATCTGCAGAGAGGGAGGAGGGGGAGGATTCAGGAGGGAGGGAGGATTCAGGAGGGAGGAGAAGGTGGCAAAGAGCTTCCTAGGGTTAGAGGCAGAAGCTTGGAATTTAGAGTGGTAGAAAGTGGCTTTAGCAGCAGAGACAGAAGAGGAAAATGTAGAGAGGAGGGAGCGAAAGGATGCCAGGTCCGCAGGGAGGCGAGTTTTCCTCCATTTCCGCTCGGCTGCCCGGAGCCCTGTTCTGTGAGCTCGCAATGAGTCGTCGAGCCACGGAGCGGGAGGGGAGGACCGAGCCGGCCTGGAGGATAGGGGGCATAGAGAGTCAAAGGATGCAGAAAGGGAGGAGAGGAGGGTTGAGGAGGCAGAATCAGGAGATAGGTTGGAGAAGGTTTGAGCAGAGGGAAGAGATGATAGGATGGAAGAGGAGAGAGTAGCGGGGAGAGAGAGCGAAGGTTGGGACGGCGCGATACCATCCGAGTAGGGGCAGTGTGGGAAGTGTTGGATGAGAGCGAGAGGGAAAAGGATACAAGGTAGTGGTCGGAGACTTGGAGGGGAGTTGCAATGAGGTTAGTGGAAGAACAGCATCTAGTAAAGATGAGGTCGAGCGTATTGCCTGCCTTGTGCGTAGGGGGAAGGTGAGAGGGTGAGGTCAAAAGAGGAGAGGAGTGGAAAGAAGGAGGCAGAGAGGAATGAGTCAAAGGTAGACGTGGGGAGGTTAAAGTCGCCCAGAACTGTGAGAGGTGAGCCGTCCTCAGGAAAGGAGCTTATCAAGGCATCAAGCTCATTGATGAACTCTCCGAGGAACCTGGAGGGCGATAAATGATAAGGATGTTAAGCTTGAAAGGGCTGGTAACTGTGACAGCATGGAATTCAAAGGAGGCGATAGACAGATGGGTAAGGGGAGAAAGAGAGAATGACCACTTGGGAGAGATGAGGATCCCGGTGCCACCACCCCGCTGACCAGAAGCTCTCGGGGTGTGCGAGAACACGTGGGCGGACGAAGAGAGAGCAGTAGGAGTAGCAGTGTTATCTGTGGTGATCCATGTTTCCGTCAGTGCCAAGAAGTCGAGGGACTGGAGGGAGGCATAGGCTGAGATGAACTCTGCCTTGTTGGCCGCAGATCGGCAGTTCCAGAGGCTACCGGAGACCTGGAACTCCACGTGGGTCGTGCGCGCTGGGACCACCAGATTAGGGTGTCCGCGGCCACGCGGTGTGGAGCGTTTGTATGGTCTGTGCAGAGAGGAGAGAACAGGGATAGACAGACACATAGTTGACAGGCTACAGAAGAGGCTACGCTAATGCAAGGAGATTGGAATGACAAGTGGACTACACGTCTCGAATGTTCAGAAAGTTAAGCTTACGTAGCAAGAATCTTATTGACTAAAATGATTAAAATGATACAGTACTGCTGAAGTAGGCTAGCTGGCAGTGGCTGCGTTGTTGACTTTGTAGGCTAGCTGGCAGTGGCTGCGTTGTTGACACTACACTAATCAAGTAGTTCCGTTAAGTGTAATAGTTTCTACAGTGCTGCTATTCGGGGGCTAGCTGGCTAGCTAGCAGTGTTGATTACGTTACGTTGCGTTAAAAGAACGACAATAGCTGGCTAGCTAACCTAGAAAATCGGCATCCAACACTTCCCACACTGCCCCTACTTGGATGGTATCGCGCCGTCCCAACCTTCGCTCTCTCTCCCCCGCTACTCTCTCCTCTTCCATCCTATCATCTCTTCCCTCTGCTCAAACCTTCTCCAACCTATCTCCTGATTCTGCCTCCTCAACCCTCCTCTCCTCCATTTCTGCATCCTTTGACTCTCTATGTCCCCTATCCTCCAGGCCGGCTCGGTCCTCCCCTCCCGCTCCGTGGCTCGATGACTCATTGCGAGCTCACAGAACAGGGCTCCGGGCAGCCGAGCGGAAATGGAGGAAAACTCGCCTCCCTGCGGACCTGGCATCCTTTCGCTCCCTCCTCTCTACATTTTCCTCCTCTGTCTCTGCTGCTAAAGCCACTTTCTACCACTCTAAATTCCAAGCATCTGCCTCTAACCCTAGGAAGCTCTTTGCCACCTTCTCCTCCCTCCTGAATCCTCCTCCCCCTCCCCCCCTCTCTGCAGATGACTTCGTCAACCATTTTGAAAAGAAGGTCTACGACATCCGATCCTCATTTGCTAAGTCAAACGACACCGCTGGTTCTGCTCACACTGCCCTACCCTGTGCTCTGACCTCTGTCTCCCCTCTCTCTCCAGATAAAATCTCGCGTCTTGTGACGGCCGGCCGCCCAACAACCTGCCCGCTCGACCCTATCCCCTCCTCTCTTCTCCAGACCATTTCCGGAGACCTTCTCCCTTACCTCACCTCGCTCATCAACTCATCCCTGACCGCTGGCTACGTCCCTTCCGTCTTCAAGAGAGCGAGAGTTGCACCCCTTCTGAAAAAACCTACACTCGATCCCTCCGATGTCAACAACTACAGACCAGTATCCCTTCTTTCTTTTCTCTCCAAAACTCTTGAACGTGCCGTCCTTGGCCAGCTCTCCCGCTATCTCTCTCAGAATGACCTTCTTGATCCAAATCAGTCAGGTTTCAAGACTAGTCATTCAACTGAGACTGCTCTTCTCTGTATCACGGAGGCGCTCCGCACTGCTGAAGCTAACTCTCTCTCCTCTGCTCTCATCCTTCTAGACCTATCGGCTGCCTTCGATACTGTGAACCATCAGATCCTCCTCTCCACCCTCTCCGAGTTGGGCATCTCCGGCGCGGCCCACGCTTGGATTGTATCCTACCTGACAGGTCGCTCCTACCAGGTGGCGTGGCGAGAATCTGTCTCCTCACCACGCGCTCTCACCACTGGTGTCCCCTAGGGCTCTGTTCTAGGCCCTCTCCTATTCTCGTTATACACCAAGTCACTTGGCTCTGTCATAACCTCACATGGTCTCTCCTATCATTGCTATGCAGACGACACACAATTAATCTTCTCCTTTCCCCCTTCTGATGACCAGGTGGCGAATCGCATCTCTGCATGTCTGGCAGACATATCAGTGTGGATGACGGATCACCACCTCAAGCTGAACCTCGGCAAGACGGAGCTGCTCTTCCTCCCGGGGAAGGACTGCCCGTTCCATGATCTCGCCATCACGGTTGACAACTCCATTGTGTCCTCCTCCCAGAGCGCTAAGAACCTTGGCGTGATCCTGGACAACACCCTGTCGTTCTTAACTAACATCAAGGCGGTGGCCCGTTCCTGTAGGTTCATGCTCTACAACATCCGCAGAGTACGACCCTGCCTCACACAGGAAGCGGCGCAGGTCCTAATCCAGGCACTTGTCATCTCCCGTCTGGATTACTGCAACTCGCTGTTGGCTGGGCTCCCTGCCTGTGCCATTAAACCCCTACAACTCATCCAGAACGCCGCAGCCCGTCTGGTGTTCAACCTTCCCAAGTTCTCTCACGTCACCCCGCTCCTCCGCTCTCTCCACTGGCTTCCAGTTGAAGCTCGCATCCGCTACAAGACCATGGTGCTTGCCTACGGAGCTGTGAGGGGAACGGCACCTCAGTACCTCCAGGCTCTGATCAGGCCCTACACCCAAACAAGGGCACTGTGTTCATCCACCTCTGGCCTGCTCGCCTCCCTACCACTGAGGAAGTACAGTTCCCGCTCAGCCCAGTCAAAACTGTTCGCTGCTCTGGCCCCCCAATGGTGGAACAAACTCCTTCACGACGCCAGGACAGCGGAGTCAATCACCACCTTCCGGAGACACCTGAAACCCCACCTCTTTAAGGAATACCTAGGATAGGATAAAGTAATCCTTCTCACCCCCCCCCCCCTTAAAAGATTTAGATGCACTATTGTAAAGTGGCTGTTCCACTGGATGTCATAAGGTGAATGCACCAATTTGTAAGTCGCTCTGGATAAGAGTGTCTGCTAAATGACTTAAATGAAATTAAATGAAATTAAATAAATATGAGGTTGCAATGAGATACCCGATGGGTTGGACGATACTTTTCTCGTCAATCATCTAAAAAAAAAGGTTTTCTTAACTGGAAATCAACCAATCCTGTCAACCGTGATGGAGAGGTTTTGGAGCAGACAGGCCTTCCCTGGGAGAAAAAGCAGAAGCATCTTTTCGAGGTTTAGCTTGAGGTGATAGGCCAACGTCCAAGCTGAGATCTCAGCCAGGCACACAAAGATGTGTGTCGCCACTTGGATGTAAGAAGGGGGAAGGAGAAAAGTAGTTGAGTGTCATTCACATAGCAATGATAGGAGAGACTATTTGAGGATATAACAGACCAGAGTGACTTGGTGTATAGAGAGAAGAGGAGAGGGCCAAGAACCAAGCACTGGGGGACACCAGTAGTTAGAGTACATGGTGCAGACACAGATCCTGTCCACGTCAACTGGTAGAAGCGGCCTACAATCTCGGATGCAATCCAAGAGTGTGCAAAGCCTGAAACGCCCAGCCTGAGAGGGTGAAGAGGGCCTGATGGCTAAAGGTGTCAAAGGCAGTACATAGATCTAGGAGGATGAGAACAGAGGAGAAAAAGTCAGCTTTGAAAGTATTGAGAGTCTCCGTGACGCAGAGGAAAGCAGTCTCAGTTGAGTGACCTGTCTTGAAAGCTGATTGGTTAGGTTCAAGCAGATCGTTCTGAGAGAGATAACGAGAGAGTTGGTCAATGATAGCATGCTCATGTGTTTTGGAAAGAGGAGTCAAGTGTTGGTTTCTTGAGCAGGGGAGCAACTCTGGCCATTTTGAGGTCCGAGGGGATGCAGGCAGTGGTTAGGGATGAGTTGATGAGGGAAGTGAGGAATGGGGGAAGGTCTCTAGAGATGGTCTGGACAAAAAGCTACTAGCAGGAATTCATCTGGAGAGAGAATGGAGAAAGAGGTCATGGCGTAGGGTAGTTCTGTGTGGGTGGGACCAGTGGACTCAATAATCTAAGTGAATGAGGAGCGGATGTCACCAACTGTTTTTTGAAAGTGGTTGACAAAGTTGTCCGCAGAGAGGGTGGAGGATTAAGGAGGGAAGAGAAGGTGGGCAAGTGTTTCCTCGGGTTAGAGGCAGACACTTGAAATGTAAAGTGATTGAAAGTGGCTTTAGCAGCAGATACAGAGGAAGTGAAGGTATTGAGGAGGTATTGAGGAGGTAGTGAAAGGATGAAGTTTAGTTTTGCTCCATTTTCACTCAGCCCTTTTCTGTGATCTCTCAAGTGTCACTCGGCCACTGAGCAAGAGGGGAGGCTAGAGCAGGCCGGGGGGAAAGGGTACAGTGTCTAAGATGCAGAATCAGGGGACAGGAGAAAGAAGGATTTAGCAGAAGGGAGAGATGAAAGGATAGAAGAGAACAGAGTAGTGGGAGAGAGAGAAAATTGCAACGGTGCACCATTTGGATAGGGGCTGAGTGGGTAGGGTGGATGAGAGGGATACAGAAAAGAAAACAAAGTAGTGATAAGAGACCTGGAGGGGGTTTGCAGTGAGATTAGTAGGCGAACAGCATCTAGTAGAGATGAGGTCAAGTGCATTACCTGCATTGTGAGTGGGAGGTGACTGGGAAAGGGAGAGGTCCAAAGAGGAAAGGATTGGAAAGAAAGAGGTAGAAAGAAATTAATCGATGGCGGGAGGTTGAAGTCGCCCAGTTCAGTCGCCCAACCCCCTGCCCAGCCCCTCTCAACCCATCACTGTCTGGCAGGTTGATCACTGTGAAATACCACAAAACACTGCTCCACTGCTCAGGGGTGAGAACAGATTTGCAGCAAACACTAACATGATCCTAAACCAAATGCTAATGTTTTACCTACAGCCTCCAAAGGCTTTTGTAGGAATTGAGGTATTACAGAGTTGTGTGTATGTGCATGCACAAGCGCGTGTGTGTGCAAACTCATGTAGACCCTTAGGAGGGTAAATGGTTTTGATGTATACGTGAAGGTAGATTGAGAGATAGCAGAGATTGTGTGTTTGTCCCACTGTCATAAGCAGGTAAGACCTGACAATAGGCCCAATCTAATTTAAACCTGGCCTGGAGGACAACTGGGGCCAGGGGCAGTGTGTGTGTGTGGCTCAGGAAAGTTATGTGACTTCTTTCACAAGGTAGCACCTATTAAGCGGTGTGCTGCCTGACACTGGATCTAGCACTTAGTATCTGAGGCCAAGAACACACACACACACACACACACACACACACACACACACACACACACACACACACACACACACACACACACACACACACACACACACACACACACACACAGCTTTGTTTTCTGAATTTTATATAAACTCTTTATAGTGTTTTATTTAAATTTTTAGAGGTGATAAGTTGGACAAATCGGGTGAAAAAAAACAGTTTCCCCACACAACATATCTCCCCTTTTCACTATCACGCAGCAGCTTTCACTTCCCCACCCACCATTTTTAAAAAGCTCCATTGCCTTCTTCAATCATGCAGAGAAGAGCAGCATGATGGTCTCGTTGTTGATTTTGCTGGAAAGAGGAGAAATTGTGCTTTACAATGGTATTCATATGACAGTTGACCAGGAAGTATTACATTTTTGGGGGCGCTAAATTAAGGTCAAATGTACAGAACAGTGTGATATATAAAAGTGCGTAGGCTCTCGTTAGTTAGCTAACTAGTGTAATTCATATGGAAACAGCCCAAGCTGCTTGCTATAGCTAGCTAGCAAGCTAGTTAGTCTGTCCAGCAAGAAAAGTTGTGTGTAGCGGTAAATTTGACCTGTGCTCATGAAGTGTAGACAGTTTGACCATCCTGTGTCACTTTACTTTGACTAAGAAAATGCACTTTATGACACTGTCATGAAGCATTATGACCATTCTGTGTCACTTTACTTGGACTAAGAAAATACACTTTATGACACTGTCAAGATGCATTATGACCATCATAATCATATAAGCCAGATTGGCCTATCACGTACAGTACATGCCCATATATCAGTCATCAGTCAAAAAGAGGGTGTCTTGTCCTGCTCCTGAAATCTGCTCCTGCATTCATTCCAGTTATCAGCAACAGAGCATTGAGGTAGGTGCATGTCTGACATCAATGTGTGCAAAATTACAATGATAATTTGATATGGTCAATAAAAAAATAATATAAGCATACTGTTGACACGTAGGGTATGGTGTAATGGGACGTTTTGCCTTGTGTGGTAAGTTTTGTGGGTTTTTACATTCTTACTTAGGTGTCATAACTGACCATAAAATAATGCACTATATGTAACAGGTTTAAATACTGTATATGTCATTTCAGTGTTATTACCATATTATAAAAGGTTCTGAAAAGTTATGTCAGCTGTGTCATAATTTGTTATGATGCTGGGTATCAACTAAAGTGTTACTGAAAAATATCCATATGTCCTCCATTATAGCTGTGTGTGTGTGTGTGTGTGTGTGTGTGTGTGTGTGTGTGTGAGAGACTGTGAGAGAGAGAGTGTGTGTGTGAGAGACTGTGAGAGAGAGAGTGTGTATGTTCTTGAGGGAGGTCACATCAGGACATGACGATCCTAATCTCTCTGTATTTCTATCTGTCTGTCTCTAGATTGCTCAATCTAAAGAGAGAGAGAGAGAGAGAGAGAGAGAGAGATTAAGAGTGGGGGATTGGGTCTGATATCTCTTAAATAACAGAGATAGTGGTATCTCACTCTCATTGTCTTTCTCTAAGAGTGGGGATAGAGAGAGGAAGATCTTATCTTCATTAGCAAGACTTCAAAAAGTGTGTGTATGTGACCTCCTGTGGTGTGTTATGTTATTCTGTTCATGTCACAATCATGACTCTGGTCTGGTACCTGTAGTAAAGCCCTCTGGTCAGAGATAACAAGCCACACACACATGATGTAGAGATGACCATCTAGTCTCTATAGACCAGTGGCAGTCAGTACCATTTAAGATGAGGGACATTTATTTAAATTTCATGAGCATGGTCTTATATCTAATACAGAATATTGAATGACTATCATTCATATTCCATTCACCCAGCTCAATGTAACATCAATAGGTTTATGCAATACATGATACTCTAACTTTCCCTATACCCATCATGAGGTAGCTACAACCTAGCCTACAGCAGGTAGGAAAGTTTACATTGTTGATGCAGAGGTCGAGAGAAAAATGAGAGTAATCAAGGTGACAGACAGTGACACATTCAAAACCGCCTTGCACACTCTTGCCTGCATCTAGCTGATCTAGGGTGTAATCATTAGTCCAACAGCTACAAACAAGAGCTTCCATTGGACAAATTCAGGTTTGGTTCCATTTGCTTCCGTTTAAGAAATGTTTTTCAACAGAATCAGTTGAATGAATACACCGCCGAACACACGCAAACACAGTTCACTTTCATAGCAGCCACATATAAACATCATGATAACATAATTCCTTCTCACATCTATGAGCGCTCCTCCTCTCACATTTTCCCTTTGCTTGCGGACTTCAGTACACAACAAATCAGCTGTCTGTGACCAGGCGGAAAAAAAACATTTCCAAGCCAAACATTCATATCATAAGCGCTAACCGCTACACACAGCCAACGTAGTTGTCACCACATTAGCTAACGTCATAGTCAACAAAGGTACTAGAACTAATGCGTTACCAAAACCGCTACAATTATGCAGTACAGTGTCAGTCAGCAAGCAGTTGAGCAGTTACACTGGTGGACCCCGTGGCAATAAATTAATAAAACCAAAAGCTTACCTTGACTTGGAAGAGTTCCAGTGTTGGATAGCCATAGCCAGCTAGCGAACATAGCATCCATTTCTGTTTGAGCCAGGTGTTTGAGAAGGCTAAACTAGCAAGCTGCATTCGCCAGTGAAAGTGAAAGTGAGAAGAAAATAATATATATACTCAAGTTAGCTCTCTCTCTCGCTTCTCCTTAAGTAAAAAAAACAACAACTAATTTGTTAAAAATTGATCAACTATTGTTTTTCTCTGAGTCAAGTACTCACCACATTGTATGCACTACAGTACTGGCTAGCTATAACATATGCTTTCAGTACTAGATTAATTCTCTGATCCTTTAATTGGATGGACAACATGTCAGTTCATGCTGCAAGAGCTCTGATAGGTTGTAGGATGTTTTCCGGAAGTTGTCATAATTACTGTGTAAGTCTATGTCAGGGGAATGAGAACCATGAGCCTCTTATGTTATGTATTGTTATGTCAATGTACTGTACCTAGAGGAGAACAGAAACTAGCTGTCCTCAGGCTAAACCATGGTGCAACCATACAGAGTGCTGTTCAGGTTACCTTGTAAAACCGTGTGTTTTAATCAATTATTTGGTGATGTGAATATGTTTGGTATAGCTTTATCTAAAAATGATAATTTTGTAAATGTTTCGCTGTTTTTATTTTTATGAATTCACCTAGGAAGATGGTCCTCCCCTTCCTCCTCTGAGGAGCCTCCACTGCTCTAGACAGACAGGTTGCTTCTGGTAATATACCAATGCTGCAGCTTAACATGTCTATAGAAGTTCCGGCATCAGTTGGGACAGAGAGGACAAATCTGAATTGGGAATTGCGTCACCGGTGACGTTACTTTCATATTCGCTTCTTGCACTAGCTAAACATGAGCACAATTTTCACCCACATATAAACCCTGCCTATCCAAACTTGTGATTTGTTGGGAGAGTTGTATGTCCCCCTTTGAAATGTCAGAGAGAAGCCGACATCCTCCCCTGGGATCTACGAGACTAGTGACCGTAAAGGGAGAACCACCGGGGATGTGTTGTAGTTAAATATGGGATGGCTAAACTCAGAACACATGCATGTCCAGATGACAGATTTTGAAATGATCAAATGCAAACTGTGTTAATTATGGATTGGTGCATGCCATTTGATAAATAACAAATATTTTACATTTCACCTATCTATAATCTCATCATGACCAGAATAGGGAAGTTGGTAGTTGGCAAGTTCTGTATCAAGTCTGTATAATTTTATCACTTCTAGAATGGAACGTGACTCAGTTAAAAATGTGATGGAAATGTACACAAAAAAAGTAAAAGAAAGATAATATAACATTATTACGTGTGTGTGTGTGTGTGTGTGCATTTGTGCTTGTCTGAGTGTGTAACTGGTGTTTTTTTTGCTGCAGTGCATCGCCTCACAACTTTCTACCGGTTTCCCAGGCAACGAGGGTGTCTGAACATGGAGAGCAACTTCCCCAGAATGAGAGCCTTTGTCATTGCAGTCACGATCTGAGAAGGAGAGAGAGGGAGAAGGAGAGAGATAGCGAGAGAGAGAGAGAATGGGTGTGACTGCAGGTGAATGTGTCATAAGTGTCAGAATCACTGTCATTTCAAAGGTGCATTAGAAAAGTCCTGTGATTTTATTTGAGTCACAGTACAATACAGTCAAATAGACTCTGTGTTTGTGTCCATGAGTGTCTGTATGTCTGACTCACCTTGCCCTAAGGTTCATTGCTACTGTTAGCCTCTGTTCTGTGTTGGTCCTAACTCACCCCATCAGGCTCTACTTCTTCACAGCAGGTTAGGGTCATTCATGCCATCACCAAAACGTTTGGAGATGGAAAACCAAAATGGAAGGTTCTTATTGAAAGTACAGGTACAAATGTAGGATCTTAATTTGACCTATATTGTCACAGCAAAAATAATCCTGCAGAAACAGGATTTGAATGTTTAGTCATTCATTTTGCTTGATCAGTGTTTAGGCCAGGGATTACCAACTAGATTCAGCCTCAGTCTGATTTTTTTCCTGGAGCCGATGGTCGGGGGGAGGGCTGGAACATAATTACAAATCATTTGTAGACTGCAAATTGAATGCAAGAATCCCAACATATATAATGTTTGACTAAAACATAATCATTTCAAATCTTGCTTATCTTTGCACTGTATATGATCACGTGTCTCTCTTTTATTCTTGGGAACAGATTTCTTAAACGGACAGATTTTTATGGCGATTTTTGTTTGTGTCCCTTTTTCAGGACCCTGTCTTTCAAAGATAATTTGTAAAAATCCCAAAACATTCACAGATCTTCATTGTAAAGGGTTTAAACACTGTTTCCAATGCTGGTTAAATTAACCATAAACAAGGAATGAACATGCACCTGTGGAGCGGTCATTAAGACACTAACAGCTTACAGATGATTAACTATGTCCTCGTTCAACCACGACTCCATGAAACATAGGATATTACAGTTTTTCAAGTCCAGTTGATAGGATAGTCTGGAACAGACCTTGTCTAGTTTGTTCTCCTGTTATTGTACATTCACCAGTAGAACAGAGAATAGAGGCGGTTTATTCAAACTGCCGAAGTTTCATCAGTGCCCACACGTCTGCCTCTATATCGTCGTATTTTCCTCTTCAAAGTGTCAGGGATAGGGCTTCCCGGGTCGCGCAGTGGTTAAGGGCGCTGAACTGCAGTGTCATCTGTGCCACCAGAGACTCTGGGTTCGCGCCCAGGCCCTGTCGTAACCGGCCACGACCGGGAGGTTCGTGGGGCGACGCACAAGTGGCCTAGCGTCATCCGGGTTAGGGAGGGTTTGGCCTGTAGGGATATCCTTTTCTCATCTCGCACCAGCGACTCCTGTGGTGGGCCGGGCCAGGTGCACGGTGTTTCCTCCGACACATTGGTGCGGCTGGCTTCCAGGTTGGATGCGCACTGTGTTAAAAAGCAGTGCGGGTTGGTTGGGTTGTGTATCGGAGGACGCATGACTTTCAACCTTCGTCTCTCCCGAGCCCGTACAGGAGTTGTAGCGATGAGTCAAGATGGTAGCTACTAAAAACAATTGGATACCACGAAATTGGGGAGAAAAGGGGGTAAAATAAAAAATAAAATAAATTTTAACATTTTTTTAAAAGTGTCAGGGATTAGGGCCTGGTCCCGGGTGAACAATACGTCCTAAACTAATGTATAGCATTTATTATACAAGAGTCAGAATTCACTAATTCTACAGCACAAGAGTAGGGTCCTGTCTACCTGTTATGGCAAGGCGATCCCAGAGGGGAACTCCACCCCCCCATTCAGCTGAAAAGGTGGCACAGGGAATTCAAAAATATCATTTAGAAATATTTAACTTTCACACGTTCACAAGTCCAATACAGCAAATGAAAGATAAACATCTTGCTCGTCTACCCATCATGTCTGATTTTTAAAATGTTTTACAGCGAAAACACAACATATATTTATGTTATACCACCACCAAATCAAAGGAAAAACACAGCCATTTTTTCCAGCCAAAGATAGTCACAAAAGCAGGATTAGAGATAAAATGAATCACTAACCTTTTGAAAATCTTCAGCAGATGACACTCATATGACATGTTACACAATACATTTATGTTTTGTTCGATAATATGCATATTTATATCCACAAATCTCGGTTTACATTGACGCCATGTTCAGAAATGCCTCCAAAATATCCGGAGGAATTATAGAAAGCTACGCCAGGTAACAGAAATACTCATTATAAACTTTGACTAAAGATACATGTTCTACATATAATTAAACATACACTGGTTCTTAATGCAACCGCTGTGTCAGATTTTTTTTTAAACGTTACGAAAAATGCCTACCATGCAATAATCTGAGACAGCGCTCAGATGTAAATGTATTTCTCCGCCATGTTGGAGTCAACAGAAATACGAAATTACATCATAAATATTCCCTTACCTTTGATGATCTTTCATCAGAATGCAGTGCAAGGAGTCCTAGTTCCACAATAAATCGTTGTTTTGTTCCATAAATGTCCAATACTAGTGTCCAATTAGCTGCGTTTGCTAGCAGTTTCAGCTCACGTGCCCAAAAGCTGACGCTGGTCCAGGACAACTCGCACGAAAACTTCAAAAATATATATTCCAGGTCGAATAAACTGGTCAAACTAAGTAGAGAATCAATCTTCAGGATGTTATTTTCACATATATCCAATAACGTTCCAACCGGATCATACGTTTTCATCTGCAGCCAAATGGAATGATGGTGGCACCCACAGAGAAATGCGCCATAGGGAAATTGCATTCTGCCAAGACCATGACTATTCCCCCCCCCCCATTCGGTCAAAGTTCACACCACTGTCCACTGTCGTTATCACAATGAAAAGGTCAAATAGTTTTTTATTTAAATGCTGAAAGTGTGTGGGCAACGGAGTGAGCATGTGGGTCTGGGCAGGTATGATGCAGTTGATGTTTGTGTGATGTTGTTGCTTGTATTTAAACTCAAAAAAATAAACCTATCACTGTCAACTGCGTTTATTTTGAGCAAACTTAACATGTGTAAATATTTGTATGAATATAAGAAGACTCAACAACTGAGACATAAACCGAACAAGTTCCACAGACATGTGACTAACATAAATGGAATAATGTGTCCCTGAACAAAGGGGGAGTCAAAATCAACAGTAACAGCCAGGATCTGGTGTGGCCACCAGCTGCATTAAGTACTGCAGTGCATCTCCTCCTCATAGACTGCACCAGATGTGCGAATTCTTGCTGTGAGATGTTACCCCACTCTTACACTAAGGCACCTGAAAGTTCCCGGACATTTCTGGGGGGAATGGCCCTAGCCCTCACTCTCCAATGCAACAGATCCCAGATGTGCTCAATGGGATTGAGATCTGGGCTCTTCGATGGCCATGGCAGAACACTGACATTCCTGTCTTGCAAGAAATGACGCACAAAACGAGCAGTATGGCTGGTGGCATTGTCATACTGGAGGGTCATGTCAGGATGAGCCTGCAGGAAGGGTACCACATGAGGCATGAGAATTTCGTCCCTGTAATGCACAACGTTGAGATTGCCTGCAATGACAACAAGCTAATTCCGATGATGCTGTGTCACACTGCCCCAGACCATGATGGACCCTCCACCTCCAAATCGATCCCTCTCCAGAGTACAGGCCTCGGTGTAACACTCATTCCTTCAATGATAACCGTGAATCCGACCATCATCCCTGGTGAGAGAAAACCGCGACTAGTCAGTGAAGAGCAGTGAAGAGCAGTTCTTGCCAGTTCTATCTGGTCCAGCGACAGTGGGTTTGCGCTCATCGGCGACGTTGTTGCCGGTGATGTCTGGTGAGGACAGGCCTACAAGCCCTCAGTCCAGCCTCTCTCAGCCTATTGCGGACAGTCTGAGCACTGATGGAGGGAGTGTGCGTTCCTGGTGTAACTCGGGCAGTTGTTGTTGCCATTCTGGTGTCTCACAGTACGGACGTTGCAATTTTTTGCCCTGGACTCATCTGCAGTCCTCATGCGTCCTTGCCCATGCCTAAGGCATGTTCAGGCAGATGAGCAGGGACCCTGGGCATCTTTCTTTTGGAGTCAGTAGAAAGGCCTCTTTAGTATCTTAAAGTTTTCATAACTGTGACCTTAATTGCCTACCGTCTGTAAGCTGTTAGTGTCTTAACGACCGTTCCACAAGTGCATGTTCAAGGATGGCCGAAATATTAAGTGCAAAAAAGTTCAGATCAGCACAAAAGAACACAGAAAACAGCATAATTGGTCACTATATACCCCAGCATCCACACTGGAGGAAAGTTTACCATTCTACAGTAGGTCTACATCTGTCAATCAACTGATGGCCCAAATCAGCTCATCAACTCAGCCAGAGAAACACAAACAGTAGCCTATTATCGGTTTTCACACCTTTCATTATGTGGCAATGAATAGGCTAATGGGTAGCCTACAGAATGTATTGGAACATTAATCATGAATTAAATAGCAAGAGGCCATTTGCATCCATCGATGGCACTAGATTATCACCAGCTGATGTTTCGTTAAAACATCAATATGTGCTAAATTCCCCAACACAGCTGATCTCAATACCGCTCCCTAAAAGATGACTTCGGTGTTACCTTAGTCTTGCTTGCAACCAAAGTCTTTCAAGATAAGTTTGCTCTCTAGTTGGTATTATTATCAGAACAACTTCGTCCTTTTGGAACAGACTAAGGGAGATTTATCTATTTGACAAGCATTCCACACAATAGAAATCAAGTATTTCCTTGTTTAACACAGAAAATCTAGTGTGGCAATTTACCTGACACTCTGTATGAATGAAAAGTAATGTTGGTGCAGCCTACTGTTATTATTGTATGTGTTTCCTATTTATGTTATCCATTAAATACAACTGTCTTTAAAAGAAAAGTGTCTGGTATAATCATTTCTTATCAAGAAATATCCCTGGACCGTCCATATTTGAGATGTGTAACTAAATCAAGTCAATCGGGGGATTGAGTTATTTGTGCCAGAAGGGCACAGAATCGAAACCATATGGTCCTTCTGTAGCTCAGTTGGTAGAGCATGGCGCTTGTAATGCCAGGGTAGTGGGTTCGATCCCCGGGACCACCCATACATAGAATGTATGCACACATGACTGTAAGTCGCTTTGGATAAAAGCGTCTGCTAAATGGCATATATTATTATTATATTAAATATGGTAGGCCTATACTGTATGGGCGCAAAGAAGGCAGCAGCCATAACCACTAGACCACACCAGGCCACAGTTGAACTCAATTTTGACTGTTCCTTCGTAACGTCATAGCCTAGTGGAAACAAATATCTATCTTCTGTTATTAAGATATATAAAACAAGTTGTTGATGAGTATGGCTGCATTTCAGATGAAAATAAATACATTTCATGTTGCAGTAATAGGACCTAGGCATAGCGTTTGAGCGAGTGAGCGAGAGAGAATATTATTTTGATAGCAGGCCTGATCTCAATTACTTGGCTGCCAACGCATGGAGAGAAAGATAACTGCTCATTTTCAAGGAATCACAAGGTTCATTTGAATTTCCTAATGCAGCAGGAAAATTATTTGCATCAAAAGAGTGATCAAGTTAAGATCCGACATCAGTAACTGGCAATCCGGGTCAGGTGGGCATGATTTGAAAGCTTGTTCCATTGCCAACATGACTAGTTAAATTATAAAATCTGATTTTACAGTGCTAGGCTTTCAAAAGGCAATTCAGAGAAACATCGTAATTTTGATATGAGTAGAAAGGAGTCATGAGCATTCAGGTGCTTGTGCTTCTTCTCATCCCCTTTCGACAAGAAGGGGACATGATCAATATTGCTGTCATCTAGTTTGTATTTTCACTGCATTAATTAACAAATCATAATGTAAGATTATTGTTTGTGACTTTGCATTTTAATATTTCCTTTAGGAGAAGACTATCTGTGAGATAGAGGATGATTAGACCTATCAGTCCAAGGGAAATTACCACTCCCTCATGAACAAACTATTGAACCAGAACCAACATAATCACTTAAAGAATAGAACACAGAAGAGAATATTATGGAATGTAAAAGACAGGAAGAAAAATAGCATGAGTGTATTTGGACAGCAGTCGAGTTCTGGATGGATCAATCATTCAGTAGGCTGACAATGGCAGCCTGACACCCACACACGTACACACACACACACACACACACACACACACACACACACACACACACAAACATACAGACAAACACTTACGCAAGAACATGCACGCACGCACTCACACAGAAACACTAACTCAAGCGCACGAATGCACAAAAACACACACAGAGAGACAACAGACATTGCCTCAGAGAGAGCTTCGATCTTCAGCTGAACCCACAAGGTAGCAGCCAGAGGACAAGGGACAAGTAGCTGTGTGTGCGTGTGTATGAGTGCGTGTGGATGTGTGTGTGCCTGTGCGTGTGTGAGTGTGTGTGCATGTGTGTGTGCGTGTGCATGTGTGCGTGTGTCTGAGACAAAGTGTTCCCCTAGTCTAGCTGACGGCAGTATGGGGGGTGTCATTCAGGAATCAATCACAGTTATTAGACCTGAGTGGTCTTCACAGTTGGTACTTTTGTGGAGTTAGACTAGTTAATTGATTAGTGTGGAGTTATTGTTATTATTTATTTATTTGTTTACTTTAACTCGGCAAGTCAGTTAAGAACAAATGTTTATTTACAATGATGGCCTACCCCGGCCAAGCTGATGGTGGGCCAATTGTGCACGGCCCTATGGGACTCCCAATCACGGCCAGATGTGATACAGTTAATGTGCAACTGAACCAAAAAAACAGCTTCTCTGGTTAAAACTGGCCTCTGTGGCATTAATATTAATCAGAAACATTTATTATAGTGTCAAAATTGACTACAAAGTGTAAGATTTGGTCATAAAGTCAGTATCGTCCCAAACAGAGATTTGCGACATGTACGGAATCTAGTATGTAACACTTTTCCTTGGGTTGGGTTTATTTTAATCCTGCTCACAGCTTGCAGCACTCAAGTAATAAAGAATTTTGTGCACAGGTGCACGTGACCGTTTGTAATGCCCAACTTAAACACCTGAGTGTGGAACGCAATATGACCTTGGTAAAAAAATATTTTTCATTTTAGATAACCATATTTGCTAGTTGGGGTCCATCAGTAAATTATACAAGGTACATGAGAAAATATTTTAGCTCCAAATTTTAATGACTAAAAACATAAGCCCCCCCCCAAAAAAAGCATCAAATGAGAAAACAAAAAAAACGGTATGCAACATGAAAATCTTGTCCCATTTACATTGTGCAATCCAAAGTTAAATCAACTTTGCCAAGGTTGTACCGGCTGGCTGAAGCAAATTGGTGAAAGAAGTTGGCTAGCTTCCTAGCTAGCCCAAGCTACTTCCAGACACATTACCTGGTTTGCTATGTAGAAGGGTTTGGCAGAGTGAATGTATAAACACTTCCCACGTGTCGAACTCACACAAGAGACACAATTGATTTCAGTCACATTTCCTAATGAGGAGGAGTGAAACCGAGGCTAAACCAGTCAGTTCACCCCCCTTTAATGGGAAACACTGTAAATGCTGTGTAAACACACACACATACAGAGAGAGAGGAGAGAGAGATTTGGTAAACCCTGTAGCACAGTTGGCAGTGAACACTAGTCCTCTGACTGAGTCTACAAGGTCACAAGCAGTCAGCCTGAATCAGATCAGTGGGAGAGAGATTACAGAGCATATACCCTAGGACACACACACACACACACACACACACACACACACACACACACACACACACACACACACACACACGCACGCGTGAAGAGATACAGAACCAGTCAAAAGTTTAGACAAACCTACTCATTCCAGGGTTTTTATTTATTTATAAAGATGACATCAAAACTATGAAATAAAGGAAACGTCCCTTTTTCAGGACACTGTCTTTCAAAGATAATTTGTTAAAATCCAAATAACTTTACAGATCTTCATTGCATAGGGTTTAATCACTGTTTCCCATGCTTGTTCAATGAACCATAAACAATTAATGAACATGCACCTGTGGAAGGGTCGTTGAGACACTAACAGCTTACAGATGGTAGGCAATTAAGGTCACAGTTATGAAAACTTAGGACACTAAAGAGGCCTTTCTGCTGACTTTGAAAAACACCAAAAGAAAGATGCCCAGGGTCCCTGCTCATCTGTGTGAACGTGCCTTAGGCATACTGCAAGGAGGCATGAGGACTGCAGATGTGGCCAGGGCAATAAATTGCACAATGTCCGTATTGTGAGACGCCTAAGACAGCATTACAAGGAGACAAGACGGACAGCTGATTGTCCTCGCAGTGGCAGACCACGTGTAACAACACCTGCACAGGATCGGTACATCCGAACATCACACCTGCGGGCAGGTACAGGATAGCTACAACAACTGTCTGAGTTACACCAGGAACGTACAATCCCTCCATCAGTACACAGACTGTCCGCAATAGGCGGAGAAAGGCTGGACTGAGGGCTTGTAGGCCTGTTGTAAGGCGGGTCCTCAAAATATATCACCGACAACAACGTCGCCTATGGGCACAAACCTACCGTCGCTGGACCAGACAGAACTGGCAAAAAGTGCTCTTCACTGACGAGTCACGTTTTGTCTCACCATGGGTGATGGTCGGATTCACGTTTATTGTCAAAGGAATGAGCATTACACCGGGACCTGTACTCTGGAGAGGGATCAATTTGGAGGTGGAAAGTCCATCATGGTCTGGGGCAGTGTGTCACAGCATCATCGGACTGAGCTTGATGTCATTGCAGGCAATCTCAACGCTGTGCTTTACAGAAAAGACATCCTCCTCCCTCATGTGGTACCTCATGTGGTACCCTTCCTGCAGGCTCATCCTGACATAATCCTCCAGCATGACAACGCCACCAGCCATAGTGCTCGTTCTGTGCATGATTTCCTGCAAGACAGGAATGTCCGTGTTCTGTCATGGCCAGCGAAGAGCCCGGATCTCAATCCCATTGAGCACATCTGGGACCTGTTGGATCGGAGGGTGAGAGCTAGGGCCATTCCCCTCAGAAATGTCTGGGAACTTGCAGGTGCCTTGGTGTAAGAGTGGGGTAACATCTCACAGCAAGAACTGGTCAATCTGGTGCAGTCCATGAGGAGGAGATGCACTGCAGTACTTAATGCAGCTGGTGGCCACACCAGATACTGACTGTTACTTTGGATTTTGACCCACCCTTTGTTCAGGGATACATTATTCCATTTATGTTAGTCACATGTATGTGGAACCTGTTCAGTTTATGGCTCAGTTGTTGAATCTAGCTATTTTCATACAAATATTTACACATGTTACATTTGCTGAAAGTAACAGAGGGTTTTTCTTTTTTTGCTGGGTTTTGTAATGAAAAAAAGTGTTAAAATATATTTCATATTTGAGATTCTTCAAAATAGCCTACCTTTGCTTTGATGACAGTATTACACACTCTTGGCATTCTCCCAACCAGCTTCATGAGGTAGTCATCTGGAAATCATTTCAATTAACAGGTGTGTTGTTCACATTTTATTTGTGGAATTTTTTTTCCTTCTTGATGCGTTTGAGGCAATAACTTGTGTTGTGACAAGGTCGGGGTGGTATACAGAAGATAGCCCTATTTGGTAAAACACCAAGTCCATACTATCGCAAGAACAGCTCAAATAAGCAAAGAGAAACGACAGTCCATCATTACTTTAAGATATGGTCAGTCAATCTGAAAAATGTGCAGTCGCAAAAACCATCAAGCGCTATGATGAAACTAGCTGTCATGAGGACTGCCCCAGGAAAGGAAGAACCATAGTTAACAATGCTGCAGAAGGTAAGTACATTAGAGTTAACTGTACCTCAGATTGCAGCCCAAATATATTCTTCACAGAGTTCAAGTAACAGACACATCTCAACATGAACTATGCAGAGGAGACTGCGTGAATCAGGCCTTCATGTTGGAATTGCTTGGGCCAAGAAACACGAGCAATGGACATTAGACCGGTGGAAATCTGTCCTTTTGTCTGATGAGTCCAAATTTGAGATTTATGGTTCCAACAGCCGTGTCTTTGTGTGACGCAGAGTAGGTGAATGGATGATCTCTGCATGTATGGTTCCCGCCCGTAAAGCATGGAGGAGGAGGTGTGATGATGCGGGGGTGCTTTGCTGGTGACACTCTCAGTGATTTATTTAGAATTCAAGGCACACGTAACCAGCGTGACTACCACAGCATTCTGCAGTGATAGACCATCCCGTCTGGATTGTGCTTAGTGAGACTATCATTTGTTTTTCAGCAAGACAATGACCCAATACACACCTCCAGGCTGTGTCAGGATAATTTGACAAAGAAGGAGAGTGGGGGAGTGTTGCATCAGATAACCTGGCCTCTACAATCACCTGACCTCAACCCAGTTGAGATGGTTTGGGATGAGTTGGACCGCAGAGTGAAGGAAAAGCAGCCAACAAGTGCTCAGCGTATGTGGGAACTCCTTCAAGACTGTTGAAAAAGCCTTCCTCATGAAGCTGTTTGAGAGAATGCCAAGAGTGTGCAATGCTGTCATCAAAGCAAAGGTTGGCTATTTTGAAGAATCTCAAATATAAAATATATTTTGATTTGTTTAACAATTAACAATTATTTGGTTACTACAGAATTCCATAAGTGCTATTTCATAGTTTTGAAGTCTTCACTACTATTCAACAGTGTTGAAAATAAATACAAATATTTTTTTAAACTCTTGAATGAGTAGGTGTGTCTATAACTTTTGACTGATACTGTACATATAAACAGACACACAGATACACAGACAGACATAGTCACACAGCAAATTTGCAAGTGTTAAAATCTCAGTGTTGTGATACACAATATATACAAAAGTATGTGGACACTCCTTCAAATTAGGGCATTCTGCTATTTCAGCCACACCGTTGCTGACAGGGGTATAAAATCGAGCACACATCCATGCAATCTCCATGGACAAACATTGGCAGTAGAATGGCCTTACTGAAGAGCTCAGAGACTTTCAACATTGGACCATCATAGGATGCCACCGTCCAAAAAGTCAGTTTGTTAAATTTCTGCCCTGCTAGAGCTGCCCCGGTGAACTGTAAGTGCTGTTATTGGGAAGTGGAAACGTCTAGGAGCAACAATGGCTTACCCGCGAAGTTGTAGGCCACACGAGCTCACAGAACGGGACCGAGTCCTGAAGCGCGTAAAAATAATCTATCCTCAGTTGCAACACTCACTACCCAGTTCAAAACTGCCTCTGGAAGGAACGTGAACACAATAACTTTTCGTCAGGAGTTTCATGAAATGGGTTTCCATGGCAAAGCAGCTGCACAGAAGCCTAAGATCAGCATTGCCAATGCCAAGCATCGGCTGGAGTGGTCTAAAGCCTGCAGCCATTGGACTCTGGAGTGGTGGAAACGCGTTCTCTGGAGTGATGAATCATGCTTAACCATCTGGCATTCCGAAAGACAAATCTGGGTTTGGCGGATGCAAGGAGAAAGCTACCTGCCCTAATGCATAGTGCCAACTGTAAAGTTTGGTGGAGGAGGAATAATGGTCTGGGGCTGTTTTTTATGGTTCAGGCTTGGCCCCCTAGTTCCAGTGATGGGAAATCTTAACACTACAGCATACAATGACATTCTAGATGATTCTGTGCTTCCAACTTTGTGGCAGCAGTTTGGGGAAGGCTCATTCCTGTTTCAGCATGACAATGCCCCCCTGCAAAAAGCAAGGTCCATACAGAAATAGTTTGTTGAGATTGGTGTAGAAGAACTAGACTGGCCTGCACAGAGGCCTGACCTCACCCCCATCAAATACCTTTGCGATGAATTGGAACGTCGTCTGCGAGCCTAATTCCCCAACATCAGTTTCCGACATCACTAATTATCTTGTGGCTGAATGGAAGCAATTCCCAACAATAATGTTCCAACATGTAGTGGAAAGCCTTCCCAGAAGAGTATTGGCTGTTATAACAGCAAAGGGGGTGCCAATTCCATATTAATGCCCATGATTTTAGGATGAGATGTTTGATGGGCACATACCTTTAGTCATGTACATGAGTGTGGATTCTCTCTCCTCTTTGGCAGCGTTAGGATGCCTACAGGGCTCTGGTTTCTCTGCCTTAGTTTCAGGAGGAGGCCAGTGATGTCAGAAGTGTGTTTGTGGTGACAGTAACGTCATTAAGTCCAGCCCGCATCCCAGGGTTACCATATGCCCATTCCTACCGGGGACCTGGGACAAAGAGAGCAGGGTGACGCACTACACATACTCACAGACTGCAGGAGAGCTGGCAAACACACATACATACAGTATACACATACAGGTGAGGAAACTCACAGACACACTCACACACACACACACACACACACACACACACACACACACACACACACACACACACACACACACACACACACACACACACACACACACACACACACACACACACACACACACACACACACACACACACACACACACACACACACACACACACACACACACACACACACACACACACACGCAACTATAACAGGAGACTAAGAGGTGTCACACACAGAAACACACCTCCAACCCCACCATCCCCACATGAAAAAATACTATAGTATATACAATTGTGTGAATACTACAATATTTACTGGAGTGTTTTTGTGGACTTTACTGTAGTATTGTGGTATTTACAGTTTACTGCAGTATATTATTATTATATAATACGGTATACTATAGTCCAAAAACACTACAGTAATTACTAAAGTAGATAATACTGTAGTAAAAACAACTGTATTATCTACTATAGTAATTACTGTAGTGTTTTTGGACTGTAGTATACCGTATTATATAATGTAGTGTTTTTGCAGACTGTAGTATACTGTAGTATTTTATTGTAGTGATTTTGAGGACATCACTGTAGTATTTACTTTAGTGTATTGTTTTATTATCTTTGACACAGAGGTGACAAGGCTTTCTCCTTGAGGAGAACAACTAAAATAGCAAATTTCCCATAAATTGTAGGTATGTTTTTTTGTGTGCATGATACTGTAATATTTACTATAGTATTCTACAGTATACTACAACATTCTATAGTAGGCAGTAAACATGATGAAGGGATACCAGAGTGTGTAGTATACTGTAGTATTCTACAGTATTGTACAGTTTATAACAGAATTATATAGCAAGTACTGTAGTATTTGTTTCATGTGGGTCCCTCCACCCATCCTTCCTAGATGGCTACAACTGAGAGGGACCACAGAGATGGAGAGAGTGGCCGCAGAGATGAGTGAGGAAGAGAGGCTTGTTTCATGTGGGTCCCTCCACCCATCCTTCCTAGATGGCTACAACTGAGAGGGACCACAGAGATGGAGAGAGTGGCCGCAGAGATGAGTGAGGAAGAGAGGCTTGATTTAGAATTTCAAGACCCCTTGAAGAATAAAAAAAACATTAAATAGATTTTTGGCCTTACTGCTATAAGCCCATACAAAAGCAATGATTAACAGATTCACTACATTGAACATCTAAAGTGTCTGTCCTATATCTGGGAGATATAAGAAAGGAAACATTTGTTTGTTTTCTCTACATGTATTTAATCCCTTATTTTTGGATCTAAGCAGTTTTTATATATACTACCATTCATCTTTTCAACTGGTCAGAGGGACCTACGTGTTTTTGTTCATCTCATTTTTCCATAGAGGGGTCCTAATAGTTTGTAGGCCAAAACGTTCAGACGCTACAGACGTTTTGTGAGTAGACTGATTTTCCGGATGTCTTATTGTCTGATAAAGACCGCTCTAGCTCTGTCACCTTTCACCGCAGATGTGGAAGTGTGACATAGGCGCATATGGTCGATTGAGCTTAAACTGAGCGAGTTTTATGGGGATATTTTTATTATGCAACATTTCTGTTGTGTGTTTTTGTTTGTACTTTACTTTTTTAGATTTTTTTTTATTGTACTACTGCATTGTTGGGAAAGAGCAAGAAAGAAAGGCATTTCACTGTACCAATGCACATGACAATAACATGTTTTAACACACAGACAAATAGGGGAGGACTGTGGTACGTGGCTGTAAATATCTCTAAATGTACTTCATGCTCTACATGCAGTCATGGCCTCTGTAGAGTAAATATAAAGCTGACTGATCTGCATGAGAACTGCACTGACTGATCTGCCTGAGAACTCATACACATCACTTATAAGGACTTTTACTCCTATTCTATTTCAAATGTTATACAGCCAACCTTTAAAAGCACATTTAGTTGTTCTTTAAGAAACACAGCAGTAAGATTAAAACCAATAGTGAATATCGTAATGACAGAGAGCATTTTCATCTGCCTTATGGCCCTCGTTATCCCTCTCTCACTTCCCTCTCCCTCCCTCCTTCCCTCCCTCCTACATGTATGAGCAGTCAGCAGTCAACCAGGCGTGATGGTCCGTGACAGTAGCTGTGTGCTACGGGTCATTAACCAGATGGGAGCCAGGGTTGTCACGCTGTCTGAGCCTTTAGAGAAGACACAACACGTCTGCTGGGAGACTGGTGGCCGTGTGTGTATGTGTGTGTGAGTGAGTGTGTGTCTCTATAACAATATATATATGAATGAATGTGAAGACTCAATAACGCTTTGAAGCCAAATGAAGTGGGTTATTATTGCGTCTCATGAAGATATAACATGGGCAGTTTGAGCTACTCCATGAAGAGACGGGGGCTCAGTGCTTCCCCCTTTCATTGAGTAGTAACTCAAGATGAAGGCCGACCAGGGTACTGTAGGCTGCCATTAGCAACAAAAGTATCCATTTAACTTCTTCTGGGTGCCAAATAAAAATAAAAACAGACATCTGGTGTATTAGAAGCAATTACTGGTACCATGATTGACTACTAATCTTTAGATTTTTTACACAAAGATTGACATTTGTCCATTCACTATAATAAGTAAACAACAAAAGAACTTGGAAGATGGTGATTAGCAAAGATTCTGCGGTGGTGTTCAAATGTATGGGTAAGTAGTTTTTGTTCTTTTAAAATGATCACTACTAATTTATTGTACATCTTTGAAAACAGATTAACAGCCTGCTGCCTGCCATAACTTTAGCTTCATGCTTCAAATCAAATAAAATTGTATTTGTCAGAACGGGTGTAGACGTTATTGTGAAATGCTTGCTTGCGAGGCTTTCCCAATGATGCAGAGTAAAAAAATGCTTACGAGCCCTTCCTAACGATGCAGAGTAAGAAACTCAAATAGTAAAACGAGGAAAAGAATACACATGAATGAGGCTATATATAGGGAGTACCAGTACCAGTACCAGATTAATATGCAGGAGTAGGAGGTGTTTGAGATAGATGCAGTTGTAACTGCACATGGGGACAAAGATTGTATGTCTTGGAGAAATGTCCTCTGGTCTGATGAAATAAAAATAGAACTGTTTGGTCATAATGACCATCGTTATGTTTGGAGGAAAAAGGGGTGGCTTGCAAGCCGAAGAACACCATTCCAACCGTGAAGCATGGGGGTGGCAGCATCATGTTGTTGGGGTGCTTGGCTGCAGAAGGGACTGGTGCACTTCTCAAAATAGATGGCTTCATGAGGGAGGAAAATTATGTGGATATATTGAAGCATCATCTCAAGACATTAGTCAGGAAGTTAAAGCTTGGTCTCAAATGGGTCTTCCCAATGGACAATGACTCCAAGCATACTTCTAAAGTTCTGGCAAAATGGCTTATGGACAACAAAGTTGAGGTATTGATTGGCCATCACAAAGCCCCGACCTAAATCCCATAGAAAATTTGTGGGCAGAACTAAAAAGCGCGTGCAAGCAAGGAGGCCTGCAAACCTGACTCAGTTACACTAGCTCTGTCAGGAGGAGTGGGCCTATATTCACCCAACTTATTGTGGGAAGCTTGTGGAAGGTTACCCAAAACGTTTAACCCAAGTCAAGCAATTTAAAGGCAATGCTACCAAATACTATTTGAGTGTATGTAAACTGCTGACCCACTGGGAATGTGATGAAAGAAATAAAACTGAAATAAATAATTCTCTACTATTATTCTGACATTTCACATTCTTAAAATAAAGTGGTAATCCTAACTGACCAAAGACAGTGACTTTATACTGGGATTAAATGTCAGGAATTGTGAAAAACGGAGTTTAAATGTATTTGGCAAAGGTGTATGTAAACTTCCGACTTCAACTGTAGGTACTTGAAGCAACTGGGCTTTAGGATAGATAATAATAAGAGTAAAATAAAGGACAGGGTAGCAGCAGCATATGATGAGTGTAAAAGTGTGTGTGTGTGTGTGTGTTTCTGTGTGTATGCATGCGTGCGTACGTGTGCATGTGTTTGTGTTGTGTCGTTATGTGTGTGTGTGTGTGCGTGCGTGTGTATGTAGTGTATGTGAATGTGTGTGGGTTTTGTGTGAGTGTGTATATAGTGTGCATATATAGTTTTGTGAGTGTGCATAGAGTCAGTTCAAGATAGGGTTAGTGCAGATACTCAGAGTAACCATTTAATTAACTATCTATCAGTCTTATGGGTTGAGTGTAGAAACTGTCTAGGAGCCTGTTGTTCCGAGAGGCGATGCTCCGGTACCATTTGCCGGATGGTGGCAGAGTGAACAGTATGGCTTGGGTTGCAATTTTTTGGGCCTTTCTCTGACACCGCCTGATATAGAGGTCCTGGATGGCAGGGAGTTCGACCCACAGTGATGTACTGGGCTGTCCACACCACCTTCTGCAGCGCTTTGTCTTCAAGGGTGGTGCATTTGCCATATCAAGCGGTAATACAGCCCGTCAAGATGCTCTTGATGGATCAATTGTAGAACTTTTTGAGGATCTGAGGGCCCATGCCAAATCTTTTCAGCTTCTTAAGTGGAAAGAGGCGCTGACATGCCCTCCTTGGTCTCACGGACATTGAGGGAGAAGTTATTATCCTGGTACCACACTGAAAAGTCTTTGACCTCCTCCCTGTAGGCTGTTTCATTGCCGTCGGTGATCAGGCCTACCACCATCGTGTTATCAGCAAACTTGATGATGGTGTTGGAGTCGTGTACAGTTGTGGTTGAACAGGGAGTACAGGAGGGACTAAGAAAACAACCCTGAGGGGCCCACATGTTGAGGGTCAGCGTGGGGGAGGTGTTGTTGCCTACCCTCACCGCCTGTCGCCTGCCCATCAGGAAGTCCAGGATTCAGTTGCAGAAGGAGATATTCAATTCCAGGGTCCCCAGCTTGGTGATGAGCTTAGAGGGGACTATGTTGTTAAATGCTGAGCAAGTAGGTACTTATTGACGAATCCCGTGACAGATGTGTTAAACTCTTCAATGCTGTTGGATGGAATCCAGGTACATATCCCAGTCTGTACTAGCAAAATAGTCTTGTAGCCTTGCGTCTGCTTCATCAGACCACTTCCGTATTGAGCACGACATTTGACAAAAGGAGGACAAGGGAGGATCTTGTATGCATTTCTGTGGGTAGAATACAAGTGGTATAGAGTGTTAGTGCCCAGAGTGATGCAGGAAGTGTTGGTCAAAGTGTGGTAGAACAGTTTTAGGTCTCTATGCGTTAAAGTCTCCATCATCCAGAAGCACTGCCTCTGGGTGAGAAGTTTCTTTGTTTATGGACCCATACAGTTCATTGAGTACCAAAGTGATGTTGGCTTGTGGAGGGATGTAGACAAGGGGTTCCCGTGACGTAATGTGACGTAATTAAGAGACCTAGGAAAATGTTGTTTTGAAGCTAGTTTTTGTAATTCTACATAGTGTAACTACACTCGACATATTTTACGTAGGCTATTTAATAATAATAATAATAATTTATTAGGAAAATATAGTCTTGACCTGATTTCCCCAAAAGTTATTTCGCTACTACATGTGATCTATTATCATAAATTATATGAACTCTATTTAAATTTACATATTGTTTTACATAAAGTGGATAGATCAATTGATAGCGACAGAGTCACACGTTGTATAAGATGACTTCCCATGCAAAGTTCCATTAATTTGACTCTTTGACTTTAGAAAGTTATAGCTCAGCTTTCAGAATGTCAGAGCCATACCACATTCCCATGTGCTTTAGAGTTGCATCTTCCTCTGGCATTTTACTGCTTTTGTTTCTAGCCTAAGTCATCACGACTATATGGATAGTTTTAGATCAGTATAAAAATGTAAATATGTTTGTTCAAGGAAGGTCCCACGCCCCCGTCATAAAACATTGGAGCCCCCGTTGAGGGGTGCACCCCCAAGGTTGGGAACCCCTGATGTAGACAGCTGTGATAATAACAGATGATAACTCTTGATAGATAAAAGCCTCTGGCCAAATATTTTCAGCCTCCTGTGGGGGAAGAGGCGCTATCAGGCCATCTTAACGACTGTGCGAGTGATGTAGACAGCCATGATAATTACAGGTGAGAACTCTGTTAGATAAAATGGTCTGCAGCTTACCACGAGCTATTCTATATAAGGTGAGCAAAAGCTTGAGATTTCCTTCACACTGGAAGTTATTGTTTATGAAAGTCACACCCATCCTCCTTTGGACTTGCCCAGAGGACGGTTTTGTCCGATCGTGTCGCTGCATTGAGAAACAACTGAGTTCTACGTATATGGAGTCATCCAGTCACGTCTCTGCTGGGCACATAATATTGTAGATTTTCAAGTCTCTCTGATAGGAGACTTTCAAACTAAGCTCATCCATCTTATTCTCGAGTGACTGGACATTTGCCAACAGAACAGAGGGGAGTGCCGGTCAATTTTCTCTTCGCCTCAGTCTCACCAGGATGCTGGCTCATCTACCGTGTCTACGCCTATAGCGTTTTGGTAGCCCGTGAAGCAAAGGAATGGGGTCTGGTATGGTAACAAAGGAACAGCTGAGTCAGAATTGAAGTCGGATTTGAAGTTGAAATCGAGGTTAGTGACTGTCAATCTGATGTCCAGAAGTACTTGGTGGTCTTACGTAGCAAAACTTGAAATGTTGTTTAATACATTGGATAAAAGTACAGACTCAGAGCTAGAAAATTGTATATCACCCACCCAGCATTGAAGGTCCCCAAGAACACAGTGAAATGGAAGAAGTTTGGAATCATCAAGACTCTTCCTAGAGCTGGCCACCTGGCCAAAATGAGCAATCGGGGGAGAAGGGCCTAGGTCAGGAAGGTGACCAAGAACCTGATGGTCACTCTGACAGAGTTGCAGAGTTCTTCTGTGGAGATGGGAGAACCTTCCAGATGGACTTCCGGCTTGGAGTTTGTCAAGAGGCACCTAAAGGACTCTCAGCACATGAGAAAAAAGCAAAGTGTCATGGGGGATCCTGTTTTCTGCCTGCCTGCAGTACCAAGGTTGGCCTTGAACCTCTGTGACTTCAATGAGAGGCGGCAGTTGTTCTCCCCTAGGATGTCTGTCTGTCTGTCTGTCTGTCTGTCTGTCTGTCTGTCTGTCTGTCTGTCTGTCTGTCTGTCTGTCTGTGTTGTGCATGTCAGCACTAGCATGAAGAACTCACACATAACAGATAAAATGTCTATTCTGTCTATTTTCTGCTGGCTTTAAATTCTTTAAAGACCCAGTGCAGTAAAACACATGATTGTCCTGTTTTATATATTCACTCACTGGCTAGTTTATTAGGTACATCACACTGTTCACAAAAATGGATTGTGGCCGTGGCTATATAAAGCAGACAGACAGGTATCGAGACATTCAGTTACTGTTTGATTGAACAATAGAATGAGTAGAACGGGCCTGCCGAGGTGCGCAGCCATCTAAGGCATTGCATTCCAGTACTAGAGGCATTACTACAGACCTGGGTTGACCCCGGTCGCCAGTTGAATGGTGTTTCCTCTGAAACATTGGTGCGGTAGGCTTCCAGGTTAGGCTGGCGGGTGTTATGGAGCACGATTAGGCAGGTCATGTTTCGGACTGACTTCACCTTCGCCTCTCCCAAGCCTGTTTTGGAGTTGCAGCGATGAGACAAGATCGTAAATGAAATTGGGAGAAAAAAGGGGGTAAAATACACAAAATATATATACAGTTGAAGTCAGAAGTTTACATACACCTTAGCCAAATACATTTAAACTCAGTTTTTCACAATTCCTGACATTTAATCCTAGTAAAAATTCTCTGTGTTAAGTCAGTTACGATCACCAATTTATTTTAAATTCCCAGTGGGTCAGAAGTTTACTCAATTAGTATTTGGTAGCATTGCCTTTAAGTTGTTTAACTTGGGTCAAACGTTTCAGGTAGCCTTCCACAAGCTTCCCACAATAAGTTGGGTGAATTTTGGCCCATTCCTCCTTACATAGCTGGTGTAACTGAGTCATTTTGTAGGCCTTGCTTTCACATGCTTTTTCATTTCTGCCCAACGAAATGTTCGATAGGATTTAGGGCAGGGCTTTGTGATGGACACTCCAATACCTTAACTTTGTTGTCCTTAAGCCATTATGCCAGAACTTTGGAAGTATGCTTGCGGTTATTGTCCATTGTCCACAACATGATGCTGCCACCTCCGTGCTTCATGGTTGGGATGGTGTTCTTCAGCATGCAAGCCTCCTCCTTTTTCCTCAAAACATAACGATGGTCATTACGGCCAAAGAGTTCTATTTTTGTTTCATCAGACCAGAGGACATTTCTCCAAAAAAGTATGATCTTTGTCCCCATGTGCAGTTGCAAACCGTAGTCTGGCTTCTTTATGGCGGGTTCGGAGCAGTGGCTTCTTCCTTGCTGAGTGGTCTTTCAGGTTATGTCGATATAGGACTCGTTTTAGTGTGGATATAGATACTTTTGTACCTGTTTCCTCCAGAATCTTCACAAGGTCCTTTGCTGTTGTTCTGTGAACGTACCAAAGTACGTTCATCTCTAGGAACGCGTCGCCTTCCTGAGCGGTATGACGGTTGCATGGTCCCATGGTGTTTATACTTCCGTACTATTGTTTGTACAGATGAACGCGGTACTTTCAGTCGTTTGGAAATTGCTCCTAAGAATTATTCAGACTTGTGGAGGTCTAGAATTTCTTTTCTGAGGTCTTGGCTGATTTCTTTTGATTTTCCAATGTCGTCAAGCAAAGAGGCACTGAGTTTGAAGGTAGGCCTTGAAATACATCCACTGGTACACCTCCAATGGACTCAAATTATGTCAATTAGCCTGTCAGAATCTTCTAAAGCCATGACATCATTTTCTGGAATTTTCCAAGCTGTTTAAAGGCACAGTCAACTAGGGTATGTAAACTTCTGACCCACTGGAAATGTGAAATATTGAATTATAAGTGAAATCATCTGTCTGTAAACAATTGTTGGAAAAATTACGTGTGTCATTCACAAATTAGATGTCCTAACCGACTTGCCAAAACTATACTTTGTTAACAAGAAATTTGTGGAGTGGTTGAAAAACTAGTTTGAATGACTACAACCTAGTGTATGTAAACTTCCAACATCAACTGTATATAACAGTAATGGGCAGAACAAGTTACCTAAGCCACTGAGTGTGGTATGATCTTCGGTGCCTGGTGAGCAGGATCCAGTATCTTAGATATGGCTGCCCTTCTGGACTTTTCATGCATGACAGTGTCTAGGGTTTAGCAATAATGGTGCGACAAACAAAACATGTCCAGTCAGATGTAGTCCTGTGGGGACGAAAATAGCATGTTGATGAGAGAGGTCAAAGAAGAATGGCAAGTATTGTGCAAGCTAACAGGCGGGCCACAAACAGATAAGTAGCGGAACAGTACAACAGTGGTGTGCAGAACGGCATTTTGGAACGCACAACTCGTCGATCCATGTTATGGAATGGCTATTGCAGCAGATGACCACACATCCGGAAAAAAACAAGTAGAGGCTCCAGTGGGCATGTAATCAATAATTCTGGATTGAGAATTGAGTTGAATTGAGGAGTGAAAAAACATTGCCTGGTCCAACGAATCCCACTTTCTGTTCTGCCATGCTGATGGCAGTGTCAGGATTTGAAGTAAACAGTATTTGTCGAATGGACCCATCCTGCCTGGTACAAGCTGGTGGCGGTGGTGTATCAATCAATCAATCAATCAATCAAATTTATTTATAAAGCCCTTCTTACATCAACTGATGTCACAAAGTGCTGTACAGAAACCCAGCCTAAAACCCCAAACAGCAAGCAATGCAGGTGTTGAAGCACGTTGGCTAGGAAAAACTCCCTAGAAAGGCCATAACCTAGGAAGAAACCTAGAGAGGAACCAGGCTATGAGGGGTGGCCAGTCCTCTTTTGGCTGTACCGGGTGGAGATTATAACAGAACATGGCCAAGATGTTCAAATGTTCATAGATGACCAGCAGGGTCAAATAATAATAATCACAGTGGTTGTCGAGGGTGCAACAGGTCAGCACCTCAGGTGTAAATGTCAGTTGGCTTTTCATAGCCGATCATTCAGAGTATCTCTACCGCTCCTGCTGTTTCTAGAGAGTTGAAAACAGTAGGTCTGGGACAAGGTAGCACGTCCGGTGAACAGGTCAGGGTTCCATAGCCGCAGGCAGAACAGTCGAAACTGGAGCAACAGCACAGCCAGGTGGACTGGGGACAGCAAGGAGTCATCATGCCAGGTAGTCCTGAGGCATGGTCCTAGGGCTCAGGTCCTCCGAGAGAGAGAAAGAAATAGAAAGAGAGAAAGAATGAGAGCATACTTAAATTCACACAGGACACTGGAGAAATATTCCAGATATAACAGACTGACCCTAGCCCCCGACACATAAGCTACTGCAGCATAAATACTGGAGGCTGAAACAGGAGGGGTAAGGAGACACTGTGGCCCCGTCCGACGATGTCCCCGGACAAGGCAAAACAGGCAGGATATAACCCCACCCACTTTGCCAATGTACAGCCGCCACACGACTAGAGGGATATCTTCAACCACCAACTTACCATCCTGAGACAAGGCTGAGTATAGCCCACAAAGATCTCCCTCACAGCACAACCCAAGGGGGGGCCGTGGCGTGGGGAATGTTTTCCTGGCACACGTTATGTCCCTTGATACCAATTGAGCAACGAAAGTTTCCGACACCCTGTAGAATCCGTTCCCTGAATAATTCAGTCTGTTCTGGATGCAAAGGAGGGTCCAATCCATACTAGTTGAGTGTTCCTAGTAAACTGGCCAGGTCACAATATGAGGTTGGAATAATACTGTGAAATTGTGAAAATTACAATAATGCCCTTTTAGTGTATGACCTGGTTGGGATGGAGGTTTAATCGACCAATATAAAGAGAGTTCCAAACTTCTCTGCCAATAACAACTATTTTTTTGTTTTCCCCTACCCAATCAGACCATTCCCAGACAGTGCTAGCAAAATTCTTGCTTGAGAAATTGCCCTTTGCTAAGAAGCTATTTTGACAATTTAATTTTAAATCAATCACAGTGAGGTACTTAATTGTTACCCAGAAATGATTTGATATTGAGATAAAAATGGCTGCGTTGGACCTTTAATGCTACATCAATGGATTCAGTATTTAATCCCCTCTCCCTCTCCCTATCTCTCCCTTCCCTTTCCACCCCTCCTCCCCTCTTTCTCCCTTGGGTTTCAGTGTCTCTCAGTCATGTCCCTGTTAAGCGTTTTTTGGATACAGAGTGAGTTATGTGGGCCATGATGTGGGTGCAGGGCTATAAGAGCAGCCAACATTAAAGACACCGTTAGGGAGAGAACCCTGCTCTAGCTCAACATCACTGCTGTGACAAACACACAGTCCTGAGCCAAAGAGAGCCCTGAATGTGTGTTCCTGTGTGTGTGCGGCTCATAGATATTTTGGTCTAATTCATCCTCCACATATTGCCTGTACGCTAGCACAGCCCAGTGGCCAACCAGTGTCTCTACAGCAGAGTTCCATAATGACTCCACACATACAGTAGTTGTTGGCCTATAAATAGGCTCGACGGGTGATCCTTCTCACAGCATTTCAGTCTAACTAGCTTAGCTTAGGCGAATGATGAGGTACACTTCAGGCAGCTGATTCATGACCAACTGTAGACTAGCTTACTCAGCCAACAACCAGCCCCAAGATACGACCAAAGGGCGCTATTATTCCTGACGTTGTTTGACCTCTGACGTCCCAACTCAGCCTGCCCAGTGGGTCATACATCGCGTCCCCCGCGACCAGCTCGTACATAAAACATCCTCCATTCACAGTGCAAAGATGTCGATTTTCTCCTTAACTATACTGAACAAAAATATAAACGCAATATGTAAAGTGTCGATCCCATGTTTCATGAGCTGAAATAAATGATTCCAAAAATAATCCACACGCACAAAAAGCTTATTTGTCTAACATTCCGTGCACAAATTTGTTTAAACCCCTTTTACACCTTTGCCAAGATAATCCATCCACTAGACAGGTGTGTCATATCAAGAATCTGATTAAACAGCATGATCATTACACAGTTGCACCTTGTGCTGGGGATAATAAAAAACCAATGTGCAGTTTTGTCACACAACACAATGCCACAAGTTTATATTTTTTTAACCTCCTTTTTCTCCCCAATTACAATATTGTGTCATTGCTGCAACTATCCCTACGGGCTCAGGAGAGGCGGAGTCATGCATCGTCCGAAACATTATCCCCCAAACCATGCTTCTTTACATCCGCTAACTTAACCCGGAAGACAGCTCCACCAATGTGCTGGAGGAAACACCGTTCAACTGATGACTGAAGTCAGCCTGCAGGAGTCCGGGCCACCACAAGGAGTCGCTAGAGCGTGATGAGCCAAGTAAAGCCCCCCTGGCCAAACCCTCCCTTAACCCAACCCAATTGTGCATGGCCCATGGGACTCCCGGTCACAGCTGGTTGTGACACAGCCTGGGATTGAACCCAGGTCTGTAGTGACACCTCAAGCACTGCGATGCAGTAATTTAGACCACTTCGCCACTCGATGTCTCAAGTTTTGAGGGTGTTTAATTGGCATGGTGCCTGCAGGAATGTACACCAAAGCTGTTGCCAGGGAAATTAATGTGCATTTCTCTACCATAAGTCACCTCAAACATTGTTTCAGAGAATTTGGCAGTACGTCCAACCGGCATTACAATCGCAGACTACGTGTAACCAAGAAACCCTGGGAACTCCACATCTGGCTTTTTCACCTGCGGGATCGTCTGAGACCAGGCACCCAGACAGCTGCTGAAACTGTTGGTTTTCACAACCAAATAATTTCTGCAGAAACTGACAGAAACCGTGTATGGGAAGCTCGACTGCACGCTCGTTGTCCTCACCAGGGTCTTGACCTGACTGCTGTTCCGTGTCGTAACCGACTTCAGTGGGCAAATGCTCACCTTCAATGGTGACTGGCATGCTGGAGAAGTGTGCTCTACACGGATAAATCCCGGTTTCAACTGTACCGGGCAGATGATGTCGTGTGGGCGAGCGGTTTGATGATGTCAACGTTGTGAACAGAGTGCTCTATGATTGTGGTGGGGTTATGGTATGGACAGACATAAGCTACGGATAATGAACACGATGGCAATTTGAATTCACAGAGATACCGTGAATAGGTACTGAGGCCCATTGTCGTGCCATTCATCCGCCGCCGTCACCTCATGTTTCAGCATGATAATGCATGGACCCATGTCGCTAGGATCTGTACACAATTCCAGGAAGCTGAAATGTCCCAGTTTGTCCATGGGCTGCATACTCACCAGACATATCATCTATTGAGCATGTGTGGGATGCTCTGGATCGATGTGTACGAAAGCGTGTTCCAGTTCCCAACAATATCCACCAGCTTCACACAGCCATTGAAGAGGAGTGAGAGAACATTCCACAGGCCACAATCAACAGCCTGACCAATTCTATGCAAAGGAGATGTGTCACTCTGCATGAGGCAAGTGGTGGTCACACCAGATACTGACTGGTTTTCTAAACACATACACAAACTGAACGGGTGCATACTGCCACCTGAAGTTTCTTATTTTACTTTGAGCTGGAAAACAAACTGAACGGGTGCATACTGCCACCTGAAGTTTCTTATTTTACTGAGTTGGAAAACAAACTGAACGGGTGCATACTGCCACCTGGAGTTTCTTATTTTACTATGAGCTGGAAAACAAACTGAAAGGGTGCATACTGCCACCTGGAGTTTCTCATTTGACTATGAGTTGGAAAACAAACTGAACAGGTGCATACTGCCACCTGGAGTTTATTATTTTACTGAGTTGGAAAACAAACTGAACGGGTGCATACTGCCACCTGGAGTTTATTATTTTACTGAGTTGGAAAACAAACTGAACGGGTGCATACTGCCACCTGAAGTTTCTCGTTTTACTATTAGTTGGAAAACAAACTGAACGGGTGCATACTGCCACCTGAAGTTTCTTATTTTACTGAGTTGGAAAACAAACTGAACGGGTGCATACTGCCACCTGAAGTTTCTTATTGAACTATGGGTTGGAAAACAAACTGAACAGGTGCATACTGCCACCTGGAGTTTCTTATTTTACTCTGACTTGGAAAACAAACTGAATGGGTGCATACTGCCACCTGGAGTTTCTTCTTTGACTATGAGTTGGAAAACAAACTGAATGGGTGAATACTGCAAACTGAAGTTTCTTCGTTTACTACTTCTATGTGTTGGAAAACAAACTGAACAGATGCATAGTGCCACCTGGAGTGTGCTGTTTGAATGGGTATAAAGCCAAGGTTGGCTGTTTACAGCCAGCTGCAGTTCTGGAATGTTTTCTCACGAGTATAATTAATTAGCTTATCCCTCCTGGTGACCTGGATGGAATTATATGATCCTTCCTTAACAACTAGACGGGTGGGTTGTTTAGCAACAAAACCGACCAGTGCAAGAAAACCAATGCGTGCACAACTATGTGGCAAAACAGATGGTGTTGCTTTAGATTGTTGACAACATGTAAACTATATTTTGTCTCCACATATTTATTGAAAACGGAAACACATTTTCACAATGAGCACTTGTTGTCTCTCAAATACATTGCTACAGTTCTTTGTTAGCTAGCTAACAATATTTTTGCCATATTAGCATAGACTTCACATGAGTCAAAACACCACAAACCAGACATGGTAGCAATGACAATGAGTTGAAACGAGCCACCATAGATTCCTCACATGGCAGCTTGTATAATTTTTGTGACGTTATCAACCAACCCGTCGATAGGAAGTCCCACCCAATACTTCAAAATGGTGAAAGTCCTCATTGGTGCAGCCCATGCTAAAATATGCTTTTTGTGCATTAGAATTCTCCATCTAAAGCTACGGGTAAACAACAGACTGCTGCAACCTGACTGAGCTCCATACGCAACCTCAAGAAGTAGAAATAGCCACTAGCATTGTGTTATATTAAGACATATTTTCTACGTTTTTATTTTGTTGCATTGGGACATCAGAGGGTGAATGTTGTAAGGAATAATAGCGCCCTCTGACAGACCTTGAGGCTGGCCAACAATTTGCTCCCGGCCTCCCACCAGGCTTCTTCTACAGTAGGCTACAAATTCAACGCAAAAGCAAACATCCACAAAAAATCCTTAATTCCATATATATATATATTTTTAAATGTATTCATTTATCTATTATCGGTGTTCAGTAAAGTCTCGGTGAAATATAAGATATTACAGTTTGTAATATATCGTTGGTAGGATAGTCTTAATCGCAGATTGTTTAGTTTGTTTTCCAATGATAGCACATTGGCCAATAATTCCGAGGGTAGTGGTGGTTTACCTACTCATCTGCAAATTTATACAAGGCATACCGCCCTCCTCCTACCCCTTTTCTACTCTTTTCTTCACACTGACAAGGATTTGGGCTTTTTCTTGACAAAGCAGTATATCCTTTGCATCGGACATATTAAAGAAAAATCTTTGTCCAGTTCGAGGTGAGTTATTGCTATTTTGATGTCCAGAAGCCCTTTTCGGGTAGGAGTCTGTAAAATGGCAGCCCTCCCCTCCGGCGCCATTGTTATTGTTATTTTATTTACTTACAGTAGTGAGTGCATACATTTCCATACTTTTTTATAGACATTAGCGCCTACCTTTTTATTTTCTTGTCCCATGTATGTCAGTGTTGGAGTTCTCAATATGCATTACAGACCTATGTGAGATACGCGTCAAATACATCTTCCATCCCTCGATGGATGCTTTCTGAATGGAATTGAATAGACACCTGTTAGAAGCCGAGGTCTACTGTTATAACGCCTGGTGATGAACGCATCAAATTGAAATTGAAATTAGGCCTAATGATTGCTCTCACAACCACCTAATGCAAATTAAATGAACAAACTCATTGTATGTGGGTATGGTACCATGACGTAATATACTGTAACACTAAAATATAAACACATCAAAACAGTATTCAATGATTAACTTACAGATACATTAAGGTAGGAACACGGTGTACTACAGGTATATCATAGTACTGTAATATTGACATGGAGTATTCAAATTAAAAACAATATATGAACAGTAGCCTATAGTATACATGTACATATAATGTAATATTTTACAACCTTGTATAGCAGCATAAAAAATTCACATCACGCATATACACACAGACACAGAATGCAACTTCACTACATTTACAAATACACACAGGAAAACAATTAAAGCTATACTTGTTTGAGGGACCACTCACATTCACAGGTGAAATAGTCAGATCAATGTGTGATAGAGATAGAGGCTAATACTCTCACAATAACACTGAACATACAGTAGCCAACAGCTCCATTTTGATAACAGTTTGCAGTGACAGATTCTGTGAAAATTCATTTCCAGAGTAGATAGTTACTGGATGTCTGCCAGAGGCTGAGGGAGGTGAGGGAATATAACTCACTCTGATAGAATTCACAGAACCCACTCGCACACACACACACGCACATACAAACACACACACACATAATCAGTCATACTGATTGTGTGTGTATCAAACAGAATACATCACTGCAGGAAGAGAGAAGGGGAGAATAGATGACAAGGAGAGTTCAAATTGATAGAAAGGAGAGGGAGAGGGTCAGTGGAAACTGGAAAGCCTTGTAGCTGCATACCCTTTCACCTTTACAATACATACACAGAAATAAAACATATTTACACATGTATTTACCTTCAACGGCTTCATGTTGATCTTTCCGTGTTCCTAAAAAGGCCAACGTCCCCATCCTCTCACAGGTCTATAAGACCCATATCACATTCAGCCTGTCAGATTTACACTCAGAAAACTATTTACACTGAGACACTTATAGGCACAGTACAGTAAAATGCCCTCAGATGTACAGATCTGGGTTGTTCCACGAAAATAGAGCCTTTTGCTTCCCTTTGATATTAAAGTAGAAATTGTGCACCAATATTGCATTTTGAAAGTCTGTTACATTAAATGAAGTGCCCTTTAATATAGACCACATGGAGAATTCCATGTCAATATATTCAATATATCAGATTTTTATATGAATAAAGACTTGATAAAGTCAGCCTTTTTACATGTTTTTTCATGAACCCTCTGTGACTTCTAGGATGATTTTAACCCCCTTGACCACATTTCTCCATGTTTTCACCGTCATTGTAAAACCCTAGTTATTTTTGTTGCTTTGTAAAGTCATTTCTGAAGATTATTATTTATTTCATGTCATTTGTGATTGATTTACCCCTGTCCCTCATTTTAAGGTCATACCTGTTATGTGAATTGAACTCTAATTTTAATATGGTGAAACTATTCCTACATAAATATTTTAATCAAAAGAAACATTGAACATCTAATAGTCAAATCATAATGTAAAAGCAGGTGAGCTGGTTATACTCTTTCTGGCAATTTTCTGGTGTTTTGTGGTGGAAAACTGAGCCGGTCAAGCATAACAGGTCAACGGTGTTACCCATAGATAGACAGGCTAGAAATGTTTTAACATTTTGTGAAGCTGGCATTCAATTGACGCTTCCATCCCCCTTTCACAAGGGTTTTATGGCTGATTTAAGATGAATTCATCAACCCCTTTTTTTATTTAACCTCTTGAGATGGGGAAATGTTTTATTTTTTTAAGTTGAACATGTGCTCGTTGTGGCAGAATGTTAAAATTTGGTCAAATTAAATGTTTTACACTTCTCAAAAGGCACCGAATTGGTGGAACGACCCAGCTGTATTTTAGTTCCCTTGACAGTGCCCTACAGAAGCACACTACAGAAGTGGAGAGCTGCTGCCTTTTGGTTTTCAGTACATTCAAGTAACGTCCGGAATCAAGTGTATTCCCACTTTTACCATCTTATCTACAGCGTCTTTCTGACTCCAAACCTTACCAGCTTCAGGACATGGTCGTTGGCTGACAACATATCCACAACTCTGTTGTCCTTAGTAGCATGTTTGTAACAATACATATTTATATTATCTAAAGAACAATCCAGCAGTCTTATCAACGCAATTATGTTCCACTCCACAGCCCATGATGAGTCTTTTAGCAGTCCAACATCAAGTCTGGAGTTGCGTCTGATATTTACAATACGGCTGGATTTCCCCCCCTTTCAAATGCACAATAACTCAGCTGTTCCTAACTGGACTTACACATATCAAGGTGGTTCTAGTTGGTCAGATCAGGGTAAGGGTCAGGATAGTGTCTGAAGATCTTATGGATCCACTGGTTGTAGGATGTCTCAAGGTTGGGTCTCTAGTTGATGATGGGATAAAGGTTTGTCTCTAGTTGATCTGAGGTTCAGGGTAGTGTCTGAACACCTTGTGGATCCACTGTGTGTAGAAGGGGATGTTGATGAAGATGCCAGGGCGGTTGGCACGGGCACAGCCTCTGCCATGGACACTGACTCCCACTATGACCCTGCTCTCTCCTTCCTGGCACACCAAGGGGCCGCCATAGTCCCTCTGACGGAGAGAGACATAAAACATACGTTAGTAAGGACATACAGTACTCTCCTGGTGAGGGCAAACTCTCTTCAAATGTTTCAGTGCAGAACATTTCATTAGCAGTTCACCAGCCTCCTTACCTCACAGACCCCCTCATCCCTCCTCCCCCCAGCGCAGATCTTGGTGTCTGTAATGTGGAGGTTCCCTCTGTGTTGTTCTCTACACCTCTCATTACTGACCATGGGCAGATGGACCACCTTCAGAAAACCCTCATGACCCGTCCCTGAGCGAGAGAAGGGGGGAGATTTTGATCAGTAGAGCTAATGAATAACCAGTTCCTTATCTAGATGATAAAATCCTGATGGGTATGACGGTATGTGTGTGTACCTTTCGTTTCACCCCATCCATACATGCTACACATCGTACCCTCAGCAATAGAGCACCCAGCCACCGGCAGCTGAATGGTGTGAACACTGTCTGCAGGGAGGGCAGGCCTTACAGAGACAAAGACATAATCATATCAACAAAAAGTTATTTCAGGAGTAGAACTATGTAAAACGACCAGCTGTGTTTGTATATTTCTGTTTATGCACTCACTTGGCCAGCCGTATGAGGGCCAGGTTGGAGCCCTCAGGACCACAGACCACATGGGAGATGGAGACTTCCTGTCTGAAGGAGCCGTTAGGAGCCGAGCCACGGAGGTCTGACACACCCAACCAAACACGGTACTCACTCAGGTCTGGAACACTGGTTGGAGACAAGTAGATGTAAGTATAATAAAGAAATAGGTACAGAGGAAGAAATTAATAGAGCTAAAAATGAATATTGAGAGGGAGAGAGAAAGAGAGAGAGAGAGGTCCAGTTACCATGAGGAGAAACACTGTCTGTCAGTGAGAACCCACTCCTCCCGTATAAGAGAACCTCCACACCAGTGACTGGACCTGGTGAAGAAACATAACACACATGATATCACACACTGGGGATGGACCTTTGCCAACTCCACCACTGGGACAGATGGTCTATACTTCTGCCACAAGAGCAGTTTACACCTATATAATACAGAGATGCAAAGCCAATTGTGTGTCTATGTGTGGTTACCCTTTCTGTATGCTGACCATCCAGCTTCCGTCTGTAATGGCAATTGGAGCTCCTCCTACTATCCTGGTCCTCTTATGGATGAAACACAACACCTTGGACAACTCCACTGACAAGTTGAGAAAGAGGAAACTATGTTGAAAAAACATGGTTTAGCCGAAGAGGCACAAGATGAAAACCAGAAGGCGTGAGTTGAAGGACTGACCTCTCTGTGGAATGGTGTTCTCTGATGGTTCACCTGTATGACAGAGGATGAAACACAAGATGGAGGTTTTAGGTCTCTCAGGTCTGATGCCACTACAGCAGTTGTGTGTGTGTGTGTGTGTGTGTGTGTGTGTGTGTGTGTGTGTCTGTGTGTGTGTGTGTGTGTGACTCACATAGTTTGATGCTGCAGTAGTCCCAGGGTATAGCAGTGCTGTTAGTGTAACACCAGGGGCCGTATGTATCTCTGTCTGGGTTCCTACAGAAACTCCCCTCCTGTCTGACAGTCAGCACCGCCGCATCTCTGTCACCACTAAACACACGCAAAGAAGAAGCGTAGAGTTTATATAACAGTGTAAGAGATAGTCAGCCTAGCATATTGAGCCTTCCACAGGTGTGGGAGTATGGTTTCTCGCTCTCTTTCTCTCTCTCTCTCTCTCTCTCTCTCTCTCTCTCACACATACAACCTCACACCTCCACTGACAGAGAAATGATCGTAATGTTTGGAACGTGACCAACAGAATTCTTTCCCAGACATTCCTGGATGATAAGAAGAGGGGAATTCAGAGGAAGACCCATCACTGACGCATAGCGAGTGTGAGTGTGTGTGTGAGTGTGAGAGAGGGATGATCCCTCTGAGTCTCTTTAACATAAACAAGAAACCGCTGATCCCTGACTAGGGTTGAATACCGGGAAACGGGTTACCAAGATTTCCTGGCCAAACCCACTTCCTATTCACGGGATAAATAACTGCGAGAAAACCGGTATATTATAATAAATTATTTCTATGAACAGCATGATGTGAAATGGAACTGTTCAATTGTATGCAATGTCTAAATCTGTCTTCTCTATGGCCTTCTATCTGCATGCTCAGTCCCTGAGTGGCACAGCAGTCTAAGGCACTGCTAGAGGCGTCACTACAGACCCAAGTTCGATCCAAGGCTGTACAACAACCGGCTGGGAGTCCCATAGGGTGGTGCACAATTGGCCCAGGTTTGGCTTGGGAGGCTTTACAAGTAGGCAGAGTTAACCATTCAGAGTTCATGCCTAACCTTTAGATTTCAGAGTTAATTAATACATTTAAACCAAACCTTAAAATTGTTGAGTTAATGCCTAAACGTAACCTTAAACACTTTTAAATTTGACGTTTGCAACATCCTCGAAATTTGACATTTGAGAAACATGGATGACCGTCTAATTCTGAAGTGTGACTTTGAGAGCTAGTGTAACAGTACTCTTCTTGCGTTGTGTACAATCAATCATCGACACAAACTCCAACTTGTAGCACCAGTCATGGAGATTTATTCCGATAGAAACAGCACAAAATTACACGTCATGCAAGGCACGGCTCACCATCCAACTCTGCACTCACGCACTGTACAAAATATATACGACCCCCCACCAGACACAGTAAGTTGCTAGCTAGTATTAGCTGGAATTCTCTACAACAAAATGCATAACAAATATGCACCAAAAAACACTACATCTTATGTGTGGTGTTCTAATAACATTTGCAAACTATTTGATATAAATTGTACATTTAAATCATCACGTGGGAGTATAAAAATCACTTTTGACAACAACAACTTACTGCTGGTTTGGGACGATTCTAACTGAAACATCCTCCCTCGTAAGCAAGCCACGCAAACCAGCCAATAAGATACCATGTTGAGTAGGTGAAGGCAAGACAAGACATTGGCTTAACAATAAAGTGGCAAGGGGAATCACCAATATAACCCTGTTACACTAGTTGGCAGCATAGATTATGCTACTGTAGTAATGACCGAATGAGCATCTAATTTACACATCTCCATCTGGCTTTCGGGGGTCACCTTAACTATTTAATTGTAAAGATTTTGTTGTTGTTGTTGTTGTTGTTAAAACAGCCTATCACTTGAAAATCATTGCTTTAAATCAATGAATAAGCATGCACACTATTGCAATCTTTCTCGCAATCTATTCCTTTAAAATTGCCTCCAAAACAGATAATACTGTTCAAGATTCATATATATATATATTATATATATATATATATATAATATATATATATTTTTTTATGTACCAGTCAAAAGTTTGGACACACCTACTCATTCCAGGGTTTTTCTTTATTTTTGCTATTTTCTACATTGTTGAATAATGTATGTAAACTTCCAACTTCAACTGTATATAGTGCCGTACACACTACATGACCAAAAGTATGTAGACACCTGCTTTTCAAACATCTCATTCCAAAAGCATGGGCATTAATATTGAGTTGGTCCCCTCTTTGCTGCTATAACAGCATCCACTCTTCAGAGAAGGATTTCCAATCGATGTTGGACCATTGTTGCGGGGACTTGCTTCAATTCAGCCAGAAGAGCGTTAGGGAGGTCGGGCACTGATTTTTGGTGATTAAGCTGGCTTGCAGTTGGTGTTCCAATTCATCCCAAATGTGTTCGATGGGTTTGAGGTCAGGGCTTTTTGCAGGCTAGTCAAGTTCTTCCACACCGATCTCGACAAACCATTTCTGTATGGACCTCTCTTTTTGCACGGGCATTGTCATGCTGGAATAGGAAAGGGACTTTCCCAAACTGTTGCCACAAAGTTGGAAGCACTGAATCGTCTAGAATGTCATTGCATGCTATAACGCAAAAATTTCCCTTCACTGGAACTAAGGGGCTTTGGCCGAACCATGAAAAACAGCCACAGACCAAATGTTACAGTTGGCATCTTGCATTGGGGCGGGTAGCGTTCTCCTGGCATCAACCAAACCAAAATTTGTCCGTAGGGCTGCCAGATGGTGAAGCGTGATTCATCACTCCAGAGAAGGCATTTTCACTGCTCCAGAGTCCAAAGGCAACCAGCTTTACACCACTCTAGCCGACTCTTGGTATTGCGCATGGTGATCATAAGTTTGTGTGCGGCTGCTTAGCAATGGAACCCCATTCGATGAAGCTCCAGACAAACAGTTATTGTGCTGACATTACTTCCAGAAGCAGTTTGGAACTCGGTAGTGAGTGAGACTATTTTTACTCGCTACACGCTTCCATACTCAGCGGTTCCGTTCTGTGAGCTTGTGTGGCCTACCATTTTGAGGAAGAGCCGTTGTTGCTCCTAGATGTTTCCTCTTCACAATAACAGCACTTACAGTTGACCAGGGCAGCTCTAGCAGGGCAGAAATATCACAAACCGACTTGTTGAACACATATCCTGCACCAGCATCGCATGTTCTCTCCGAGCTTCATTGAAAGAGGTTAGTAATTCCAGTCCTATAATACAGTATAATACAATACAATACAGTACAGTAATACAATCCACACTCAAAAATATTAGCCTACTGGAGCTTAACACATTTATAAACCAAAGAGAGCATAGCTACATTTATGGCCTTTTGTGTTTTTTCTGTCATGCGTAATGTGCGGTAGCATAAACAGTATATTATACAGTGCATTCGGAAAGTATTCAGACCCCTTGACCTTTTCCAAATTTTGTTATGTTACAGCCTTATTCTAAAATGCATTAAATCAAATCCAATCTTCATCAATCTACAGACAATACCCCATAATGACAAAACAAAAACAGGTTTTTAGAAATGTTTGTAAATGTAAAAAAAAAAAAAAAATACCTTATTTACGTAAGTATTCAGACCCTTTGCTATGAGACTCAAAATTGAGCTCAGGTGCATCCTGTTTCCATTGATCATCCTTGAGATGTTTTTACAACTATATTGGTATTCACCTGTGGTAAATTCAATTGATTGGCATGTTTTGGAAAGGCACACACGTAAGATCCCACGGTAGACAGTGCATGTCAGAGCAAAAACCAAGCCATGAGGTCGAAATAATTGTCACTCTGACAGAGCTCTAGAGTTCCTCTTTGGAGATGGGAGAACCTTCCAGAAGGACAACAATCTCTGCAGCACTCCACCAATAAGGCGTTTATGGTAGAATGGCCAGACAGAATACACTCCTCAGTAAAATGCACATGACAGCCAACTTGGAGTTTGCCAAGTTGGTACCTTAAGGACTTTCAGACCATGAAAAAAAAGATTATCTGGTATGATGAAACCAAGATTTAACTCTTTGGCCTGAATGCCAAGCGTAATGTCTGGAGGAAACCTGTCAACATTCCTGCGGTGAAGCTTGGTGGTAGCAGCATCACGCTGTGGGGATGTTTTTCAGCTGCAGAGAATAGGGAACTAGTCCGGATCGAGGGAAGGATGAACGGAGCAAAGTACAGAGAGATCTTTGATGAAAACCTGCTTCAGAGCGCTCAGGTCCGCAGACTGGGGAGAGAGTTCACCTTCCAACAGGACATTGACCCTAAGCACATAGCCAATACAGCGCAGGAGTGGATTTGGGACAGGTCTCTAAATGTCCTTGAGTGGCCCAGCCAGAACCTGGACTTTAACCTGAATGAACATCTCTGGAAAGACCTGAAAATAGCTGTGTAGCAACACTCCCCATCCAACCTAACAGAGCTTGAGAGGATCTCGAGACTGTAATTACTGGCATAGGTGCTTCAACAAAGTACTGAGTAAAGTGGCTGACTACTGAGGTAAATATGTAAATTCCCTTTTTTATTTTTAATACATTTGCAAAAATGTCTTAACCTGTTTTTGCTTTGTCATTATGGGCTATGGTGTGTAGATTGATGAGAAGAAAAAACTATTTCATCCATTTTAGAATAACGCTGTAACGTACACAATCTTTTACACTCTTTTGGGAATGGACTCTTAAAATGTCTTTAATGTATGGCTCATCAAGCTCAGGTAGCATCATGCTTGAATTTTCATGCCCATTCATGCTCTAATCAAATTGAGACATATTTCTATGCTTTATATGTTTAGAATGACACTTCCGGTTTTGACTGGAAATACCAGGTCACCCGGGGGAAAAGTGATTAATTCTCGGGATGAAACATTTGTAAATTACCGGGAAAATATTAAACTCTATTTCTGACCTCTGATGTCTAACCCCTGGGTGGGAGCCAAGCAGAGGAGCTGTTTGGATTTTAAGTGTTCCCGAAAAATGTGGAGGCTCAGGTTCAGAGGTGAGGTTCAGAGGTGAGGCTTGAAGCATGTCCCCCAGATGCTTTCACACACACACACACACACACACACACACACACACACACACACACACATGCAAACACACACTGCATATGTTTTCCCTAACCCCTATCCCTAGTTCTAACTGTAACCCTAGATCTAAACCTAACACCTACTGTAAGCTTAAAATAGCCTTTGTCTTTATGGGGACGTGGGGAATGTCCCAACAAGGGGGTCAACTGCAGGTTAAAGACGCACTCTCAAACGTTTGTATGATGTCAGACAGTAGTGCTCACATTTTTTGTTTACTACGTCATCAAATTGTGTATTACGTCATCCATTTTGTTTGATATGTCAGGTCATGCAAAAACAAAAAGTGTTTTTGGGACACTACATCCATTTACATGCGAAATGCATGTGGTTTTTCCATATAGGTAGGGCACTCCCTCTGGCATCCACCCACACACACACAAAGATGTGTAGTGTGTGGTTTTGTTACCTGTTGCTGTGGTCACTCCAGAGGGAACAGGGAAGACCTGACCTGGTCCTGGAAACCTCGCCTCTGTAGTTCTCTCCACTACCCGTGTAGCAGTCTGAAACACATACATGAGACCAAGCTAATGAAATATGAAAACATATTTATGTTAATGTTACAGAATATTACAAACCAGCCCCAGGGGAATTTATTAGGAAAACTATACTGATCTCTGTTGTCCTGACTGGTAGTCCACAACATGACTGTTCTGGACCTGTTAGTTGTTTAGCACCACCTAGTGGCAGTTTATGTGCAGCAGTGTAGAATTTACCTGTTTGTGTCATGTGACAGGAAGTAGTTTCAGATGTGAAGCAATGTGTAAGTGTGACAGAGTAGTTACAATCCTTCAACATCATTCTTTATAAGCTTCATATGACGCAATGTCTGTAAGTACATGTGTTTATTAACACAAGATAAATGTTTATCACATATAATGTTCATGTTTCTGTAAAATATGAATAATTGAGTTAGCTGTTAGCTACTTTGCATTAGCTTCACTGCTATTTCTCCCTAGGGACACCTAGCTTAGCAATATCAGGCATACAGTTGTATTCTAGTAACTTTATTTTATATGTGGCTCTAGATTGAGTACTCTTATTCCTTATTTCATACATTTAGTTCAGCGTATTTGGCAATCCACGTCCCCAGACCAATGGAGGTACGTGCCCGCAGATCTCAACCCAGCTGACCATGGGTTTAGATCTGTAACAGTAGCACTCCTCAGCAACACGACATGGCTGTCTGGACCAGCTTTTCTTCAGAATCCTGCCCTGCACTCCTCCAAATATCTAGAGTTGTTTGGCCTTATCAACTCTGCTTCCAACTCTGAGATACGGCCACAAGTGACTTCTAATGTCACTCAAGTCTCCAAGAACCTGCTGAGCTCCAAACGTTTTGAGCGTTTTTCCAAATGGAACAGTCTCATAAGGACAGTAGCACGCTTAATCCACATAGCTCGGATCTTCTCTCAGTCTGCACAAGAGAGCAGCTGCCATGGATGGAACATCTGTCTGAAGAATCCCACTGAAGAAGAGCTGGAAAGAGCCAAAGTGTCCAAGATGAGTGTTATGCAGAGGAATTTAGGTGCATAACAGCAGAACACAGTTTTCCCACTGACAGCAGTCTACGAAGTCTGCATCTTATCGTTGACAGTGACGGGCTGCTCAGAGTTGGAGACCAAATCAAGCAATCTAAATTAGGAACAAACCATGTCAACACCATCATCAATCCAGTTCGTCACCACCTGGCAACCTTACTTGTGTGTCACCGCCATGAAACATCAAGGGAGACATTTCACAGAGGATGCCATGCGAGCAGATGGACTCTGGTTGGCTGGAGCTAAGAGATGTATCAGGAGTGCACTCTTCAAGTGTGTCGTGTTCAAGAACTCCACGGGAAGACGGAACACCAGCAGATGACAGAACTGCCAGCTGAGCGGCTACAGGTAGCACCACCTTTCACCTACGTCGGTGTGGATGTTTTTGGACCATGGGAGGTGGTCTCACGCCGCACCAGAGGAGGTCATGCCAATAGCAAATGGTGGGTGGCGATGTTCTTGTGCTTATGCACAAGAGCTGTACACAAAGAAGTAATTGAATTACTAAGTGCTTCCAGCTTCATAAATTTCCTGAGAAGATTATTCTCAATCAGAGGTATAGCAAAGCAGATGCGGTACAAACTTTGTTGGTGCTTACTGAGGATGATGGATCAAGCTCCAGTTCAGAGAGCATGGAGAGGTATCTCCAAGAACAGAAATGTACCTGGGTGTTCAACCCTTCTCACTCATCCCATATGGGTGGTGCATGGGAGCAGATGATTGGTATTGCACGTCGCATCCTCGACTGCATGATCCTCTAAAGTGGAACTTCACGCCTTACACACAAAGTCCTGACAACACTGATGGCTGAGGTCACTGCTGTGACGAATGCCAGGCTTTCATCCAAGTATCTTCAGACCCGGAATCACCCCTCATCCTCATCCCAGCTATGCTCTTGACACAGAAGACTGGTGTCCCCCCTCCTCCAACAGGCATGTTCTGGGAAGTAGAACTCTACAAGCAAGAGTGGAAGCAGGTACAAAGTCTTGCTGACACCTTTTGGAAACTGTGGTGGCAGGACAAGAGCACAGATCTTAAAGAAGGGGAAGTTGTCTTAATGAAGGACAGTCATCCTGAAATAAATAAATGGCCTATGGCCATCGTTGTGAACACCCTTAACAGCGTGATGGTGAGGAAAGTCAATGTGAGAATTGTCAAGGAGGGAACTCTGAAGGTCTTCTCCCGGCCTCCCTCTGAAGTGGTTATCCTTCTTTCTTCAGAAGACCCCAGTGGTCAGAGTTAGGTTAATGGGGATCGTTAAAGAACCCAGGCGTGGAGTGTTCTGGACCTGTTAGTTGTTTAGCACCCCCTTGTGGTAGTTTAAGTACTTTGCATAAGCTTTAATGCTATTTCTCCCTAGGGACACGTAGCTGAGCAATATCAAGCATACAGTTGCATTCTAGTAACTTTATTTTATACTTGGCTCTCGAGTGAATACTCTTATTCCTTATTTCATACATTTAGTACAGTTATTGTGGAAGACATTCTATGCTCTATATTACTGTAACTGAAAACATGTACTTTTGTGTTTGTTGCAGTTTCACACTGTGATTCAAGAAACTTCCAAGACGGCACCCTGCTTCTCACGGAGTTATTTGAATGAGTGTTTAGCAAACTGGATAGCTGAATAAGGGCTACTGTACTTTTAGCGAGTCGAGTATAATGACCATAAAACAACTGTCACAATACTGTCCCAGGCCTGAGGTTCCCATCTGAGTGTGAGAAAAGCACAACCCTACATAATATGAATCCCACAGAGTCCCTCACAGCTCCTCCTTTTTGATACTATCCAATGGGACATACAGTAGCTTCTTTCTCCTCTCTATCCCATGGTTTATAGCTTATATCCAATGGGACAGAGCCTCACCTCACTGTCCAATGTGTCAGAGCTAGTTTGTTTATGTGTAGTGGGTTATCATTACCGGAGTCCTACAGATGTGGGATCTTCATTTTACCAATATTGTTACAGCAAAATAATTCACAGTGGTGGAAAAAGTAGCCAATTGTCATACTTGAGTAAAAGTAAAGATAACTTAATAGAAAATGACTCAAGTAGAAGTTACCCAGTAAAATACTACTTCTGTAAAAGTCTAAAAGTTTTTGGTCTTAAATATACAATACCATTCAAAATTGTGGAAACATCTACTCATTCCAGGGTTTTTCTTTATTTGTACTATTTTCTACATTGTAGAATAATAGTGAAGACATCAAAACTATGACATAACACATATGGAATCATGTGTTAAACAAATCAAAATAGATTCTTCAAATTAGCCACCCTTTGCCTTGACAGCTTTGCACACTCTACAGCACTCATTGAACTATGATTGTCTGAGACCTGAAGACTTGTATCATCTCCTGGAGCTATGTTACAATAGGCTCTCACCTTGAGGTTCAGTGTTCTGTTTGCCACAGCGGGGGATGTTAGTGCAGAACGCTGTGCGAACATTAGGGTCTGAAGTGAAGCACCATGGGAGGTCACGTCCATCTGGGTTCCTGCAGTTGTTCTCCCTCAGGTCTCTGAAACACACACACACACACAAAGATAGATTCACACAAAGACAAACATATTGTGTGTAGGGCTGTCGATACAAGTGCGGTTCACTCACTTGCAGCGGTAGTTCTGGGGAACGTATGAGTGGTTGTGGGGGTACTGTGAGTCCCAGCGTTGACAGATCACCCCACTGGGTGTTACTGCTACTGACCCTCTGTAGCCCTCCCCTTGACCCCAGAAACACATAGTAGTCACTTCCAACTCTGCCACACTGTCTGTGGCTGAGAAAGGGAGAGAGAGAAAGAGACAGATTAAACATAGCCATATCACCTATACCCTCTGTTATACTGAAATAGTTTCTCCTTGAGGCCAACGTGCCACACGGACACTGTAACAAGGACAAGGCTGACTTGGACTTAACTGCTCTATACAATACATTGTACTCAATTAGCTGATGAATTAAGTTGCAATAAGAAGGACATAATTCGGACTCAATTTTCCCAGAAATATACGGTAGCATATTAGCTGTCCAGAATCTAAGCTGACAGTTTTCTGTGGATCTGTCTGAAAATAGACTGCTACTAGTAAGGATAATAAAGACAGGTACAGGTAGTAGAACAGGCCAAAACAATATAACTCTTTGTTTCTATGTCTTTCTTTCTGCCTTGGTTTCAATAACACCACGTTTAAGGGTTAGACCATAAAACTAGACTGGGTTGACTTCCAAGGCCTGTATCAGATACTACAATGAGACAAAGAAAGAGTCCAACTGAAAAGACGCCATCTTGTAAAGACTGAGTTCCAGAGCTCCTGATTACTCAAACAGAGCAGTGAAGAGCCAGACAGAGAAAAACAAAACACACTTGCAGCGTTTAAGTGCTGTTCTCTGTCAACCTTCTATAGATAGACTCTCTTCACTTCAGCCCTCAACAAGCAGAAATATGATGACTATAGAGATGTATTTCTCTCTCTTACTCTCTTGTATAAACAGGTACACACACACCCCTCATCTTGTATGTAACTGGACCATAATATGTGTGACTTAGTGTGTCTGATATGAGGTTTATATGGCAGAGTACCTGAGCTTTCTAAAGTGTGTGTGCACATACGTTTGTGTTTGTGTACGCATGTACTGTATGTGTGTGTCTTTGTGTGCGTGTGTGAGTGTGTGCATGCATGTGTGTGTGTTTGTGTGTGTGAAAAGTACTAGAATTACAGGACAGTTGCAAGGGCCTGTTTAGAACAATAAACAGTGAATGAAGCAGGACACCAGAGTAAAATGAAAGGGTGTGTGTTCCTTCAAACAGCATTCCTCACTCAATCAGAGAGTGAGGAGGGGGTGGAATGACAGGTAAAGGAAGCTGTACATTTGGAGTAGTTACTCACACCACACACAGACACACATGCATGCACACACAGACACTCACAGCAGGCTGTGATGTTGCAGTACTCCCAGAGTGTGTGTGGGTCCGTGGTGAAACACCACGGTCGTTGACGTCCATCTGGGTTCCTACAGTAGTTATCAACCAGGCCTTTATCAGGATACCTGCAACAGAACATACAGAGGGAAGAGTAGGATTTCAACAAGTTATTGGGACAGATAGAGATACACATGAGCAATGAGGTTAACTGGTTAACTGATTTGTTCACAGGCAGAAAGACAGATTTTTACCTTGTCAGGTCTGGGATTCGATCCAGCAACCTTTCAGTTACTGGCCCAATGCTCTAACTACTAGGCTACCTGCCGCCTCGAGTCCACAGAAGAAGAAGAAAAAGACTGAAGGAGGAAAGATTACAAGAAACTAACTAGGTTTCCCTTTAATTTGTGGATTAATTGTCTGAGTAGAGAACACGCAATTTTGTATGACTCAAAATGGATCCAAATTCTACAAAGACCCAGAAAAAAAGGACCTTGTGCTTGTGCATGCAAGGTAAAATGTGACTCATTTCAGGAAACTAGGCATATGTCTCTGGTCACTACTTCACAGCAGAGACATTAGAATGTAAACACCTGTCTATGGATTACATCTTCAAACAAAGGGCAACATTGGCATCTGTGACAGGGATGATGTATACGATAGTCTAGCAAGCTACATTTTTAGATATTACACATTTCTAATTTTGGCAGAAAATGTTTTTATTTGTAATTGTTAAAGTATACTGTTAGCTAGCTAGCTAATGTTAGCTCATTTGTGTCTGGAAAAAGCTAGCTTAGGTGCTTGACTGCTGTTGTTAGGACAGAACACTTGGATCAACCCTTAAAGAGATGGGTGGGGCTAAAGCTTAAGAGGGTGTAAAAAAAATGCTGAATGGGTGTAGACAACTATGAGGTCAGTGCATACCAAAACATTCATAGACCATTTTCTCAAAACTGAGGTTACAAGGATCTGACCATTAAAAAAAAAAAGCCTAAAATTACATACCCAAATCTAACTGCCTGTTGCTCAGGACCTGAAGGACATAATATAATATTGCAGTTTAGGCCCAATGTAGATGTTGGTCACTAGATGGCAGCAGTGTGTGTGCAAAGTTTCAAATTGATCCAGTGGAGCATTGCAATACTGCACAGTATTTTGTATCAAGTCTGCCCAAATGTGCCCGAATTGGTCAATTTATACATTTTCAAGTTAATAACTACAGAGAACATACAACAATTATAAGGTAAGTTTACACACTCCCAGGAATGTCTTACATTATGGATCATTAGCTTACACTAACTTTCACAAATCTAGATGGCGGGGTGGATGTGGAGCCAAAGGCAGCAGGTATTCAAACTGTAGAACCCAGTTCCTACATTTGAATATAAAAATGTATTTTATCAAACAAAACTATGCTACATTTTATCGCTGGGAGCCTCAGGATGACAAATCAGAGCAAGATTACTGAATGTAAGTACATTATATACCTTCAGAGGTGAATGTATCAAACCAGTTGCCGTGATAAAAGTTATTTGTTGTTGTGCGCTCTCCTCAAAAAATAGCATGGTATTTTTTCACTGTAATAGCTACTGCAAATTGGACACTGCAGTTAGATTAACAAGAATGTAAGCGTTCTGCCCATATAAGACATGTCTATGTCCTGGAGAGTTTGCTGTTACTTACAAAATCATGCTAATCACATTAGCGCACGTTAGCTCAACAGTCCTGGTATAGGGACACAAATCCCGTAGAGGTTATCAACTTTCAAAGCAGAATTACTTTCACATTGGTCCTCAAATGCAGTGTATGATATACCAGTTTGTAGCTCTGTGTCTCTGCTTTTATCAAATGTAAAAAACACTATTCATGTTTTTGCGATCAAAGCTGTCGGTCACAAATAACAACCCAATGTTTATATCCCAGGGCAAATTAGCTAGAATCAGCAAGCTAGCTAGCTAAATGTCCATGATGGTTTTATGTGTTTCGACCTGTCCCCAAATTAATATAGTTCGTTCAGAGTTCGTTTTTATATTTTAACCTGTGTGTCCTGATCGTGTCTAGCATGAATGAACAAAATCAATATGTGCGTGTTTGCGCACGCAGACGCACGTGTGTGCCCAGTCTAGTCAGCATGTAAGAGCTTTCGAAACCTGGTGCAACATTTGCCCATTATTCTTTTTAAAAAATCTTCAAGCTCTATCAAATTTGTTGTTGATTATTGCTGGACAACTCTTTTCAGGTCTTGCCATAGAAAAAATAAATAAAAAAAACAAGCAAGGTATTGTGTTTCATTTGAAAACAGCATAAACCTTTTTAAAAGCAGAATATTTTAGATCATCAAAAGTATTAATGAACAAAAACAGATGTAACATGCAACAGTTTTTATTACTTATTTACAGTTCATATAAGGAAATCAGCCAATTGAAAAAAATGATAAGGCCCTAATTTATGGATTTCACATGAGTAGGAATACAGATATGCATCTATTGGTCACAGATACCAAGAGCTAGGGTCGTGTATCAGAAAACTAGTCAGTATCTGGTGTGACCACCATTTACCTAATGCAGCGCGACACATCTCCTTTGCATCGAGTTAATCAGGCTGTTGATTGAGGCCTGTGGAATGTTGTCCCACTCCTCTTCAACGGCTTTGCAAAGTTACTGATTATTGGCGGGAACTGGAACACGTTCTCATACACATCGATTCAGAGCATCCCTAACATGCTCAATGGGTGACATGTCTGGTGAGTATGCAGGCCATGGAAGAACTGGTACATTTTAAGCTTCCAGGAATTGTTTCCAGATACTTGCGACATGGGGACGTGCATTATCATGCTAAAACATGAGGTGATGGCGGCGGATGAATGACACGATAATGGGCCTCAGGATTTCATCATGGTATCTCTGTGCATTTAAATTGCTATAGATGAAAATGCAATTGTGTTCGTTGTCCGTAGCTTATGCCTGCCTGCCCATACCATAACCACACCGCCACCATGGGGCACTGTGGTCACAATGTGGACATCAGCAAACTGTTCGCCCACACGACTCCATACACATGGTCTGCGGTTGTGAGGCCGGTTGGACGTACTACCAAATTCTCTAAAATGCAGTAATCATGCCAATTGCATGCTCCCACAAAACTGTACATTTTAGCATGGCCTTTTATCCTCCCCAGCACAAGGTATACCTGTGTAATGATTATACTCTTGATATGCCACACATATCAGGTAGATGGCAAAGGATCAATGCTCACTAAAAGGGATGTAAACAAATTTGTGCACAACGTTTGAGAGAAATAAGCTTTTTGTGCGCATTGAACATTGAAATACATTGAGTTGGGTTACTTGAATGGTTCTAGGCAACTGGTTTCCAGCCAAAAATGTTATTAGCAGAAGTGATTACTTTTTATAGTGCAGGTGTTCTCCATCTCATTCCTCCTGGTGATAGATTTAATATTCACCACTGCATCCCGTATCAAAAGGTTGGCTGGCCCTCATTAAAGTCCCTTGGATAAATGCATTACTCCATTTGTGTTTACAAAGCCCTATCACACAAGCTTCCAACTTCCCTAACTTCATTGCTAACGTATAAAATAATGAGATAACCAACCCTTTGAACGGGTTTGGTAACTATTCAGATTCCTTGAGTCTCCATGGAATTTGGGAAATCAGCTTTTAGTTTTCATGCGCCACATTTTTGGAATCACTTATACAATTAATTACATTTGGATTCCCTGGTGCAACTAGGGCATTTTAATAAAACCCTGATGATAAATGAGTTCACCGAGGTGTGCATTTGTTTTGAAACATTGATGTAATAACTTGTTTATGATGGCTGTGATGTTGGTGATGTTCTGGTGTAGTGTGCTTGTTCTTTTACTTTATGGTCTCAGGGCACCATTGGAAATGAGTCCATGGTCTCAATTGGGCTCCCCGGATAAAAACATATCTATATATAATAATATATATATTTTTTATGTAATACTAACAGAGATTCAGAGGTGCTGAGGGCATCTTCATCACAGAGGTGAAGGGTGTGTGCGTGTGTGTGTGATTGTGTGTCCTGCCCCAGCAGCAGGTGGTGTGGATTAGTGTTAGACTTGTTAACACGTCTTTAATCACCCCCTTGTTTCTGTAATGAAGAGACCCCAGAGCCTCATACTGAGAGAAAGTGAGTGTGTGTGTTTATGTGTGTGTGTGCGTGCATATGTGTGTGTTACCTCTTGGGGTGGAAGAGGTGTTTGTGTGGTTCCTCCAGGTCCCAGCGCTGACACTCCCATCCTGTCTCTGTGTGATCCATGGGACCTCTGTAGCTCTCCCCGTTACAGCTCACACACTCCACTGGACACACACAATGGTGATCTTTTTTATCTTCTCACATGCCATGGACATTATTTTTTGCATATACTGTAATATACATAATCAACATGAGGTGCTGTACCACAAATGTTTCCGGATAATTGTCCTGTCTATCTATTTAGAATGTAATGTAAAATGAGTCAACAATCAGTGTGTGTGTGTGTGTGTGTCCGTCTGTCTCTCCGTCCGTCTCTCCGTCCGTTTGTGGGTTTGGTTATCTCATGTTCCAGTGTTCGTCATTACTGGAAACCTATTTTGAAATCAACTTAACCAGTCATTTTTCCTGTGACCAGAACACACACTCTCTCTGGACAGACCTACTACATTTCCTCAGACTGAAAACAACCCAGTAGATTCCTCACTCACACACACACATCCCTGATAGTCATGTATATTCTCATACACACCTAATCACATCACTGTCAGCTGTTTATTAACTATACATACATAAAAACATATCCACAGAGGATAATTTATCATGTGACAGTTTGCGTCCTTCAGTTGTAGATACCACAGCAGGCTATGGTCCAGTGCCACAGGGAGAAGGGAGAGCTCATATCTGACAGTACACTTAAATGGTATTCTGAAAAAGGAAATGGACATGCGTGTATGTGTCCTACCTTGTGAGCATTGAGGTACTCCACAGTCCTGGTGTCTAACATTGGGGTCTGTAGTGAAACACCATGGTCCTGAGGTAGCATTGTCAGGGTTACGACAGTAGTTCTCTCTCAGGTCCTTCTTCCTGTTCCTCCTTGGTAGGAAACTGGAGCGAGAGAAGGACTTCAGTTAGTGTTAATCAATACCTCCCAACATCAGGACAATATTCCCTTTCTATCTGGTGCAGAAAGTTGAGAAGCAGAAGGGAAATCTCCATTGCGTAGTGTAGACCAGGCCTGCTCCATGTGTTGTGAAACATGTGGTATTTAAACAACACTGAGTCATACACATCTACATACTGACTGAGGTCCTCACTAGATTGTGGTTTTGTTTGCTGAGTCACATGATCATTTGGTTTAGATGGGTCACAGCTGAAACAGTTTGGAAGGCACAGAGTTAGGGAAAAATAATGCAACATATGGTAACGGTGTGATGGAGGTGTGTGTGCTTGTCCCAGTGTGAGCTCACTGGAGAGGAGAGAGTAGGAAGGAGAAGAGGAGAAAAGATGAGAATGGGGAGGAAGAGTAAGGATGAGGAAGGCGGGGGTTGTTATGGTTGGTTGTCCTCTGGTTGTGCTGCTTTAATGATCTTCTGGCACGAGATGTCTCTGTTATCTCTCTCTCGCTGTCCTCTCCTGCCTGTCCCTCTCTATCTCACTCACTTTCTCTCTCTGTTCCCGTAACAAGGCTGCATGTCATCATCCTCTGCTACTATCTATGTATCAGTGCTGCTGTTTGTCACAGGTTGTATACTTTATCACTAAATTAATTAGGTTTTACTACAGTGTAAACTCTCGCTCTCTCACACACATATATAAACAGTGTGACTACAACAGGAAATGATCCCTGACTGTGTAGTGTTAAGAGTGAGGTCAGAGAGGACTAGTACTGATGAATAACCGGTCCCTTAGGACTAATTACCAACTTATATATACATACACACACACACATGCACACACAAACACAGGCTCTAGCTTACTTGTGTTCGTGAGGGATAGGAGAGGCCCATGCCTGGCACTTTATTCCACTGGCTGTTACTGACCTCCTCCCTCTGTAGTTCACTCCTGTCCCTATTATGCACTCCTGCACATAGGCTACGGAGAGAGAGAAAGAGTCAACAAAGGAATGGAAAAACAGACTGTGAGTGTTTGAAAGAACAGAATCTGAAAAATATGTTTTTTCTGTTTTACTCATCTGACAGAGCATATTAAGACAGGTCTCACATCTACCATAATGCTCCATTTAACTGTTCCAATATGTTGAGAGAGAGTACAATACATTTCTTCTGGTAGAGTTGGTAGTTGAAGTCGTGTTGGCTATGGACTCCTGGTGAGTTCCTGTCGAATGAAAGCCACTGGCATTTCCTGTTTTTCTGATCGTACAGAAATGCTCTAGAGAGAGAAACAGAGAGAGAAAGAGAGAGATATTGATCGATTTACGTAATGTAATAGTTTAACAGGCATGTTTATCCAAAGCAACTTACAATTAACATGCAGATAGTAGACTATTAATTAACATGGTCTCAGTCTCACTGAAGAAACGTCACATTTCGAAGGCTACGTTTAAGCATTCATTCTGAATGGTTAAATTAAGGGTTAAGGTTTGGGATTAGGGAAAAAAATGACATAATGGTTAAGTTTAGGCATTCATTTGGAATGGTAAAGGTAAGGGTTAAGTTTTGGGATAGGTTTTAAACAAACAAATTAAAAAATGAGTGCCTAGCACTGAGATTGAACATGCGAACCTCAGAGCCGGAACTCATGGCTTGTGTCTATCCACCATCCCCGTCCAGAACACCCTAGCAAACCCCAAGCTACTTGATAATAATAGTGCTCACCATTGGCCCTAGTGGCCAGTTTTGAAGTCATCTCTCAACGTCCTGCTTACCTGGACGGACGTCGGATTTCGAAGTGGATCTTGAGCAATCTGGCTGAGACTATACAGTATGTGTCCTGAATTGAAATAGGATTGACCCTTAGCCTGCTACTGCTGAGAGGAGATATCAGAGAGGACTCAGTCTGCCAGGGGAAACCTAGTTCTGCACACCAGACTCAAGCATGCTGCTGCTCAACGACACTAAGAGAAACCAGACTTCTCATTAGAGAATGGGAGGGTATTAGACTATAGTAAGAGTTAGAGCTGCCATATTTACAATGGAGAGTTTGGACTGCTGCCAAGGAAAGCCAGGGGATGATGTCATACTGACATGGACAATACATATATTTACCTACAGGTGAAAAACAATCCCCAGTGTAGCCAAAACATCATACGGAGATGGAAAAGTTATAGAAACACAGCAGGTGAAGCTACAGGCACAGAACCCCAGGAGTTTTTTCACCGATGCACCACACGTACCTGCAGGTGAAGAGTAGTCGCTTGTTGCGGCTGCAGCCCCGGGCACACTTCACTACGCTCAACTTCCTGCTTATAGTCTGGAGGGCAGAGTCTGGCAGCTGGACCAATCGCACACTATCGCTTCTCTGGTAGTCCTGCAATGCATTCCTCCTGCACTCTAGTGTACACACACACACACACACACACACACACACACACACACACACACACACACACACACACAGCATGAAATAAAGGTGTTGAATGCAGTGTCCATCCCCTGGCCAGTGAGGCTGTGTTGATGTTCCCATCAGGACTGAGACAAATCCAGCAGCATCATGATGTGTCAATTAGCCTGGTTCCACTGCCACATGACTTAACGGGATGCATTCTCTCTCTCTCTCTCTCTCTCTCTCTCTCTCTCTCACGTTCACACACACACACACACACACACACACACACACACACACACACACACACACACACACACACACACACACACACACACACACACACACACACACACACACACACACACACACACACACACACACACACACACACAGCTTCTCTCAGTCCCCCTTCCTCTCTCCAGCATGAATTGATAGACTAATTATGTTGTTTCTCATCTCCACACCATGCTGTGTTGACTCATACGTGAATACATAAACAGCCCAGTAACAGACAGTCAGGCTATGTGTATGTTTCTTAAAACTCCGGTATTTTCTTCCTCAATAAAAGTAATAGAGAAAAAAGTCTAAGTTAATATGAATCATATTATGGACAAATACCTTGTCTACACAAGTATTATCAATATCCTGTAACAAACATGATATACTTTCCTTCTAAATAGTGAAAGCACGGGGATCAGAGTCCATGTCAGACTCTTCTAGAAGCTTTAGAATGAGTGATTATCATGAGAGAAAACCGCAAATTTACATTGTTTATAGTGAATGGAGAGATGAGAGCTGGAGATGGTGCACGTGCTTCTACCTGAGAGGCTGCATCTCGTGCTACAGATCGTTAGACGCAGTTTAATATATATAAAAATAGGTGGGCCGCCAAGCACACAGGGTTCTCTGGGCTTTTCAAAAATAAAATAATGTTATGCAAGTTTGCTGTAGAATCATCACTGAAAGTCTATAGAGATGGGGTTCACAGTTTCTCCATTCCCCACAGAGAGCGTCGCAAAATGTTTTTGTTGTTTATTTTTACAGTTTAATTTTGTAGGATGGCAGTTATTTTTTAACTAATCAAAGCTCTTCTGCCCTGACATGTTACACTAGCAAGATTGAAGAGATGGTAGTCAGTTAGAATGGAAAACTTGCTCAGCTGACTGCAAGGTAAGAGATTTTACACAGGTTATTGTGCTGTGCTGCAAAAAAAATGTAAAAAAATAAACTCCACCATTCGACATTAGGCTCAGAGCCTACCTTCGTAAAATACGATTTTATTAAATCACAAATGCAATGTAGGCTGAGATAAGTTTGGTGGGACCAGGCTGGAGAAAAGTTCAACAACTATGCTGAATCTCAATAACAAGCTGCAAGGCTGAATTCCTATTACGACTGTCTCCTCAACTTACCGGAATAGTGGACAATTAAGAGCATAAAAATAATGTTGTAAATCCACATGGTTGTTTCAAAGGCTGTTCACGATATCCAAACTATTACCAATATGATATCCCAATAATAGTAAAGGTATTGCCGTCCGTTGATAAAGTCCAGACGACGGTACGAAGAGACTGGGGATTTTCACTCAGCTACAGCAGAGATGCCTCTGAGTTGAAACACATCGTGTGGACCTCTCTCTCTCTCTCTCTCTCTCTCTCTCTCTCTCTCTCTCTCAGCGCCAGCCATATTACACACTGTCAGTTCTCCTCCCACTTTATTCCTCTACCCCACTCACTCACTGTTGAACAATATGTTGGGTAGGTATATCAGTGGAATATCAGTGGAAAAGTCCCAGTGATGACAGCATGATACACATGAGCAAATGTTTATCTCAGCTTCTATAAACAGTTCTGTCTTGATGAGTGACACACATCATCCTCAACCAGGATGAACTACATCCTCTCCTTCACATCTCCTGGGAATCACCTTGTCTCCTTTATAATCGATCTCTCACACACACACACACACACACACACACACACACACACACACACACACACACACACACACACACACACACACTATGCATCTTCATTTTTATCTCTCTCTTTTTGTAGATGACTAATAGGAGGTTTTTTGTTACTCAGAAAGAAACCGCAGAGTCACTCTCCATGATAATAAACAATCCCTGCCAATGAATCAGGGACTTTCACTCTCACACACACACACACACACACACACACACACACACACACACACACACACACACACACACACACACACACACACACACACACACACACACACACACGCCCTCATACCCTCGTAACTAGAAGCAGATGTGTACAGATCACTCACATGCTTTGGGTTGAGTAAAACTCCATTAGTTCAATCTAACGATCTGATAGAAGCATGTGTGTGTGTGTGCTTTCAGATATTAGACTGAGATTAGAGCTCTGGTAGCGCTCTGTTACATACCACTGGAACCATTTAAGACTGCACGATTTAGTGTTCAGCACCTTGGTTTGTTTTGTTTCTGTAAGATATGGCTAAGAATGTCCACTTAACAGCTCCTCCACATGCACTCTGTAACCACCCAGTTCATCCTGCCACATTTAGGAGTTAATAAAGGTGCAAGCACATTCTATGTCATTTATTTTGTATCGTCATCTTTACTATGCGTTGTTGGACCTGCATGTAAGTATTTCACTGTTACTCTACACCTGTTGTTTACGAAGCATGTGACAAATAAAAGTTTATTTGATTCTTAAAAGGTTGGTTTGGAACTGGGCATCATTTGCGGAGAAGGGGTGCTGGGTACTAGGGCAGAGGGGTCCATTTGATTTCCTCCAGATTTGCAGGCACCAGGGCAGTGTGTGTGTGTGTGTGTGTGTGTGTGTGTGTGTGTGTGTGTGTGTGTGTGTGTGTGTGTGTGTGTGTGTGTGTGTGTGTGTGTGTGTGTGTGTGTGTGTGTGTGTGTGTGTGTGTGTGTGTGTGTGTGTGTGTGTGTGTGTGTGCGCATGCACACAAAGGTCATGTTTCATCTGCTATAAATTATCTGGACCTCAAGCTGACCCTTACCCTCCATCCCTTTCTGTTTCTTTCACTCTCTTCCTTGCTCCCTCTTTTTCTCTTCTTCTCTCCCTTTTTTCTCTTCTCTCTCGTCAGACCTGGAGTGACCCACCAGGCCTGAGGAGAAAGGAAGGCAGATGAGAAATGAGGGAGCAAGAGAAGAGGGGAGTGAGATGGCGAGATTCTGGAGGATGAGGGGTTCTTCCTCAAACAAATACAATGTGTGTACGTGTGTGTAGAGGGTGTAATCACAGACACAGTGTTAGAAGATCATCCTGTAAACAAACACACAGATCCTGTTGTCAGACCTCTACTGCTAATTAAGACGTGCTGACAGGGACAGTCGACTCTATACACACACACACGGACAGGACAGTGGAGTCAGGGATACCTAGAGGGGGAGGGGTTTGCCTCTTGCAAGTGTCAACAACCCATTGTTCACCCACCTTGGAATACCTGATGGTCAAATGCCGACCCTTCTACCTCCAGAGGGAGTTTTCAGCTGTTATTGACAGTTGTATACATTCCACCTCAGGACAATAAAAATAACAAACTAGCACTTAACGAACTGTAGGAGGCTATAAAAAAGCAGGAAACCTTACATACAGAGGCTGCTTTTCTGGTTGCCAGCGATTTTAATTCAACACATCTCCCTTGTCACTATGGGCGATAAAGTCCTAGACCACTGTTACTCTACCAACAAACAAGCATACAAGGCCCTCTGTCGTCTGCCATTTGGCAAAACAGATCATGACTCTGTACTCCTGCTTCCTGTTTACAAGCAGAAGCTCAAACAGGAAGTACTTATGACTCACTCCATCGAGAAATGGTCACCAGAATCAGAGATTATGCTACAGGACTGCTTTGCTATCGCTGATAGGAATATGTTTTAATACTCTACCGATAACATTGACGAGCTAACCACCTCCTTCATCGGCTTCATTAGGAAATGCATCAGCAACTTTGTCCCCATAGTGAAGGTTCGCTGCTTTCCAAATCAAAAGCCCTGGATTAACACAGAGGTTGGTGCTAAATTTAAGGACATGGCTACTGCACACAGGACTATAGCAGACAACCGTGAGGCTACAGCTGAGGACAGGAACAAGTGCAAGAAGTCCCACTATGACCTCAGCAGAGTCATCAAATGAGCAAAAGGACAAAATAGGAATAAGGTGGAATCATATTACACAGGCTCCGATGCCCGCCATATGTGGCAGGGACTACCATCCATTATGGATTACAAAAGAAGACATAGCCTTTAGCTGCCCCACGATGCGTCCCTACCATATGAACTCAATGCATGTTATGCATACTTCAACAATAACAACATCACGCCTGGTGTTAGGGCCGCCACCGACCCAGAGGATTGGGTGATCTCGATGTCTGAGCTTATGTGAGTAAAGTCATTTATCAGGTCATCACCATGCGCAGAACAGAAAATGACCACCATCTATCAGGTATGAAGGTAAGACTCAGATGCAGACAACGTCGAATTAACAATGGTTTAATAATCCAACAGGGGCAGGCAATAGACAGGTCAAGGCAGGCAGGGGCCAGAAGGTGGGGCAACAGAGGTGGGGCAACAGTACCGGACGGCAGGCAGGCTCAGGGTCAGGGTAGGCAGAGGTCAATAATCCAGAGGTGGGGCAAAGGTGCAGGTCGGCAGGGTCAGGGTCAGGCAGAGTGTTCAGGCAGGCGGGCTCAGAGTAAGGACAGGCAAGGGTCAAAAACAGGAGGGCGAGAAAAAAAGAGACTGGAAAAAGTAAGAGCTGAGACACAAAAACGCTGGTTGACTTGACAAGACGAACTGGCAACAGACAAACAGAGAACACAGGTATAAATACACAGTGGATAATGGGAAAGTGGGGCGACACCTGGAGAGGGCTGGAAACAATCACAAAGACAGGTGAAACAGATCAGGGTGTGACAGTACCCCTCCCTCTAGGGGTGCCACCTGGCATCCTACCTGGTTGACCGGGGTGCCGGTGGTGGAGGTCAGCGATGAGGGCTGGGTCCAGGATGTTTCTAGCGGGGACCCAACACCTCTCCTCTGGGCCATAACCTTCCCAGTCAACCAGGTACTCGAAACTCCTGCCCTGTGGTCGAACACTCAGAAGGCTTCTCACCGTGTACCCTGGATGGCCATCAGGGCCTGGAAACTGAAGACAAAGGGCTGTGAGACATGGGGTTAATCCTAGACACAAGGAAAGTAGGATGAATACGGAGGACCCAAGAGATGGGGAACGGGCCGATGAAATGTTTACGGGACTACACCCGGAGGGGCAGGTCCTGGGAGGAGAGACTTACCCTCTTCCTGAGCCGATCGCGTAGAGCAGGGGTCCTGTGGCGATCCGCTTGTCACCTATACTTGGAAGTGGTCTTCAACGGAGTGGCCCGGGATTTCTTCCAGGTACGGCGACAGCGGCAGATGAACATCTGGGCAGAGAGATTGCTGACTTCCTCCTCCTGATCAGGGAAGAGTGGAGGCTGATATCCCAAGGAACACTCGAAGGGCAAGAGACATGTGGCAGAGAAAGGAAGGGTGTTGTGAGCGCACTCAACCCATACCAGTTGCTGACTCTAGGTAGTAGGGTTGGCAGAGACAAGGTAGCGAAGAGTCCTGGTTGGTTGGTTCCGACTGGCCGTTGGACAAGGAGGTGGTATCTGGAGGACAAGCTGGCCAATGACGCAATGAGCATACAGAACGCCTTGCAGAACTGGGACGAGAACTGGGGACCCTGGGCCGGAGACATTGTTCACTGGGAGTCTGTGGATCAGGAAGACGTACTGCCCCATAAGCTGGGCCATCTCCTTGGCTGAGGGTATTTTGGTGAGAGGAATGAAATGGGCCGCTTTGGAAAATCGGTCGACCAAAGTCAGGATGGTGTGTTGCCCTCAGACAGGGGGAGATCCGGGACAAAATCCAGGGATATATGGGACCAGGAACGATGAGGGACAGGCAGTGGTTGGAGAAGACCATTCAGAGCTTGCCGAGTAGTCGTGTTCTGTGCGCAGACTGTGCAGGTGGCGACAAACATGGCAACCTCTGGAACCATAGTAGGCCACCAAAAGCGTTGTCGCACAGAGGCCAGGGTCCGACGAGAGCCCGGGTGACAGGCAAGCCTGGAGGAATGGGCCCACTCCAGGACCGCAGAGCAGACAGCGTCAAGCACAAACATCCGGTTATATGGTCCCCCCAGGGTTCGGCTGGGACCACTGTGCTTCTCGGACCTGTTTCCCTATACCCCAGCTGAGTGCTGTCGCCAGGCACGAGGTGGAAAGGATGGTCTTGGGCTCTGGGGTGGTAACCGTGGGGTTATAGCTGTGAGACAGGGCATCCAGCTTGACATTCTTAAAAAACAGGGTCCATCTCGCTTGCCTGGAGTTGGGGGCGCTTAGCGGTGCAGAAATACTCCAGGTTTTTGTGGTCGGTCCACACAATGAACAGATGTTCCACCCCTTCTAGCCAGTTGTCCTCATTCCTCCAATGCCATCTTCACCGTGAGAAGCTCCTAATTCCTGACATCGTAGTTCCTCTCTGTGGCGTTGAGGCGGTGGAAGAGGAAGGCGCAGGGATGCAGCTTAAGATCCAGGACAGAACGTTGGGACAGAACAGCCCCCACTCCGACATCTGAAGCATCAACCTCCACCATGAACTGACAGGAAGTGTCAGGATGAATCAGGATAGGAGCCGTGGTGAATTAGTGTTTAAGGTCCCGGAACACACGGTCTACGGCAGAGGACCCCGTGAAAAGAACCTTGGTAGAGGTGAGTGCAGACAGAGGGAAGGCCAGGGTGCTGTAACCCCGGATAAAGTGGCGATAAAATTTGGCAAACCCCAGGAAGCGTTGCAGCTGCACCCTGGACGTAGGCTAAGGCCAACCCACCACTGCTCTCACCTTCTCGGGATCCATCTGGACACTCCCAGCAAAGATTATGTAGCCCAGAAAGGGAATGGTGGAGCGATGGATCTCACACTTTTCCGCCTTAACAAACAACTGGTTCTCCAGAAGGCGCTGGAGAACCTGTCGGATGTGGAGCACGTGTTTTTGGGGGGAGCGGGAGAAGATGAGGATGTCATCAATGTAGAGGAAGACAAACAGGTTGAGCATGTCATGGAGAACATCATTCACCAGAGCCTGGAACACAGTAGGGGCGTTGGTGAGTCCAAAAGGCATGACGAGTTAATCATGGTGGCTGCTGGCAACATTGAAGGTGATTTTCAACTCGTCCCCCTCTCGTATCCGCACCAGGTGGTAGGGGAACAGGGTCTTGTCCTTTTTCTCTGCAGAAGAAACCTGCGGGAAAGGAAGAAGGACAGATAAATCATGTAGCTAGGGAGTCCCCAATGTAGGTCTCCATTCCTGACAGAGAGTACAGACGTCCGCAGGGTGGTGCTAGGGATACTGTCAATCCCGCAGTCATAGGGGCGGTGCAGAGGAAGGAGAGATGCCCTGGACTTGCTGAACACCTCCCGGAGGTCCTGGAACATCATCCGATCCCCCAGTAAAACGTCCCGGGGCAGGTTGCGCCGACTTCAGACAATGGGCGTGGCAGAACGGACGACAGCCCATGATAGCACCTGTACACTAGTTGATGAGGGGATTGTGTCGCTGGAGCCAGGAGAATCCCAAAAACACAGGAATCTGGGGGGGACTTGATGAGCAGGAATTGAATGGTCTTGCTGTGATTCCCTGACACACGTAGGTTGGTGGGAGTGGTGTTTAAGGGTGACCTGACGTATAGAGCGCACGTCCAGCACTCTAACATGCATGGGAACAGAGAGGGGCTGAGTGGGGATGTTCAGCTCGGAAGCCAGTGTGACGTACAAAAAGCTCTCATCGGCCTCAGACTCAATGAGGACCCGGAGAGATTTGGACTGGTTTCCCCACAGCAGAATGATATGAAAGGGGTGGGAGTAAAGGAAGCAGAAAAGGTCTCCATATGGCCCACCAGAGTACTCGCTCCCACCGGAGTACTCGTCGAATTAACAATGGTTTAATAATCAAACAGGGGCAGGCAATAGACAGGTCAAGGCAGGCAGGGGTCAGAAAACCAGAGGTGGGGCAACTGTACCGGACGGCAGGGTCAGGGGCCGGCAGAGTGGTCAGGCAGGCGGGCTCAGAGTCAGGACAGGCAAGGGTCAAAACCTGGAAGGGGGAGAAAAAAAAAAGAGAGACTGGAAAAAACAAGAGCTGAGACACAAAACGCTGGTTGACAAACAAAATGAAGTGGCAACAGACAAACAGAGAACACAGGTATAAATACACAAGGTATAATGGGGAAGATGGGTGACACCTGGAAGGGGGTGGAGACAATCACAAAGACAGGTGAAACAGATCAGGGTGTGACACCATCATTCCTTTTCCCAATAACTCTAAGGTTTCATACCACAATTACAACCGCTCTGTAGCACTAACATCTGTTGGAATGAAGTGCTTTGAGCGGCTGGTAACATCATCCCAGACATGCTAGACCCACTCCAAATTGCATACTGGCCCAACAGATCCATAGACGACACAATCTCAATTGCACTCCACATTGCACTCACCGACCTAGATAAAATACATTTCGACATGAGAATGCTGTTCATTGACTACAGCTCAGCGTTTAACACCAGGGTCCCTCTGCAACTGGGTCATGGACTTCCTTAAAACCTGTTGGTACTAGGGGGCAGTATTTTCATTTTTGGAAAAATAACGTTCCCAAATTAAACAGGATATTTTGTCAGGACAAGATGCTAGAATATGCATCTAATTGACAGCTTAGGATAGAAAACACTCGAACGTTTCCAAAACTGTAAAAATATTGTCTGTGAGTATAACAGAACTGATGTTACAGGCGAAAGCATGAGAAAAATCCAATCCGGAAGTGACTCATCTTTTGAAAGCCCTGCGTTCTGATGCGTCCCTATTGAGCTGTGAATGCCCTATCAACCAGATTACGCTTTCTACGTATTCCCCAAGGTGTCTACAGCATTGTGATCTAGTTTTACACATTTATGTTGAAGAATACCCGTAGGCGGCTTCATTGCGCAAGTGGTCACCTGATGCTCCCAGAGAAATTATCGCGTAAAATACAGAGGTAGCCATTATTCCAATAGCTTCTACTGAGAAACCAATTGTCCCGGTTGATATATTATCGAATAGATATTTGAAAAACACCTTGAGGATTGATTATAAACAATGTTTGCCATGTTTCTGTCCATATTATGGAGCTAATTTGGAATATTTTTTGGCGTTGTCATGACCGCAATTTCCGGTCGATTTCTCAGCCAAACGTGAAGAACAAACGGAGCTATTTCACCTACAAAAATAATATTTGGGGACAAAAATGAACTTTGGCTATCTACCTGGGAGTCTCGTGAGTGAAAACATCCGAAGTTCATCAAAGGTAAACGATTTCATTTGATTGCTTTTCTGATTTTCGTGACAAGGTTGCCTGCTGCTAGCAAGGCATAATGCTATGCTAGGCTATCGATAAACTTACACAAATGCTTGTCTAGCTTTGGCTGACAAATCTGAGATGACAGCGTGATTAACAAAAGGCTAAGCTGTGTTCCAATATATTTCACTTGTGATTTTCATGAATAGGAATATTTTCTAGGAAGATTTATGTCCGTTGCGTTATGCTAATTAGTGTCAGATGATGACAACGGTCCCGTTCACGGGATGGGGTATCACTAGAGGTAAAGGGCCAACCCCAGGTGGAGAGGGTAGGCAACATCGCACAACTCCAACACCATCAATATGTTTTCTGACGTCACAACGGTGGTAGGCCTTATCACCGTCGACAATGAGATAGCCTACAGGGAGGATATCAGTGACCTGGCAGTGTGGTGCCGGAACAACAACCTCAAAACCTCAAAAGGTTATACAGCTGTACCATTGAAAGCATCTTGACTGGCTGCATCACTGCATGGTATGGCAATAGCACCACACTTGATCGCATGGTGCTACAGAGAGTAGTGCGGAAAGCCGAGTCCATCACTGGTGCTGAGCTCCCTGCCACCCAGGACCTCTATATCAGGTGGTGTGAATGAAAAGCCTGGAAAATTGTTAACGACTCCAGCCACCCAAGTCATAGACTGTTCTCTCTGCCTTCGCATGGCAAGCGGCACCAGTGCATAAAGTCTGACAACCACAGGATCCTGAACAGCTTCTATCCCCAGGCAATAAGACTGCTAAATAGCTAACTGAATAAATAACAACATTTCTACACGGACTATGTGAGTTGACCCTTCTATTTTATTTTCACTTTTGCACACTGACAGGGCCCTACACACACACACACACACACACACACACACACACACACACACACACACACACACACACACACACACACACACACACACACACACACACACACACACACACACACACACAAACGCTCACGCCATAATGTCACACACACAAAATATGCATTTTTTCTGATTCTAGACACATGCAGACCAACTTACATAAAATAATCATATACGATGCTGCTACTGAATGTACAACACATTAGAAAGTGTTCCTTATGTTAAGTTGCACCAGCTTTTGTCCTGAGAACAGCCTCAATTTGATGGGGCATAGACTCTACAAGGTGTCAAAAGCATTCCTCCCTCATGTTGACTCCAATGCATCCCACAGTTGTGTCAAGTTTGCTGGATTTCCTTTAGGTGGTGGACAATTCTTGACAAACACGCAAAACTGTTGAGCATTAAAAACCCAGCAGCGTTGCAGTTCTTGACACACTCAAACCGGTGAACCTGGCACCTATTACCATACCTCGTTCAAAGGCACGTCTTGTCTTGCATTCACCCTCTGAAAGGTTTAAACATTGTTTTTACCTGTCTCCTACCCTTCATCTACAATGATTGAAGTGAATTTAATTTTGCAAAGTATTCAGACACCTTGACTTTTTCAACATTTTGTTACGTTACAGCCTTATTCAAAAATGTATTTTAAAAGAAAGAATCCTCAGCAATCTATACACTATACCCCATAATGGCAAAGGAATAACTGGTTATTTACATTTTTGCTAATTTATTAAAATAAAAAAAACAGAAATACCTTATTTACATAAATATATAGACCCTGTGAGACTCCAAATTCAGCTCAGGTACATCCTGTTTCCATTGATCATCCTTGAGATGTTTCTACCACCTGTGGCAAATTCAATTGATTGGACATGATTTGTAAAGGCACACACCTTTCTATATAAGGTCCCACAGTTAACAGTGCATGTCAGAGCAAAAACCAAGCAATGAGATCAAAGGAATTGTCTGTAGAGCACCGAGACATGATTATGTCAAAGAACAGATCTGGGGAAGGGTACCAAAACATTTCTGCAATATTAAAGGTCCCCAAGAACACAGTGACCTCCATCATTCTTAAATGAAAGAAGTTTGGAACCACCAAGACTCTTCCTAGATCTGGCCACCCGGCCAAACTGAGCAATCAGGGGAGAAGGGCCTTGGTCCGGAAAGTTACCAAGAACCTGATGGTCACTCTAACAGAGCTCCAGAGTTCCTCTGTGGAGATGGGAAAGCTTTCCAGAAGGACAACTACAGTATCTCTACAGCACTCTATCAATCAGGCATTTATGGTAGAGTGGCCAGACCAAAGTCACTCCTCAACCCAATTGGAGTTTGCCAAAAGGCACCTTAATCTTGATACTACCCATCCCGGGTCCGGGAGCGTGGTCATCAACTGACACTAATTAGCATAACGCAACGGACATAAATATTACTAGAAAATATTTCTATTCATGAAATCACAAGGGAAATATATTGGAACACAGCTTAGCCTTTTGTTAATCACCCTGTCATCTCAGATGTTCAAAATATGCTTTACAGCCAAAGCTAGACAAGCATTTGTGTAAGTTTATCCTAGCCTAGCATAGCATTATGCCTTGCTAGCAGCAGGCAACCTTGATTCCCTGGTCTGATGAAAAAAAGATTCAACGCAGAATGAGGAAGAGCTCGGTTTTGTTTGTGTGCAAAGTTTGTTGTTTAAAAGTATATTGGTAGCTACTGTCGTGTCTTTGGCATCATTAAACTGAAGATTAATCTTTATCAAATAACTCTCTGTAATTACTATTACGCGATTAAACTGATTAATCATGTAATTGTAATTAACTAGGAAGTCGGGGCACCAAGGAAAATATTCCGATTATAAAGTTATAATTTTCCTAATATAACTTTCAGATATTTTCATATCTGATCAATAGACTTCATAAATGGTTGGTTATCTGCACGAACCCAGTCTTCACTATGAGTCATCCATACATCAATTGTCTTAAAACATGTAATTACTAACTAAGTAATTCACAGAAATGCATAACACAAACAAACAAAATAGATATGTTTACAAAGAAATGATAGCAGATGTGCCCTAGTGGGCTAAACCGGCATGGCGGCTTGTTAGACAAAAGGGGAGTGGGGGTCAGCTGATAAGTCACTACAGAGTTGATAATTATTACAATTGAAATGTTATTCTTTGCACATGAACGCTCACTCATTCCGGAACAATTGCAATTTCGTATGAAAAGCCTGCTCAAATTAAACTGCCTGCTACTTAGGCCCAGAAGCTAGGATATGCATATAATTAATATATTTGGATAGAAAACACTCTAATGTTTCCAAAACTGTTTAAAATCATGTCTGTGAGTATAACAGAACTGATATGGCACTATTATTTTGAAATGCTGTTTTTCCATTGAAAGACTTAGGACCCAGTTCACGAGCTCTGTGGCTTCCTCTACATGTGGCCATTCTTTAGGCATTGTTTCAGGCTTTTATTCTGAAAAATGAAGGAGATACAGCTCTTTCCAGACATCAGCCATGCGCCTGATCGGGAACGCGCCTTTCTTGTTTCTCCTTTCCTATTGACGAAGCTTTTGTCCGGTTGAAATATTATTGATTATGTATGACAAAAACAACCGGAGGATTGACTTTAAACATCGTTTGGCATGTTTCTACTAACTTTTATTGGACTTTTTTGACTTTTTGTCTGGACTTAGCTTAGTGTCATTCAAAAGTTACTGGAAATAACAAAAAATTAATCAGGTTTTTGGTCATAAAGATCTTCATCTGGTGGCAAAACAAACATTCATTGTTAACAATGAATGTTTGTTTTGTTCGATAAGATCCCTCTTTAAGTGATTAAAAACCTTTAATTTGTTATTTCCAGTAACCTGAATGCACAAGGCACGTCTCCTTGTTTGGAAAATGTCTGTATGGGTTTCTGTGGCTAGGCTCTGACCTAACATAATCGCAAAGTGTGCTTTCACCGTAAAGCCTTTTGAAATCTGACACAGCGGTTGCATTAACCCCTTGCTCCTACCTGACACGTAGGCGTCCCATCTAGACATCTGGAAATGCAAATGCGCTACGCTAAATGCTAATAGCACTCGTTAAAACTCAAAAGTTCATTAAAATACACATGCAGGGTATTTTAATTAACGTTTACTAATACCTAAAGTTGCATTACAAAAGTATTTCGATGTGTTTTGTGAAACTTTATCATCGACTTTTTTAATTTAAAAAAATGACGTTACGTTATAAAACACTATTTTTTCGGTTGATCACACAGTCTTCATAGATCGATATCTAGGCTATATATGGACCGATTTAATCGAAAAAAAGACCCAATAGTGATGTTTATGGGACATCTAGGAGTGCCAACAAAGAAGATGGTCAAAGGTAATGAATGTTTTATATTTTATTTGTGCGTTTTGTGTAGCGCCGACTATGCAAATTATTTTGTTTACGTCCCCTGCGGGTCTTTTGGGATGTTACATGCTATCAGATAATAGCTTCTCATGCTTTCGCCGAAAAGCATTTTAAAAATCTGACTTGTTGCCTGGATTCACAACGAGTGTAGCTTTAACTGACTTACCTTGTTAAATAAAGGATAAAAAAGATGTTAGCACTAAACAGTCTCCATATATACAGTACCAGTCAAAAGTTTGGACACGCCTACTAATTCCAGGGTTTTTCTTTATTTTTACTATTTTCTACATTGTAGAATAGTTAGTTATGACATCAAAACTATGAAATAACACATGGAATCATGCATTAACCAAAACAGTGTTAAACAAATCAAAATATCTCACAAAGACAGTGGTTGAAACCGAAAATCTAAATTTTGACTCATCAGACCAAAGGACAGATTTCCAGTGGTCTAATGTCCATTGCTCATGTTTCTTGGTCCAAGAAAGTCTCCTCTTCTTATTGGATGTCCTTTGGTAGTCATTTCTTTGTAGCAATTTGACCATGAAGGCCTGATCCACGCAGTCTCCTGTGAACAGTTGATGCTGAGATGTGTCTGTTACTTGAAGTCTGTGAAGCATTTATTTCGGCTGCAATTTCTGAGGCTTGTAACTCCTCTGCAGCAGAGGTAACTCTGGGTCATCATTTCCTGTGGCGGTCCTCATGAGAGCCAGTTTCATAATAGCGCTTGATGGTTTTTGCGACTGCAATTGAAGAAAATGTCTTAAAATGTTCTGCATTGACTGACCTTCATGTCTTAAAGTAATGATGGACTGTCATTTCACTTTGCTTATTTGAGCTGTTCTTGCCATAATCTGGACTTGGTCTTTTACCAAATAGTGCTATCTTCTGTATACCACCTCTACCTTGTCACAACACAACTTATTGGCTCAAACACAAATTAAGAAAGAAAGAAATTCCACAAATAAACTTTTATCAAGTCACACATTACATGATTCCATATGTGTTATTTCATAGTTTTGATGTCTTCACTATTATTCTACAATGTAAATAATAGTCAAAATAAAGAAAAACCCTGGAATGAGTAAGTGTCCGAACTTTTGACTGGTACTGTGGGCATCCTAGAGCAAAACAGGAACGTGGTCATAATAGTCTAGCCTTTGGATTGAGACGCAGCCAATGTGCGGACATCGACCTTAGGTGCACACTCCCCAATGAAATACAGCAGCTCCTTTTCAATCTGCCAGATACACACATACATGCACGCAAGCATACACACCCAATGACACACCTTATCTCTCTTTCAGACTAGTGTTTGTCCTTCATCTCCTGTGTTTATGGGTGTTGATGTGAAACAATCCCCGAGTAGAAAACCATGTCCTTTTGTATATCACACTAACCATAACTGTTTAAGACACACATCCTTCAACGTACAATACATACACGTCACACACACACACACAGAATAGGTCCCATTTGACATAAAAGACCATTACACTTGAAGAGGAAAGACATTTTTTTTTCCACTATTGTTTTGCTAGCTGATAAAGATTGTTATAACATTCCAAATGGGTGTGTCTATACCTACAGTCTCCTCAAAATGTGACTTTGGTGACTAATAACTGGGATCATTTCTACCACTATAATACTTCCTTACTTCTATTTCACAATGGCCTGTTCTTATGAGGTAACAATCAGCCTATGTTGTCTGGTGGACACTGCTGTGGAGGGAGAGAGAGAGAAATAGCTCTATCTGGTCAGGCAGTTTTCTCACCATGTGTGTGTTTGTGGTTTTGCTTGTGTCAGAGCTGATATGTGTATTTAGCAGACAAGGTGCAGCTGGGGTCTCACACACACCTGCTTTTGGTTGTGCACCCCTCTCTTATGTCCCTGTGTGTGTGTCTGTGTGTGTGATATTACCATTTGATGAAGCATGTAGAAGCTGGGAAAGATCTAGCTACTACATACACTTGCACGCCCCTCTACACAAGCATTGTTCAGTCTCATGTTTGTCTGTGTTCGGTGGGAATCTAATTGGCCTTTACAGCCAGAGGCAGACCACTAAACTATGATGACTGCCATGTACCTTAAACCGCCAACAGATCACAGTACGTGTGTTTTTGTACAGTAATGGCCAAACTTACAGCTAGTCATCATGTAGTACAGAGAGTGCTTGGGCCCCATTCCAAACAGATTGGAAATGCAGAGATCAACTCCACTCATTGTGCCACTGAGAATACTCACCTGGAGAGAGTTCTCCGTTTTCCACTGACCGCTGGTCCTGTAAGTCAAGTTGGGAATGTTGACTGTAATTCCAGCCCTCACAGAAGGATACTAGGAATACTGGGGAATGTTGGGATTTATTGTTGACTGATTGTAAATTCATGCTGGGACATCCAGGATGTGGCTAAATTCTGGGTTGGGAGAGGGAGGAAGAGGGTGAGAAGAAAGCAAGGACGAAGCAAAAGAGAGTAAGAGCAAGTGATTATGTGGTCAGGTTTAAGGTTTTGGCAAAGCCTGTGGTCTCTGAATGTGTGCAGAGGCTTAAGCTGAACCATAAATTCCTAAAGGGATGGTGTTAGGGATAATAGATGGAGACAGCTCATACGCTGCGTCCAATATGCTCACCTCACACGTAGCAATGTGAAGGGAGCCCTCTGATTAAAGTAGAGGGCAAAATATCCTTACATTTAATGTTAACAATATTCAATAAGTGGTGTTCCATGCTATTCTATTATTTTCTATTCTATCTTGTTCTGGACCCTGCTTACGGGAACAACTCCCCCCACCCCTCCCTTTGCTCTGACTGGAAGAGCTAATCTACAACCAATTTGAATGAAGGTCAGAGGTCAACTAAATTAGGGCCACTTGATAAGAGATGTTTATACAGGCTAGGTCTAATGGCCGTATGGTTACAGTTAGGTTCATGTTAGTTTTGGCCTTAGGGTGGTTGTGGCCTGTTTTACTAATGAGGATCAAATTACAATATCAATGGTCAATACTTAGTGCAGAGATTGAGCTTGTCTTTCTCTCAGTTGAACATCGTAGTTCCTACATTCAGTATATCACAACTCAGATACACATAGCAGTGTGCTGACTCTTTATGTGGAAACTTTTTATTTTGGGTAATGTTACTTCATTCAGAAAATAAGTGTTTTTTACTGTGACCATTTGTGAAGTTGATGAGGTCATTCCTTCACCCCCCCCTCTCTCTTTATCCCTTATTCTCATTCTGTGTTAATGCTTAGCACTGGCATGTGAGAAGATGGCAGCCATGGCAACAGCTAAGACCCCCATCACTACAGACAAGGATATCACATTACACACAGACCTCCCCCCCAGGCTACACTGTAAAACCAAGTGTTTAGGATCTGAACACATAACTAAACACTTTTCCCAAAAGGCTTAAACTTTTGAGGTAAAACTTGTCAAGGCATTTAGAATGTCAATGAAAATGTGTCAGTGTTTAGATTGTAAACACCATAACATGTTTATACGCTGTAACACTTTTTAAACACATTATTAACATGTTTTTTTAGGTTTGAGAGGTAATAAACAGTCAAAAACATGTTTGTCATGTAATTGGATGATATATGGGTGAAACCTGATAAAAGTATGATGACCAAAGTATGAAAAGTTACTGTTGCTTCTACGTTTCATCACAAAGTTACCGTGTGGCTAAAGGCTCATTGGCATAAAGGCCTACTGTAGCTCTGATTGACTATGGCGCAACGGTCTGCGTAGACTCTGGTCCTGGATGAGACAGATGTTTTTATTAGGTTTTATTACATTACATTACATTTAAGTCATTTACTGCAGTGTTTATTAATTGTACAAACACACGGTCGCTTTCCCTTTCTATATTCCTATAGAATTCTCACAAATGCCTTAGAATGTTTGAGAATTACATATCTCAAAAAATTATGAAAATGTGAACATTACCATATTTAAGTGCTCGCAGATAATAATAAAAAATTAGGTGACACATTTCTCTTGGGGGTGTATATGAATAGATTAAATAAGATTTCACATTTCTAAAATCTTTTTTTATTATTGTCTTCAAATAATGTTAAATTTGTCCAAAATTATAATGAAATTAATTATATAAAAAAATATTTATATTGTTGGTAGAGAATCCAAGCAGTACATCTCTCCATGATAGGGTAAAATATTCATAAATATGATCAGCTGTGTTTGTTAGTGACAGACTTATGATTATTGCATTTAATAACTTTCTGTAAATTTAGTTTTCACCAAGTGACTGCCTAAGTGAATGTGTTTCAATTAAAAGTAAACCCTTTATGAAAACATATTACACATTTCACAAGGCCTTCAGTTACAGCCTAGTTATCCTCTACAATGTGGGCTGAAATCACTGGCTCATGTGCAACAACAGACCTTCAAGTGACAGGTCCGTGAAGTGATTAATAGTTCCCATCAGAATCCAGCAAGAAGGAGAGTATTCAACCATTTTAATATGTTATCACCTATAACTTGCACTAGGCATGACTGCTGTTGTAAAATAATTAATTATAAAGACTACCAAAATCATATAAACTGGAACAACCATCTCAGTATCAAGTGCAATAAATCCAACCCCTTACAGATTAAATTAGCGTTAGAAAAACGTGATTTATTTATCTTTGTATAGTATAAATTAATCAATCAATATGCATGAAAAACTATAGATATTAAAACAAAATATTGAAAAATCTACCTGCTGCAAAGCATGCTGGGAAATATGATAATAGCACCCCTACCACATCTTTTTCACTCTGAGTTATTGGAAATTAACTCAGCAGAGTAACAACAACACCATGCAATTGAAAATATTTATTGAATCAAATGTCCTGTTCAGTTGTGCAGAAATGTAGGTAAGGTGACAGACATTACTAACTCTAATCTGAATAAAAGGCATGGGAAGTGACATTTGTATGACTAAATGCACTCTAAATAGGACGATGGGAAAGTTAACACTAGCATTTAAAATCTAAACACCTAGCAGATATACAGTTGAAGTAGGAAGTTTACATACACTTAGGTTGGTTAGGACATCTACTTTGTGCATGACACAAGTCATTTTTCCAACAGTTGTTTACAGACAGATTATTTCACTTATAATTCTCTGTATCACAATTCCAGTAGGTCAGACGTTTACACACACTAAGTTGATTGTGCCTTTCAACAGCTTGGAAAATTCCAGAAAATTATGTCATGGCTTTCCAAGCTTCTGATAGGCTAATTTACATAATTTGAATCAATTGGAGGCGTACCAGTGGATGTATTTCAAGACCTACCTTCAAACTCAGTGCCTCTTTGCTTGACATGATGGGAAAATCAAAAGATATCAGCCAAGACCTCAGAAAAAAATTGTAGACCGCAATTGTAGACCGCCTGAAGGTACCACATTCATCTGTACAAACAATAGTATGCAAGTATAAACACCATGGGACTACGCAGCCGTCATACCGCTCAGGAAGGAGACACGTTCTGTCTCCTAGAGATGAGCGTACTTTGGTGCGAAAAGTGCAAATCAATCCCAGAACAACAGCAAAGGACCTTGTGAAGATCCTGGAGGAAACAGGTACAAAAAAATCTATATCCACAGTAAAATGAGTCCTATATTGACATAACCTGAAAGGCCACTCAGCAAGGAAGAAGCCACTGCATCAAAACCGCCATAAAAAAGCCAGAATGCGGTTTGCAACTGCACATGGGGACAAAGATCGTACTTTTTGGAGAAATGTCCTCTGATCTGATGAAACAAAAATAGAACTGTTTGGCCATCATGACCATCATTATGTTTGGAGGAAAAAGGGGGAAGCTTGCAAGCCGAAGAACACCATCCCAACTCTGAAGCACGGGGGTGGCAGCATCATGTTGTGGGGGTGCTTTGCTGTAGGAGAGACTGGTGCACTTCACAAAATAGGTGGCATCATGAGGGAGGAAAATTACGTGGATATATTGAAGCAACATCTCAAGACATCAGTCTTGTTAAAGCTTGGTCGCAAATAGGTCTTCCAAATGAACAATGACCCCAAGCATACTTCCAAAGTTGTGGCAAAATGGCTTAAGGTCAACAAAGTCAATTTATTGGAGTGGCCATCACAAAGCCCTATAGAAAATATTTTCCTATAGAAAATTTGTGGGCAGAACTGATAAAGCATGTGCGAGCAAGGAGGCCTACAAACCTGACTCAGTTACATCATTTTTGCCAGGAGGAATGGGACAAATTCACTCAACTTATTGTGGGAAGCTTGTGGAAGGTTACCCGAAACGATTGACCCAATTTAAACAATTGAGGCAATACACTTAATTAGTATTTAGTAGAATGTAAACTACTGACCCACTGGGAATGTGATGAAATAAATTAAAGCTGACATAAATCATTCTCTACTATTATTCTGACATTTAACATTCTTAAAATAAAGTGGTGATCCTAACTGACCTTAGACAGGGAATTGTTACTTAGATTAAATGTCAGGAACTGTGAAAAACTGAGTTTAAATGTATTTGACTAAGGTGTATGTAAACTTCCGACTTCAACTGTGTGTTTTCCTGTTTTTAAACTGACTGGAAAAATATGACTATCATGTTTAATCTTGCATTCTCAACACCTGTGTTTAAGATGAGAACACTTATTGGCAAATCTAAATGCCTAATGATTAAGTTTTAAACACTGACGTTTACAGTGCTTCATGGTTTTACAGTGTAACCATCCCTTCACACATAGACAAAACAACAAGACCCCCCAGTACAGCCCAACGTGATCCTTTTGAGGTTTTGTTGCCCAGTATAACAAACACAAAGCTCTTAAAATGAGCTGTGGTTGCATTCATCCAAAGATAACATCAGATAAACAACAACATAAACCTAACAACACTGTGTCCTGTCAGAGCTGTGATGCTGACATCTGGTCTGTAAGAAAGACCAGATCAGAAAAGTGGCCAGGCCAGGCCTGTCTCTGTGAATCCCCCTGTCAGGAGAGTGGAGACACAGTCTGGTACAGGGGACATGCTCTGTCACTACACACCTCCCTGGCTTTCGTCTGCAAGCTTGCCTGTCCTCTGTAATGCTGTGTACTGTATGTATGTGTGGCACAGAAAGCAGCACTCACATCACAATATACTTAGATATTAGGAAAATCATTCTGCTTAAAGAAAGAAGGCATATACACTATCTTTCTCCAATAGCACATTATAGACAAAATTTGCATCCATAATATCCCATTATGTAATGGTAATATGAGAGTTTGCAGGCCTTTTAGAGTGTGGGTCACTTTGTGGTTCAATAATGTCCCATTGGAACCAGGTTATTCACAGTGAGAACCCTTATACTATGACTAGAACCATGATGTATCAACAGTTAGGGAGTCCAGTAGTTATACAGTCTAATTATCATTCCGAGAAAATGTATGGAAATTAAAGTTGTCATAATGAATCCCAAGCCTTGAAGAATAATACACAAAAGGTATGTATGTCATAGGCAGACTCGCCGTAACTAATGGTTACATAATAACATATTGCTCTTTCAGATAATCTGAGCAATATGAGGAACATTGCATTTTGAAAAATGCATTACCAGTGTGCTGGAGAGCACAAGAACATGTCATATTTGTTTTGTCTGTTAACTAGACCACCATGGTCATTTCATGTCTGTCAGTACCATATGATACTAAACCAAACACTGCTAGATGGCAGAGATTAGTGGTTATAATTGCATACAGTGACCTTCATTATTAACTGACAGGTAGTCTAGCGGTTAAGTGCAATGGGCCAGTAACCAAAAGGTCGCTGGTTGAAATTCCTGAGCTGACTGTGTGAAAAACCTGTTGATGTGCCCTTGAGCAAGGCACTTAACCCCAGTTGCTCTGGATAAGAGTGTCTACTAAAATGTAAAAAAAAATATGATTTCATTATTGCTTGTGAGAACAGGGGAGCCTCAAACAGTAAGCAGTAATTGCATGCCAAGTTGGATGTCCAATAATGCCAAGTTGGATGTAACAATAATACACTTTTATTGAGAATATATATTTTCACAAGAATCAACACCATGTTATGAACATTATTTTCCATTTTTTTTCTGTTTCTTTTTTATACACTAAATGTCATTATTGTACAAATATATACAAAATTGTATCAGGCTAGTCAAGTTCCACAAAATAGTAAGTAATGTATTAAAGCACAATCAGAGATACTCCAGGGACATGCCCATTCCATGGCTACATCATGCCGTTGGCATTATTCACACATCAACACGCTACTCCAATAAACAGGCATGATCCTGAACGCTCCAAATCTGGTGGTCACTAGATGGCCATGGCAGAGGGGACAGTATTGGCAAAGATCATACAGTAAGTACTTAATTTTGGGTTAGGGTTACAGTGCTGCGGTTTTGTAATGTGTAACTGAGAACTTAACTCTCGTTTACAGATTTTAGAAAGCAACACAAAGAAGAAACAAGCAGAAGAGGAACAAGAAGAAGATGAGAAAGAAACAGTCTTTAGATATGCTGATATCATTCTCCAGTTGTCTGCTCACCAGGGTCTGTGAAACAACTTAAGCCTTTCGGAAAGCTTTTCTGTCTTTCACGTTCCTGAAATCCTGAGTCTGGGGATACAGTAGGAAACTAACTCCAGGAGCATATTGTTCAAGCCTATCTGCCAGTCTGAAGCTGAAACAGACTGCCACCCAGGCTAGGTAGATACCAGCTAGCTACGGAACATAAGAAACATATCTCTGAGCTACTGCTCCTACTCTACTAATACACATAGCATACAGTACGGCATGCAACGGACACTTTGGGACATAATTCCAATGACTATCCATCAAAGAATAACTTTGGATAAATGAATGGTATGTTGAAGCTACATAGGCACTGGGAATCTGATGCATCAAATGAAGTTATACTGTATCAGTATCTATACAGTATCTATACAGACCTGGGTCATATGCATACTGTACTTTCAAAGACTTGAGTTGCACTAAATATAGCTTGCCTGGTGCAATGGAACACATTTAATAGTTCCAAAAGTGCAAATGCCTGCCTACCCTGTATGTGAAGCTAAACAAAGCACACCAAAAGTATTAGAAAATAATTGGCCTAGGTCACTGATTGGTACCCAAGGATTGCTAACGTGACCATAAAGATATGAAAGTACGATTTGACCCTGAATGTTAGCAGAGAAAGATCTATCATGGGTCAACTATCCCCATTCCTGGAATGGTGACAGTGTTCTTCAGCTCTCTATTGAGTGAACCATACTCTAGTCTACTGGATCTATTCACATACTGCTGTTTGACCTGCATGAATAAATAAATACAGTTGAAGTCGGAAATTTACATAGACTTAGGTTGGAGTCATTAAAACTCTCTTTTCAACCACTCCACAAATTTCTTGTTAACAAACTATAGTTTTGGCAAGTCGGTTAGGACATCTACATCATGTTGTGGGGGCGCTTTGCTGCAGGAGGGACTGATGCACTTCACAAAATAGATGGCATCATGAGGGAAGAAAATTATGTGGATATATTGAAGCAACATCTCAAGACATCAGTCAGGAAATTAAAGCTTGGTCGCAAATGGGTCTTCCAAATGGACAATGACCCAAAGCATACTTCCAAAGTTGTGGCAAAATGGCTTAAGGACAACAAAGTCAAGGTATTGGAGTGACCATCACAAATACCTGACCTCAATCCCATCGAAAATGTGTGGGCAGAACTGAAAAAGCGTGTGTGAGCAAGGAGCCCTACAAACCTGACTCAGTTACACCAACTCTGTCAGGAGGAGTGGGCCAAAATTCACCTAACTTATTGTGGGAAGCTTGTGGAAGGCTATCCAAAATGTTTGACCCAAGTTAAACAATTTAAAGGCAATGCTAGCAAATACTAATTTAGTATATGTAAACTTCTGACCCACTGGGAATGTGATGAAAGAAATAAAAGCTCTACTATAATTCTGACATTTCACATTCTTAAAATAAAGTGGTGATCCTAACTACCTAAGACAGGGAACTTTTACTAGGATTAAATGTCAGGAATTGTGAAAAAGTTTAAATGTATTTGGCAAAGGTGTATGTAAACTTCCGAATTCAACTGTAAATCAAAACCGTTGGATTATCAATAACTTTGCTTTCCATTTCAGTTACAGGTTTTGTCGTCTTCATAATTATATTTTTTCTGTACTGTACAGTATAATAAATATCATAAACAACAGAAACTAAGCCTAAATCATTCGTATCAGTGAATTATAAAGGACAGACACTCAACCTCCCTCTTACTCCAACCAAAACATATACAAGTACATTTATGATGATGACTTAAAGGGTTTGGTTAGCTCCAAAGAATACACCATATAATAGAATAGCTCAGTCAACATGGTGGAGAAGAGAGGAGAGGGAGGAAAGAGCACCTCTTTGGCTTTGGAGAATGATTGGAGAGCAGGAGAGTGACTTCTCTTCCATATTGGCAGTGCGTTAACAGATCAGTGATGACATTCAGGAGATGGAGAGTCAGAAAACGGTCCAATGTAAAACACTGTCTGGTTGAGATGTGTGTGGCTGTAGGGGTCATGAGTGTCGGGGGCCAGTGAGGAGCCACAGCAGCAGTAGTTGGAGTCCCAACATGGGCCAAGCGGAAGCGGCTTAGAGAGGTCCCGCCCCCACAGTCAGAATCATCCTCCTGTTGGTCACAACATCCGTTAATCAGACAAGCACCAATCAGACAATTCAAACTCAGATTACGCTGGCAAATAATAGAGAACATACATTTTTGCGTTCAGAAGGGTGCAACATTATAGAATGTTCAGTGTGTGTGTGTAGCCTCCTGTTGTTTGATGCCAGTGTTCAGGATATCCATGCGTGCCCTTGGCCTTCGTGTGTGTGTGTGTTCGTGTCGTACAGTACTGCACACCGTCAAAGGCAGGAAACCCATCTGGCACTTCCTCTATTTACAGGGAATATAGACTGCAGCGCAACTTCCATAGTTCAGCTGTGGGGAGAGAGTCCTACTTTCACTCTCCATAGAGGATCTACATCTGCTGTACAATATCGTACCTTCCATTCCCAGGCCACCCTAAACATCACTACCGGCCTGTGTGTGTGACAGGTCTATAACAGGTGGTAGATCTCTTTTACTCTACAGTACACTATTCACCTGGTAGAGAATTACATGATATACTGTATTGGTACCTTATTTTCCTTTTGCTCTGGGATTATCCAAGTGTGTTTAATTATTTGAAGGAAGTAGCTACAGTACTAGAATCCTGGTCATCATTATTAACACATAGATAGTAGTGGTTGTGTTTAAGGCCTATCAGTAGATTTCCGGTCAGTTAGTAGTTGCTGTGTGTAACACAGGGTGGAGAGACACAGGTCTCAGTTCAGTTTTTATTGACAGGGAATATTCCTGGGCCCAGCATCAACTCCTGCAGCAACATGAGGAAGGGGACAGGCCAGAGACACACACAAACCAATTCATGCAATCAGGCAATGAAGAACATCCAAACCAAGCAATGGAAAGAGAGAGAGATCAAGAGGGAGAGAGAACAAGAGAGAGAGAGAGAGAGAGATAGAGAAAAATAAAATATGTGTGCGCACGTGTTTGTCTTACGTCTACGTTGTTGTCGAAACACACGTCAGGTCCTTTCCTGTATCTGGGGTTCTGAGCTAGCTCACAGCGATCTGGACCTTGGGCTGCACATGCACACACTAAGGAAATACTAACGCACAAACAAATCTGCAACACAAACCTCAAAAATATACACACGCACTCTGATCTTAAATACAGACGCATCTTGGTCAAACATACATCTCCAAATCACATCTTTAACACACTCCCTTACAAGCTCATACGTATCACCGGCAGGTTGATGTTTATTGGGAGTCTTGTCCTGCAGGCAGAACTGAGTGATTTCCACTAGATGGGCCGGATGCAAAGTCAAAATAGTCTTTCATGTAAAAATTTATGGGGGAAAAAATTGCTTTGATCTTAATTTAAGGTTAGGCATTAGGGTTAGCAATGTGGTTAAGGTTAGGGTTGAGAGTAGTGGTAGGTTTAAAATCAGATTGTATGACATTGTAGTAGTGCCAGCTAGTGACCACTCTGCAGAGCTGCCTCCAGAACAAGATTTATAACGAAAAACACGAACCTGTGTATCACCCTGTCTGTGGAAGAGTGTTACACTTTAACAATTCCATTATAAATATCACCCCGATGATTGAACATGACACTGTGATTGGACAGCCTCTTAGTTGTGTGCAATAGAGTGTAGTGTGTATGTTTTAAATGTATGCTGTGTGTGTGTGGATGAGTGTGTGTGTTTGTCCTCAAACTGAGCTGTAAACTGCAGGCCTTTTGTTTGAACTCTCTCTGACCTGGGATGATGACACTTTACATCAGCAGGAATCTAAAGCCCCAAACACATATATCTCGTAGACATGCACACACTTACACTTTACACTGATTGAAAGTGATCCCAACATGGGTTCCAGATGTTCCACTCAGATACACAGCTCCATATTAATTTATACTATGAGAATAAAAGTTTTAATCGAGCAGTAATACTGACTAGAAAATGATTGCAATAGGATGTGTGTGGGTGTGTGTGGAAGGAAACATGGTTGCTCTGCCTGTCGTAGTGGTCTGGGGTCACAGGACAGACAGGTGGTCTTGGCATCAGTGATCAGAAACACCAGGTTAGTGTTGGGCAGCTTCTCAGCTCGATACATCCTGAAAAACACACACACACACACACACACACACACACACACCTTAGTAAGCTACTCAACATTATACTGTACATACTAAAAGGATGAGAGGAGAGGAATGGTAACCATCTAAACACTACACACATGAGAGAACACTTCCCCAGTAGCGGTGCGTGGGCAAAATCAATGGGGAAGCCAAACTGATATATATTTCTTTCCAACATATGTTTTGACAATTGTGTTGTTTGCTCTGTTAAAAAATGCATTTCTAAGGCACTGTGATAGCCAAAATGAGGCCGATAATGCCATATCACAGACAATGTTCTAAAATACAGGTGTCACAGAGTGGCAGAATAAATTCAACCACATACAGTGCATTTAGAAAATATTCATACCCCTCATACCCCCCTAATTCCACATTTTGTTGTGCTACAGCCATAATTCAAAATGGATTAAATTTATATTTTTTTCGCTACAATCAAAACGAAAACAACTCAGGACGTCTTACTCAGTGAAAGTGGTTGCAGTCTACCGTGAAGCGTTCATCTGCGTATACGGGTAAGAGTCTAGCTACATTTTCAGGTATTATACATGTCAAATTCTGCCAGGAAGTTGTTTTCATTGCAAGTTAAAATGTACTGTTAGCTAGCTAGTGAATGTCAGCTTGCTGGCTCGCTAGCTAATGTTACGTGTGATCTGGGTAGTTATATTATTGGTTTCTCAGAAATGTATTTGCATTGTATTGCCAGTTATAGCATAATCACAGAAAATGGCGCCAATAGAAATGGCAGCCGTGCGTCTAGGCCCTAAGCAAATTTGCAGATTTTTTTTGTGTGTATTTCTTACAGTATTAGCCCAGAAAATGTTTTGTGTTATAACACATAGCCAGGAATAACTTTTGGATATCAGAGAGGTGGTAACTCACCAGCATTATTAGGATTACAAACAGGAATAAGACTTTCCCAAATCTGATCCTTTGTTCTTACCCTCCCAGTGTAATTGAACTGATTCCAGAGGCTGATCCAAAACATCGCCGGCGGGGAAGAGGTACACCACCCACCGAGTATATTACTCGTTAATGTTCAGCCTCTGGATAATAAAGTTTACGAGCTCATGGCAAGGATTTCCTTCCAGAGAGATCAGGGATTGTAACATACTCTGTTTCTCAGGATATACTGTCTGAGTCTGTACAGCCAGTTGGTGTTATTGTGATAACATACAGGAACTCAAGTCCTTTTGTTCACCCAACCAAGAATACCTCATAATCAAATGCTGACCGTATTACCTCCCAAGACAATTATATTCAGTTATAGTCAAGCTGATACCACAACGGACTTCAAAGAACTTCACTGGACTTTATGCAAACTGTAAAACACATTTCCTGAGGCAACATTTATTGTAGCTGGGAGTATTAACAAAGCAAATTTGAGGAAAATGCTACCAAAGTTCTGTCAACACATTGGCTGAAGAACTCGCGCTGCTACAACAGTTGACAACTGCTACTCCAACTTCCGGCATGCCTACAAGGCACTCCCCGCCCTCCCTTCTGCAAATCTGATCACAACTCCATTTTGCTTCTCCCTTCCTATAGGCAGAAACTCAAACAGGAAGTACCAGTGCTAAGGACTATTCAATGTTGGTCTGACCAATCAGAATCAACACTAAGATTGTTTTGATCCCGCGGACTGGGATATGTTCCGGGTAGCCTCTGACAATAGCATTGACGATGTCATGCAATAAAATGCTAATTAATTACTTAAAAATCATACAATGTGATTTTCTGGATTTTTGTTTTAGATTCCGTCTCTCACAGTTGAAGTGTACCTATGATAAAAAATTACAGATCTCTACATGCTTTGTAAGTAGGAAAACCTGCAAAATCGCCAGTGTATCAAATAATTGTTCTCCCCACTGTATATACTGTATTCTATTCTATTGTACCTTAGTCTATGCCACTCTGACATTGCTTGTCCAAATAGTTATATATTCTTAATTCCATTCCATTACTTCAGATGTGTGTGTATTGTGTGTATTGCTGTGAAATTGTTAGATACTACTTGTTTGATATTACTGCACTGTTGGAGCTAGAAACACAATAATTTCAAAACATCCACAATAACATCTGCTAAACACGTCTACGTGACCAATAACATTTGATTTCATGTAATGTTAGCTAGCATTGAACCTAGTTGGTTAGCTTCATCTACCTGAAGATTCATACTACAACATTTCATGCATGGTGGCTAGCTTTGACAATCCGTTTGAACTGTATTTGTTGGGATTATGGTTCATTGTTTTGCTAACTACTTGTGAGAACTACATTTTCTCAAAAGTGGGGTTACAAGTTTATCATCTTTCAAAGCAGAATTACTTTCCCATTGTTCCTCAACTGCAGTTTATGATATACCTTTTCTTTACAATGTAAAAACACAATTACAAATTTTGCAACATAAGACAGAATCGAGGTGTATTAATCGAGGAGTATTACTTCCGGCGCCGACTGAGATGGCCGCCTCGCTTCGCGTTCCTAGGAAACTATGCAGTTTTTTGTTTTTTTACGTGTTATTTCTTACATTAGTACCCCAGGTCATCTTAGGTTTCATTACATACAGTCGAGAAGAACTACTGAATATAAGATCAGCGTCAACTCACCATCAGTACGACCAAGAATATGTTTTCCGCGATGCGGATCCTGTGTTCTGCCTTACAAACAGGACAACGGAATGGATCGCTTGCAGCGACCCAAGGAAACGACTACGAAAAAGAGGGAAACGCGGCGGTGTTCTGGTCAGACTCCGAAAAAGGGCACATCGCGCACCACTTCCCAGTATTCTTCTTGCCAATGTCCAGTCTCTCGACAACAAGGTTGATGAAATCCGAGCAAGGGTGGCATTCCAGAGGGACATCAGAGACTGTAACGTTCTTTGCTTTACGGAAACATGGCTTACTGGGAAGACGCTATCCAGGGCGGTACAGCCAACGGGTTTCTCCACGCATCGCGCGGACAGAAACAAACATCTCTCTGGTAAGAAGAGTGGCGGGGCGTATGCCTCATGACTAACGGGACATGGTGTGATGAAGGAAACATACAGGAACTCAAATCCTTCTGTTCACCTGATTTAGAATTCCTCACAATCAAATGTAGACCGCATTATCTTCCAAGAGAATTCTCTTCGATTATAATCACAGCCGTATATATCCCCCAAGCAGACACATCGATGGCTCTGAACGAACTTTATTTAACTCTTTGCAAACTGGAAACCATTTATCCGGAGGCTGCATTCATTGTAGCTGGGGATTTTAACAAAGCCAATCTGAAAACAAGACTCCCTAAATTTTATCAGCATATCGATTGCGCAACCAGGGGTGGTAAAACCTTGGATCATTGTTACTCTAACTTCCGCGACGCATATAAGGCCCTGCCCCGCCCCCTTTCGGAAAAGCTGACCACGACTCCATTTTGCTGATCCCTGCCTACAGGCAGAAATTAAAACAAGAGGCTCCCACGCTGAGGTCTGTCCAACGCTGGTCAGACCAAGCTGACTCTACACTCCAAGACTGCTTCCATCACGTGGACTGGGACATGTTTCGTATTGCGTCAGATGGGAATATTGACGAATACGCTGATTCGGTGTGCGAGTTCATTAGAACGTGCGTCGAAGATGTCGTTCCCATAGCAACGATAAAAACATTCCCTAACCAGAAACCGTGGATTGATGGCAGCATTCGCGTGAAACTGAAAGCGCGAACCACTGCTTTTAATCAGGGCAAGGTGTCTGGCAACATGACTGAATACAAACAGTGCAGCTATTCCCTCCGCAAGGCTATTAAACAAGCTAAGCGTCAGTACAGAGACAAAGTGGAATCTCAATTCAACGGCTCAGACACAAGAGGCATGTGGCAGGGTCTACAGTCAATCACGGACTACAAGATGAAATCCAGCCCAGTCACGGACCAGGATGTCTTGCTCCCAGGCAGACTAAATAACTTTTTGCCCGCTTTGAGGACAATACAGTGCCACTGACACGGCCTGCAACGGAAACATGCGGTCTCTCCTTCACTGCAGCCGAGGTGAGTAAGACATTTAAACGTGTTAACCCTCGCAAGGCTGCAGGCCCAGACGGCATCCCCAGCCGCGCCCTCAGAGCATGCGCAGACCAGCTGGCCGGTGTGTTTACGGACATATTCAATCAATCCCTATACCAGTCTGCTGTTCCCACATGCTTCAAGAGGGCCACCATTGTTCCTGTTCCCAAGAAAGCTAAGGTAACTGAGCTAAACGACTACCGCCCGTAGCACTCACTTCCGTCATCATGAAGTGCTTTGAGAGACTAGTCAAGGACCATATCACCTCCACCCTACCTGACACCCTAGACCCACTCCAATTTGCTTACCGCCCAAATAGGTCCACAGACGATGCAATCTCAACCACACTGCACACTGCCCTAACCCACCTGGACAAGAGGAATACCTATGTGAGAATGCTGTTCATCGACTACAGCTCGGCATTCAACACCATAGTACCCTCCAAGCTCGTCATCAAGCTCGAGACCCTGGGTCTCGACCCCGCCCTGTGCAACTGGGTACTGGACTTCCTGACGGGCCGCCCCCAGGTGGTGAGGGTAGGCAACAACATCTCCTCCCCGCTGATCCTCAACACGGGGCCCCACAAGGGTGCGTTCTGAGCCCTCTCCTGTACTCCCTGTTCACCCACGACTGCGTGGCCACGCACGCCTCCAACTCAATCATCAAGTTTGCGGACGACACAACAGTGGTAGGCTTGATTACCAACAACGACGAGACGGCCTACAGGGAGGAGGTGAGGGCCCTCGGAGTGTGGTGTCAGGAAAATAACCTCACACTCAACGTCAACAAAACTAAGGAGATGATTGTGGACTTCAGGAAACAGCAGAGGGAACACCCCCTATCCACATCGATGGAACAGTAGTGGAGAGGGTAGCTAGTTTTAAGTTCCTCGGCGTACACATCACAGACAAACTGAATTGGTCCACTCACACTGACAGCGTCGTGAAGAAGGCGCAGCAGCGCCTATTCAACCTCAGGAGGCTGAAGAAATTCGGCTTGTCACCAAAAGCACTCACAAACTTCTACAGATGCACAATCGAGAGCATCCTGGCGGGCTTTATCACCGCCTGGTACGGCAACTGCTCCGCCCTCAACCGTAAGGCTCTCCAGAGGGTAGTGAGGACTGCACAACGCATCACCGGGGCAAACTACCTGCCCTCCAGGACACCTACACCACCCGTTGTTACAGGAAGGCCATAAAGATCATCAAGGACATCAACCACCCGAACCACTGCCTGTTCACCCCGCTATCATCCAGAAGGCGAGGTCAGTACAGGTGCATCAAAGCTGGGACCGAGAGACTGAAAAACAGCTTCTATCTCAAGGCCATCAGACTGTTAAACAGCCACCACTAACAGTGTGAGTGGCTGCTGCCAACACACTGTCATTGACACTGACCCAACTCCAGCCATTTTAATAATGGGAATTGATGGGAATTATGTAAATATATCACTAGCCACTTTAAACAATGCTACCTTATATAATGTTACTTACCCTACATTATTCATCTCATATGCATATGTATATACTGTACTCTACATCATCGACTGCATCCTTATGTAACACATGTATCACTAGCCACTTTAACTATGCCACTTTGTTTACTTTGTCTACACACTCATCTCATATGTATATACTGTACTCGATACCATCTACTGTATGCTGCTCTGTACCATCACTCATTCATATATCCTTATGTACATATTCCTTATCCCCTTACACTGTGTATAAGACAGTAGTTTTGGAATTGTTAGTTAGATTACTTGTTGGTTATCACTGCATTGTCGGAACTAGAAGCACAAGCATTTCGCTACACTCGCATTTAACATCTGCTAACCATGTGTATGTGACAAATAAAATTTGATTTGATTTGATTTGATTTGAGGTGGTCGGGCAAACGTGGAAAAAGTCAAGGGGTGTGAATACTTTCTGAAGGCACTGTAAATTTGTGTTTCATCACAGTTAAAACCGGAGAGCAACATCTGTTATGTTTAAGTGTACAAAGAAAATATTGCATTTAACAAATAGTTACGTGACCTACACAGCATAGGCAAATGCAAGTTAAATTTAGATGGCAAAGTTAATTTCACAGCTGGTTTGGTCAAGTTGTAATAATGTCATTACTAAAATGTCTCTGTTTTTCATCACACATTCAGTGTGCCTCTGGACATGAATCAATGCAGCCTGGTCAAAGTCTTGTTGATCCGAACTCTACCAAAGAGATTAAGTTTTAGGTTTGCCATAATGTGTTTTTTTTCTTTCTATGTCGGGCAAGGGACCTGCCCAGGTTTGCAAGATAAGAAAAATCAGTGGTGTCCCAATGGTTGTTGAGCAAATATGTAATTTTGTCTAATAGAAGGCATGGCCAGCAAAACAGCTTCTTTAGCCTAGCACTCCCAGCTAGCCAGTCGGTCCTATTGTAATTTTCAGTGTTAAAAGATTAGGTTCCACCCCATGCTCATCTCCCCTGCACCATACCCTATTTTGGAATTGGCCTCCCATTCTCCTTGATTTTCAGCTGCTACATAATCGTTTTAAACTAGAAACTCTTCATCCCCATCTCTATCCATAGCTAGCTACTGAAGGACAACGACACACACCATAAGCTAACAATTACATTTTTCTTTGGTGTGATTTGATTGGTAGGAAGTCAAATCCAAAATGGCCTTCCTTGAAATTACATATGTTTTGCTGTGCCAGGACCATTCACAGTTGAGCTCACTCAGCTCAGATCGACACTGATTGGTTATCGGAATTATCAAGGGAGGCCAAATGCTAGCTATTGAATTCAATGCTACTGGCAGCAACATGCCAACATGTCATACTCTTTTTTGACCATATAGCATCAGATACATGGGATCTGATTCCTCACTCTGATTCCTCAGTTGAGAAAGCCACTTGCCAATTGAAGGAACATTATGAAACAGAGAAACGAAAGATACATTTTTATAATTATTAGATTTTATATGGAGAACCTTGGCCTTCCTTGGCATCCGTGAACACATGCCACTGCACTTCCCTTCTATGGAATGTCCTATTATTCCTTCAATGTAATTCACTATTATTCCAGGAGAGAGCCGGAGAGAAACAGCTCTACCAGATTCCAACCCAAACACATAGGAAAACACACTACCAAAACTTTCACACGACATGTTCTTCAACTGCCTCAGATGAGAGTAAATTAAAACCTGTTTGAGATAGGGGGCAGCATTTTCACGTTTGGATGAAAAGAGTGCCCAGAGTGAACTGCTAGATTTGGATAGAAATCACTCTGAAATTTCTAAAACTGTTTGAATGATGTCTGTGAGTATAACAGAACTCATATGGCAGGTGAAAACCTGAGAAAAATCCAACCATGAAGTGGGAAATATGAGGTTTGTAGTTTTTCAAAGCTTGGCCTACTGAATACAGAGTGTCTATGGGGTCAAATTGCACTTTCCAAGGCTTCCACTAGATGTCAACAGTCTTTAGAAACTTGTTTGAGGCTTCTACTGTAAAGGAGGGGCTCATAAGGGCTCCTTGAGTCAGTGGTCTGGCCACAAGCTCGTGAAGCTCGTTCACGTGAGAGGTAGCTTGCGTTCCATTGCTTTTCTACAGACAAAGGAATTCTCCGGTTGGAACACTATTGAAGATGTATGTTAAACACATCCTAAAGATTGATTCTATACATCGTTTGACATGTTTCTACGGACTGTTACGGAACTTTTGGAATTTGTCTGGACCTAGTACTCGTGCCTCATGTAGATGGATTACTGGGTTGAAAGCGCTAACAAAAAGGAGGATTTGGACATAAATGGTTAACTTTATCGAACAAATCAAACATTTATTGTGGAACTGGGATTCCTGGGAGTGCGTTCTGACGAAGATCATCAAAGGTAAGTGAATATTTATAATGCTATTTCTAACTAATGTTGACTCCACAACATGGCGGATATTTCTTTGGCTGGCTTGGTCTCTGAGCGCCGTACTCAGATTATTGCATGGTGTGCTTTTTCTGTTTTTCCAAAATCTGACACAGCGGTTGCATTAAGAAGAAGTCCATCTTTAATTCTGTGAATAACACTTGCATCTTTTATCAATGTTTATTATGATTATTTCTGGAAATTTATGTGGCTCTCTGCAAAATCACCAGATGTTTTGGAAGCAAAACATTACTGAAAGTAACGCGCCAATGTTAACTGAGATTTTTGGATATAAATATGTACTTTATCGAACAAAACATACATGTATTGTGTAACATGATGTCCTATGAGTGTGACTGCTCCCTTTGGCTGGAAAAATGGCTGTGTGTGTTTTTGTGACTTCGCTCTGACCTAACATATGTTGTGCTTTCGCTGTAAAGCCTTTTTGAAACTGGACACGATGGGTAGATTAACAATACATTTATCTTTCATTTGGTGTATTGCTCTTGTTAATGTGTGAAAGTTACATATTTAAAAAAAGAAATGTGAATTTCACGCGCTGCCTTTTCAGCGGAATGTTGTCGAGGGGTGCCGCTAGCGGAACCCCTAGCCATAAGAAGTTTAAAAAGCTGTCCGTTCCTGCCACTTGCATCATCACACACATGTGCTTACCATGGTGATACAAATCTGGTTCAGACATACACAGAGACAATACTAAATCACACACATACTACAGGGCAATGGAGCAACACTCGCCGTCTGTGGAATGGCTCTTTCTTTATGGCACTCAAAGTTTAAGTGTCTTTAGTTGTTAATGTTGAAGAGAAAGAAAGTCAGGCACATGTGGCTCATATACCCACTGCATTTCTACCTACATTCAACCCCCACATCATGTGTGAGTTGCAGTACATAAACAGGGGTAAACGGGAGAGAGCTCTCAGTAAACAGTGCTTCCCTCTGTGTCCAGCTCCTAACAGATCAAGGTAATGTGCATCTGATCAGAGCCAAGCCGGCAGCAGCTGCCTGGAAAGAGCAGGAAAACACAGAGGAGGACAGGAAACTGATCTCATTCCGGAGCTACCCCACCAGAGGATGACATATCGGGATGAGCTTTTAGGCTTGGCCCTAATTTTATATGCTCTCTGACACCTGCATGGCAAATGGTGCAGGAACAAAGGACAATGCCAAAAGACTACTCAACCCTTCCCTCTCTGAAGGGTCAACATGTAAATATCTCTGTTACAGTATTCAGAGCAATGCATATTAAATGTGATATAAGAATAGTATAGTATCCATGTATGGTATCTATCTGAAACTTGTTCACTGAGGATAACTTTGATGTTATCTACATGTATGTACATAATCTCGGGGGTTAGTTGTATCTGTATAGGGTGAAATCTGAATTACTATATGCAAAAATATTTTATGATCTTCTCAGGAATTCTGTCTTATTTCCATTGGTCTCACCCCCCACACAAACATTTAAATGCTGTGACACCCTGTGGAGATTGGGCCTGGGAGTGTTTAAGTTACTGATATCATTTGATTGGTCAATGCTGGTTGGTTATGGGATGAAAGGTTACTTCTTCAGATGCTATAAATTAAATTAAATGCCTTTGTATGATCAATTCTCATTTGTTAGGCTTCTAGACCTCTGGTCTAGTACACATATCTGTATTCATGCTTTGTCCTGTAAGATAACCTTAGGGACCTACAGTAGCAGTCAAAAGTTCCATTCTTGTGGCGGTCCTCATGAGAGCCAGTTTCATCATAGCTCTTGATGGTTTTTGCGACTGCACTTAAAGAAACTTTAACAGATCTTAAAGTTTTCTGTATTGGCTGACTTTCATATCTTAAAGTAATGACGGACTGTCATTTCTCTTTGCTTATTGGAGCCGTTCTTGCCATAAAATGGACTTGGTCTTTTACCAAATAGTGCTATCTTCTGTATACCACCCCTACCTTGTCACAACACAACTGATTGGCTGAAATGCATTAAGAAGGAAAGAAATTCCACAAATTAACTTTTAACAAGGCACACCTGTTAATTGAAATGCATTCCAGATGACTACCTCATGAAGCTGTTGAGAGAATGCCACAATTGTGCAAAACTGTCATCAAGGCAAAGGGGGGCTACTTTGAAGAATCTCAAATACAATTTTTTGGTTACTACATGATTTCATGTGTTATTTCATAGTTTTGATGTCTTCACTATTATTCTACAATGTAGAAAATAGTCCAACATAAAGAAAAACCATGGAATGAGTAGGTGTGTCCAAACTTTTGACTGGTATAGTACTTTTTATTAAAAACGTTATTTTAATGAATTTATTCATACTATTTAATCCACAAGATATACTCCTGACACAAATCTAGGGTTGCTACCAAAGCCGGCTGGTCTTTCGGTCTATCGGTTCCGATGCCAGAGACGTTACCCAGTGGTTAAGTCATTTTGTTCTATATCTATGGATGCGATCCAGTCGTTCATTATAAATGTTATATCGCCATACTGGCTTGCAACGTTATCATCCCTTACTTGATAGCTAGCCAACGAATGGCTAATTTACAGTCCCGTCAAACAGTGCAGCCAGAATAACAACAAAGTAGCTTAATTTGCATGTGTTTAAGCTGTTTTCTAGTGACATTTATTTGGATACATCCATAACAATAAGCTAATGATGCACAATTTCACCTGGCAAAGAAAATGTGCTCTCTCGTCAAGACAATGTCGTTCAGAGCTATCCAACAACACAGCGAACACAATCACTTCAAACTGAAGCAGGAAAGACTGCAAACTAGCTGCACTTCGTTTCGTTTGACCTGTTTTCTATTGATCTTTCTTTGTATATATCCATAAAAATTATGCTGATTCATGATCTCGGCTAGCTGAGAAAAGCTTCCTGTCTGTCTCATCCCAACTCCAGACATGTTCATTATAGCCTAGTGGTTGGAGCGTTGGGCCTGTAACCAAAAGGCTTCTGAATTGAATCCCCGAGCTGACAAGGAAAAATCTGTCGATCTGCCCCTGAACAAGGCAGTTAACCCACTGTTCCCTGGTAGGCCGACATTGGAAATAGGAATTTGTTCTTAACTGACTTGCCTAGTTAGACATTTATTTTTAAACAACTGGAGATCGAATTTGTATATTGAAACACTGTTGCAAATTTCAGATAGACAGAAATCAAGGTTTACAGAAATCTTCGCTGTTGAAAACTAAAAGTTAGTCAAAAGGAAATGTGAGATAAAGTGTAAATGCTTTTTATAGTGGAGATCAAGTTTATATAATTGTCTGGCTGGGCCGATGAGACAGTGGATTGCGCAGTTTGATGGAACAGAGTAAATAGGCATTAAAGCATCTTAGTGGTAACTTGTGGAATAAACACCGTCTGGAATGCAGTTTTAACCAATCAGCATTCAGGATGAGACGCACCCGTTGTATAAAATATCACATATACTGCATATTCACATTTAAGATATTATTGCCCACAACAAGCTATTATCCAGGAAAGAGGAAATTGGAATTGACCCTTACATCACACACACACACACACACACACACACACACACACACACACACACTCTCCTGGAGCAGTTTCCACAGTCGAGGACTCCCGAGTAGGATCTCTCTTCGTTGTCAAAGAAATACTGAGTCTGCTCTGTGATACAACTCTCCTTAACCATGTTAGCAGACATGTCATCATCTGAGTCCACTAGAGAGAGAGAGAGAGACTACATAACTGTTACCATACACAACCAAAAACACAACACAAAAACATCTGTGCTTACATCTCCTCCAAATAAATAGTCCAAAGCCCCTTCACATTTTGTTACGTTACAGTCTTATTCTAAAATTGATTTACTAAAACAGTAACCTCATCAATATACACACAATACCCCACAATGAAGAAGCAAAAACAGGTTTTTATATTTTTGTACAATTTTGATAAAAAATTAAATAAACTGAAATACCACATTTACATAAGTATTCAGACCCTTTACTCAGTACTTTGTTCAAGCACCTTTGGCAGCAATTAAAGCCTCAAGTCTTCTTAGGTATGACTCTACAAGCTTGGCACACCTGTATCTGGTGAGTTTCTCCCATTCTTCTCTGCAGACCCTCTCAAGCTCTATCAGGTTGGATGGGAGCGTCGCTGCACAGCTATTTTGAGGTCTCTCCAGAGATGTTTGATCAGGTTTAAATCTGGGCTGGGCCACTCAAGGACATTCAGAGATTTGTCCCGAAGCCTCTCCTGCATCACCTTGTCTGTGTGCTTTGGGTCATTGGCCTGTTGGAAGGTGAACCTTCGTCCCAGTCTAAGGTCCTGAGCGCTCTGGAGCAGGTTTTCATCAAGGATCTCTCTGTACTTTGCTGCGTTCATCTTTCCCTCGAGCATGACTAGTTTCCCAGTCCCTGCTGCTGATTAAGATCCCCACAGCATGATCCTGCCACCACCATGCGTCACCATAGGAATGGTATTGGCCAGGTGATGAGTAGTGCCTGCTTTCCTCCAGATATGATGCTTGGCATTCAGGCCAGAGAGTTCAATCTTGGTTTCGTCAGACCAGAGAATCTTATTTCTCATGGTCTGAGAGTCCTGTAGGTGCCTTTTGGCAAACTCTAAGCGAGCTGTCATGTGCCTTTTACTGAAGAGTGGCTTCCATCTGGCCACTCTACCATAAAGGCCTGATTGGTGGAGTGCTGCAAAGATGGTTGTCCTTCTGGAAGGTTCTCCCATCTACAAAGACGAACTCTGGAGCTCTGTCAGAGTGACTATCGGGTTCTTGGTCACCTCCCTGACCAAGGCCCTTCTCCCCTGATTGCTCAGTTTGGCCAGGCAGCCAGCTCAAGGAATAATCTTGGTGGTTCCAAACTTCTTCCATTTAAGAATGATGGAAGCCACTGGGTTCTTGGGGACCTTCAATGCTGCATATATATTTTGTACCTAAACCCAGATCTGTGCCTCGACACAATCCTGTCTCGGAGCTCTACGGACAATTCATTTGACCTCATGGCTAGGTTTTTACTCTAACATGCACTGTCAACTGTAGGACCTTATATAGACAGGTGTGTGCCTTTCCAAATCATGTCCATTCAATTGAATTTACCACAGGTGGACTCTAATGAAGTTGTAAAAACATCTCGAGAATGATCAGTGGAAACAGGGTGTACCTGAGCTCAATTTCGAGTCTCATAGCAAAGGGTCTGATTACCTTTTATACATTTGCAAAAACCTCTAAAACTGTTTTCGATTTGTCATTATGGGGTATTGTGTGTAGATTGATGAGGACAATTTTTTCTTTAAAACATTATAGAATAAGGCTGTAACATGACAAAATGTGGAGAAAGTGAAGGGGTCTGAAGCCACAACAAACATATTGTACCATTATAACTACAAATTCACCGTTTTGGAAACACATATTTCATCCAATATATTATCCTCTACAACTGACCTGCCTCTAGGAACCTTGGGAATATGAGACTGTAGAAGAGCTGCTGCATTATCGACCTACAGAGACAAACACATTATGCTTGGTCCAAACAGCGGACGACCGTAGTTAAAGTATCCAGCCAGTTAACTCACCAGGCACCTGTGGAGGCCCACCAGCCTATACTCAGCATGTCTGCAATAGTGGGCTGGAGAGGGGAGAGCAGAACACTGAGTGCACACTTCATAACATATGAACAAAATATACACATACAGTACAGTATGTGTAGCATGAAAGGTAACCAAAGCAAGATCATGCATTAATGCATTCATGTGGGTATGTGCTGTGTGTGCGCGCTGTGTGTGTCTCACCATGTAGACAGATCATGGCCCTGCAGCAGCCTTGCAGTCTCTCTCAGGGTTGCAGACTGACTGGTAGTCGTAGGTCTTGTTGAAGGAGTACAGAGATGTGTTGACCAGACTGATCATCACGACTGGGTCCACCTCCCCAAAGAACTGACCAATTTTATTTATTTATTTCACCTTTATTTAACCAGGTAGGCAAGTTGAGAACAAGTTCTCATTTACAATTGCGACCTGGCCAAGATAAAGCAAAGCAGTTCGACAGATACAACGACACATGGAGTAAAACAAACATACAGTCAATAATACAGTATAAACAAGTCTATATACAATGTGAGCAAATTAGGTGAGAAGGGAGGTAAAGGCAAAAAGTCCATGGTGGCAAAGTAAAGACAATATAGCAAGTAAAACACTGTAATGGTAGTTTTGCAATGGAAGAATGTGCAAAGTAGAAATAAAAATAATGGGGTGCAAAGGAGCAAAATAAATAAATAAATTAAATACAGTTGGGAAAGAGGTAGTTGTTTGGGCTAAATTATAGGTGGGCTATGTGCAGTAATCTGTAAGATGCTCTGACAGTTGGTGCTTAAAGCTAGTGAGGTGTGAGCTAGTGAGTGTTTCCAGTTTTAGAGATTTTTGTAGTTCGTTCCAGTCATTGGCAGCAGAGAACTGGAAGGAGAGGTGGCCAAAGAAAGAATTGGTTTTGGGGGTGACTAGAGAGATATACCTGCTGGAGCGTGTGCTACAGGTGGGAGATGCTATGGTGACCAGCGAGCTGAGATAAGGGGGGACTTTACCTAGCAGGGTCTTGTAGATGACATGGAGCCAGTGGGTTTGGCGACGAGTATGAAGCGAGGGCCAGCCAACGAGAGCGTACAGGTCGCAATGGTGGGTAGTATATGGGGCTTTGGTGACAAAACGGATTGCACTGTGATAGTCTGCATCCAATTTGTTGAGTAGGGTATTGGAGGCTATTTTGTAAATGACATCGCCAAAGTCGAGGATTGGTAGGATGGTCAGTTTTACAAGGGTATGTTTGGCAGCATGAGTGAAGGATGCTTTGTTGCGAAATAGGAAGCCAATTCTAGATTTAACTTTGGATTGGAGATGTTTGATAGGGGTCTGGAAGGAGAGTTTACAGTCTAACCAGACACCTAAGTATTTGTAGTTGTCCACGTATTCTAAGTCAGAGCCGTCCAGAGTAGTGATGTTGGACAGGCGGGTAGGTGCGATCGGTTGATGAGCATGCATTTAGTTTTACTTGTATTTAAGAGCAATTGGAGGCCACGGAAGGAGAGTTGTATGGCATTGAAGCTTGTCTGGAGGGTTGTTAACACAGTGTCCAAAGAAGGGCCGGAAGTATACAGAATGGTGTCGTCTGCGTAGAGGTGGATCAGGGACTCACCAGCAGCAAGAGCGACCTCATTGATGTATACAGAGAAGAGAGTCGGTCCAAGAATTGAACCCTGTGGCACCCCCATAGAGACTGCCAGAGGTCCGGACAGCAGACCCTCCGATTTGACACACTGAACTCTATCAGAGAAGTAGTTGGTGAACCAGGACAGGCAATCATTTGAGAAACCAAGGCTGTCGAGTCTGCCGATGAGGATGTGGTGGTTGACAGAGTCGAAAGCCTTGGCCAGATCAATGAATACGGCTGCACAGTAATGTTTCTTATCGATAGCGGTTAAGATATCGTTTAGGACCTTGAGCGTGGCTGAGGTGCACCCATGACCAGCTCTGAAACCAGATTGCATAGCAGATAAGGTATGGTGAGATTCGAAATGGTCGGTAATCTGTTTGTTGACTTGGCTTTCGAAGACCTTAGAAAGGCATGGTAGGATAGATATAGGTCTGTAGCAGTTTGGGTCAAGAGTGTCTCCCCCTTTGAAGAGGGGGATGACCGCAGCTGCTTTCCAGTCTTTGGGAATCTCAGTTGACACGAAAGAAAGGTTGAACAGGCTAGTAATAGGGATGGCAACAATTTCGGCAGATAATTTTAGAAAGAAAGGGTCCAGATTGTCTAGCCCGGCTGATTTGTAGGGGTCCAGATTTTTCAGCTCTTTCAGAACATCAGCTGAATGGATTTGGGAGAAGGAGAAATGGGGAAGGCTTGGGCGAGTTGCTGTTGGGGGTGCAGTGCTGTTGACCGGGGTAGGAGTAGCCAGGTGGAAAGCATGGCCAGCCGTAGAAAAATGCTTATTGAAATTCTCAATTATGGTGGATTTATCAGTGGTGACAGTGTTTCCTATCTTCAGTGCAGTGGGCAGCTGGGAGGAGGTGTTCTTATTCTCCATGGACTTTACAGTGTCCCAGAACTTTTTTGAGTTAGTGTTGCAGGAAGCAAATTTCTGCTTGAAAAAGCTAGCCTTGGCTTTTCTAACTGCCTGTGTATAACGGTTTCTAGCTTCCCTGAACAGCTGCATATCACGGGGGCTGTTCGATGCTAATGCAGAACGCCATAGGATGTTTTTGTGTTGGTTAAGGGCAGTCAGGTCTGGGGAAAACCAAGGGCTATATCTGTTCCTGGTTCTAAATTTCTTGAATGGGGCATGTTTATTTAAGATGGTTAGGAAGGCATTTAAAAAAAATATCCAGGCATCCTCTACTGACGGGATGAGATCAATATCCTTCCAGGATACCCGGCCAGAAAGGCCTGCTCGCTGAAGTGTTTCAGGGAGCGTTTTACGGTGATGAGTGGAGGTCGTTTGACCGCTGACCCATTACGGATGCAGGCAATGAGGCAGTGATCGCTGAGATATTGGTTGAAGACAGCAGAGGTGTATTTAGAGGGGAAGTTGGTTAGGACAATATCTATGAGGGTGCCCGTGTTTAAGGCTTTGGGGGGGTACCTGGTAGGTTCATTGATAATTTGAGTGAGATTGAGGGCATCAAGTTTAGATTGTAGGATGGCTGGGGTATTAAGCATGTTCCAGTTTAGGTCGCCTAGCAGCACGAGCTCTGAAGATAGATGGGGGGCAATCAGTTCACATATGGTGTCCAGAGCACAGCTGGGGGCAGAGGGTGGTCTATAGCAGGCGGCAACGGTGAGAGATTTGTTTTTAGAGAGGTGGATTTTTAAAAGTAGAAGTTCAAATTGTTTGGGTACAGACCTGGATAGTAGGACAGAACTCTGCAGGCTTTGCAGTAGATTGCAACACCGCCCCCTTTGGCAGTTCTATCTTGTCTGAAAATGTTGTAATTTGGAATTAAAATGTCAGAATTTTTGGTGGTCTTCCTAAGCCAGGATTCAGACACAGCTAGAACATCCGGGTTGGCAGAGTGTGCTAAAGCAGTGAATAGAACAAACTTAGGGAGGAGGCTTCTAATGTTAACATGCATGAAACCAAGGCTATTACGGTTACAGAAGTAATCAAAAGAGAGCGCCTGGGGAATAGGAGTGGAGCTAGGCACTGCAGGGCCTGGATTCACCTCTACATCGCCAGAGGAACATAGGAGGAGAAGAATAAGGGTACGGCTAAAAGCAATAAGAATTGGTCGTCTAGAACGTCTGGAACAGAGAGTAAAAGGAGGTTTCTGGGGGCGATAAAATAGCATCAAGGTATAATGTACAGACAAAGGTATGGTAGGATGTGAATACAGTGGAGGTAAACCTAGGTATTGAGTGATGAAGAGTGAGATATTGTCTCTAGAAACATCATTGAAACCAGGAGATGTCATTGCATGTGTGGGTGGTGGAACTAATAAATTGGATAAGGTATAGTGAGCAGGACTAGAGGCTCTACAGTGAAATAAGCCAATAAACACTAACCAGATCAGCAATGGACAAGACATATTGACATTAAGGAGAGGCATCCTTAGTCGAGTGATCAAAAGAGTCCAGTGAGTGGAGTGGTTGGTTTGGGGGTCACAGCGATTTAGATAGCTAGCCAGGACATCGGTAGCAAGCTAGCATAGGATGGAGGTCTGTTGTTAGCCACCTCTTGCGTTCCGTCAGTAGATTAGTGGGGTTCCGTGTGGTAGATGGGATTAGTCCAAATCACACAACAACAAAAATAAAATAAAAACAATAGATATAGTTATAGAGGCCCAAGAAGAAACATAATAATAAAAATAAATAAATTGTCCGATTGTCTATTCTGAGAGCAGCCGGTAAGACAGCTAACGGTTAGCAGGCTGCAGATGGGCGTTCAGGTAACGCCGCGACGGAGGAGCCAGCCGGATCTCCTTCGGGTAGATAACGTCGGCAGTCCAGTTGTGAAGGCCCGGTGGGGCTCCGCGTAGGCAGTAAAACGGGTCCGGATAGGTGACTGCAGCCCAGGAGTGATTGACGGAGCTCAGAAGTGATTGACGGAGCTGGCTAGCTCCGGAGTAATTGATGTTTGCTCCGGAATCGACGAGAGCAGATAGACACACGGATAGCAGCTGTGAGATCCGGGAATGAATGTCCAGAGAGCAGTTGAAATCCAAGGACATGGAGAGAAAAATTGGTCCGGTATGTTCCGTTTCGAGCCGCGCTGCGCCGTACAAAAACTGGCGATAGATTTTCGAGCTAAAGGATAGCTGATGACCACAAACCGTGGTTAGCTGAATACTAACGATTTGCCAGTAAAGAAGCTAACTAGCTGCTGAACTAGCTTCTGATTAGCTTCTAGCTAGCTCCTGGCTAGCTTCTGGTTAGTTTCTGGCTAGCTTCTTGGAGTTTCTGGCTAGCTTCTGGCTAGCTTCTTGGAGGATTGCAGATTTGAGGTAAATAATACTTATTTATAAATATAAATTGGTGAGGCGGGTTGCAGGAGAGTGTTTTGAAGATGAGATGATGGAAAATAAAAATAAAATGTATGTGAAAAAAAGTTGTAAATATATATATATACAGGACACGACAAGACGAGGACAAAAGACGTCTGAACTGCTATGCCATCTCGGGTACAATCTGTGTTCAGGGAACAGCGAGCTGTGTTCAATGTATGAGCTTTGAAAGGCTGGTCATGGCTCACATCAACACCATCATCCCAGAAACACTGGACCCACTGTTACTGGCATACCACCGAAACGGATCCACAGATAACACAATCTCTATTGCACTCCACACTGCCCTTTCCCACCTGGACAAAAGGAACACCTATGTGAGAATAATGTTCATAGACCACAGCTCAGCATTCAACACCATAGTGCTCTCCAAGCTCATCACTACTTGTTGTATATTTTTTAAATGTAACCTTTATTTAACTAGGCAAGTCAGTTAAGAACAAATTCTTATTTACAATGAGGGCCTACCCTGGCCAAACCCAGACGACGCTGGGCCAATTGTGCACCACCCTGTAGGACTCCCAGTCACGGCCGGATATGTTACAGCCTGGTTTCGAGCCAGGTACTTACATTGAGATGCAGTGCCTTAGACCGCTGCACCACTCAGGAGCCCTAAGCTAAGCTAAGGTCCCTGGGACTGAACACCTCCCTCTGCAACTGGATCCTGGACTTCCTGATGGGCCGCCTCCAGGTGGTAAGGGTAGGCAACACATTCACATCGATTGGGCTGTTGTGGAGCGGGTCGATAACTTCAAGTGCCTCTGTGTCCACTCGCTAAGGATCTATTATAATCCAAAACACACCAACACAGTAATGAAGAGGGCACGACAACGCCTCTTCCACCTCAGAGGGCTAAAAATATTTGGCATGGGCCCGCAGATCATCAACAAGTACTGCAGATGCACCATTGAGAACATCTTGACTGGTTGCATCACCGCTTGGTATCACAACTGCTTCTAACCGCAAGACCCTACAGAGAGTAATACGTACGGCCCAGTACATCACTGGGGTTGAACTCCCTGCCATCCAGGACCTCTAGGCCAGGTGGTGTCAAATGAAATTGTCAAAGACTCCAGCCACCCAAGTCATAGAATGTTCTCTCTGCTGCCGCATGGCAAACTGTACTAGAGCGTTAAGTCTGGGACCAAATTGCTCCTGAATAGATTCTACCATGAGACTGCTAAATAGTTAGTTAAATAGTTAACCACATAGCTTACTTACAGTGCATTCGGAAAGCATTCAGACTCCTTGACTTTTTCCATATTTTGTTATGTTACAGCCTTGTACTAAAATGCATTACATTATTTGTTTTCTTCATATATTTACACAAAATAACCCACAATGACAAAGCGAAACCTGTTCCAGAGTGCTCAGGACCTCAGACTGGGGCGAAGATTCACCTTCCAACAGGACAATGACCCTAAGCACACAGCCAAGACAACGCAAGTGTGGCTTCGGCACAAGTCTCTGAATGTCCTTGGGTGACCCAGCCAGAGCCCGGACTTGAACCCAATCTAACATCTCTGGAGAGACCTGAAAATAGCTGTGCAGCGACACTCTCCGTCCAACCAGACAGAGTTTAAATAGTTCTGCAGAGAAATATGCCGTTTCTCTTTGCAAATTTGAGCTATCTTTTGTATACCACCCCTACCTTGTCACAACACAACTGATTGGCTCAAACACATTAAAAAGGAAGGAAATTCCACAAATTAACTTTTAACAAGGCACACCTGTTAATTGAAATGCATTCCAGGTGAAAACCTCATGAAGCTGGATGAAAGAACACCAAGATCGTGCCAAGCTGTCATCAAGGCAAGGAAGGGGTGGCTCCTTTAAAGAATTTCAGATGTATTTTGATAGCTGTTAAACACTTTTTTGGTTACTACATGATGTGTTATTTCATAGTTTTGATGTCTTCACTATTATTCTACAATGTAGAAAATAGTCAAAATAAAGAAAAACACTTGAATGAATAGGTGTGTCCAAACTTTTGACTGGTACTGTAGGTAAAAACATTTCCATTGAACCAGACATTTTTCTGATTATAATGTTGAGGAATAAATGGTGTCGTTGTCATGAAATAAGTTGACTGAGTTTTGAAATCAGTGGAATTCCTAGTGGAAGCAGAGAGATGATTGCCAGATGCGGAGAGTCCAAAAAGAGAACACTGAAAGAGGAATGTTGTATAAAACACCTGTCTCCGGATAACATCTTCAAACTAAGGGCAACAGTGGCATTCATAACAGAGGAAAAAGCATTAATCCATGTATACGGGTAAGAGTCTAACTGCCGTTTTACGGGCTCCTAACCAACTGTACTATTTTGTTTGTTTTTGCATTGTTTGTCACTTATTTTGTACATAAAAGTTGCTGCTACCATCTATTATGAACGGAAATCGCTTCTGGATATCAGAACAGCGATTACTGACCTCAAACTGGACAAATATTTTTTCTTTTGGTAGGCCTGATCACCGACAATGATGAGACAGCCTATAGGAACGAGGTCAGAGACCTTGCCATGTGATACCAGGACAACAATCTCTCCTTCAATGTGAGCAAGAAAAAGGAGATGATCGTGGACTACAGGAAAAGGAGGGCGGAACAGGCCCCCATTAACATCAACGGGGCTGTAGTGGAGCGTGTCGAGAGTTTGAAGTTCCTTGGTGTCAACATCACCAACAATCTATCATGGTCCATGCCAAGACAGTTGTGAAGAGGGCACAACACCTTTTCCTCCTCAGGATACTGAACAGATTTGTCATGGGTCCCCAGATCCTCAAAAAGTTATACAACTGCACCATCGAGAGCATCCTGACCGGTTGCATCACCGCCTGGTATGGCAACTGCTCTGCATCTGACCGTAAGGTGCTACAGTGGGTAGTGTGTACGGCACAATACATCAGTGGGGCTAAGCTTCCTGCCATCCAGGACCGACTCAGCGCCGTCAGAGGAAGGCCCCTTTTTTACACTGCTATTACTCACTGTGTATTATCTATGCATAGTCACTTTACCCCAACCTATATGTACAAACTACCTCGACTTTCCTGTACCCGCTGCACATTGACTCGGTATCGTTACCCCCTGTACATAGCCTTGTTATGTAATTTTGTTGTTACTTTTATTTTGTACTTAAGTTTATTCAGTACATATTTTCTTAATCTATTTATTGAACTGCAATGTTGGTTAAGGTCTTGTAAGTACGCATTTCAGGGTAAGGTCTACCTGTTATATTCGGCGCATGTAACTAATGACATTTGATTTGAATTTATTTGTTTCTAATTTTGTCAGAAAGTTGTTTTCATTGGAATTTAAAGCATACTGTTAGCTAGCTAGATTACGTTAGTTGGCTGGCTCGCTAGCTAAAGGTATGTGCATGATCTGTGTCGGAGCTCTAGAAAGAGGCCAGAGTTCCCGAGTTGTTTTGAATGCGACAGAGTTGGGATTATGGTTAATTATTTAGCTTGCTAGCTAGATGTCTAAACAAAAGACTCCACTATACAAGTAACCATTTCACTGCACCGTTTACAGCCTCTGTATCCTGTGCATGTGACAAATTAACTTAGATTGTATGTGATATAGTATGTGTTTATCCGAGATGTAATGTAAAGAACAACATGACCTGCACCACAATCAGAATGGTATATAGGCAAAGGAGTAGATAAAGTACATTTTTACTAATACTTTTTGCTACTACTTTCACCACTTTTAGTCTTGAAATCTTTGGTTGTTTACTACACTGAGAATCCTTAAAGAGATGAGTGGGGCTAAGGCTTAAGTGGGTGTGAACGATGTTGAATGGGTTTAGACAAAGAAGAGCTCTCCAGTAGGTGTACCAAAACATTTTACGTGCCATAAGTGGGTTTACAAGTTTATCCACTTTCAAAGCAGAATTACTTTCTCTGCAGTTCCTCCGCAGTGTATGAAATACCATTTTCTAGCTCAGAGTCTCCAATTTTATTCAATGTAAAAAACAAAATGTCTAATTTTGCATAGATATGCCTTCAAAACAATTCAAAACAAGACATGGTGTCAAGAACAAGATAAAACTAGCTGAAAGGAGCCACCTAAGATTCCCCACATGGCAGCTTCTCGTCATTGTTGCTAGCTATCTAGCCATCTGGAATCACAACAACATACTGACTTCTGTGTCATTGAATCGCGTGCATTGTTTTTGTGACATTGTCAGCTAACCTGTCTATTGGGGAGCACCGGTGCAGTTGAGGGGAAATGTACCTTTTTATTTTATTTTGGCAAGCGTTGACCCACAATAACAAAACATTTGCATTTATAGAGTATTTTGAGTTATTATCAACAGTAAAACAAAAATGCTGAAACGCTTATTGCCGCTTACTGTAAATTAGTGTGCATTTTGGGAAAATTGCTGTATTTCAAAAATGTACTGTAATTCCACCCCACAGAATACAGTACCATATCTTTGGAGAGCCAAATACCTTTTGACTACTAGTGGATGAATGTTCTTGTTGTTTCATTAACATATTTTGGGGCATGCCTTGTAACAGGCTTTATTTGTTGCACCCGTGAGAGGGGATGCTTACCAATTTAAACCCTGTGGTTATAGTGTTGGTCAAGGTATGATGTATAGAGGACATATTGATGTGACAGCTAGCTTTTTGGCATGTCTGTTTTTTGCTTGTAGTCACTGCCAGTTTGGAAGCCTTTGTTAAGGTGAAAGTGAAAGTTATATAAAATGCCAACTCGCCATTGATGTTCTGTAATGTGTAAACACTTAGCAGTCAACCTTCTTGCACCAATCTCTTGTAATTACAGTAAAATACTGTGAAAACAAACCCTTTAGTTCCTTGGCAATTTCTCGCATAGAATAGCCTTCATTTCTCAGTACAAGAACAGACTGACAAGTTTCTGAAGAAAGTTATTTGATTCTGGCAATTTTGAGCCTGTAATCGAACCCACTAATGCTGATGCTCCAGATACTCAACTAGTCTAAAGAAGGCCAGTTTTATTGCTTCTTTAATCAGAACAACAGTTTTCAGCTGTGCTGATAATGATCAATTAGCCATAATGATCAATTAGCCTTTTAAAATGATAAACTTGGATTAGCTAACACAACGTGCCATTGGAACACAGGAGTGATGGTTGCTGATAATGGGCCTCTGTATGCCTTTGTAGATATTTCATAAAAAATGATGTCTACACTGTGGTAGACAAGAAAAAATTATTTAAAAAACAAGGACATTTCTAAGTGACCCCAAACTTTTGAATGGTAGTGTATGTACGAACTGTTCGGAACTCTTCCGGATGGGAAGCATGCGAACGCCATTAGTCTTTCCCAACTCGGCAGTCACCATCAAGGGAAATATAATATTATTTCTAACAAACATATCTACATAGATTTCAGGATGTTGTGTATACCTGGACATAATCAGAATTCATGTAAACATTTCAGTTTTCAAAACATAGCTTGTCCAAAGAAAGTGGTCCCTTGACCCCGCTTAAACCGGGGATGGAATAAATTGAGCCGCGTGACAGGGTAAATGAATGTCTGTACTGAATTAAATATTACCACTTTATTTTTAAAACAATTCATCACAATAATCTTTTTGTCTTTTAAACATTTTAAGCATCTTTTAAATTATTTTTAAAAATTGAACCTTTATTTAACTAGGCAAGTCAGTTAAGAACAAATTCTTATTTAAATTGACGGGCTACCCTGGCCAAACCAGGACGATGCTGGGCCAATTGTGCGCCGCCTTATGGGACTCCCAATTACGTTCGGATATTAACACACCTAACAAACATTTTGTACATTACATTTTTTACACTTTTAGCTTTGGACAGGCTTTGGACAGGCCCTGTTGTTACCTTATATCCCAGCGATAACACCTTGCATTACACCTGGGAAGAAAACACTTCAATTTGTTAAACTTTCCATTGGCTCAACTAACTCCAAGGTAAACATTTTGATAATATTAGCCTTCACCGCTACAAGAATGCACTTTCATGCTAGATTTAGTACCTCAAATTGAAGCTCATAGACACCCCAACTGATGCATAGAACAATATAGAACAATATTTAACACTTTGGTTTACATGCAGTGCATTTGGATAGAATTCAGACCTCTTGACCTCTTTTCCACATTTTGGTACGTTACAGCCTTATTCTAAAAAGAATGAAATTATTTATTTCCCTCATCAATCTACACACAATACCCCATACTGACAAAGCAAAAACAGAAATACCTTATTTATAGACATATTCAGACCCTTTGCTATGAGACAAGCAATGGAGTTTCCATTAATCAACCTTGAGATGTTTCTACAACTTCATTAGAGTCCACCTGTGGTAAATTCAATTGATTGGACATGATTTGGAAAGGTACACAACTGTCTTTATACGGTCCCACAGTTGTTAGTGTATGTCAGGGCAAATAGTCATGAGGTCAAATTAATTGTCCGGAGAGCTCCAAGACAGGATTGTGTCGAGGCACAGATCTGGGTAAGGGTACTAAAAAAATGTCTGCAGCATTGAAGGACTCCAAGAACACAGTGGTTTCCATCATTCTTAAATAGAAAAAATTTGGAACAACAAAGGCTCTTCCTAGAGCTGTCCGTCCAGCCAAACTGAGCAATCTAGGGAGAAGGGCCTGTGAGGTGATCAAGGACCCAATGGTCACTCTGACAGATCTCCAGAGTTTCTCTGTAGAGATGGGAGAACCTTCCAGAAGGACAACCATCTCTGCAGCACTCCACCAATTAGGCCTTTATGGTAGAGTAGCCAGACAGAAGCCACTCCTCAGTAAAAGGGACATGACAGCCCACATGGAGTTTCCCAAAAGGCACCTAAAGATTGAACTCTTCGGCCTGAATGCCAAACATCACGTCTGGAGGAAACCTAGCACCATCCCCACGGTGAAGCATGATGGTGGCAGCATCATGCTGTGGGGATGTTTTTCAGCTGCAGGGACTGGGAGACTAGTCAGGATCGAGAGAAAGATGAACGGAGCAAAGTACATAGAGATTCTTGATGAAAACCTGCACTCAGGACCTCAAACTGGGGCGAATGTTTACCTTCCAACCGGACAATTGACCCTAAGCACACAGTCAAGACAATGCAGGAGTGGCTATGGGACAAGTCTCTGAATGTCCTTGCGTGGCCCAGCCAGAGCCAGGACTTGAACCTGATTGAACACCTCTGGAGAGACCTGAAAATAGCTGTGCAGCGACGCTCCCCATCCAACCTGACAGAGCTTGAGAGGATCTGCAGAGAAGAATTTGAGAAGCTCCCCAAATACAGGTGTGCCAACCTTTTAGCGTCACTCCCAAGAAGACGTGAGGCTGTAAATGCTTCAAAAAGGTACTGAGTAAAGTGTCTGAATACTTACGTAAATGATATATTTCAGTTTTTTTGTATTATCTTTTTTGCAAAGAAATCTAAAAAACTGTTTTTGCTTTGTCATTATGAGGTATTGTGTGTAAATTGATAATTTGTTTTGTATTTATATATATATATATATATATATATATATATATATATATATATATACACACATTTTAGAATAAGGCTGTAACGTAACAAAATGTGGGAAAAAGTCAAGGGGTCTGAATGCTTTCCACATGCACTGTTCAAGCATCATAAAACCTCTAACACAATAAATTCATTTGACTTGGTTAAAATCAGTTCTCTTTCGACCTAACTTGAAAAAGACTTTTACCATGTGGGTTCTTCCTTCAAAGGCTCCATGAAATTATGACCTCCTCCTAAATATTTAGTCAAACGTGACCGACCGGCTTGATTAGAAGCAACATTTGAAATGGTGTTTTTTACATTGGGTAAAAGTAGAGGCTCAATTTATTTTTAAAGGTTCTGGACACAGTGAAACAGAAATAACACACACACACTGGAATATTCAGTTCATGCCTCTTTCTGATTTGTCTCGATGGTCCCTTAGCCTCTTTTGTTGAACTGTGATTGGTTTCTGTGTGTTCTTTTGGTTCCCAGAGGTGGGGTCCTGGCCAGGTTTGTAGCCACTGACGGAGGGATCACTAGAGTCTATCCCAGAAGGTACGCTCAGATTTCTCCTTCTCAATCCTACACTATTAGTTAGTTAGCCTCATGCTCCCATACTATACAGTATGTGCCTTGGCCAACTCCTATTGTATATAACCATGAAAACAAACAAATACACCGGCTCAGTCTTAAGTAGCAACATTTGAAATGGTATTTTTTACATGATATAAAACTACAGACTCATAGCAAGAACATTATATATCATACACTACAGTTGAGGAACAATGGGAAAGGAATTCTGCTTTGAAAGTTGATATAATTGTAACCCAACTTTTGGAAAAATAAAAAGTATACACACAAAAACAATAGGCTGCATGACATAATAATAATAATATATGCCATTTAGCAGACGCTTTTATCCAAAGCGACTTACAGTCATGTGTGCATACATTTTACGTATGGGTGGTCCCGGGAATCGAACCCACTACCCTGGCGTTACAAGCGCCATGCTCTACCAACTGAGCTACAGAAGGACCACCGACATCAGCAGCCTATTGTTCCAAAATAGCATAACTGGTGTATTTTAACACCAATAAACCCATCATTTTAAAATAGTTTTTTTTGTATATGTCAATCTAGCAAACCAGGAAACTAAAAGCAACTTTCTAAACAATTCTATGGTTTGTTTCAATCTTATTAGCTAGCTAGTTCACGTTAAGTTAGCTGGCTAGCCAGTTTATATAATGAACATATCATAAAGCTGACAACATTTTAACTTTATCTAATTTGTATTCATTATTACAGGAAAGTAAACAAGATAATTATTTACATGTTAATGCTGAACTAATTACAGAAAATAGCTTACGGTTATGAGTGTGACAACATAAAAGCAGGCATTCTACAAAATATTATAACTTGTTGGCCTAACGTTATATCCTAATTTGACTTTGGTGCAGGTCATGTTGTTCATCACATTACTGTCTCTGGGAAACACACACTATATCAAATAAAACTCCAAGTTTATTTGTCACATGCACAGGATACAGAAGGTGTAAACGGTACAGTGAGATGGTTATTTGTATAGTGGAGTCTTGTGTTTAGACACGTAGCTGGCTAGCTAACTAAACAATGAACCATAGTCCCAACTCATAACGTTACTACCCTGCGGTAATCTGCAGGTAGTTAACGCTAACCAACTAGGTTTAATATTAGCTAGCTAACATTAGGCTATAACTAGCAATGCAAATGGCTCTGAGATGCAAATAATATTACTATACAGATCATACATGTAAAGTTAGCTAGCGAGACCGCCAGCTAACATTAGCTAGCTAGCTAATAGCACATTTTAACATGCAATGAAGACAACTTTCTGACTAAATTAGAAACATTTGATATCCGAAACTATAGTTAGCTAGACTCTCTTACCTGTATACATGGATGAACGCTTCTCCCTCTCTGTCATGGATGCCATGGTTACCCTTAGTTTGAAGATGTAATCTGAATACATGTGTACTGTACAACAGCCTTCTTTCTGTGTGTTCTCATTTCGACTCCCTTCGCATATTTACAATCAAATGCTAAGAATCTCCTTAGCTATCATACACTGCTTCCACATCCCACTGATTTCAAAACACGGTCCTCCTCTGGCAGTCTCTATGGGGGTGCCACAGGGTTCAATTCCTGGACCGACTCTCTTCTCTGTATGCATCAATGAGGTCGCTCTTGCTGCTGGTGAGTCTCTGATCCACCTCTACGCAGACGACACCATTCTGTATACATTTACATTACATTTAAGTCATTTAGCAGACGCTCTTATCCAGAGCGACTTACAAATTGGTGCATTCACCTTATGACATCCAGTAGAACAGTCACTTTACAATAGTGCATCTAAATCTTAAAGGGGGTGAGAAGGATTACTTATCCTATCCTAGGTATTCCTTAAAGAGGTGGGGTTTCAGGTGTCTCCGGAAGGTGGTGATTGACTCCGCTGTCCTGGCGTCGTGAGGGAGTTTGTTCCACCATTGGGGGCCAGAGCAGCGAACAGTTTTGACTGGGCTGAGCGGGAACTGTACTTCCTCAGTGGTAGGGAGGCGAGCAGGCCAGAGGTGGATGAACGCAGTGCCCTTGTTTGGGTGTAGGGCCTGATCAGAGCCTGGAGGTACTGAGGTGCCGTTCCCCTCACAGCTCCGTAGGCAAGCACCATGGTCTTGTAGCGGATGCGAGCTTCAACTGGAAGCCAGTGGAGAGAGTGGAGGAGCGGGGTGACGTGAGAGAACTTGGGAAGGTTGAACACCAGACGGGCTGCGGCGTTCTGGATGAGTTGTAGGGGTTTAATGGCACAGGCAGGGAGCCCAGCCAACAGCGAGTTGCAGTAATCCAGACGGGAGATGACAAGTGCCTGGATTAGGACCTGCGCCGCTTCCTGTGTGAGGCAGGGTCGTACTCTGCGGATGTTGTAGAGCATGAACCTACAGGAACGGGCCACCGCCTTGATGTTAGTTGAGAACGACAGGGTGTTGTCCAGGATCACGCCAAGGTTCTTAGCGCTCTGGGAGGAGGACACAATGGAGTTGTCAACCGTGATGGCGAGATCATACTTCTGGCCCTTCTTTGGACACTGTGTTAACAACCCTCCAGGCAAGCTTCAATGCCATACAACTCTCCTTCTGTGGCCTCCAATTGCTCTTAAATACAAGTAAAACTAAATGCATGCTCTTCAACCGATCGCTTCCTGCACTTTCCCGCCTGTCCAACATCACTACTCTGGACGGCTCTGACTTAGAATACGTGGACAACTACAAATACTTAGGTGTCTGGTTAGACTCTCCTTCCAGACCCATATCAAACATCTCCAATCCAAAGTTAAATCTAGAATTGGCTTCCTATTTCGCAACAAAGCATCCTTCACTCATGCTGCCAAACATAAGCCTTGTAAAACTGACCATCCTACCAATCATCGACTTTGGCGATGTCATTTACAAAATAGCCTCCAATACCCTACTCAACAAATTGGATGCAGTCTATCACAGTGCAATCCATTTTGTCACCAAAGCCCCATATACTACCCACTATTGCGATCTGTACGCTCTTGTTGGCTGGCCCTCGCTTCATACTCGTCGCCAAACCCACTGGCTCCATGTCATCTACAAGACCCTGCTAGGTAAACTCCCACCTGTAGCACATGCTCCAGCAGGTATATCTCTCTAGTCACCCCCAAAACCAATTCTTTCTTTGGCCGCCTCTCCTTCCAGTTCTCTGCTGCCAATGACTGGAACAAACTACAAAAATCTCTAAAACTGGAAACACTTATCTCCCTCACTAGCTTTAAGCACCAACTGTCAGAGCAGCTCACAGATTACTGCACCTGTACATAGCCCACCTATAATTTAGCCCAAACAACTACCTCTTTCACTACTGTATTTAATTAATTTAGCTCCTTTGCACCCCATCATTTTTATTTCTACTCTACACATTCTTCCATTGCAAATCTACCATTCCAGTGTTTTACTTGCTATATTGTATTTACTTTGCCACCATGGCCTTTTTTTGCCTTTACCTCCCTTATATCACCTCATTTGCTCACATCGTATATAGACTTGTTTATACTGTATTATTGACTGTATGTTTGTTTTACTCCATGTGTAACTCTGTGTCGTTGTATGTGTCGAACTGCTTTGCTTTATTTTGGCCAGGTCGCAATTGTAAATGAGAACTTGTTCTCAACTTGCCTACCTGGTTAAATAAATAAAGGTGAAAAAAGAAAAGTGGAGAGCATTAGCAAAAACATTTCAGTCTGTGATATCTTTCAAAAATTCCACATTAGAAAGGTCTACCTACACACACTGAGCAGCTCATGTTATAGATAGAAGAGTGCTACATCGCAGACCAATCCGAATTAATCTCACAGACAATCCATTATCTCAACCAATCATGGCCAGCGGGAAGGTTCCTGACTTTTTCTGTGGCTAAACCACATGGTGCTCTCATTCATTGTGACCCCGCTTATAAATATCTGGGCATCTGGATTGCCGAAAAATATGTCTTTCAAAAAGCATGTTGAAGATACATTTTTTGTGTAGGCTTCTGTAATAAGAACAAGTCCCGTCTTTCTTTAAATACCAGGAAACTAAACTTTCAGTCAACATTCAATCCGGTTATTGACCATGGCGATATCGTCTATGTGAATGAAGCTGCCACTTTACTGAAGCCATTGGACATAGTTTTTCATAGTGTATTGAACTTTACTTTGGCCGATACACATCATTGCATTTTGTATCAGAAAGTAGGTTTGCCCTCTTTCAAGTCTCGTCTACTGTAGATCAGGGAAGGGCAACTGGCGACCTTTTGCAGGCCCGCGGATCAATATCCAAATTAAAAACTGAAAAAAAAATTCCGCACCCTATGTGTAGAATTGCAGGAAATACATTGCCTTCAGAAAGTACTCAGACCCCATGACTTTTTCCACATTTTGTTACGTTACAGCCTTATTCTATAATTTATTAAAAAATATTAAAAATCTCTCATAAATTTACACAAAATACCCCATAATGACAAAGCAAAACTGTATTTTAGAAATGTTTGCCAATACATTAAAAATAAAAAACAGAAATATCACATTAACACACGTTTTCGAAACCATTTACTCACATTTGGCAGCGATTACAGCATTGCGTCTGCTTGAGTCTTATTGGGTACCTGTATTTGGGGAGTTTCTCCCATTCTTCTCTGCAGATCCTCTCAAGCTCTGTCAGGTTGGATGGGGAGCGTTGAAAGCGCTGAAAAGCTATTTTCAGGTCTCTCCAGAGATCCTTGATCGGGTTCAAGTCCGGGCTCTGGTTGGGCCACTCAGAGACATTCAGAGACTTGTCCCGAAGCCACTCCTGTGTTGTCTTGCCTGTGTGCTTAGGGTCGTTGTCCTCTTGGAAGGTGAACTTTGGCCCCAGCCTGAGGTCCTGAGCATTAGAGCAGGTTTTTATAAAGGATCTCTCTGTACTTTGCTCCGTTCTTTCCCTCAATCCTGACTAGTCTCCCAGCCCCTGCAGCTGAAAAACATCCCCACAGCATGATGCTGCCACCGCCATGCTTCACCGTAGGGATGGTGCCAGGTATCCTCCAATCTTGGTTTTGTCAGACCAGAGAATCTTGTTTCTCATGGTCTGAAAGTATTTAGGTGCCTTTAGGCAAACTCCAAGTGGGCTGTCATGTGCCTTTCACTGAAGAGTGGCTAACGTCTGATTACTCTACCATAAAGGCCTGATTGGTGGAATGCTGCAGAGATGGTTGTCCTTCTGGAAAGTTCTGCCATCTCTATCGAAAAACTCGAGAGCTCTGTCAGACTGACCATCGGGTTCTTGGTCACCTCCCTGACCCTGACCTTTCTCCCCTGATTGCTCAGCTTGGCCGGGCGGCCAGCTCCAGAAAGGGTCTTGGAGGTTCCAAACATCTTCCATTTAAGAATGATTGAGGCCACTGTGCCAACATTTTTGGGTACCTTTCCCCAGATATGTGACTAAACATAATCCTGTCTCGGAGCTCTACAGACAATTCCTTCTACCTCATGGCTTAGTTTTGCTCTGACATGCACTGTCAACTATGGGTCCTTATATAGACTGGTGTGTGTCTTTCCAAATCATGTCCAATCAATTGAATTTACCACAGGTGGAATCCAATCAAGTTGTAGGAACATCTAAAGGATGATCAATGGAAAGGATGCACTGGAGCTCAATTTCGAGTCTCATAGCAAATAATCTGAATACTTACGTCAATAAGGTATTTCTGTTTTTCTAAAAACCTTTTTTTGCATTATCATTATGGGTTATTGTGTGTAGATGACTGAGGAAATGTTTTTATTCACTCAATTTTAGAATAAGGCTGTAATGTAACAAAATGTTGAAAAAGTCAAGGGATCTGAAGGCTTTCCGAAGGAACTGTAAATCTGTAAAACTGAAACATTTCCCCTAAGCAAAATTTGTAGAATTGGCTGAAATTAGTTATAAAATTGCAAAATGTGAGGCGGGCAGAATACTCAGTCGGGTTCTCAACTTTTTGTATTTCTTTATTGGTACAGTAAGTTTGTCTAGCGGCTAGCTATCCAAATGTGTAGTAATTATGGTCAAATTACCGACCGGTGAGCCCCTATTCATTTTGTTGGTCACTCTCACTCTGATATCATATAAAAACAGCAAACATTTCTCCCCACCCTATTGCAGAATGTGTACAATTTAAAATCTCAATTTTCTCTCACTCACCCCCATGGCAAAATGTATGGATTTGTAGCAAACTTTCTTTACAACTGTTACATGTTCTCTATGCCCCATGGAAAAATATATAGAGTTACGGAAAATGTACTCTAAAACAATTGTTTCTCTCTGCTGTCAAGAGGGGGAGGGGGGGGGTCGCTAAAATGTTTGATAGCAAGGTGGGGGAAACAATATTTTGCTTAGGGTCCCCAAAGGGCTAAGGCTCTGACGACATGTGCGTGTATGGATGTGGGCACACAGACCCGCGAGCTACTGTGGCCCCCTATGATAAAATAATATTTTTTTTTGAGGACCCAACACCCATCAAAGTTGCCCATCCCTGCTATAGATCGATGCATTGCACATTTTTTCTCAATAAAGCTCTCTTGCATAAACTTCCGCCATACCTTACTTCATTGTTAAGTTACAAGACAAAGACTCTGGAATGGCTAACCCTGGAGATCCTGTCAAACTACACCGATTTAGGTAAATCTGCTTTAAATAGGTGGAGTTGGTGCCTCTAGGGCAAGTCATGCAGACGTTAGAGGGCCTTTTTACTGAAGAATGTGTTTGTTTTATTCGATTGTGTTTTGCTTATCGTGTTTGCTTTTCATGTATTGTGTAACTGATGTATATATACTGTAGATACTGTATGAATAATCTCATTGTTGTTTATTGATGTGTTCATGCTGGGCTCATCTGCGAAAGAGACCCACGGTCTTTCGCTGTTAAATAAAGTTGAAATACAATAAAATAAAAAAAGATCAGATGATGCAGGGATGGAGAGAGGCGCAGGAGAAGAGATCTGGTGGCCAGCCAAACCACAAAAACCTTTCAGTTCTCATTCCAAAAGGACTGTCTTGGCTTTGGGACTATGGGTTTATGTTCTACTAACTTCAGAATACTGTAGATGCGATGGAGCCATTATCGCTTAGATCTGTGCTTTAAAAACTCTGTTTTGTTTGTTGTCATGCCAAACATGATATGACATTGGTATTAAAGAGTTTTAGAGACGCAAAGGAAATGTCTGTGGAAACAGGCAACAAAATATTATCTGGCTAGTCAGAGTAGTTAGCTAAATACAGATCAGGTCAATACATTTTATAAAGGCTAGTTTCCCTGTCCCAAAAATGTACCATGTTTTTATTCCAGAACTAGGCCTGGGAAACCTGCCGACCGACAGACAGACCAACAGACAGACTGTTGACCCTTCTCTGGTACGACAAATGTACATGTCTGTGACAGAGCAATCTGATTAGGTGACAAGAGACTCACCTGTGTGATATACTCATCCTGATTGGACATCAGCAGAAAGCCTCCATCATCCAAGATGACACAGTCAACATGCTGCAGAGAGAGAGAGAGAGTGACAGATAGAAAGAGAACATCAGTCAGTATAGAACATAATCAACATTTCTAAAGATTTTCCAAGGGTGAGATAGGCCATTGTACCTTATCATTCTTCAGACAGCCACAGATTTCATCCTTCAAACGCCATAAAAGCACACACCATCATGAATGAATGGTCACAAGTTTAGCAAACATAATGTGATGTGAATAAGAAATCCTAAACGAAAGAAAGTGTTTCTCTTACGTTGACTTTGATGGTGGCGTTCATGAAGCTGTTCATCCAGGCAGAGACGTTTAGTTTCACTCCCACCACTACAGGAAATTGAAACAACAAAAAGGATATTCAAAAACATGTTATTGAATATTCCTGTACAAAAGGAGCTATGGATGTTTCATCTAATTCTCTAGGCTGTCAGTTTAATTCAGAAGTACCCAACACAACAACTAAGCACCCAGCTAAGGAGATGGGGGCGGTCCACTCACCCGCCGGTTTGAGGTTGACTCTGTCTATGTTGAGGTCTACAGCCTTGCTCACCAGAATACCTGACTCATAGCCTGACTCCCTGCTCTCTGCAGCAGAGACAGAAGGAGGAAGAGTGAGGGAGAGCAGAGGTAAGAGTGTCAACACATTCACATGTAGTGACACTTGCATGACAATGACAGTGACAGTAATTGTGTGAGGCTTTAAAACCCCATTTGGTGAAAATCATGTTTCATGACATAACAAATATGATAGAATATATCATATTTGTTTGTTTGGTCTCTAGGTCTTTAAGTGGGTAAATGGTCATGTGTCTGTGGCAATGCAGTAGCAGCACATACAGAACAGCTGCAGATGGGAAACAAATGGAATAGTCCCAAAAGTGCAAAAGCCTGCCTACCCTGTATGTGAAGCTAAATGAAGCACACTGAAAGCACAGAGAAGTTAACATACACTAGTTGACTGTGCCTTTAAACAGCTTGGAAAATTCCAGAAAATGATGTCATGGCTTTAGAAGCTTCTAAATGCTAATTGACATAATTTGAGTCAATTGGAGGTGTACCTGTGGATGTATTTAAAGGCCTACCTTCAAAATCAGTACCTCTTTGCTTGACATCATGGGAAAATCAAAACAAATCAGCCAAGACCACAGAAAAAAAATGTAGACCTCCACAAGTCTGGTTCATCCTTGGGAGCAATTTCCAAACACCTGAAGGTACCACGTTCATCTGTACAAACAATAGTACCCAAGTATAACACCATGGGACCACGCAGCCGTCATACAACTCAGGAAGGAGAAGTGTTCTGTCTCCTAGAGATTAACATACATTGGTGCAAAAAGTGCAAATAAATCCCAGAGCAACAGCAAAGTACCTTGAGAAGATGCTGGGGGAAACGGGTACAAAAGTATCTATATCCACAGTAAAACGTGTCCTATATCGACATAATCTGAAAGGCCGCTCAGTAAGGAAGAAGCCACTGCTCCAAAACCTCCATAGAAAGCCAGACTATGGTTTGGAACTGCACATGGGGAAATGTCCTCTGGTCTGATGAAACAAAAATAGAACTGTTTGGCCATAATGAGCATCATTATGTTTGGAGGAAAAAGGGGGAGGCTTGCAAGCCGAAGACCACCATCCCAACTGTGAAGCATGGGGGTGGCAGCATCATGTTGTTGGGGTGCTTTGCTACAGGAAGGACTGGTGCACTTCACAAAATAGATGGCATCATGAGGGCGGAAAATTGTGGATATATTGAAGCAACATCTCCAGAAGTTAAATGGGTCTTCCAAATGGACAATGATCCCAAGCATACTTCAAAAGTTGTGGCAAAATGGCTTAAGGACAACAAAGTCAAGGTATTGGATTGGCCATCACAAAGCCCTGACCTCAACCCTATAGAAAATGTACGGGCAGACCTGAAAAATCTTGTGCGAGCAAGGAGGCCTTCAAACCTGATTCAGTTACACCAGCTCTGTCAGGAGGAATGGGCCAAAATTCACCCACCTTATTGTGGGAAGCTTGTGGAAGGCTACCCAAAGTGTTTGACCCAAGTTAAACAATTTAAAAGGCAATGCTAGCAAATACTAATTGAATGTATGTAAACTTCTGACCCACTGGGAATGTGATGATAGAAATAAAAGCTGAAATAAATACATTCTCTCTACTATTATTCTGACATTTCACTTTCTTAAAATTAAATGGTGATCCTAACTGTCCTAAAACAGTGCATTTTTGCTAGGATTAAATGTCAGGAATTGTGAAAAACTGAATGTAATATATTTGGATAAGGTGTATGTAAACTTCCGACTTCATCTGTAGATTGCTGCAATACCACAGGGACATATAGAGAAGGTGAGTGGAAAGTAGCAGAGAGCATTAGATAAGTTAAAATAGTGAGTAGAGAGAGTGAGAGAGAGGGAAGAGAAAGGGGTGGGACAGAAGAGGGGGGTAGATAGAGAGATGAGAGGGAGCAGCAGAGAAAGGAAGTAAAGATAGAGGAGGACTAGAAGGCCTCTCATCTCTTATCATGTCCAGTGGAGCAGGCTATCCGGGATTTGCTGGAAGACCACACTGAAGAGAGGATCAGTGTGTGTGTGTGTGTGTGTGTGTGTGTGTGTGTGTGTGTGTGTGTGTGTGTGTGTGTGTGTGTGTGTGTGTGTGTGTGTGTGTGTGTGTGTGTGTGTGTGTGTGTGTGTGTGTGTGTGTGTGTGTGTGTGTGTGTGTGTGTGTGTGTGTGTGTGTACATACTGTTGAAATATGGAGCAGTGAAAATATAGATGTCGTTATCCAGAGTCCTCTTGTAGAAACTTGAGTCATAGGTCTAGGTATTCTCTGTCCACTCCTCCCCAGCACTGAAACACACACGCACGTGCACACATACAGAACGTTTTAAGATACAGATGTCTGAAAGATTTATTCAAATGTGAGGCCAAACTTTGATAAATATAACAGTCACACCCAAAGCACAAAGCATGGGGGGAAATGGAATAGAATTGGCCCAGAGATAAAGAAAAAAATATGTATGTTTTATATGAAAATATTTCAATGTTTTTTTCTGTGATTAACTGCTGTACTCTAACAATCACCAAGGCAGAGAGAAAGAAAGAGAGAGGGGGACGGGGGAGAGGGGGGGAGGAAGGGAAAGAGAGAGTCCATATTTACTGAGTATGTCTCCAGTGTATGTGTGGATGGGAATCATGTTCTGGTGATTTAGGAGGACTAACTGTCCATGCAATGTGAACAGAGCCAGCTGAACAAGTTGGGGAGTAAAACAGTATCATATCCACCATATCCAAAACACTGTAACCTTTAAAATGGCTTTGTGCTTTAGCCAACTCCTATCTGTGACTCGTTTCAGAAAACTAGGCGTATGCCGTGCATTGCTATTTCACAGAGAGGCATTTTAAACACAGATTTTAGATCAAAATGCATTTTTTTGTTAGAAATGCCTTCTGGAAAATGTGAACTATGCTCTAATAACAAGCTTGTATGCCAACTGTAAATACAAAAAATATAAAACAATTACGAGCATAGTTGGTTTAGCCACAGGAAAAGACAAGAACGTTCCCGCTAGTCATGATTGGCTGAGATAATGGATGGGCTGGATGTGCCGAGAGATAAGTTAGGATTGGTCGGCGATGTAGCACGCTTCTGTCTATAACATGCTCAGTAGGTAATCCTTTCTAACTCGTATTAATGGAAAGATATCACAAAGAAATGCAAAAATGTTACTCTCCACTTTCTGAAGGACAGTTTTGAAATCATTGGAGTGTGCCTGGTGGAAGCAGAGCATGATAGCTAAGGAGATGGAGAAAATTCTGGCATTTGATTGCAAATATGTGGAGGGAGTTGAAAATAGAACACACAGAAGGCTGTTGTAAAAGATCAAGATGGCACCGGAGGGGAGGGCTGCCGTCTCATCGGCTCTCAATGAACCATGCTATTTTGCGTTGTTCGTTGAATCGTACTACAAAGTAGCATGGTTCATCGAGAGCATTCTGACGGGTTGCATCACTGCCTGGTATGGGTATGGGCCTCCGACCGCAAGGCACTACAGAAGGGTATTGCGTATGGCCCAGTACATCACCGGGGCTAAGCTTCATGCCATCCAGGACCTGTACCAGGCGGTGTCAGAGGAAGGCCCTAAAAATTGTCAAAGACTCCATGTTCTCTATTTACCGCACGACAAGCGGTACCGGAGCGACAAGTCTCGTTCCAAGAGGCTCCTAAATAGCTTCAACCCCCAAGCCATAAGACTCCTGAACAGCTAATCAAATGACTTACCCAGACTATTTGCACCCCCCCCCGAACGCTGCTGCTACTCGCTGTTGTTATCTTTGCATAGTCACTTTAATAACGCTTCCTACATGTACATATTACCTCAATTACCTCAACACCGGTGGCCCCGCACATTGACATTGCCTTTTACCGGTAACTCTTGTACATAGCCCCGCTATTGTTATTTACTGCTGCTCTTTAATTATTTGTTATTCTTATCTTTTACTTTTTTTTAGTATTTTCTCAGAACTGCATTGTTGGTTAAGGGCTTGTAAGTAAGCATTTCAATGTAAGGTCTACACCTGTTGTATTCTGCACATGTGACAAATACAATTTGATTTGATTTATAAAACACCTGTCTCCAGATTACATCTTCAAACTAAGGGAAACCATGGCATCCTTGACAGAGAGGGAGAAGCGTTCATCCATGTACACAGGTAAGAGAGTCTAGCTAGCTACATTTATTTTTCAGAAAGTATTTTTCATTGTATGTTAAAGTGTACTGTTAGCTAGCTAGCTAATGTTAGCTGGCTGGCTCGCTAGCTTGCGTTACGTGTAAGATCTGTGTAGTAATATTATTTGTATCTCAGAACCATTTGCATAACTGCAGATTTATGCATGGTAGCAATGTTATGAGTTGAGATTATGGTTCATTGTTAGGTTCGCTAGGTCACATGTCAGAACAAAAGACTCCACTAAGTAACCATTTCACTGTACTGTTTACACCTTCTGTATCCTGTGCATGTGACAAATAAACGTTGATTTTATTTGATATAGCGTGTGTTTACCAGAGACAGTAATGTGATGAACATCATGACCTGCAACAAAGTCTAATCAGGATACAACGTTAGGCCAAAGAGACAGTGTCCAAGTTCTGAAAGTCTCTGGTAGAATGCCCTGCTTTTATTTCGTCACACTCTGATATGGTCATTATTTGAACTGGCCAGCCAGATAACTTAACGTTAGCTAGCTAGCTAACAAGCTATAAACGAACCAAAACATTGTTTAGAAAGTTGCTGTTAGTTGCCTGGTTTGCTAGATTGACATATACTAATACACCAATTGTGCTATTTTGGACCACCAGGCTACTCATGCAGCCTGTTGTTTTTGTGTTTATACTTTTTCATAATGACAATGACAAGTTGTCGTTATGTCGGAGGACAATAAAATGTTCATGATGTCACTGCGACAATGTTGCGTAGGTTAAACAAGCCTTTAGTCTTGAAATCTTTGGTTATTTAGTACACTGCTGTATTCTGTTCAGCACATACAGTAGCCTCACATGTGAATCCTTAAAGAGATGGGTGGGGCAAAGGCTTAAGAAGGTGTGAACGATGCCGACTGGGTGTAGACAAAGAAGAGCTCTCCAGTAGGTGTAAGAAAACATTCAAGGGATATTTTCTCAAAACTCTGGTTTATAAAGAAAGTTTATAAACTTTCAAAGCAGAATTACTTCCCCATTGTTCTTCAACTGTAGTGTATTATATAACATTTTCTATCTCTGAGTCTCTACTTTTATCCAACGTTAAAAAAATAAACCATTTCAAATGTTGCTACATAACACCGAATCGTGCCAGTGTATTTGTTTTCATGGCTTTATACAATAGTTGGCCAAGGCACATACTGTATAGTATGGGAGCATGAGGCTAACTAACTAATAGTGTAGGACTGAGAAGGAGAAATCTGAGTGTACCTTCTGGGATAGACTCTAGTGATCCCTCCGTCAGTGGCTACAAACCTGGCCAGGACTCCGTGCCTGGGAACCGAAAGAACACACAGAAACCAATCACAGTTCAACAAAAGAGGCTAAGGGACCATCGAGACAATTCAGAAAGAGGCATGAACTGAGTGAGAGTGAGCGAGCGTGTTCTTTCTGTTCCTCTGTGTCCAGAAACTTTAAAAACAGATTGCTATATTTCCGGAGAGTCACTTCTCATGATGTCCTAATTCTGAATAGAGTTGTTTGTTCAGTAAATTGATTTGGTTTGTTTGAGTGTGTGTGGATTATAATGGACAAACATGTGTCTATGGTATAATGAATGCATCAATATATGTTCAATATACAGTTGAAGTCGGAAGCTTACATACACCTTAACCAAATACATTTAAACTCAGTTTTTCACAATTCCTGACATTTAATCCTAGTAAAAATTCTCTGTCTCAGGTCAGTTAGGATCACCACTTTATTTTAAGAATGTGAAATTATATATTTCAGCTTTAATTTCTTTCTTCACATCCCCACGGGTCAGAAGTTTACATACACTTGAATAGAATTCGCTCAAATAGTATTTGGTAGCATTGCCTTTAATTTGTTTAACCTGGGTCAAACGTTTCGGGTAGCCTTCCACAAGCTTCCCACAATAATTTTGGTGAATTTTGGCCCATTCCTCCTGACAGAGCTGGTGTAACTGAGTCAGGTTTGTAGACCTCCTTGCTCGCACACGCTTTTTCAGTTCTGCCCACAAATTGTCTCTAGGATGAGGTCAGGGATTTGTGATGGCCACTCCAATACCTTGACTTTGTTGCCCTCAAGCCATTTTGCCATAACTTTGGAAGTATGCTTGTGGTCATTGTTCATTTGGAAGACCCATTTGCAACCAAGCTTTAGCTTCCTGACTGATGTCTTGAGACGTTGCTCAATATATCCACATAATATTCCTCCCTCATGCCTTCTATTTTGTGGAGTGCACTAGTCCCTCTTGCATCAAAGCACCCCCACAACATGAATCAGCCACACCCGTGCTTCATGGTTGGGATAGTGGTCTTCGGCTTGCAAGCCTCCTCCTTTTTCCTACAAACATTACAATGGTCACTATGGCCAAACAGTTCTATTTTTGTTTCATCAGACCAGAGGACATTTCTCAAAAAAATATGATCTTTGTCCCCATGTGCAGTTGCAAACCGTAGTCTGGCTTTTTTTATGGCGGTTTTGGAGCAGTGGCTTCTTCCTTGCTGAGCGGCCTTTCAGGTTATGTCGATATAGGACTCGTTTAACTGTGGATATTGATACATTTGTACCTGTTTCCTCCAGCGTCTTCACAAGGTCCTTTGCTGTTGTTCTGGGATTGATTTGCACTTTTCACACCAAAGTAAGTTCATCTCTAGGAGACAGAATGCGGCTCCTTCCTGAGCGGTATAATGGCTGCATGGTCCCATGGTGTTTATACTTGCATACTATTGTTTGTACAGATGAGCGTGGTACCTTCAGGCGTTTGGAAATTGCTCCCAAGGATGAACCAGACTTGTGGAAGTCTACATTTTCTTTCTGATGTCTTGGCTGATTTCTTTAGATTTTTCCATGATGTCAAGCAAAGAGGCACTGAGTTTGAAATACATCCACAGTTACACCTCCAATTGACTCAAATTATGTCAATTAGCCTATCAGGAGCTTCTAAAGCCATGACATCATATTTGGGCATTTTCCAAGCTGTTTAACTCAGTCAACTTAGTGTATGTAAACTTCTTACCCACTGGAATTGTGATACAGTGAATTATAAGTGAAAAAATCTGTCTGTAAACAACTGTTGGAAAAATTACTTATGTCATGCACAAAGTATATGTCCTAACCGACTTGCCAAAACAATAGTTAACAAGAAATTTGTGGAGTGGTTGAAAAACTAGTTTTAATGACTCCAACCTAAGTGTATGTAAACTTCCGACTTCAACTGAAATTACTGGGGTGTCTTCAGAACACACTAATTATTGGCATGGCTGGTCCTGGGTCTTTCTTTCATCATGTTCTTTCATCAAGGCCAAGACTCTAAGAACAACAGACCTATACATTAGACTGTAGCAGTATTAGCTGCTTTGTGTTTCTCCAGACATCAATAAAACAGGGAATAGCCTGACATTCTATATGACTCACTTAACTGACTTTCAATGTTTACATGATCACTGTAATGCAATGCAGTGATGACGGGACGTGTGTGTGTGTGTGTGTCACTCACAATGTTTGCTCCTTCCACAGTTTGACCAGATCAGCCGTCAACCCAGCATCCAACAGCAGCCTACTGACCAGAGCCATATTACCTAGAGAGGAAGACATTGTTAGTACCATCCGCAGTAGACCCCATGGCAAACTGCAAATTTGACACATAGGATAAGATAGCTTGACCTTGATTAGACAACACAGAGGACATTGAGCTCCATTAGCTGACGATGAGGAAGATGGTAGGATCTACAGTAGCTGATACCCATTAGATGATGACCACTATAGAGGTTTTGAGTCACATAGAAGCATGACAACATCAGGTTCTAGGAAATTCAGTCGATCAGGATGATATCACCCCCTGGCCAGACTAGACTAATCAAACGCCTATACCTCATTCGATCAGGCTGATGCTACCCTCTGACCGTCACAGGGCTATGGAACACCATGATATCACAGTGGCGGGAAACCGGCCTGACTCACTAACCACTCCCTCCTGGGTGGGCGTATTGCCAATTAATGACTGTATTGATCTAAAGTTACTCTTTCTTTAACCTTGACTGGCTATCGAACAAAACAGGCAGAGGAATTCCATCTGTGTGTGTGTGTGTGCAGAGGAATTCCATCTGTGTGTGTGTGTGTGTGTGTGTGTGCAGAGGAATTCCATCTGTGTGTGTGTGTGTGTGTGTGTGTGTGTGTGTGCGTGCAGAGGAATTCCATCTGTGTGTGTGTGTGTGTGTGTGTGTGTGTGTGTGTGTGTGTGTGTGTGTGTGTGTGTGTGTGTGTGTGTGTGTGTGTGTGTGTGTGTGTGCAGAGGAATTCCATCTGTGTGTGTGTGTGTGTGTGCAGAGGAATTCCATCTGTGTGTGTGTGTGTGTGTGTGTGTGCGTGCGTGCAGAGGAATTCCATCTGTGTGTGTGTGTGTGTGTGTGTGTGTGTGTGTGTGTGTGTGTGTGTGTGTGTGTGTGTGTGTGTGTGTGCAGAGGAATTCCATCTGTGTGTGTGTGTGTGTGTGTGCGTGCATGCAGAGGAATTCCATCTGTGTGTGTGTGTGTGTGTGTGTAGAGGAATTTCATCTGTGTGTGTGTGTGTGTGGTCATGTGTGTGCGTGCGTGGGACAGGCATGGCAACTTACATGACTCTTCCACTGTGTTCCTGTCAATGAACTGGTTGAAGTCCAGGAGGAACTGGGTGTTGTTGTCCTTGTCCTTCAGGCCTTTGCAGTACTCCCTATTTCAATATGACACATTAGATACATTACAGTAGTCTCAAACCTAACTCAACATCTGCACAACATCATACTCAACCCCTTTTATAACTTGTCCTCAATGCTATTCAGTGCTCCTCAATGCTGGCATAAACTGTGGATTAACTAGCTACTCTTGTCTGTAAGTAAACTACAGGTGTATCGATGGCTGTATATGATCTGAAGTGGAGGAGATTCATATATGCTGCTGTAGCCAGTCACCTGGGGGCAATGAAGGTATGTCCCAACTCATCAAACCTCTCCACCTGCAGAGTGTCCATGGCTGAAGAGAATAGACAGACATCCTTAGAACCTTACACACACTGTGGAGGACACATGGCCTACACAGTACATAGACTGATCGTTATGAAAAGAAAGAACTGAAAAAAAAGATGAATGAGTGTAACAAGAAATGACAGAAAGAGAGAAAGTGATTATGGAGCTAAACTCCATCTTTTAAGCTTGGTATTACCACTAGTCTGTCAGCATGACTTTTCACGGCTGATAGGAGGGTAGACTTTGCTGACTGTCTCGGTCAGGCCTTTCCTAGAACAAGGCAATCCTTAAACTCACGGACAACCAACGGATACTGGTTCATAAAATCAAATCGCATAAAACAGTATGTCAAATGCTTAAATAGTGACACAAGGAATACATACACAGTGAATAACGAATAACATGCTATATACAGGGAGCAGAAAATAACATGCTATATACAGGGAGCAGAAAATAACATGCTATATACAGGGAGCAGAAAATAACATGGCTATATACAGGGAGCAGAAAATAACATGCTATATACAGGGAGCAGAAAATAACATGCTATATACAGGGAGCAGAAAATAACATGGCTATATACAGGGAGCAGAAAATAACATGCTATATACAGGGAGCAGAAAATAACATGCTATATACAGGGAGCAGAAAATAACATGTTATATACAGGGAGCAGAAAATAACATGTTATATACAGGGAGCAGAAAATAACATGTTATATACAGGGAGCAGAAAATAACATGTTATATACAGGGAGCAGAAAATAACATGTTATATACAGGGAGCAGAAAATAACATGTTATATACAGGGAGCAGAAAATAACATGCTATATACAGGGAGCAGAAAATAACATGCTATATACAGGGAGCAGAAAATAACATGTTATATACAGGGAGTAGAAAATAACATGCTATATACAGGGAGCAGAAAATAACATGCTATATACAGGGAGCAGAAAATAACATGCTATATACAGGGAGCAGAAAATAACATGGCTATATACAGGGAGTAGAAAATAACATGGTTATATACAGGGAGCACAAAATAACATGCTATATACAGGGAGCAGAAAATAACATGCTATATACAGGGAGCAGAAAATAACATGCTATATACAGGGAGTAGAAAATAACATGCTATATACAGGGAGCAGAAAATAACATGCTATATACAGGGAGCAGAAAATAACATGCTATATACAGGGAGCAGAAAATAACATGCTATATACAGGGAGCACAAAATAACATGCTATATACAGGGAGCACAAAATAACATGCTATCAGGGAGGTGACCAAGAACCCGATGGCCACTCTGACAGAGCTCCAGAGTTCCACTGTAGAGATGGGAGAACCTTCCAAAAGGGCAATCTCTGCAGCACTTCACCAATCAGGCTTTTATGGTAGAGTGGCCAGATGGAAGCCACTCCTCAGTAAAAGACACATGACAGCCCACTTGGAGTTTGTCAAAAGGCACTTAAAGGAGAGAAACAAAATTCTCTGGTCCTTGAGAGACCCAGGCAGATTCTGGATTTGAACCTGATCAAACATCTTTGGAGACCTGAAAATAGCTGTGCAGCGGCGCTCGCCATCCAACTCGACAGAGCTTGAGGATCTGCAGAGAAGAATGGGAGAAAATCCCAGAATACAGGTGTGCCAAGTTTATAGTGTCAAACCCAAGAATCACTGCCAAAGGTGCTTCAACAAAGTACTGAGTAAAAGGTCTGAATATTGGCGTAAATGTGATATTTCAATTTTTTCTATATACATTTCAATTGATATATTCTAAAACCTGTTTTTGCCTTGTCATTATGGGCTATTGTGGGTAGATTGATGAGTTAAACCAACAATTATCAGTTTTAGAATAAGGCTGTAATGTAACAAAATGTGGAAAAAGTGGTCTGAATACTTTCCAAATGCACTGTATGTATTGTGTGTGTGTGTGGTGTCTGTATGCATATGCATGATGTAAGGGTGTGTGGGCGTATGTAGTGTGTGTGGTGTCTGTATGCATATGCATGATGTAAGGGTGTGTGGGCGTATGTAGTGTGTGTGTGTGTGTGTGTGGGTGTGTGTATATGTGTGTTGGGGAGTCAGTGTAAGTATGTGTGAGTGTGTGGGTAGAGTCCAGTGCTTGTGCATAGTCAGTTCAAGAGAGTTGTTGCAAAAAAGGGTTAATGCAGGTAGTCAGGGTAGCCATTTGATTAGCTATTAATGGTCTTGTTTAGATGTCCTGTGGATTTTCAGGGTCCTGTTGGTTCCAGACTGAGTGCATTGTTACCGCTTGGGCCTTCCTCTGACACCGCCTGGTATAAAGGTTCTGGATGGCAGGGAGCTCGGCCCATGCACTACCTTCTGTAGCGCCTTGCAGTCAGATGCCAATCAGTTGCCATACAAAGCGGTGATGCAGCCAGTGAAGATGCTCTCGATGGTGCAGCTGTAGAACATGTTGAGGATGTGATGGCCCATGCCAAATATTTTCATCTCAACCACAGACTGGTTACAGTGGTGACAAGTTAATGTGTGTCACACACACGCACACAGTTTTGGACAGAGATGAAGTGTGGTGTGGTGTGGAGAGTTAGAGAAGGTGTGGAGTGAGACTGAAGTGATCGAACAAACAGAAGAGGGGAAGAGGAATACTTGCCCTTCTGCCCTGTAGTGACCCCAGAGAGAGAGAAAGAGAGATGGGTAGGTAGATAGAGAGAAAACAGAACCATTGGGATTTCAGATGTCTTGCCAAATTGATATTACACCAATTAAAAATTCTAGAAAAGGAAGGAAAACTGATTTAAAACAACAGCACTATCAAAACTGTGAGGTGCTACCATGCAGAGACACGCAATAAAGCATAGTTTGTTCACAGACATCCACAGTTACTCCAGCACAGTGTTTGTCTCTCCTATCATTTCATATGTGACAATCCTTGGCTTGGGATTTTACTTTGCTCTATAGTTTCTACACTCGTAAAGACATCAATGTTCATCACCCCATCTTTTAAAAGAAGACATCATGAGAAACAATTCCATTAAACTCGATACAGTCATGTCAGGAGTCTGTGAAATCGTTTACTGATGGTTCAGTATCAAAAGGTTCATGAGTATCTGGTCCATAATCAAGGAATTTCTTATGGGCTCCCGAGTGGCGCAGCGGTCTAAGGCACTGCATCTCAGTGTTAGAGTCATCACGACAGACCCTGATTTGATTCCAGGCTGTCCAGACTGTCACAACCCGCGGTGATTGGGAGTCCCATAAGGCGGCGCAAAATTGGCCCAGCGTTGTCCTGGTTAGGGTAGGCCGTCATTGTAAATAACAATTTGTTCTTAACTGTCTTGCATGGTTAAATCAAATAACAAAATACATAATTTCAATAGCATGTTAAACATGACAGGTAGATTTGGGGCATCTCCTCTAAGGACTTGGCAGGACAGGGATCACATGGACCTTAACTGCTCTTTCTATTACTCCTTATCACCGTAGATTAGTCATTCATTTTCCTGTCTTAGACTCTTTTCACTTCCTCTTGTTTCCCTCTGAATCAATATACTTCATCAAGCAAACACAGACACATGACCATGCAGAGACTGGAGGAGAGATAATGAAAAGTGAGATACACCAGAGAATACACTGAGTACTTGCCCCATGGGGCTGTATGGATCCAATAAAGGAGCAGATAGAGAGAAGACAGGAGGGGAACATTAAAGTCAACAGAGAGTTGGATGTAGAGGTGGATTTATCTTGTACATCAGAGGTACATGGTCCATGTGATAAAGCCGCTATGAGCAGCTATAAACCAGGTCTGGGTAGAGAAAGAGGTACAGACAGATTTACAGTCCAGAGGAAAGCCCTGGAGCAGAGTCAAGCTTTGTAGAGGGTAATATGTCCCCTCTGCCCTCAGATTCCAAGAGAGGGAACAGAGGAAAGAGTAATGGAAAGGATGAAGGTAGAGAGAGAGAGAGGGAACAAAGGAAGTGGGAAGTGGGAGACAGGGAGGGAGGAGAGAAACTCCTGAGCCCAGGAGAGAGAGGGAGCAGGAGAGGTAGAGCGGGATGGTAGGATGGAAGGAGAGAGCGAGACAAAGGGAGAGACAAAGGGAGGATCAAAGTATGTGTGTTTAAGTCTATGAGTAGCAGGACTGGAGACTGGTCTAGAGGGCCACTCATTTCATTTCAATTCAAGGGGCTTTATTGGCATGGGAAACATATGTTAACATTGCCAAAGCAAGTGAAGTAGATAATATACAAAAGTGAAATAAACAATAAAAATGAACAGTAAACATTACTCACAGAAGTTCCAAAAGCACTCTATAAACAAGGGACATCTGCAAAACTCGCTGATCTGAGAGCAGAGTCGTTGAAGAAGGTTTTGTTTGTGTTGATGTGTGTGTGTGTTTGTGTGTGTGTACTCACCCATAGCCTGTCTGATGGTGTCTCCCAGTTTGGCCTGTATGTAGTGTTCACTGTACATTGTCAGGACTAGGGCCAAGCTGGGGAAATAAAGGTATGGTCACTGTTGACAGACTGATGGCAATGCTTGGAAAAACATGTTCATCCAGAAGGTGACAGAACACTGATAATCTGCATAAACACATTTGAGTGATTGTTTTACTGTGATGGAAAGGGACATAGAGTGCCCCCTACTGGCCAGACGTATATTATTCATGAATGCGATATCTAAGACAACTGTAATACTACAGCAACCTATCCAATGCTTTCAGATGGCCACTAGTTTCTAGGGCTACAGCTATGGGGTTAAGGGTTCTCTCTGAACTGGATTCAACATCTGTCAGTCCTCCTGCTCACCTATAGTCTGTTCCATTGAACTGAGCCCAGGTGTACGTCCTTACTCCTCTGTCGATGTATCTCTGTCAGAGAGCACACACACATGCACACAAACACACACACAAGCAAACACACATGCACAATGTACGTGAAACACATACACATAGAAACAGAAGCTTTTAAACAGTCCTAATCCTAAACAACATACCTTTCACTGTTTTCACTGGGAGATGACATCAGTGCTGTCCGTATTAGTAACATATTGATCTGTCATTTGTGCTGATCTCACCTCATCCTGAGTTTTAACCAGAGTCTCTATGGTCTCTTCACCTGGGTTCCCATCTATCATAATTCTCCTGATCTACAGAGAGAGAGAGAGAGAGAGAGAGAGAAAAAAAACAAAATCTAACAATGTTTCGTCTCCAACTGTACCCTGTGTCAGATATCTGAATGGTTACAAGGTTTGATCTCTCTACCATTCTCTGTATAATCTAAAACACAGTGCACATCTGTACACCAGAGAGCGAGAGAGAGCGAGAGAGCGAGAGAGCGAGAGAGCGAGAGAGGAGAGCGGAATAACAACAAGGAGATTGTAGCACATACTGTATACGTTGAACTTCACTCCAACCGTATATATTAAAGGAGAGAGAGACAGACAGAGTTGTGGTTGTCACTGCTCCTGTAAATATGTCCTCTCATTTACAGCCAGTCACTGTGTAAATCACACTCAATTAGATTTAGTAGGAGACAGGACACAACTAACACCTGTGTGTGTGTGTTTACCTGGACTTTAACGTTGTTCTCCAGTTCCGCATCGAGGAAGTCCAGAGTGACAGGCTCCTGGAATTTAGGGTTCTGAAGAGAGGACGGTGTTTAGTCTGGTGGATGAGTTAGCATGGCACGCACGCGCACACGCACACACACACACACACACACACACACACACACACACACACACACACACACACACACACACACACACACACACACACACAGTGCCCATATATACATTTATTCAATATTTACAAGAAACCGGTGAAAACAACATTACTATGGAGAGAAACACTGGGTTATTGAAGTAAATAAAGCTGGTTAATTCAGTAGAATGACCCTGTTTATATCGGCCCCTCTGAAGCATGTTGAGTTGTTACAGTGAGTTGTAATGAAACACAGTAGTTTGTATGTTTTTCAGTGCTGGGTTCTTAGCATGGCTTCAGGCCAAACTGTAAAACTCTGCTCCTTACCCTTTGACTCATGTTCGACACAAGAGGATAACCTGTATAGTTGTACATACAATCAGACAGTTCATAAAGCTGAGAATCAATGCCAGGTAGGGGTTTACCACTGACTTGAATACTTCAAATCCCTGTGGTCCTTCTGTAGCTCAGTTGGTAGAGCATGGCGCTTGTAACGCCACGGTAGTGGGTTCGATTCCCGGGACCACCCATACGTAGAATGTATGCACACATGACTGTAAGTCGCTTTGGATAAAAGCGTCTGCTAAATGGCATATATATACATACATACATATATATATATAAATCAAAGTTTATTTGTCACATGCGCCGAATACAACAGGTATTAGACCTGTAGACCTTACAGTGAAATGCTTACTTACAGGCTCTAACCACCAATGCAAAAAAGGTATTAGGTGAACAATAGGTAAGTAAAGAAATAAAACAACAGTAAAAAGACAGGCTATATACAGAAGCAAGGCTATAACAGTAGCAAGGCTATATACAGGCACCGGTTAGTCAGGCTGATTGAGGTAGTATGTACATGTAGATATGGTTAAAGTGACAATGCATATATGATAAACAGAGAGTAGCAGAGGAGCGGGTTAGAGTCCCGCTCCTTGAAAGCGGCAGCTCTACCCTTTAGCTCAGTGCAAATGTTGCCTGTAATCCATGGCTTCTGGTTGGGGTATGTACGTACAGTCACTGTGGGGACGACGCCCTCGATGCACTTTTTCCTGGAATGTGAGTGTGTGTATTTTTGTGTGTGTTGCTTGTGTGCATGATGGTTTAGTCTGTGCGTGTGTTGTCTGCATGCCTGTTACAGTCTGTGTGTTTCATACAGACCGACTGTACACAGTGTTAATGTCAGCAGTGAAACCCTCTGTGCGTATCAGTGACTTTATAATGTTATAATGTAAGTAGGAGCAGAAATACACATCTACTCTATTAAAGCACCAGTAAATGGATGGAACCTGATACTCTGGTCTAAAACAACGCTGCTCTACCTTTAGACTGTTTACCCTTTATGGAAGGTTCATATGGATTTAGTTTCTGCAAAAGCTACAGACACACACTGTGATGATGGTGGTTAATAAATGATCCTTACATTAGATGGAGAGAAAATACACATTGAACAGTGGAGAAGGAAGATGAAGAGGATCTTAGCATTAAATAAATAACAAAATCTGATACAAGTCAGTATTCGATGTCCATCGATGTCTGATGACGTCATGAGATGATGTGGAAACAGGCCACTAGGAGCAACAGTGAGTGCTGTTACATTCAAGTAGGTAACAGTTATGCTAGGGTGTTGTGTACGGGGTTGGGCATAAGTGTCTGCCTCTGATTCCAAAGGTTACAAGTTTGAATCCTGCAAAAGAAAGTCGTTTTAAAGATTTTTTTCAAGCCTATCCCAAACCTTAACCATTAGGAGTTAATGCGTAAACTTAACATTAAACACTTCAACATGTGACATTTGCAACAACTGCAAAATTTGACGTTTGAAAAATGTCTAATTCTGACGTGAGACTGTGAGAGCTAGTTGCGTTAGAGGCCATTAGATAATACAGAAAATGCATGCACATTGATAAACAGTCAAATCGTTTAGTCTGTGGGAGGATGAAAGTATATGGCAGAGAAAGAAAGAGAGGGGGTAAGTGAGTGGGTGGGGGAGAGAGATCAAAATCCAACTCCAAATGTAGCGAGGGATTTATGTGATGAATATGAAATGTGTTTTCTATACAACCATAATCACATACAGACCGAAACACAAGAAAAAGAGAGAAAAGAATATGTTCAAATAGTCAAAGGTCACCCTCAATATTCACACACCCCTCTGTTTCTCTGATCACACATTTGCACAGATACACACACAGGCACGGACACACACACATCATACACAGTAAGATTGACAGGGTGTGTGTTTCAGGGTGGGCCCCCATAGGAGAGAAAAATAGACAGCACAGGGGTCCATGAGAAAATACTCCTGCCCTTTCACTGGATAATGGACATAATTTAAAAAGCATGCATATGGTGTGAATATAAATAGGAAATACAGTTTCAAGAATTGATCCAGGGAGAAAGGCAAACCTGCAGCAGTACAAAGGAAGGACCCGCTATAACCCTGGTCATCATGTGTTAGTTTAGTCACTGCTTCTCTCTGCCAGACAGCTCTAGCTCCAATGACTTAACTCATCACAGGAAACTAACTGCCTTATCTACAACATCTATAATTTCCTCAAGGACCCACCCTTCTCTCTCTCCCACTCCCTCTCCCTCTCACATAACCGCACACACACATAACCGCACACCCAAACGTCTCTAGTCACTTACATAACATAATAACAGCAGGACAGATGGATTAGAGGAAAGAAACCGTTACATAGAAAATCTGAGTCTAAATAAACAGTGTGAAACATTGAGCTAATTACGTGACGTTAGTTTACTGGAGGTTAGTAACTAACTAATATGTACTAGTCACTATTCATATATGGAATGTAGGGGCATGTTGCTATAGCATCAGGAAATGCCAACACTTGACCACATTTTACTGTACACACACACTCTACTCAATGGTCTTACAGTTAAAGATCAGCAGGGCTAATAATCTAAGTCTGTACTATATTCAACTATAGTAGATCAGTGGAGGCTGCTGAGGGGAGGTCGGCTTATAATAATGGCTGGAACAGAGCAAATGGAATGGTATTAAACACATGGAAACCATATTTGATACCATTCCACTCCAGCCATTACCACGAGCCCGTCCTCCCCAATTAAGGTGCCACCAACTTTCTGTGTAGTAAATCTACTCTCTCTCAGTCCTATTGTCACCTCATGGAGAGTGATGGCACATGGCTTACTGAGTCTTGTCTTGCAGTTACAGATCCTTTTCTAACAGACACATACTGAAATGAGTGATGCAGGGAGTATTTCAGTGGGAGACATATTATTCCCCATTTGATAATAATATGAATTCATAGGCTAGGCTCTTTTATCTAAATAGAATAAACATTTAATCATGTGGCCAGGCAGGAATCAAACCATGACTGTTGCAACCTTCAACAAAGGTTTGCATGTGCTCCGCTTGTATAGGAATACCTTCCTAACATTGCCCTCAGAACAGCTTCCATGCATCGATGCATGAATGAGGTGTCGAAAGCGTTCCACTGGGATGATGGCCCATGTTGACTCCAATGCTTCCCACAGTTGTCCTTGATACACATGGGAAAAGGTTGAGTGTGAAACACCCAGAAACATTGCAGTTATTGACACAAACCAGTGTGCCTGGCACCTACTACCATATACGCTGTTCAAAGGCACTTAAATATTTTGTCTTGCCCATCTGAATGGCAGACATACACAATCCATGTATCAATTGTCTCAAGGCTTTAAAATCCTTCTTTAACCTGTCATCTCCTCTTCATCTACACTGATTAAAGTGGATGTAACAAGTGACATCAATAAGGGATCATAGCTTTCACCTGGATTCAACTGGTCAGTCTGTTATGGAAAGAGCAGGTGTTCTTAATGTTTGTATACTCAGTGTATATCCAACTAGCTCTCAGTTTCACATCAGAATTAGATGTTCATTCATGTTTCTCTAAGTTTTTAAGTTTAAGGTTGAGGCATTAACTCAGAAATCTTAAGGTGAGGCATTAACTCCAAATGGTTAAGGTAAGGGTTAAGGTTTTGGATAGGCTTAAAACAAAAATAACTTTCTATCGTATGATTTCAATTTGCAACCTTTGGAAAAAGAGGCAGATTCTTACGGCAAAACCGGAACCTACTTGAAGGTAACAGTGAACACTGTTGCCCCTCGTGGCCGGTTTCCACATCATCGCTTGACGTCCTCAGACGTTGTTGGACGTTGAATAATGACTTGTGTCATGGGGTGACCTGGCTACTGTATCAGCATGGTTCAAATCACATTAGTCAGACCAAGGCCTTCTGATGGCATTCATCTCTGATCCCCTCTCTGTAATGTGAAGCCTGCTCCAAAACCTGACTGACACACTCACACAGATGGTTCTTCCATAGGAAACGTATACAACACTCTGCAAGACCCCCAGTCACTTTGAACTGGTTCCCTTTGAAAGAGGCTGCATGCCTTCACACACACGCATGCACACCATGTGTGTGCTGTGTGTTGGTCAGTGCCTGTGTGTGTATGTATAGATTAGATCCATGACTGTGTATCCATTTTGATTAGCCTCTACTATAGCAGAACATAGTATAGGCTGTGGCTGGATGAGATGTGAACATGTGTCCCATGAGGCCCCCCCCTGAACACAACATGCCCCAAAAGAGAGCCTGGTCCTGGGCCACATGGCCATATGTAGCCTGTCAAGACCTGGCCTGCGGGTGTTGAGGAGGAGGTCAGGAGAGGAGGAAAAGAAAGGGGAGGAGAAATAGAAGAGGTAGGGAGGAGCAGTGGGTTGTGTTTCTCTAAAGGTGGGTCAGGACCATCATGGTGGCTTTGTAGCTAGAAACACTGCGACGATCATGTGTGTGTTCATATGAACATGCATAAGATCCACACTAGTCATAGCAGCACCTCAGGATCCTCAGTCTACTCTGTGTGAGTTGGGATTGTAAAACATGTTAACAGAATAGAAGAGGTAAGAATAGAACATACCTTAGGTTGGAGGTTGGGGTGTAGCAGCACATATCCGTTGGGGGCGATGGCAAAATAATATCCATTAGGTCCGATCTAAGAAACAGGTACAGAGAGGGTTGGAGGAGACAGTTGATCATAGGCTGTACACCATGTCTTCTCAATACATCACTGTTCTGGATTATTAATGTATCATCAACAGGATTGAGTTGATGTGTGAGAGGGTAGGGCTGTCACAGGTAACACTGAGACTGAAGTAAGAGAATAAGGAGTGTTCTGGTGTGTTAGTGTGTGTGTCACTCACAGTGTAGCGCGGTGTGAGCTTCTTGATGTCATCTAGTGACACGTCAATCCCCATCACCCCTAGGATCAACTGGTTCTGAATCTGAGAGAGAGGGAAAGAGGAGTTCAAAATTAAAATGTCAAATCACAGTCTGAATAGTAAGAGTCGTGCTGATTTAGAGGATATTGGCGTCTAATGCTGGGATGGGATTATCTGAAAATGGTCCCGTGAGGCCCAGTTGGTAGAGCATGGTGCTTGCAATGGTAGGGATGTGGGTTTGATTCCCATGCGGGACCAGTAAAAAGAAATGATGCACTCACTACTGTAAGTCATTCTGGGAAAGAGCATCTGTGTAAATGTAAAGAGTTTGTTTTCCTGGTTGTGTATGTGGATTACCTCTATGCCCAATTCATCTTTATACTTGGTCTTGTTGAAGACAGGTAGGGTTCCTAGCTCCTAACACACACACAGACAAAGCTAAAATAAAGTCATCGTTGTTGGGTTTCAGAAGCCTCCAGCGTAGAGGTACATTTTGGTGAGGTGCGTTGTGGGATAGGAGGAAGTGATGTCATACCAGAGCGTCGAGGTAGACATTAGTCCACTGGACCTGCTTGGCTAGCTGGTCAGCTAAAACCATGGGTCTGCCCAGTACATCCAGGTACTCCTAGAAAACACACACATACTCTCCTTCAAATACACACCTTTAAGACAAAGTCAACAACAGACACACGTCTGGGACAACATTAAACACACACACATGTTCATGCACATTGCTTCTCACTTGAGTGTTGATGCGTATGGCTCCAATTGAGGGAATCTCATAGAAGTATCCTGGGAGAAAGAGAGAATGGGCTAAGATCAGGATATTAACTATATTAGTTGACCAAAATGGACCTCATCATACACAGCTGTAGCAGTGCTTCAATATTACAAACAACAACAACATACCTTTATTAAGGCAGGCCATCCACTGGACTGGACCTTGATCATAGTTGTTCTGACCTACTGAGAAGGTGAAGAAACGCACCTAGAACACAGGAACATATGAATCTGTTATAGCAACATCCACATTAAACCATATTGTGTGTGATGGAAGTTAATCAACCATAGTTAGGTATTGTATGAACCAAGACACTGTGGGGTTATTATGAGCCATAGAATGTTAAATCTCGCTCGTGGGTGGGTTACTGTTACATTGCACACCGTGGGTTGTTTTGTGAAGACCTGGGGGTGGTGTTACCATGCTCTGTCTACCCCCCATCATACCCATTTCCTTTCTATGTGCTGAGCAGCGAGAACAGCTTTAGCTTTGGTAGAGTTATCACCACACTTCATATCTGCTTGTTAGTTCCCGCAAGGTCAAAACGCTTAGGGTTTTAGGGTTAATGTTAGAAATAGTGTTAGGCTTAGGGTTAGGAGCTAGGGTTAAGGTTTAGGGTTGTGTGTGTGTGTGTGTGTGTGTGTGTGTGTGTGTGTGTGTGTGTGTGTGTGTGTGTGTGTGTGTGTGTGTGTGTGTGTGTGTGTGTGTGTGTGTGTGCATTTGTAATAATCATCTGCCCTCCACCTGTATAAACCATAGGTTCAGCAATCAGACACTTTCCTCTTGATCCAACCCATCACTCTGTGTTTACTAGAAGGGTCACCGACTAGGTGGATTATACATTAAAATGTGTGTGTGCTTTCAACTGTACCTTCTTGTCAGAGTTGTATTCCTGAAGTATGGCCGATGCTCTCTCCTCTCCTCCGTCAGTGAACAGCATGATGATCTTGTTACAATTGGCTCTAGTGATGTTAATCTGCACAGAGAAATCACACAAGGTAGAGAACAGGGGTTGCTATCCCCCATCCTAACACACCACCACCAAATCCTGTAATCAAGGATTAAGAAGATGACAAAAATCAGGGTTTTAAAAGCCTGGAGGAGGGTTGAACACACAGGTTGGCGTTTATTGTTATGAAACATGCCCTGGAGTCATAACTGCAGAGTGGTCACCAGCTGGCACAGCCACAAAGTCATATAATCAGATTTTAAACCTAATCCTAACATTAAACCTAACTTTATGCACACTGATAACCCTTAAATTAAGATCAAAAATCACATTTTAGTTTTCATACATTTTTACAATATGGACAATTTTAACTTTGCAGCATGCCCATCTAGCGGTAATGGCTCAGTTCTGCAGCAGAGGTCAGTGTCTGACAATTATCCATCATACGAGAAAGAGCAGAGCTCAAAGGTAACAGAATGTACATTTTAAATGAAGTGCGGTATGTTCCTGAAGTATCAAAGTAAAATAACATGGAGCAGGGCTGTCGTTATACTGTACATCTGTTATTACTACAGCGTTATGAACAGAGCATAGTGCCTCTTACTGCATATAGCTGTTCGAAGGCAAACTCAAATCCCTTGGTGTAGTTGGTGATGCCTTTAGCAGAGATGTTCTGAATCGCATCCTTCAGGATCTTCTTATTCCTCACGTTGGCCTGGACCAGGTGGTCAAAACACGCTGTGTTATTCACCCTGGTGTTGAACTGGTAGAGGGAGACAGATAGGGGTTAGACAAACGCACGCACACAGACTGATTACTCACACACACACACACCTGGCCTTGACTATTATCATAGCGTGGTAAACAGACACATTCATCAAGTGTTGCTAATTACTTTGCATTCTATCAGGATCATGAGCTGGTACCATGGAAACGAGACTTCCTCTACCAACACACTCTCATTAGAGTGGAAATACCACGCACGCACAAACACACACGCACACGCGCACACACACGGTGGCAGGTAGCCTAGCGGGTTAAGAGCATTGAGCAAGTAATCTAAAGGTTGCTGGTTCAAATCCCAAAGCCAGCAATGTGGAAAAATATGCCATTTTGCCCATGAGCAAGGCAGTTAACCCCCAACTGCTCCAAGGCGCTGATGACATTGATTAACCCCCTAAGGTTGATGACCTAGCCCCTGTGAAAAACTATTCAGCATCATATAAAAATAGATCAGCTTAAGCTAGAGATATATGTATTACATTTACATAAGTATTCAGCCCCTATACTCAGTACTTTGTTGAAGCACCTTTGGCAACATTTACAGTCTCGAGTCTTCTTGTGTATGACGCTAAATGCTTGGCACACCTGTATTATGGGAGTTTCTCCCTTTCTTCTCTGCAGATCCTCTCAAGCTCTGTCAGGTTGGATGGGGAGCGTCGCTGGACAGCTATTTTCAGGTCTCTCCAGAGATGTTCAATTGGGTTCAAGTCTGGGGTCTGGCTGGGCCACTCAAGGACATTCAGAGACTTGTCCCGAACCCACTACTACGTTGTCTAGGCTGTGTACTTTGCTCTGTTCATCTTTCCATCGATCTTGACTAGTCTCCCAGTCCCTGCCTCTATAAAACATTACCACAGCATGATGATGTGGTAATGTTTTCGCCATAGGGATGGTGCCAGATTTCCTCCAGACATGACACTTGGAATTCAGGTCAAAGAGCTCAATCTTGGTTTCATCTGACCAGAGAATGTTGTCTGAGAGTCTTAAGGTGCCTTTTGGCAAACTTCAAACGGGCTGTCTACTGCCCTTTACTGAGGAGTGGCTTCTGTCTGGCCAATCTACCTTAAAGGCCTGATTGATGGAGTGCTGCAGAGATGGTTGTCCTTCTGGAAGGTTTTTCCATCTCCACAGAGGAACTCTGGATCTCTGTCAGAGTGACCTTTAGATTCTTGGTCACCTCCCTGACCTAGAACAGCTCTAGGAAGAGTCTTTGTGGTTCTAAATTTCTTCCATTTAAGAATGATGGAAGCCACTGTGTTCTTGGGGACCTTCAACGCTGCAGACTTTGTTGGTACCCTTCCCCAGATCTGTGCCTCGACACAATCCTGTCTCGGAGCTAGGAGCATCCTGACTGGTTGCATCACTGCCTGGTACGGCAATTGCTCGGCACTACAGAGGGTAGTGTGTACGGCCCAGTACATCATACATTCATGTACATACTACCTCAATTGGCCTGACCAACCAGTGCTCCCGCACATTGGCTAACCGGGCTATCTGCATTGTGTCCCGCCACCCGCCAACCCCTCTTTTACACTACTGCTACTCTCTGTTCATAATATAGGCATAGTCACTTTAACCATATCTACATACTACCTCAATCAGCCTGACTAACCGGTGTCTGCATGTAGCCTCGCTACTTTTATAGCCTCACTACTGTATATAGCCTTGCCACTTATTTTTCAATGTCTTATTATTGTTGTTTTTATTTTTTTACTTACCTATTGTTCACCTAATAACTTTTTTGCACTATTGGTTAGAGCCTGTAAGTAAGCATTTCACTGTAAGATCCACCTACACCTGTTGCATTCAGCGCATCTGACAAATAAACTTTGATTTGATTTATTTAAATTCCTTCGACCTCATGACTTGGGTTTTGCTCTGACATGCACTGTCTACTGTGGGACCTTATATAGGCAGGTGTGTGCCTTTCTAAAACATGTCCAATCAATTAAATTTACCACATGTGGACTCCAATCATGTTGTAGAAACATCTCACGGATGATCAATGGAAACAGGATGCACCTGAGCTCAATTTCGAGTCTCATAGCAAAGGGTCTGAATACTTATGGAAATAAGTATTTTTAAACATTTCATAGAAATTTCTAAAAACCTGTTTTCACTTTGTCATTATGGGATATTGTGTGTAGATTGATGACGATTTGTATTTATTTATTTATCTACTCCTATTCACACCTACTCCTACACATACTCATTCAATGGTTTTTCTTTATTTTGACAATTTTCTGCATTGTAGAATAATAGTGAAGACATCAAAACTATTAAATGACACATATGGAATCATGTAGTAACCAAAAAAAGTTTTAAACAAATCAAAATATATTTTATATTTGAGATTATTCAAAGTAGCCACCCTTTGCCTTCATGACAGCTTGGCACAATCTTGGCATTCTCTCAACCAGCTTCATAAGGTAGTCATCTGGAATATATTTCAATTAACAGGTGCGTCTTGTTAAAAGTAAATATGTGGAATTTCTTTCCTTCTTAATGCATTTCAGCCAATCAGTTGTGTCGTGACAAGGTAGGGGTGGTATACAGAAGATAGCACTATTTGTAAAATACCAAGTCCATATTATGGCAAAAACAGCTCAAATAAGAAAAGAAAAAACGACAGTCCATCATTACTTTAAGACACGCGGAAAATGTCTAGAACTTTGAAAGTTCCTTTAGTGTACTCGCAAAAACTATCAAACGCTATGATGAAACTGGCTGTCATGAGGACCGCTACAGGAAAGGAAGACCCAGAGTTACCTCTGCTCCAGAGAGTAATTAGATTTACCAGCCTCAGAAATTGCAGCCCAAATAAATATTTCACAGAGTTCAATTAACAGACATCTCAACATCAACTGTTCAGAGGAGACTGCTTGAATCAGGACTTCATGGTCAAACTGTTGCAAAGGAACCACTACTAAAGGACACCAATAAGAATAAAACACCAGCAATGGACATTAGACCGGTGGAAATCTGTCATTTGGTCTGATGAGTTCAAATTTGAGCATTTTGGTTCCAACCACCATGTTGTAGTGAGACGCAGAGCTGGTGAACAGATGATCTCTGTCACGGATGCCACCGGTACTGTTGCTCATTCTGTTCATCAGTTCCGGAGGTCGACGTCACCAGCCTTCTAGGCTGCACTGAACTGTGTCATTACGCACACCTGGTTCCAATTCCTCACTGATTGTGTTTGTAAAAATCTGCCCTTTGTTTCCCCATTGGGCTGTGGATTATTGTTCTCATGTCCGTTGCTCGTGTGAGCACCTATGCGTTGTCTCAACCTGTGCTGCGTGTTTTGTAAATGGTTTATTACGGGTCTCGTGCCGTGTTGTTCTACGAGGTTTACCCTTGCTCTTTTGCTTGGGTACATCCCAGTGTTTTGTATATGTGTTTGTTTTGGGTGTATTAAAAACCCAGATGAAACCTGCGCCTGTCTCCAAATCCTTTATAACAGAGTGACAATCTCTGCATGTGTGGTTCCCATCGTGAAGCATGGAGGAGGAGGTGTGATAGTGTGGGGGTCCTTTGCTGGTTGCACTGTCTGTGATTTATTTAGAATTCAAAGCACACTTAACCAGCATGGCTACAATGAGCATTCTGCAGCGATACGCCATCCCATCTGGTTTCTGATTAGTAGGTCTATCAAATGTTTTTTAACAGGACATTGACCCTGCACACCTCCAGGCTGTGTAAGAGCTATTTGACCAAGAAGGGAAGTGATGGAGTGCTGCATCAGAGCTCCCAAGTGGCGCAGCTGTCTAAGGCACTGCATCTCAGTGCAAGTGACGTCACAATAGTCCCTGTTTCGTATCCAGGCTGTATCACATCCGGCCTTGATTGGGAGTGCCATAAAGCGGCATAGAATTGGCCCAGTGTCATCCAGGGTAGGCCATCATTGCAAATAAGAATTTGTTCTTAACTGACTTGCCTAGTTAAATAAAAGGTTAAATGTAAAAAAAAAAAAATATCAGATGACCTGACCTGACCATGATTTGGACCGCAGAGTGAAGGAAAAGCAGACAACAAGTGCTCAGCATTTGTGGGAACTCCTTCAAGACTTTTGGAAAAGCATTCCTCAAGAAGCTGATTGAGAGAATGCCAAGAGTGTGCAAAGCTGTCATAAAGGCAACGGTTGGCTATTTGAAGAATATCAAACAAAAAATATATTTTGATTTGTTTTACACTTTTTTGGTTACTACATGATTCCATGTGTTATTTCATAGTTTTGATGTCTTCACCATTATTCTACAATGTAGAACATAGAAAAAATAAAGAAAATCCCTTGAATTAGTAGGTTGTGTCCAAACGTTTTGACTGGTACTGTATCTGTACTGTTTAGTGACAAAAATAAGGGGTCTTTCTTATGTCTCATATATTGGACAGACACTTCAGAACAAACTTTTTGTATATTGTTTTGGGGACACTCTTTTGTTCCATGTAGTGAATCTGTTATTCAATGTGTTTGTATGGGCTAATAGCAGTAAGGCCACAACATGTTTTTCATCAAATATGTTTTTAAATTATTATTTTTTTGGTACTATAAGGGGTCTTCAAATTTCTAATCAAATAGCCAAATATCCTTGGTATGACCTTCCTAAAACAATTCAATATAGGTTAGTAGTACCCCCACCCCTTCCCCGGCTAAGACTCTTATGGATTAAGGCAGCCCCCAGTACCTCTCTGATTCAGAGGGGTTGGGTTAAATGCGGAAGACACATTAGTTGAATGCATTCAGTTGTGCAATTGACTAGCTATCCCCACGCCCTGCACACACACACCTTGGCAGACAAGTCATCAGTCATCAGACAAGTCATCAGTCATCAAAACCTGCACAGACCTATTGTACCTACAGCTACAGATATAAGACAGACAAAACACTCACAATGTTGTGATCATAGTAATTATATGATGCAGAGAGGCTAGGCCAAAAGTTGGCTGTACTGTCTTTCTAAACAGTGCTGCAACCCATTGATCTGAACCAATCAATGTGCCACTGTTAATCAGCCAATGGGGAGAGCAGATATACATGCATCCATGGAGACTAGCAGAATCTGGCTAGGTGTGTGTGCGTGGATATCTGCGTCTGTATGACAACCTTGATATTTATAACTGAGTGACGGACTCCACTTGGAAGAATAATTTGAAGGTTTCTACCTGACATGAAGACTAAGCTTAGAAGCCAGCATGGACACACATGCACCCACAAGTATGTTTTACTATACTTGTAGGTACCAAAAAATAATATTCCCATTCAAAATCCTATTTTCCTTAACCCTAAACCTAACCCTTAACCATAACCTTAATCCCAAAACCCTAACCCTGAAACTAAACCTAACTAATAACCCTAAACCTATACCCTAACACTAACAATAGTTAGTGTCGCCACTCGTCTGAATCTCGTTTTTTTGTGAGGACTTCTGGTCCCCACAATGATAGTAAAACCAAACCTCGCACACACACGTACATACACTCTCATAATAGAATGTGCTATTGTATCACCTAATCTATTAAATGGAGAGGAGGGTGAGAAGGAAGGTGGGATGGAAATAGTTGTTTTTATCAGGGTTTTTATCAGGGTTTATTAATGCATTAGTGTTGTTTTCAACCTCTGGGTTTTCTAGTTGGTTCTAGTTGAGTGTAGTCTGAGAAAGACAGAGGGAGATGTAGAAAGAGAGTGATGGATAAGTATTTCCCATGGTTCTCTGAATGGCACTCTAGGGCTGTTGTAGCAGCCTGATCACTAGGAATATACTTTGATTTTGGACATTTGAAAAGATCCTGAGAACATTGGTATATACCTTCCTCGGTGCTCACCAAAACAAAATAAAATCAATTGCACAGCACTGGGTGTGAACTCATAATACTCAGCAGCAAAGCACACCGCTCAGACCACTACACTACAACAATTTACAATGTGTTTGCAAGCCGTGAGAATACTTGATGGTACACTATGAGAAAAAAAAGGTTCTACCTATGGGGACAACCGAAAAACCCTTTTGGAACCCCTGGATTATAGATAATCAACATTTTGGTAGATTGGTAAAAAAAAAAAAGCAGACATTGAATATCCCTTTAAGCATGGTGAAGTTATTAATTACACTTTGGATGGTGTATCAATACACCCAGGCACTGCAAAGACACAGGCGTCCTTCCTAACTAAGTTGCCAAAGAGGAAGGAAACCGCTCAGGGATTTCACCATGACACCAATGGTGATTTTTAAAACAGTTACAGAGTTTAATGTCTGTGATAGGAGAACACTGAGGATGGATCAACAACATTGTATTTAGTCCACAATACTAACCTAAATGAAACAGAGTGAAAATAAGGAAGCCTGTACACAATTAAAACATTCCAAAACATGCATTGTGTTTGCAACAAGGCACTAAAGTAATACTGGCAAAGCAATTCACTTTTTTGTCCTGAATACAAAGTGTTATGTTTGGGACACATTACTGAGTACCACTCTCCATATTTTCAAGCATAGTGGTGGCTGCATCATGTTATGGGTATGCTTTTGGAGTTTTTCAGGATAAAAAAGAAAAGGAATGGAGCTAAGCATAGGCAAGACCCTAGAGGAAAGTCTGCTTTCCACCAGACTCTGGGAGATTAATTACTCTTTCAGTAGGTCAATAACCTAAAACACAAGGCCAAATCTACAGTGGAGTTGCTTACCAAGAAGATGGGGAATGTTCCTGTGTGGTAGATCTAAATATTTTACTTAAATCTACTTTAAAATCTATGGCAAGACCTGAAAATGGTTGTCTAGCAATTACATTTTTTGTTATCCATTTTGAATTCAGGCTGTAACACAACAACATGTGGAATAAGTCAAGGGGTATGAATACTTTTAAAGGTTCTGTATGTATGTATACTTACATAAACTACGTTGACATAGTCATCATCAGACAGAGTCTCCAGCATCTCACTGACTGAGGTCTTGATCAGCTTCAGAGTCAGACCAGACACACTGCCACTCCTATAGAGACATTTAAGCAGTTTAATCTGTCTATCGACATGTCTGTAGACAAATGTCGTAGTGACATCATGAACATTCTATTGTCGTTGTTGTTATGATAAAGTATATACACAAAAACGACAGGCTGCATGACATCAGTAGCCCGGTGCTCCAAATAGCATACTTTCTCTAGTTATAAACCCATCCGTTTAAAAATGTATTCAGTAAATGACAAACTAGCAAGCCAGGCAACTAAAAACTATTTTCTAATCATTATTTTGGTTTGTTGCTAGCTAGCTCATTAGCTAGCTGGATATCCAGTTCAAATAATGACCAGAGTATAGCTGACAATGCCACCGTAGTATAAATTAAATGTCATTTTGACCAGCGACACTTCTAATTGTCTACAGACATGTCGTTAGACCAGGTATAAACTGGCCTTTAGATTCAACACAAAGAATTAGAATGATGAAGTTATATTTATATGATTCAACCTACCCCAAAACTACACTGCAAGATACAAGAGGGAGGTACTCTGGTATACTGTACTATGTTGGACTAGTGTGTTGGGCTAGTTGGGTATAGTGTTACTATGCGGGAATGTCATATAGATCTACATGTTGTGACTCACGCGTCCACTAGGATCAGCATGTCCTTGGGAGAGGCAGTTCCCTGAATGTACCTACACACACGTCACATACACACAGAGATTATAAATATACTCACAGTACACAGATATTATAAACACAATATATACAGAGGTTATAAACACAGTCGTGCTTCTACACCTGCATTGCTTGCTGTTTGGGGTTTTAGGCTGGGTTTCTGTACAGCACTTTGAGATATCAGCTGATGTACGAAGGGCTATATAAATAAAATTTGATTGATTGATTGATTGAGTCGTAGGCGCCTGAGCAATGGAGCAAACGGAGCATCTGCACCCCGGCTTTCAAAATAGGGGAGCAAATATTTGTTGATCATGATCCATTAGGTAATTTGTCATTTTCAATGATTAGCAAAACTTTGAGCTAGTCTGTATTCAAATAGATATGTCCATTTTATATACGACGTACAGTAATAACTACCAGATTTGCACCCCTCTCCCATCGCCTCAAGATGAATGGTTTTGACCACTCTAAAGCATTTTCTCTCTCCAGCACGTCATTGTTTTGGTTCAGTGCAGATAGAAAGCAATCGCTGCACAACTGGTGTTTAAAGTCAAAAGGCACTTGCAAAATGCAATTATTTATTTATTTTTTGTGCTGTTGTTAGTCTGCTGCTTCAGTGTCTTTAGATATTTTTGTCAGATGTTACTATGGAATACTGAAGTATAATTACAAGCATTTCATAAGTGTCAAAGGCTTTTATTGACAATTACATGAAGTTGATGCAAAGAGTCAATATTTGTAGTGTTGACCATTCTTTTTCAAGACCTCTGCAAGACCAATTTACATGGCAAAGAGGGACTTTGCAATTACTTGCATTTCATCTGATCTCTCTTCATAACATTCTGAAGTATATGCAAATTGCCATGATACAACTACAAATACCTAGGTGTCTGGTTAGACTGTAAACTCTCCTTCCAGACTCACATTAAACATCTCCAATCCAACATTAAATCTAGAAATCGGCTTTCTATTTCGCGAAAATCCTCCTTCCCTCATGCTGCCAAACATACCCTCGTAAAACTGACCATCCTACCGATCCTTGACTTCGGCGATGTCATTTACAAAATAGCCTCAAACACTCTACTCAACAAATTGGATGCAGTCTATCACAGTGCCATCCATTTTGTCACCAAAGTCCCATATACTACCCACCACTGCGACCTGTACACTCTCGTTGGCTGGCCCTCGCTTCATACTCGCCGCCAAACCCACTGGCTCCAGGTCATCTCTGCTAGGTAAAGCCCCGCCTTATCTCAGCTCACTGGTCACCATAGCAGCACCCACTAGTAGCACGTGCTCCAGCAGGTATATCTCACTGGTCACCCCCAAAGCAAATTCTTCCTTTGGCCGCCTTTCCTTCCAGTTCTCTGCTGCCAATGACTGGAACAAACTGAAAAAATCACTGAAGCTAAAGACTCATATCTCCGTCACTAGCTTTAAGCAGCTGTCAGAGTAGCTCACAGATCACTGCACCTGTACACAGCCCATTTGTAATATAGCCCATCCAACTACCTCATCCTTATATCATACTCTATTTATTTATTTATGTATCCTGCTCCTTTGCACCCCAGTATCTCTACTTGCACATTCATGTTCTGCACATCTACCATTCCAGTGTAATGTAGTCTCCAGCACCATCCCTCACCTATTACTGAAATTGTGGTTGGAACACACTTAGTTAATGTTTAAATTAAGTATTGCCACTATAAACACCTTTAATAGAGTCATAGTGTTATTATTTAATGCAATCCTCTAGTGAGGGAGTTAGTTTTGTGTAATTAATATCAAGTAAAGCTTCTGAAGTCGAGAACAAAATTCTTAGTATTGCAAAAAAGTGATATTGAAGGCAAAACATAAATCCAAAAGTATTGATAGTGAAACAAAATATTGGAAGGTTTTTTTTTTGAGAGCAAATAAAAACATTTTCACTGATTTCTTTAATGATAACGTAATTAAATTAAACGCCTCCCTCTTTCCTGCAATTCTCCCTATCTTTGGTTATGTTGCCCTGACCTTGGATTGCACTGCCTTTTTTCTAGTTTGAAGATTTGGCACATTCATTCCAGCAACATCCTGCATCCCACTGCTGGTTTACTCTGAAGCAGAGCAGGGTTGATCCTGGTTGCTTCCTGGATGGGAGACTAGATGTGGCTGTAAGTGGTGAAAAAAATCATGTGAAAACCACAGTCATTTTTTACATGTGATTTGATCACAAATGTGTTCACACCAAAAAAATTCACGCACATTTTTTATAATTTTTTGCATATATATTTTTCAGGGTTTGTACACAGTTTGAGGTTTTGATCCACACTCATGAGGATATGAGAGGCAGGTGGATGGACACAGGTGGTGAGTGGAGAAGAAGGGAGAGTGACAATGTGTGTGTGTGTGTGTGTGTGTGTGTGTGTGTGTGTGTGTGTGTGTGTGTGTGTGTGTGTGTGTGTGTGTGTGTGGGGGCCTTCATTATAAAGACATTACATTCATACATTGCATTATGGGGACGTGATCTGAATTAATGTGGTGGCTGCAGTGGCTGTGTCTCTCTCTCTGTGAAATTCTTTACAACTGTAGTCTTTGGGTCTCTTACTTAAGTCACACCTTGGACAATTCCATTGGTTATCTTGTGCCTAACAAGCCAAATCAAGCTCATATGAAGCAATACAAAATGTAAAATGTTCAGGTCGGCAGCATATTGGGAAAAAACGCAGCAGAAACTAAGAGACTGCTGGAACATGTTCCTGTAAATTTAGTAAAGATGATATCATCAAGAGGAGGATCCTGAAGATTTCTCTGTATTGGATTGCTTGTTTAACATTTTCTGAGGCAGCAATGGGAGGTCTGACTATGGCTGTGAATAGTGAATGTAATGCACCCTCTCCCTCCCCCTCTCTTGTTTGTGAGGTAGATGAGCTGTGGTTTTCCACCTCTGTTAGTCTTCTGTTATAATATAACATTCTGTTATAACATCTTCTGCCAAGGACAATGAACACCCGCCCACCCACCCACGCCGCATACACAACCCTCTCGCACAGAGCAGAGATAGGCCAGCCATGGTCTATTCCTGAAACCTTTATGGACTCTGGGTCCAATTGAACAGTTGGAACCTCACTCACGTATATACAGTTGAAGTCGGGAAGTTTACATACACTTAAGGTTGGAGTCATTAAAACTTGTTTTTCAACTACACAAATTCCTTGTTAACAATGTTAAGCCGGTTAGGACATCTACTTTGTGCATGACACAAGTAATTTTTCCAACAATTGTTTACAGACAGATTATTTCACTGTATCACAATTCCAGTGGGTCAGACGTTTACATACACTAAATTGTTAACTGTGCCTTTAAAAAGCTGGGAAAAATCCAGAAAATGAAGTCATGGCTTTAGAAGCTTCTGATAGGCTAATTGACATAATTGAGTCATTTAGAGGTACACCTGTGGATGTATTTGAAGGCCTACCTTCAAACTCAGTGCCTCTTTGCTTGACATCATGGGAAAATCAAAAGAAATCATCCATGACATTAAAAAAATGTAGACCTCCACAAGCCTGGTTCATCCTTGGGAGCAATTTCCAAATGCCTGAAGGTACCACCTTCATCTGTACAAACAATAGTACGCAAGTATAACACCATGGGACCAAGCAGCCGTCATACAACTCAGGAAGGAGACGTGTTCTGTCTCCTAGAGATGAACATACATTGGTGCAAAAATTGCAAATCAATCCCAGAACAACAGCAAAGGACCTTGAGAAGATGCTGGAGGAAACGGGTACAAAAGTATCTATATCCACAGTAAAACGTGTCCTATATCGACATAACCTGAAAGGCAGCTCAGCAAGGAAGAAGCCACTGCATCAAAACCTCAATAAAAAAGCCAGACTATGGTTTGGAACTGCACATGGGGAAATGTCCTCTGGTCTGATGAAACAAAAATAGAACTGTTTGGCCATAATGACCGTCATTATGTTTGGAGGAAAAAGGGGGAGGCTTGCAAGCCGAAGAACACCCTCCCAACCGTGAAGCACGGGGGTGGCAGCATCATGTTGTGGGGGTGCTTTGCTGCAGGAGGGACTAGTGCACTTCACAAAATAGATGACATCATGAGGGAGGAAAATTATGTGGATATATTGAAGCAACATCTCAAGACATCAGTCAGGAAGCTAAAGATTGGTCGCAAATGGGTCTTCCAAATGGACAATTACCCCAAGCATACTTCCAAAGATGTGGCAAAATGGCTTAAGGACAACAAAGTCAAGGTATTGGAGTGGCCATCACAAAGCCCTTACCTCATCCTATATGAAATGGATGGGCAGAACTGAAAAAGTGTGTGTGAGTAAGGAGGCCTACAAACTTGATTCAGTTACACCAGCTCTGTCAGGAGGAATGGGCCAAAATTCACCAAACTTATTGTGGGAAGCTACCTGAAAGGTTTGACCCAAGTTAAACATTTCAAAGGCAATGCTACCAAATACTAATTGAGTGTATGTACACTTCTGACCCACTGGGAATATGATGAAAGAAATACAAACTAAAGACATAACATTCTCTCTACTATTACTCTGTCATTACACATTCATAAAAAAGTGGTGATCCTAACAGACCTAAAACAGGAATTTTTACAAGGATTAAATGTCAGAAATTGTGAAAAACTGAGTTTAAATGTATTTTGCTAAGGTGTATGTAAACTTCCGACTTCAACTGTATATATATACAGTATATATAAATATAGATATATATATTCTCTCTCTCTCTTTACTGATTTCTATGAGGATTATAAATAGCAACAGCTTGTACTATTACCCAGTAGGCCACTGGGCTGACACATACTCATTACAGTCCACCAATCACAAATCTTCCCCCCCAGAGAACGCAGGAGGAAACATGGCAACAAGCCCCGACCCCTGCCAGCAGAGTCTGGGAAGGGACAAGATACACACACATTCTAGCTTACACGGACACCTGCACACACACACATACTAATTTCCCACATGCACCCTCTCCCTCTCTGTGAGGTCAGTAGTGGGTAACCTTGGATCCATACGCTATCCCAGCAGGCCGAGGTGCATGCTGAAGGAGTGACTCCATCCTGCTGCCTCTACGTGTGAGGGCTGATGCAACACACCACATGCTATTGACCCTACACACAAACACACTGACTCGGTAAAGAACACCCACGCGTGCGCAAGTAAGTCCAATCACACACACACACGAACACACACAGAAAGCAGCACACCGGTCAATATTAGACAAAGCAGCCAGGTTTAATGTCAGAAGGACTCATTTACATTTACATTTAAGTCATTTAGCAGACGCTCTTATCCAGAGCGACTTACAAATTGGTGCATACACCTTATGACATCCAGTGGAACAGCCACTTACAATAGTGCATCTAAATCTTTTTAGGGGGGTGAGAAGGATTACTTACCCTATCCTAGGTATTCCTTGAAGAGGTGGGGTTTCAGGTGTCTCCGGAAGGTGGTGATTGACTCCGCTGTCCTGGCGTCGTGAGGAGTTTGTTCCACCATTGGGGGCCAGTGCAGCGAACAGTTTTGACTGGGCTGAGCGGGAACTGTACTTCCTCAGTGGTAGGGAGGCGAGCAGGCCAGAGGTGGATGAACGCAGTGCCCTTGTTTGGGTGTAGGGCCTGATCAGAGCCTGGAGGTACTGAGGTGCCGTTCCCCTCACAGCTCCGTAGGCAAGCACCATGGTCTTGTAGCGGATGCGAGCTTCAACTGGAAGCCAGTGGAGAGAGCGGAGGAGCGGGGTGACGTGAGAGAACTTGGGAAGGTTGAACACCAGACGGGCTGCGGCGTTCTGGATGAGTTGTAGGGGTTTAATGGCACAGGCAGGGAGCCCAGCCAACAGCGAGTTGCAGTAATCAAGACGGGAGATGACAAGTGCCTGGATTAGGACCTGCGCCGCTTCCTGTGTGAGGCAGGGTCGTACTCTGCGGATGTTGTAGAGCATGAACCTACAGGAACGGGACACCGCCTTGATGTTAGTTGAGAACGACAGGGTGTTGTCCAGGATCACGCCAAGGTTCTTAGCGCTCTGGGAGGAGGACACAATGGAGTTGTCAACCGTGATGGCGAGATCATGGAACGGGCAGTCCTTCCCCGGGAGGAAGAGGAGCTCCGTCTTGCTGAGGTTCAGCTTGAGGTGGTGATCCGTCATCCACACTGATATGTCTGCCAGACATGCAGAGATGCGATTCGCCACCTGGTCATCAGAAGGGGGAAAGGAGAAGATTAATTGTGTGTCGTCTGCATAGCAATGATAGGAGAGACCATGTGAGGTTATGACAGAGCCAAGTGACTTGGTGTATAGCGAGAATAAGAGAGGGCCTAGAACAGAGCCCTGGGGGACACCAGTGGTGAGAGCGCGTGGTGAGGAGACAGATTCTCGCCACGCCACCTGGTAGGAGCGACCTGTCAGGTAGGACGCAATCCAAGCGTGGGCCGCGCCGGAGATGCCCAACTCGGAGAGGGTGGAGAGGAGGATCTGATGGTTCACAGTATCGAAGGCAGCCGATAGGTCTAGAAGGATGAGAGCAGAGGAGAGAGAGTTAGCTTTAGCAGTGCGGAGCGCCTCCGTGATACAGAGAAGAGCAGTCTCAGTTGAATGACTAGTCTTGAAACCTGACTGATTTGGATCAAGAAGGTCATTCTGAGAGAGATAGCGGTAGAGCTGGCCAAGGACGGCACGCTCAAGAGTTTTGGAGAGAAAAGAGAGAAGGGATACTGGTCTGTAGTTGTTGACATCGGAGGGATCGAGTGTAGGTTTTTCAGAAGGGGTGCAACTCTCGCTCTCTTGAAGACGGGAGGGACGTAGCCAGCGGTCAGGGATGAGTTGATGAGCGAGGTGAGGTAAGGGAGAAGGTCTCCGGAAATGGTCTGGAGAAGAGAGGAGGGGATAGGGTCAAGCGGGCAGGTTGTTGGGCGGCCGGCCGTCACAAGACGCGAGATTTCATCTGGAGAGAGAGGGGAGAAAGAGGTCAGAGCATAGGGTAGGGCAGTGTGAGCAGAACCAGCGGTGTCGTTTGACTTAGCAAACGAGGATCGGATGTCGTCGACCTTCTTTTCAAAATGGTTGACGAAGTCATCTGACTCAGGAGACACACCTTTCAGACAGCAGGTAAATACTAGTGAACCACACTGCTACCAACCAACCCATTACCACACCAACCAACTAGCAAACCAAATCTAACACATTCTGTCCCTTAATATTATGCAGCGAACAGGGAGAGGACATGCTGTCTTTTCATGTGTGGAGGTTCTCTCTATAAGGAGCATGTTGTATACCTGAACAATAATACAGTTTATCAATAGAACACTTTCCACACAGCAAATGTGCAAGTGCTGAAAACTCGTTGTCGGGGTAAAAAGTGTTGTAAGTGTTATATCTGAGTGTTGATTCTAGTGGGGTTAACACCTGTTGTGAATAAATGAAGTGTTATCTGAAACACAGTGGAATCAACACCGCAAGGTGTTGTTGTTTGACTGTGTCGATTTCATTTCCATTAACTCTATCAGACCTGGGAGGGGCCTCATTATTATGTTTCCCCCGCAAGCTTTGTTGCAGGTTGAATTTTAGAATAGTTTGTTTTAATAGCTATGTTTCTTAATGCACACTGATTCATTAATTGATCTTACACTATGCAAATATAAATAACTTACATTTTTCTAAACTAATCCAATCTATAAGCGGTTGGAATTATTGCCCTGCTACTGAGATGGTTGTTCCAGTTTAGATGATTTAGTTAGTCTTGCTTGTCAAGGTCTTCACCACAGCAGTCCTCTGAATGCAGGTTGTGGGTGATACAATAGTCAAATTGTTGGACATCTTCCCTCTGGTTGGATTCTGATATAATTACTAATCACTTCACAAACCAGCATATTATGATTTGCAGGTAGGAGCTGTATACCACAAAGGAAACTTGGATTAACAACCAGAATTAACTAAAGATTAACTAAAGCCTTGCGAAAGTGTTCATCCTCTTTGGTGTTTTTACTATTTTGCTGCATTTCAATCTGTATTTTAAATGGATTTTAATTTGGATTCCGTGTAATGGACATGCACAAAATAGTCCAATTTGTTGACGTGAAATGAAAAAAAATGTATAAAAAAAGCAACAGTAAAGTGGTGTGTACATATGTATTCACGCCTTTGCTATGAAGCCCCTAAATAAGATCTGGTGCAACCAATTACCTTCAGAAGTCACATCATTAGATTGCACACAGGTGGACTTTATTTAAGTGTCACATGAGCTGTCACATGATCTCAGTATACTATATATGCACCGGTTCTGAAAGGCCCCAGAGTCTGCAACACCACTAAGCAAGGGGCACCACCAAGCAAGCGGCCCCATGAAGACCAAAGAGCTCTCCAAACAGGTCAGGGACAAAGTTGTGGAGAAGTACAGATCAGGGTTTGGTTATAAAAAAATATCTGAAACTTTGAACATCCCGCGGCACACCATTAAATCCATTATTAAAAAATTGAAAGAATATGGCACCACAACACGGAATATGGCACCAAAACTCACGGACCAGGCAAGGAGGGCATTAATCAGAGAGGCAACAAAGAGACCAAAGATAACCCTGAAGGAGCTGCAACGCTCCACAGAGCTGTGCATTACGGAAGAGTGTTGGAAAAGCAAGGAAAATGCTATGTCTGGTGCAAACCCAACACCTCTCATCACCCCGAGAATACCAACCCCCACAGTGAAGCATGGTGGTGACAGCGTGGGGATGTTTTTCCATCGGCAGGGACTGGGAAACTGGTCAGAATTTAAGGAATTATGGACGGCGCTAAATACGGGGGAAATTCTCGAGCGAAACCTGTTTCAGTCTTCCAGAGATTTGAGACTGGGACGGAGGTTCACCTTCCAGCAGGACAATGACCCTAAGCATACTGATAAAGCAACACTTGAGTGGTTTAAGGGGAAATATTTAAATGTCTTGGAATGGCCTAGTCAAAGCCCAGACCTCAATCCAATTGAGAATCTGTGATAAGACTTAAAGATTGCTGAACACCAACAGAACCCATCCAACTTGAAGGAGCTGGAGCAGTTTTGCCTTGAAGAATTGGCAAAAATCCTAGATGTGCCAAGCTTATAGAGACATACCCTAAGAGACTTGCAGCTGTAATTGCTGCAAAAGGTGTCTGTACAAAGTATTTACTTTGGGGATTGAATAGTTGTGCAAGCTCAAGTTTTCAGGATTTTTTGGTGTTATTTATTGTGTGTTTCACAAGAAAAAATATGTTGCATCTTCAAAGTGGTAGGCATGTTGTAAAAAAATACATTTTAATTCCAGGTTGTAAGGCAACAAAATAGGAAAAATTCCAAGGGGGGTGAATACTTTCACAAGCCACTGTATTCTGGTTCATTAATTAAGCTAAACTTAGATAGTGTTTAGGGTTGTTGAGTTAATTACACCATGCCCATTCAAGGTTAGCCTTCTAAAAAATATGTTTATTTTATTTGGACAAGTTAGCTGGCTAACTCATTGATCCTGCTTTGTAGTATAGCCATCTGATGTTCCCCATTAGTCAGGATTTTCAGACCACAATGTTGAGAATAACTACGCCTTGTGAAATGTATAATACATTGGTCATGAAGGGCAATTAAAAAATGAAGTTTCAATTAAAAAACATTCAGTTAGGCAGTCACTTGGTAAATGCTTCTGGACTATAATAAACACAGTCATGTGTGGGTATCTGTCACATTCACTCGCAAGGCATGCTGGGAAATATGAAAATAAGACTTTACACCCTACAGTGTTATAACCCCTCCAACTCAAATACTGGTGAACTACGTGTTGTTCCGTAACACAAAAAAACAGCAAAACCCATGGCGTTAGGGAACCAACACTCTAGGGGTGTATGTTTTTCAACACTTTGAAAAGTATTAGTTTAACACTTTTTCAATAGGTCACATATACACACAAGTGTTACATTTAACACTGGGTGTTAGAGTTCTGATCTAAAATTGTCTGTGCATGACCCCAAGGTCATTTTACAGTTAAAGACACAAAGAATATAAACATAAAAATGTTGCTCTGCTGTTAATAAAGGAACCATTTATCTAGGGATTTGTAGTCTGTGTCATATCTATGATTACGCTGTATGTGTGTTTGTGGAGGGGAGTGTAGTGTGTGTGTGTGTGTGCATTCATGCATACATACGTGCATGTGTGTATAGTGCAAGTATGTGTTTGTGTGTACCAGAGGAGGCTGGTGGGAGGAGCTATATGAGGATGGGCTCATTGTAAAGGCTGTAATAGAATAGTTGGTAATGGTATCAAACACATCAAACCACATGTTTGATTCTGTACCATTTATCATATTCCAGCCATTACAATGAGCTCATCTTCTTATAGCTCCTCCCACCAGCCTCATCTGGTGTGTACTCACAGCCATCGTAGATGTCAGTAGGGATGTGTACAGCAGTGTCGTTATCAGAGGTGAAGCGTTTAAACAACGGGTCCTCCTTAAAGGCTGGCCTGATCCGGTTCTTCCTACCCTCTGTATGATTCACCTCCAACTAGAAGAGAGGAAAGGAGAATATTAGACCGTCATTTATAACGTGTACATGTCGGTGTACATGTCAAATCCACTGTCCCTCATTAGACACATGTCTAGTTATTATACTACACCGGTTTAGAGAAATAAATGGTGTGTGGAGAAGGCCGGGTTAAACCTGCCTCATTTTCAAGCCGAAACATGTTTAGCCCATACTCTGTGGATTAACATGGGGTAGGAAGAGACAACAGTAGCAGTCGTAATAAACAGTAGTGATAAAGCAACAGTAGCAGCTCATACATCTCAAATGTCAATTAAAGTGGAAGCACACCAGGGACCTTTTCACCTAAGAGAGAGGAAGAGGGGCAAGGGCTATTTAGACAGGGAGGGAGAGAGGGAGGTGTAAGGGAGGAAGAGAGAAAGGGAATGAGGAGGTAAGAAAAGAGGGAGAGCAAAGAGTGAAAAGAGTGAGTTGGAAAGAGAGGCAGGAGCTGTGGTATACCAATCTGAGTGAGATTATGGGTTGATTATAGGTACAGCTCTGTGTGAGACCCATGTGTTTGTTCATTGGCAGAAAAGGAATAAAATACTCACACTGTCCTTTGCATTGTAGTAAACAATGTCACCATCCTGTAACAAATGACACAAATATCCAAATGAGCATTTTGTGTGTGTGTTTGTTGGAGAGAGTTTCAAGTTTTATTAGTCGTATGTACGGGACACATACATCTTCCAGCGATAAGTGGTTTAATGGCCCACCATATGTTATGAATAATAACAGTTAAATCTCTTGATGACAACAGCATTAAACCATATTGGTATTATTAAGCAACATATATGGCCACTAACTCAAACGTGCCAGTGTTTGTGAGTGTGAGTGAATATGTGTGTGTGCATTGAAACCCTATATTCCCTCCTTTTTAGCACATAAAGAGAGCAGTAATAAGACACTATGTACTGTACAGTCATCGGAGGTTGCCGTCTCTCAGCCAATGGGTGGTGAATGTTCCAGTACTAAACAGATGCCACACATTACCCACATTCTTATTACACATTGATGGTGGGAGGGACAAGTTACACTTTCAGTATATCATGTAACTGTAATGTTGGTTATAATTACAATCACAGGTTTACCGCATACTCATCCTCCCACTGGTGTTCCATCTGAAAGTTCTCAGCAGCCGTGGCCAGAGTCTAGAAAAGAAAGGTAACACGCTAAAAATGCATACTTTACATACAGTATCTCGGTACCACTAAATTTTGACTTACTATCTGAAGACCAGTCAATCCACATTTGGTATGGCACCTAAAACCTTCACAAACTTTTACAGATGCACAATTGAGAGCATCCTGTCCGGTTGTATCAATGCATGGTATGGGAACTGCGCCACCCGCAACCGCAGGGCTCTCCAGAGGGTGGTGTGGTCTGCCCAACGCATCACCAAGGGCAAACTACCTGCGCTCCAGGACACCTACAGCACCCGATGTCACAGGAAGGCCAAAAACATAATCAAGGACAACAACCACCCGAGCCACTGCCTGTTCACCCCACTATCAGCCAGAAGCCGAGGTCAGTACAGGTGCATCAAAGCTGGGACCAAGAGACTGAAAAAAAAGCTTCTATCTCAAGCCAATCAGACTGTTAAAATAGCCAACACTAGCACACAAGAGGATGCTGCCTTATATACATAGACTTGAAATCGCTCACTACTTTGATAATGTTTATATATTTTGCATTACTCATCTCATATGTATATACTGTATTCGATCCTATTCTACTGTATCTTAGTCTATGCCGCTCTGACATTGCTCACCCAAATATTTATATAAACTTAGCAAAAAAAAGAAACGTCCCTTTTCAGGACCCTGTCTTTCAAAGATCATTCGTATATATCCAAATAACTTCCTTGTAAAGAGTTTAAACACGGTTTCCCATGCTTGTTCAATGAACCATGAACAATTAATAAACATGCACCTGTGGAACGGTCGTTAAGACACTAACAGCTTACAGACGGTAGGCAATTAAGGTCACAGTTATGAAAACTTAGGACAGAGGCCTTTCTACTGACTCTGAAAAACACCAAAAGAAAGATGCCTAGGCATGCCTTAGGCATGCAGACTGCAGATGTGGCCAGGGCAATGAATTGCAATGTCCGTACTGTGAGACACCTAAGACAGCGCTACAGGGAGACAGACAGCTGATCGTCCTCGCAGTGGCAGACAACATTTATTTATTTTTTATTACCTTTATTTAACTAGGCAAGTCAGTTAAGAACAAATTCTTATTTTCAATGACAGCCTATGAACAGTGGGTTAATAAGGTGAATGCACCAATTTGTAAGTCGCTCTGGATAAGAGCGTCTGCTAAATGACTTAAATGTAAATGTAATTGTAACTGCCTGTTCAGGGGCAGAACGACAGATTTGTACCTTGTCAGCTTGGGGGTTTGAACTTGCAACCTTCCGGTTACTAGTCCAACTCTCTAACCACTAGGCTACCCTGCCACCCCATGTAACAACACCTGCACAGGATCCATACATCCAAACATCACACCTGCGGGACAAGTACAGGATGGCAACAACAACTGCTCCAGTTACACCAGGAACGCACAATCCCTCCATCAGTGCTCGGACTGTCTGCAATAGGCTGAGAGATGCTGGACTGAGGGCTTGTAAGCCTGTTGTAAGGCAGGTCCTCACCAGACATCACCGGCAACAACGTCGTCTATGGGCACAAACCCACCGTCGTTGGACCAGACTGGACTGGCAAAAAGTGCTGTTCACTGACGAGTCACAATTTTGTCTCATCAGGGCTGATGGCCGGATTTGTGTTTATCGTCGAAGGAATGAGTGCTACACCGAGACCTGTACTCGGAGTGGGATTGATTTGGAGGTGGAGGGTCCGTCATGGTCTGAGGCGGTGTGTCACAGCATTATCGAACTGAACTTGTCATTGCAGGCAATCTCAAAAATGTGCATTACAGGGAAAACATCCTCCTCCCTCATGTGGTACCCTTCCTGTAGGCTCATCCTGACATGACCCTCCAGCATGACAATGCCACTAGATATACTGCTCGTTCTGTGCCTGATTTCCTGCCAGACAAGAATGTCAGTGTTCTGCCATGGCCAGCGAAGAGCCCGGATCTCAATCCCATTGAGCACATCTGGGACTTGTTGGATCGGAGGGTGAGAGCTAGGGCCATTCCACTCAGAAATGTCTGGGAACTTGCAGGTGAATTGGTGGAAGAGTGGGGTAACATCTCACAGCAAGAACTGGCAAATCTGGTGCAGTCCATGAGGAGGAGATGTACTGCAGCACTTAATGCAGCTGGTTGCCACACCAGATACTGACTATTACTGTTGATTTTGACCCCCCCTTTGTTCAGGGACACATTATTACATTTCTGTTAGTCACATGTCTGTGGAACTTGTTCAGTTTATGCCTCAGTTGTTGAATCTTATGTTTATACAAATATTTACACACGTTTAACTTGCTGAAAATAAACAGTTGACAGTGAGAGGACATTTCTTTTTTTGCTGAGTTTATTCTTAACTCCATTCCTTTACTTTAGATTTGAGAGTATTGTGTGTATTGTTGTGAAATTGTTAGATGTTACTTGTTAGATGTTACTGCACTATTGGAACTAGAAACAGAAGCATTTCGCTACACCCACAATAACATCTGCTAAACACGTGTATGAGATCCACCTTTCACACGTGAGGAGGAACATGTTTTCATCTCAAATGTGAATTGCAAGTTCACGTTTGAAAAACACGAACATGTGAAAGTCACATTTGAGGTATCAGGTTTAAGAAAACATCTACCTGTGTGTAATAATTCAAGTGCGTTAAAAATAATAGATTTTTATTTCTGAGCCATCCACTCCATTATTATTGTAGTCCTCCATGGTGTTGCATTAATGAGCATGTATGCATACCGGGGAGGCAATTCTCTTTTTTGGACATTGGTCCGTGGCCGTTGGAAGAAGCCCCGTGAAAAGAACAGAGAATCTTTCCATGTTGCCTTGTTTTCTTTTGATATGTTTTTCTTGTATCTAGAGATGTTTAACTAAACTGTGTAAGTTTTCTGGTTATTTTTATGTATAATTTGTTGTGACAGAGTGAAACATTTTAGAGATTTTCCCATTCACGAGTGTAGCCAAACTAAGTAGCTGATTCTTGTATTTATTTTATTTACTTAACCTTTATTTTAGCAGGAAAATCTCATTGAGACCAAGGCCTCTTTTTCAATAGAGCCACGCATGAACACAAATCATACAATTTTAAAGTGTACAAGTTAAACGCTATAAAAACATACAATATGCTAGTCAATAAGCACAAGAAGCAGTTGCGGATGATTTCTTATTTCCTTTAATCATTGTTTTTTCAGAACAAGGGCTCAAATTGAGTGTATTTACTGTACTTTCCTACAAAGTGATGATTTTGGGCTTACGGCTGTCAGAGTTAATAAGTTCACTTTTTGTCATTTTAGTGCATTGTGATTAATCGTATTGTCTGAAAGTAGTCAAAATACAGTGAAAACATCCAAAATACATAATATGTACAGCTAAAATCAACAATGCAATGTCAAAACAAGTTGACATTGAGGTTAAAGTGTGCTTTTATCAATATATTTGATTTTGGTAACCTTTACTTTGGAAATAATCAAGACGTCAATATTATTGAAATGCTTTTTATATTAAAATAAGTCTTAACTTACACAATTTGAGCAAATTCTTTGATTTTCTCAATTACAGTTTGACAGACGTATTTTGAATTGAACAGTCAATACTCTGAGATTGAGAGATATTCATACATTGGAATAGAAACCCAGTGTCAGACCTCTTTGTCTAATGTTCAAGACATTGGCTTCTCCCGTGGAAGACCTGGATTCTAATCCCGCAGGCTACAAAGCACACATGTGAAACTTAAAATATCACATGTGGAATGTTAGGAAGTCCACAGGCCTTAACTACAGGCCTAGGGTCTCCTGTCAGCCCCAAGTCATTAACGGGAAGTCCAGCACCCTCGGTACTACACAGTAGCCACAGTATGTTAGCATGACACAGCAAGGTGCATGTGTAACTAACTGTAAGTTGCCGTGGATACAATGTGTTTGTGGAATTACATGGTGTTAGGGTTGTGTGTGTGTGTGTGTGCTTGTGCGTCATTGAATTACGAATTAGAATACAAGAATAGACATGAACCCTCTTTTGATGGTCCAAAAGTCTTGCAAAACAATGAACAGGCAGGAAAGGGGAAACATTCCGTCACATTCCTGATTAGAAAAGTAAGACTATAACAACCTCCCCGGTGCGTTCCTGAAGACCTCGGCTGTGTTCCAGACCTGGTTCTGTTTCCACCTCCTCTGCAAAGGCTGTGAGGAGCTATAAATACAGACACCGACACAAATACACACGCGTACATATACTGACGTACACACACACACACACACACACACACACACACACACACACACGTGAATACACAGTATATTTACATTTACATTTAAGTCATTTAGCAGACGCTCTTATCCAGAGCGACTTACAAATTGGTGCATTCACCTTATGACATCCAGTGGAACAGCCACTTTACAATAGTGCATCTAAATCTTTTAAGGGGGTGATATATGTCTCCGTCCATTCAGTCCTGCCATCCATTTCCCTCCATACCATCTCATCATTAACGTGTCTATGTGATGTGTAATGATAAGGTCAATGACACCAGACCATAGCTCGGTTTTACACAGATAACCAAACAGTAAACACATGGAGAGTCCCTACTGCACTGTAAATGTTTAATTGGCCACAAAAATCAACATTTTGCAACAGCCATCTCAGTCTCCAGACTTGAATCCCATTGAAAACCTGTGGTTTGAATTGAAGAGGGCAGTCCATGCGTGCATCAGAAGGATATCAAGGATCTGGAAGGATTCTGTGTGGAGGAATGGTCTAAGATCCCTCCCAATATGTTCTTCAACTCATAAAACATTTTAGGAAAAGGCTTCAGTGTCGTTATTCAAGGTGAGGTATTGAACACCGGTTTGTCAATAAACAAAGTTGCTTTCTCTAAGCAATTGGTACTTGTAGAAAATTATATCATTTCCCAGGTTTTTGAGCATACAATATAGCTCGGTATTTGAATTATTTATTTTATACAAACATTTTTGTTCATCTTTATAAATGGTGTGATGATGTAAGGTTGTAGGTGCAGAGAAGAGACCAGACAAGGAATCAGTGGTTAAGGATAAACATAATACTTTACTGAGTAGCCGCAGGATCACAGTACACTTGAAAAAACAATAAACACTAATTCTCGACCACTCACTCAGGAAACGACCACACGGTAAACAATTCAAGCTTCTGCAAAGGACCACAGAAAACACATCTCTTAATACGGGGACACAATTTTGAAATAATAAGACACACCTAAGTCCAATAAAAGTCTCGGTGGCGGTCTCTTCCGCCATCTGGTGTTAGGAGGAACCATGACAAAGGATGTCAACAATTTCGTGACCTCCCTGTACATAGACAACCCTCTAGACAGATATTCCCCTCAAGACGGATTCAAATGTCAATAAGGGCATCATCATCTACTGTACATTATTAGCATCATTCTTAAAATACACTTGAAAAAAGAGAAATTTTGACAATGTCAGATGAACTTGTGGATATTATGTCTCTGCGTCCAGTATGAAGGAAGTTGGAAATAGTTTTGTGAGCCAATGCTAAAAATGGTATCCACAAGTTGACTCTGGGGAAGTCGTTAAAGGGTTTCATTGCCATAAATCTCAAAGTATCCATTTAAAGGCAATATGCATTATATGCTAGCTTGCAAAATCACTTGGTTGCATATCTAATTGTACTAACTTTTAGTTAATCAGGGGAGCCCAACTGAGACCAGGGTCTAATTTTCAATGGTGCCCTGAGACCACAAAGAAAAAAAAATACAACAAAATACAATAACAAGTACACTACACCAGAATATCACCAACATCACAGCCATCATAAACAAGTTACTAAATCAATCAAAACAATTGCACACCTCATGAACTCATTTATTATCAGGGTTTTAAAATGCAATAGTGGCAACAGGGAATCCAAATGTAACGAATATCCTAACACAGAAAGATTACCATGCATAAACAGATATCAGTGAAGACTGACGTGTGTGTGTGTGTGTGTGTGTGTGCATATATATATATATATGTGTGTGTGTGTTGTACAAATCATCAGACTTGATTGAACTGATAGAAAAATGTAATTACATGAGTGAAAAGGAACAAAACTGAGATCACACTGAGATCTCAATACTAAAGACAAACAGAGAATGGGGGTATTATTTCCTTTCCTTGCTTCCCACTACAGGTGATGAAGGAGTCCGAGGAGCGGAGCGCCAAAAGAGATTTCTACTTTTCACATCACATCCATCCCTTACCCTTCGTTGTGTCTGGCAACACCACATTCAAATTGACCGTAAGTGTCACATTAGTCACTAGCCAGTAAGCACAAACTATTTAACAATCCTAGTAACTTTTCTCTCTAAAACATATCACACTATGGAATAATGCAACCAACTCTTGAATAATACAATAATTCACAAACATGTGCAGACAATTAAAAGGGTTTATTTTCTCGCTTTACACATCAAATTGGCTGACAATACACAGCTAACTCCTGCTAGTTATCTAGCTAACGTAAACTCACTCACTTTTGTACATCGCCTTGGTCCGTACAATTGACCTTATTTTAGCGCCCCTGTTAACCTCTCAACTGTCATGCAAAGGCAGAATGAAATTGCTGACCTCCTTGTACTACAGCACAAACAGGCCACACTCCCTGTTAGGGAGATACCTATGTTTGACGGTGATCCTCTAAACTTTAGGCCATTCATGCGTGCATTTGAGCATGGTATAGAAGATAAGACAAGCAGTCTCCAGGATAGGCTCTATTACCTGGAACAGTACACCTCTGGTCAGCCCAAGGATCTGGTCCGTAGTTGTCTGCATATGGAAGCCAGAAGAGGCTATGCAGAGGCTAAGAGGTTGTTAAAGGAACACTTTGGCAATGAAATCAAAGTCACCACTGCTTACATGGAAAAAGTTTGGAACTGGATAAACATCAAACCAGATGATGGAAAGGGACTGGGTGGCTATGCACTCTCTTAGAGGATGCTGTAACGCCATTCAAGACCTACAGAACATGGAAGAGCTTAATCTTCCCTCCAACATAAAGTTGATCATGTCAAAACTTCCCTACAAACTAAGGGACAAATGGAGGTCTACGGCATGTGATATTTTAGAGAGAAGCCACCTGAGGGCCCAGTTCAGTGACCTTGTGACGTTCATGGAAAAACAGGCCAAAATACTGCAGGATCCGTTGTACTATTCAAGAACAACAAAAAGTTATTTTAAACCAAAACAGAAGCTGACTTTAAACTGCAGTTCAAATCCAAGAGTAGGGGAAGCAGCTTTTCCACTGCAGTAGCTGAAGTGGTAGATTGCGACTCTGAAAAACCTCTAAAAGAACAAACATTCAAAGTCAAGAAACCAGGCACCTACCCTTCTAATGCTCCCAGTTTCTCATGTGTACTTTGCGCTGGTGAGCATTTCTTGGTCGACTGCCAACAGGTGAAGGCACAGCCACACGAAGCCAAGGTTGAGTTTCTGAGATCAAAATGCCTTTGTTTTGGCTGTTTGATGAGAGGACACTTAAGCAAAGAATGTAAAAGAAGGATGACCTGTCAGAAAAGAAAGCACCCCACTATCCTGCACATTGAAGGAAGAGAGAGATTTAGATCTCTGAAGGCAGATACGAGGGGTGTAGCAGTAAAGCGGGAGGAGACTGTCAGCAGTGCTCTTGTTTCACTGGAAGCTGGTGAAGATAACGGGGCCGGTACAGATTGTGCACTTGCAATTGTGCCAGTTCAAGTAAAGATGGCAAATGGAAGCAAGTCTGCGTTAACCTATGCGTTTCTCGATTCTGGTAGCTCAGCAACATTTTGTACGGAGAAACTCATGAGGCAGTTGCAAGCTAAAGGCAGTGAGACTGAAATTCTGCTACAAACAATGGGGCAGGATAGTCCTACCAGGAGCTTTGACATATCTGGATTAGAGATTGGCAATGTGGAAGGCGACACATTTCTTGCATTACCAAAGGTCTACACCCAAAATAAGATCCCAGTGACAAGAGAGAATATTCCCACTCAAACAGATCTCAAAAGGTGGCCATACCTGAAACAGGTTCAGTTGAAGGAAATTGACGCCGACGTCGAACTCCTGATTGGCGTAAATGCTCCAAAGGCAATGGAACCCTGGCAAATCATAAATCGTCAAGGCAACGGACCGTATGCAGTGAAAACCCTCTTTGGATGGGTGATGAACGTTCCTCTTAACAGTTGTACCATGGCAGAAGAATCTGGGCATCCTACGGTGATGGCCAATCATATCTCAATGGCCGACCTGGGGGTTCTTCTTGTAAATCAGTTCAACCATGACTTCCCTGAAAGAGAGTATGAAGAGAGAAGTGAGATGGAGATCGTATCAAGCTCCATAACCCTCAAAGGCCATCACTACTACTTCCCGTTGCCCTTTCGCAACAAAGATGTAGTCCTGCCAAACAATCGTGACATGGCAAAGCAGCTCTAAATATTATCAGGAAGTTCAAGAAGGACAAAGGTTACGCTGCAGAGTACAAAGGCTTCATGGAAGAGATGATAACAAAAGGTTATGCAGAGAAGGTACCACAAGAACAGCTCCTCAGAGAGAAAGGCACGGTACATACCACACCATGGCATTCACCATAAGCACAAAGGAACGATATGAGTGGTGTTTGACTGTTCATCATCCTATAAAAGGTACATCTCTTAACAGTGAACTCCTTCAAGGCCCTGACCTGTTAAACACACTTATAGGATTCTTTTGGCAAGAGCACATTGCCATGATGGCAGACATCGAAGGAATGTTCCATCAAGTACGTGACCATGAAGAATACATAGACTTCCTGCGATTCCTATGTTGCCCGGACGGTGATACTAACAAAAGATTGGAGGAGTACAGAATGACGGTACATCTTTTCGGTGCTATATCCTCTCCAAGTTGTGCAAACTTTGCACTGCGAACGACAGCAGAAGACAACTGTGAGAGGTACGATGAAGAGGTGATTGAAACAGTCAAGTCCAACTTCTATGTTGATGACTGCCTCAAGTCAGTGGCCACAGAAGAACAAGCCATAGCTCTCACAAAAAACCTCAGGGATGTGTGCTCTCAGGGTGGGGTCAAATTGACCAAGTGGGTCAGCAACAGCCTCACTGTGCTGGCTTCTATCCCTGATGAACAAAGTCAAGCAGATAAAAGAACCTGGACAGAGAAAAGCTGCCTGTTGAAAGAGCACTTGGAATCCGATGGAACATTGAAAGTGATGCCTTTACCTTCCGAGTCACTGTCAAGAACAGACCCCTTACACAAAGAGGTATTCTCTCAACTGTCAGCTCTATTTATGATCCATTAGGTTTCCTCGCCCCATTCGTATTAAAGGCAAAGTGCTCTGCAAGCTAAAGTGTGGATGGGACAAAGTCACCCCTGAAGAACACTCTATTTCATAGAAGAGATGGCTCTCAGAGCTGGACCAGCTCTCCAGATTCCAGATAGACAGGTGTATGATGCCTGAGAACTTTGGTCAAGTCAAGACCGCACAGCTGCATCACTTCGGTGATGCAAGTGAACAAGGTTATGGCACGGCAAACTACCGTAGGTTCACTGGGGAAATCAAGGTTGACTCCACTCAAGCAGATGACAATCCCCAGACTGGAACTTGCTGCAGCAACATTGGTAGTGTGAGTGGACAGGATGTTAAGACTGGAGCTCCAGATTGAACTTGAGGAGTCAACTTTCTGGACAGACAGCCAGTCTGTGCTAAAATACATCCGCAACGATACCAAGAGATTCCATACCTTTGTGGCTAATAGGGTTGCTATGATCCGTGACCTATCGAAAGCAAAACAGTGGAGGTATTTGAAGTCCAAACACAACCCAGCCGATGATGCCTCAAGAGGTTGGATTACATGTTGAAATTTTCCTGACCTCAAAGCGATGGCGCAAAGGACCAGAATTCCTGGAAAAACAGAAACTCAATGGCTGAAAGTCCCCAAGGAGCTTGGCTCCATCCCTCTGGATGATCCAGAGGTGAGAAAAGACGTAATTGTAAAAAGTACAAGTGTGGAAGAAAAGAGTCCAACCAGCAAACTGATTGAGTACTATTCAACATGGAACAGCTTGAAGAAAGCAGTTGCCTGGATGCTGAAACTGAAGAGACTTATTCTAGTTAAGCCAGAAAAGGAAAGTTCTCACACAAACTGATCCAGGATCAAATCAGAGTCTAACAAACTCACCGAAGGAACAAATTGACAAGTTCAAACTGACATTTGGAAAACAAAGTCTGTATGTGGATGACCTAGATGAAGCAGAAAAGATCATCATTCGATTTGAGCAACGACAGCACTTTAAACAAGAAATTGCACTAGTTTTAAAAGGAAAACAATGTGCCAAGAGAAGGCAATTGGATCAATCTGTAAGCTTGATCCAATTGTTGACAATGACATTCTGAGAGTGGGAGGAAAGTTAAGCAAATCTGCTATGCCTACGGAACTAAAGAATCCTGTGATCCTCCCCAAAGACTCCCACATCTCCAAACTGATCTTACTCCACATCCATGAGCAGGTTGGCCACTCTGAGAGAGGTCACATGCTTTCTAGACTTCGCCAGCAATATTGGATACCCTGTGCCAACTCCTTAGCAAGGAAGATCCTTAAGAGCAGTGTCTTCTGCAGGCGGATGCAAGCTAGAGCTGGAGAACAGATGATGGCCGACCTTCCACAAGATCGGGTGTCACCTGATTTCCCGCCTTCTCACCCATGTGGGCATAGATTACTTCGGCCCATAGAGGTGAAGCGAGGCCGAGTTCATGTGAAGCGGTATGGTGTGATCTTTACTTGCCTTGTGAGTCGAGCTGTCCATCTAGAAGTTGCTAGTTATCTGGATACTGATTCCTGCATCAATGCCCTGCGCAGGTTCATCTGTCGAAGGGGCCCAGTAACAAGTATCAGAACAGACAATGGCACCAACTTTGTTGGAACACACAAGAGAGCTAGGATAAGCTCTGAAAGAGCTGGATCACAACAAGACTCAAAATCTATTACTGAAGGAAGGAGTGACATGGTCATTCAACCCTCCCTCTGGAGCCCACCATGGGGGGGTATGGGAGAGGTTGGTCTGACTAGTGAAAAAGATCCTCTATTCAGTCCTTACAGAGAAAGTACTGGATGATGAGGCTTTGCAGACAGCCTTGTGTGAAGTTGAGGCGATTATAAATGACAGATCAATCACTACTGTAACAAATGACCCTAATGATCTAGAACCCCTGACTCCGAACCATCTGCTTCATCTGAAAGCTAAGCCAGTCTGCCACCAGGACTATTCCAGAGAAGCGACCTATACTCACGAAGGAGATGGAAGCAAGTACAATATATCACCGACCTCTTCTGGAAGAGATGGATCAGGGAGTATCACTTATGCAGGAGCGGAACAAAACTAAGAGAAACTTCAGTCCTGGTGACCTTGTGGTCATCGTCGATGACACCGCCCCAAGGAACTCTTGGCTAATGGGGCGTGTGATGGAGGCTTTTCTCGCACCAAAGTATGTTCATCTCTAGGAGACAGAACGCATCTCCTTCCTGAGCGGTATGGTGGCTGCGTGGTCCTGTGGTGTTTATACTTGCATACTATTGTTTGTACAGATGAAAATGGTACCTTCAGGCTTTTGGAAATTGCTCCCAAGGATGAACTAGACTTGTGGAGGTCTCCATTTTGTTTTTCTGAAGTCTTGTCTGATTTCGTTTGATTTTCCCATGATGTCAAGCAAAGAGGCACTGAGTTTGAAGGTAAGACTTGAAATACATCCACAGATACACCTCCAATTGACTCAGGCTAATTGACATAATTTTCCAAACTGTTTAACTTAGTCAACTTAGTGTATGTAAACTTCTGACTCACTGGAATTGTGATACAGTGAATTATAAGTGAAATAATCTGTCTGTAAACAATTGTTGGAAAAATTGTCATGCACAAAGTAGATGTCCTAACCGTCTTGCCAAAAGGATAATTTGTTAATTAACAAGAAATGTGTGGAGTGGTTGAAAGACAAGTATTACTGTGTATGTAAACGTACGACCTCAACTGTAAATGTGATATTTACCTTTTTTTAATTTATTTTTTATAAATCTACAAAAATGCCTAAACCTGTTTTTGCAGGTTATGGTATTTGTGTGTACATTGATGAGGGGAAAAACAATTTAATCAATTTTAACTTAACAAAATGTGGAAAAAGTCAAAGGGTCTGAATACTTCCTGAATGCACTGTATTTACCTCAACTCAGTGGAGGTTGCTGCGGGGCAGATGGCTCATAATAATGTCTGGGTATCTTTCCACCTATCCGCTCCAGCCATTACCACGTGCCCGTCCTCCGCAATTAAGGTGCTACCAACCTTCTGTGCCTGAATTACCTCGTAACCCTGCACATCGACTTGATACTGGTACCCTGTGTATATAGCCAAGTTATCGTACTCATTGTTGACTTATTCCTTGTGTTATTTTTCTATTATTTCTCTTTTTTTCTCTCTGCAATTTTGGGAAGGGCCCGCAGATAAGCATTTCACTGTTGTTAGTCTACACCCGCTGTTTACGAAGCATGTGACAAATACAATTTGATTAGACAGGTGGTTCACTCCCATGAGACTGAAGCCAAGCCTTTAACTCAGCAGCCCAAAATACTCTTGTGACAAACCCAAGTCAGTTAGACAGGCACAGACCAACCAACGTTACACAGACATCAGGCCACCAAAGTACAAAATATACTACACACCTCAGAGGTCCAGCTTCTCTATGACAGAGAGAGGAACATAAGCACACACACACACTGCGTCTGTGTATGAGGTATTACTCTGGGTGAGGTTTTGGACTGGGCCATTAGTCATTGGCAAGGACCTTTCACCCTACTGTGGGGACTGAGATTACACACACGCTGCATCTTGAGCTGTGGACAAAATTGCGATAGGAGCTGTACAAGAAAACATATGTCATTTAGCAGATGTTTTTATCCAAGGAGGCATACAGTCATGCATGCATACATTTTACATATAAGTACCACCGGGAATCAAACCCACTAGCTTAACATTGCATCAAATCAAATTGTGTTGGTCACATACACATGTAAAGCAGATGCGAGTGAAGTGAAATGCTTGTGCTTCTAGTTCCGACAGTGCAGCAATATCTAACAAGTAATCTAACAAATCCACAACAACTACCTAAAACACACAAATCTAAGGGATGGAATAATAATATGTACATATAAATATATGGATGAGCGATGGCCGAGCGGCATAGGCAAGATGCAATAGATGGTATAGAATACAGTATATACATATGAGATGAGTAATGCAAGATATGTAAACATTAAAGTGGCATTATTAAAGTGACTAGTGATCCATTATTAAAATGGCCAATGATTTCAAGTCCGCATGTAGGCAGCAGCCTCTCTGTGTTAGAGGCTGTTTAACAGTCTGATGGCCTTGAGACAGAAGCTGTTTCTCAGTCTCTTGGTCCCAGCTTTGATGCACCTGTACTGACCTCGCCTTCTGGATGGTAGTGGGGTGAACAGGCAGTGGCTTGGGTAGTTGTTGTCCTTGATGATCTTTTTGGCCTTCCTATGACATTGGGTGCTGTAGGTGTCCTGGAGGGCAAATAGTTTGCCCCTTGTGATTGGTTGCCACTTTAATGCCACTTTAATAATGTTTACACATCTTGCATTACTCATCTCATATGTAAACTCAACAACATCCTCTAACCGTCACCTGCATTTATTTTCAGCAAACTTAACGTGTAAATATTTGTATGAACATAACAAGATTCAACAACTGAGACATAAACTGAATAAGTTCCACAGACATGTGACTAACAGAAATGAAATAATGTGTCCCTGTACAAAGGGGGGTTCAAAATCAAAAGTAGAGTCAGTATCTGGTGTGGCCACCAGCTGCATTAAGTACTGCAGTGAATCTCCTCCTCATGGACTCCACCAGATTTGCCCGTTCTTGTTGTGAGATGTTACCCCACTATTCCACCAAGGTAGCAAGTTCCCAGACATTTCTGGGGGGAATGGCCCTAGCCCTCACCCTCCGATCCAACAAGTCCCAGACATGCTCAATGGGATTGAGATCCGGGCTCTTCGCTGACCATGGCAGAACAGTGACATTCCTATCTTGCAGGAAATCACACACAGAATGAGGAGGTGGCATTGTCATGCTGGAGGGTCATGTCAGGGTGAGCCTGCAGGAAGGGTATCGCATGAAGGAGGATGCAGCAGTGTATGTGCAAAGTTTTAGACTGATCAAATGAACTATTGCATTTTTGTTCAAAATACTGCCCAAATGTGCCTAATTTGTTTATTAATAACTTTTCATGTTCAAAACTGTGCACTCTTCTGAAACAATAGCATGGTATTTTTTCACTGCAATAGCTACTGTAAATTGGACAGTGCAGTTAGATTAACAAGAATTTAAGCTGTCTGCTAAGATCAGATGTCTATGTCCTGGGAAATGTTCTTGTTACTTACAACCTCATGCTAATCGCATTAGCCTACATTAGCTCAACCGTCCCGTGGAAGGGACACCGATCCCGAAGAAGTTTTTAACCTCTCTCCCTCTGCTATAGCTGTCTTTGGTGATTGGACTGAGAGGGATGGAAACACAGACAGCTTGCAGCGACCACATTTAACAATGTGTGATTCATTCACCATTACATCATCACTTTAAAAAAGTGAATGATCTTTGTTTCAGCTAAGGTTGATATGAATAGTACTGATGAATGTATTATAATTATGTTGGTAAGGTTGACTTGAGTGAAACATTGTTACGTTTTTTTATGCTTTGGTATTGTAATATTTTCTGTAATTGGTCTCATCACCTGCTGTTTCCATTTCAATAGCTAAGTTGTTTATGAATTACACAATTGTCAGAAAGTGAGAATAAATCAGGCTAAAATGCTGCAACAACATTGGACGCTTTGTGATGAGACTCCAAATTATATTGGAGATATGGCCAAGGAGTATCTAATACCAATGATCAAGGTAAGACATAGCTATATATTACTACTTCTGTTTGATGAAATTGTCACGCCATTATGCTATTGTATGTAATTTGAGCATTGGTTTGATTAGCCAATGTAGGTAACTAGAATAGCTATGGTGGTGTCACGTTCTGACCATCGTTCGTGTGCGTTTTCCTTGTTTTAGTGTTGGTCAGGACGTGAGCTGGGTGGGCATTCCATGTTGTGTGTCTGGTTTGTCTATTTCTATGTTTGGCCTGATATGGTTCTCAATCAGAGGCAGGTGTTAGTCATTGTCTCTGATTGGGAACCATATTTAGGTAGCCTGTTTTGTGTTGAGTTTTGTGGGTGATTGTTCCTGTCTTTGTTGCACCAGATAGGACTGTTTTGGTTTTTTCACATTTCTTGTTTTGTAGATTGTTGTACTTTCATCTTTATTAAAGACGCACAAAACTAACCACGCTGCATTTTGGTCCGCCTCTCTTTCCCCAGAAGAAAACCATTACAGGTGGAGAGGTTGATGTTACAATGTCAACTAACGAAACAGATACAATTTCAATAATTACATTTTGAATATGGCTGAGAACAAAAATATATTGAGCGTCAATGTTGTTGGGATATAACGTTAGCTAGCTAGCTAAAAATCTGTGTAGCTGGCTGCTAAGATACGAGAGAGTAGCTGCGTCACAGCTCAGTACATAGAACAAATATATTGCCAATAGGACATGCTGCATTTCTCACCTTGAATGAGACTGCATGATCTGTAATCATTCCGTATTCATCTTGAACGAATCGTGAATAATGATGAGTGAGAAAGTTAGAGGGTCGAATATGGGACCAAATATTAAACTTTTGACTACTTTATTTATAAAAAATAATTAGTTCCCCTTACTTCTTATAAATAGATTTTTGGGGTATTTCTTGTTAAAATCTCTTAATCTGAACACATCTATTAGTATAAAATTATATAATTTACCTTTTTTGCATACAATATAGCTTTTGAATTTTGTGTTTGAATTTTATATTTTATACTGTTGTTATTGCTTGCCTTTATCAAGGGTGTCAATTTCGGACCCCACTGTATATTAGAAAGGGTTCGAATAGAAAAGATATTCATACTTCATATTCCAGCGGAAGATGAGAGTTGTGTCTCTGATCTACTTCTGCTCAAAGAAATACATGTACAGCCATACAGTATAGCACTCCTCTCTGTTACCAACCTGCACCTACCTCACATTACCATGGTCTTCTAACCATCCCCTGGTCCTGGCCTGTACTGTCACATATCACCTCAGTTTTCTACAAGTGGAACCTAACATTCATGTGATTACCCCCATAAGATACGTACACCCAAGAGTCAATGTGTCATTAATTTCAATCCCTCTCCACTTCATTGTGGTGCATTATAGTAGCAGTGGCATCCTCAACGCTCAAGCATACTTGTTTCAAAAGCTCAAATAGTCATTGTGCCTTTGCTGTTGGAGGTATATGAGGAGCATAGAAACCCTGTGTCTTACTTCCAGAGCGCCAGCCCTCTTAAGTAACAGCTGTTCTATGTTCCTGGCTGCCCTAGCCACTAGTTCCTCTGCATCGTTACACTCTACTGTGTACAGATTCTGGTTGTCCAGGAAGATCTAGAGAGAGTGAGCATACACACTGGTTACACATACTGTCATAGTGTCTCCTGATAAATATCCATGTTTTATGTTATATAGTGCTTACTATGCGTTATAACATGTTATGAAGGGTTAGGTCACCTGTGTGAGGCTCTTCCTGGCACTGGCGGTGTCTGCCAGTGTCACCAGCTCTATCTGTATCTGATCCACCCATTCCTTTATCCTATAGGACAAGAGAGAGGCACAAACAACCAATCAGATCACAACAACAGACATCAAACATCCCATACCAGTACTTCATATAAATAACTCCCTCCTCACCTAAATTAGCCAGCGTTTATATTACTAGTAGCAGCCTATCATCTGCCAACATCCCTGTCAATCAGATAACTTTAGATGGTTTCAAAGCCAATATAACCACATCAGAAGACTCTCACAAGAATGGAACATGGCATCACCTGTCCAGTCAAATCACTCAACAATCACTCTAATACAATGTCACCCAATAAGATCACTGGCCTAGCCATCAACACTGCCAGAGCCAATCAGATCATACTCTCAGGGTCAAAGGAAAAGTCAAACATTCAAATACGTATTACTAGGTTCACACACAATGTCAACAGGTAGCTGTCTCAAGCTGGGTCAAACCAATGAGATTCAGACAGTGATGTGTGTGGACAGGCCTCTGCAGAAATCTACCTGTGTGTGTGTGCATGTGTGCGTCCTTGTTAGAGCAACCATAACCAAATGGGTCCACTTCATATCCAAGTGCAATGGAGCCTAAAGTTAACTCACTGAGCTCTTGATAATATCACTACTGACATACAGCACCTTTGTCTGTCTCTGTCTCTTTCTCTCCAGCTCTGCCTCTCTCTATATCTCACGGCCTCTCTCCCTCCCCCTCTCGCTCTCTCTATTTCACCAGGATCACATTGATGGCATACCTCCTGACATCCTGGGCTGAGCCACTGTGGTGTTGCTTAGAGTAACAAAGAGCTCCGATGAAAACATCAGGGTCTGCCTACTAAGAATTGTTATTATTGTGTGGCAGTAATAAAGCCTCTCTTGAAAAAGCCAAACCTTGACCCAGAAAATATAAAAAACTATCGGCCTATATCGAATCTTCCATTCCTCTCAAAGATTTTAGAGAAGGCTGTTGCGCAGCAACTCACTGCCTTCCTGAAGACAAACAATGTATACGAAATGCTTCAGTCTGGTTTTAGACCCCATCATAGCACTGAGACGGCACTTGTGAAGGTGGTAAATGACATTTTAATGGCATCGGACCGAGGCTCTGCATCTGTCCTCGTGCTCCTAGACCTTAGTGCTGCTTTTGATACCATCGATCACCACATTCTTTTGGAGAGATTGGAAACCCAAATTGGTCTACACGGACAAGTTCTGGCCTGGTTTAGATCTTATCTGTCGGAAAGATATCAGTTTGTCTCTGTGAATGGTTTGTCCTCTGACAAATCAACTGTACATTTCGGTGTTCCTCAAGGTTCTGTTTTAGGACCACTATTGTTTTCACTATATATTTTACCTCTTGGGGATGTTATTCGAAAACATAATGTAAACTTTCACTGCTATGCGGATGACACACAGCTGTACATTTCAATGAAACATGGTGAAGCCCCAAAATTGCCCTCGCTAGAAGCATGTGTTTCAGACATAAGGAAGTGGATGGCTGCAAACTTTCTACTATTAAACTCGGACAAAACAGAGATGCTTGTTCTAGGTCCCAAGAAACAAAGAGATCTTCTGTTGAATCTGACAATTAATCTTAATGGTTGTACAGTCGTCTCAAATAAAACTGTGAAGGACCTCGGCGTTACTCTGGACCCTGATCTCTCTTTTGAAGAACATATCAAGACCATTTCGAGGACAGCTTTTTCCATCTACGTAACATTGCAAAAATCAGAAACTTTCTGTCCAAAAATGATGCAGAAAAAATTAATCCATGCTTTTGTCACTTCTAGGTTAGACTACTGCAATGCTCTATTTTCCGGCTACCGGATAAAGCACTAAATAAACTTCAGTTAGTGCTAAATACGGCTGCTAGAATCCTGACTAGAACCAAAAAATTTGATCATATTACTCCAGTGCTAGCCTCTCTACACTGGCTTCCTGTCAAAGCAAGGGCTGATTTCAAGGTTTTACTGCTAACCTACAAAGCATTACATGGGCTTGCTCCTACCTACCTCTCTGATTTGGTCCTGCCGTACATACCTACACGTACGCTACGGTCACAAGACGCAGGCCTCCTAATTGTCCCTAGAATTTCTAAGCAAACAGCTGGAGGCAGGGCTTTCTCCTATAGAGCTCCATTTTTATGGAACGGTCTGCCTACCCATGTCAGAGACGCAAACTCGGTCTCAACCTTTAAGTCTTTACTGAAGACTCATCTCTTCAGTGGGTCATATGATTGAGTGTAGTCTGGCCCAGGAGTGGGAAGGTGAACGGAAAGGCTCTGGAGCAACGAACCGCCCTTGCTGTCTCTGCCTGGCCGGTTCCCCTCTTTCCACTGGGATTCTCTGCCTCTAACCCTGTTACGGGGCTGAGTCACTGGCTTGCTGGGGCTCTCTCGTGCCGTCCCTGGGGGGTGCGTCACCTGGGTGGGTTGATTCACTGTTGTGGTCGGCCTGTCTGGGTTGCCCCCCCCCCCCCTTGGGTTGTACCGTGGCGGAGATCTTTGTGGGCTATACTCGGCCTTGTCTCAGGATGGTAAGTTGGTGGTTGAAGATATCCCTCTAGTGGTGTGGGGGATGTGCTTTGGCAAAGTGGGTGGGGTTATATCCTTCCTGTTTGGCCCTGTCCGGGGGTGTCCTCGGATGGGGCCACAGTGTCTCCTGACCCCTCCTGTCTCAGCCTCCAGTATTTATGCTGCAGTAGTTTATGTGTCGGGGGGCTAGGGTCAGTTTGTTATATCTGGAGTACTTCTCCTGTCCTATTCGGTGTCCTGTGTGAATCTAAGTGTGCGTTCTCTAATTCTCTCCTTCTCTCTTTCTTTCTCTCTCTCGGAGGACCTGAGCCCTAGGACCATGTCCCAGGACTACCTGACATGAGGACTCCTTGCTGTCCCCAGTCCACCTGGCCATGCTCCTGCTCCAGTTTCAACTGACCTGAGCCCTAGGACCGTGCCCCAGGACTACCTGACATGAAGGCTCCTTGCTGTCCCCAGTCCACCTGACTGTGCTGCTGCTCCAGTTTCAACTGTTCTGCCTTATTATTATTCGACCATGCTGGTCATTTATGAACATTTGAACATCTTGGTCATGTTCTGTTATAATCTCTACCCGGCACAGCCAGAAGAGGACTGGCCACCCCACATAGCCCGGTTCCTCTCTAGGTTTCTTCCTAGGTTTTGGCCTTTTGTAGGGAGTTTTTCCTAGCCACCGTGCTTTTACACCTGCATTGTTTGCTGTTTGGGGTTTTAGGCTGGGTTTCTGTACAGCACTTTGAGATATCAGCTGATGTACGAAGGGCTATATAAATAAATTTGATTTGATTTGATTTGATTTATTCTGTAACCTTTAGAAACATTGCACACACACACACACACACATACACACACACACTGGGATAGAGACAGGAAGAGGGAATATTGCATGCAGTTGGCTGGGGGTAGGAGTGGGATGTAGATGATATCATTGTCACTCACAGACCATGACACACACTCAAACACACACATCCGTGTGTCATTTGCAGCTATTCACGCAGTCCCTGAGAGTAATGAGTGTAAAGCTGGTTACTTGAATGTGTCCCGAGGATTGTGACTGGGGAGAGGGAATGATAGGGGGAGGGGTGAGAGGAGGTTAGGTATAAGGAATAATTGTGTCCCTAATCCGGTTCTTCTCTCCTCTCCATAGTGTCTGAGATTTAAAGCCCCGAGATCTGAGCAGACAGTGTGTCTGTGTTTGTGTGTGTGCGTGCCTCCATCCATGCATAGATGTGTGTGTAAATATTCCCTACTGGAACACTAAACAGACACGGTCTTCCTTTTTCTCCTAGCCAACATTGGAGTATTTTAAAATGTTTAGTGTTTTTCCTTACTTGCTCAGACATTTTAGCTGAAATTAGACTTCCCTGTCCTGGATCCTTTGTTTGAACTTCCCGAGGCAGCTCTATTCATCACAGGGGCTGCACCAAAACACTGACGCCAGATTAAAGGTGGAATGAGTGAGACCCTAGATTCAGACGTTCAGTCCCTGGACAATAAAGTAGACAAGCTCAGGGTGAGGATCTCCTTCCAGAAAGACATCAGGGACTGTAACATACTCTGTTTTACTGAATCATGGCTCTCTTTCCAGGTATATTGTTCCTGTGCATTCAAGTCAGCAGTTTCTTCGTCCAGGAAGAAAGAACTCAGAGAAATAGAAAGATGGAGGGGTTTGTTTCATGCCTAACAACAGTGTGATTGGTAAAGGAACTCAATTCCTTTGTTCTCCCGATCTAGAATACCTCGCTATCAAATGAAGACCGCATGACCTCCCAAGAAAAATGTACTCGGTCAGTCACTGCCGTGTATATTTACCCCCAAGCCGACACGCGACAGCTCTCAAGGAACTACACTGGACTTTGTGCAAACTGGAAACCCCATATCCTGAAGTCAGATTTACTGTAACGGTGGACTTTAATAAAGGAAATCTGAGGAAAGCATTACCAAAATAATATCAACTCGCAAAACGGACCATGGATCATTGCTAATATCCCTTCCGGGATGGCTACAAGGCCCTTCCCCACCCTCCCTTCGGCAAATCAGATCATGCCTCCATTCTGCTCCTCCCCACCTATAGGCAGAAACTTAAATAGGAAGCTCCCATGGTAAGGACAGTTTAACTTTGGTCTGACTAAAAGGAATCTATGGTTCAAGGTTGTTGGATACCTCAGCCTAGAAATGCTCCGGGTCAACTCTGAGAACAGTATTGACGTATACAGGGACTGGGTTCATCAGGAATTGCATAGAGGACGTTATTCCCACTGTGACAATTAGAATTGATCCAAACCAAAAACCTCTGTCAAATGACAGCATTCGTGCAAAACTGAAAGTGCAAAAACACAACATTCAGCCATGGCAAAGGTGATTAGGAACATCGATGTGTACAAACAGACCAGCTACGACCTCCGTAAGGCAATTAAAGAGGCAAAACGACAGTACAAGGACAAAATGGAGTTGCGACTCAACGACCCAGACGTATGTATCAGGGACTCCAGACAATCATGGATTATAAAGGGAAAGCCAGCCACGTCGCAAACACAAACACCTCACTCCCAGATGAGTTAAACACCTTCTTCACCCGCTTCAAGAATTTGAATACAGCCCCAACAGATCCACGGACGACGCAATTGCCATTGCACTGCACATTGCCCTATCTCACCTAGACAAAGTAAATACGTAAGAATGCTGTTCGTCAACCACAGCTCAGCTTTCAACACCGTAGACCCTCCGAGCTCATTACTAAGCTCAGGTCCCTGGATCTGTAACCCTTCCTGTGCAGCTGTGTCCTGGACTTCCTGACAGGATAACCCCAAGTGGTGAAGGTAGGCAACAACACCTCTGCCACATAGATCTTCAACACAGAGGCCCTACAGGGGTGCAGTGGAGAGGGTCAAAAGCTTCAAGTTCTTCGTTGTGGACAAGACAACCTGAAATATACTTAAGAAATTTGGCTTGGCCCCTTAAAACCTCTTAAGGCTAAGTGAGACGTCTGCGTCTCACTTAGCCAACAGGGAATGCAAATGCGCAACGCCAAATGCTAATAGTACTCGCTAAAACTCAAACTTTCATTAAAACACACATGCAGGGTACTAAATTAAAGCTACACTCGTTGTGAATCTAGCCAACAAGTCAGATTTTTTAAATGGTTTCGGTGAAAACATGAGAAGCTATTATCTGATAGCATGCAACACCCTGAAATACCTGAAGGGGACGTAAACAAAATAATTAGCGTAGCCGGCGCTACACAAAACGCAGAAATAAAATATAAAACATTCATTACCTTTGACGAGCTTCTTTGTTGGCACTCCTATATGTCCCATAAACATCACAATTGGGTATTTTTTTCGATTAAATCCGTCCATGTATACCCAAAATGTCCATTTATGAAGCCCGTCTGATCCAGGAAAAAACAGCTTTCCCAACAGCAAGGTCATTTTTTTTTTATTAAAAAAGTTGCCTATAAACTTTGACAAAACACTTCAAACTACTTTTTTAATCCAACTTTAGGTATTAGTAAACGTTAATAATCGATCAAATTGAACACGGGGCGATGTGTATTCAATAGCTGCAGGTCTTGAAACGATGGTCGATATTCTCTCTTTCAAAACTTCCTCTCGTGTACCGGATGACATGAAGTGCCTCTTCTTCATTTCACCAAGGAACAACTTCAACCCAATTGCCAAGACTGGCGACATCGTGTGGAAGGTGTAGGACTTGTAAACTGGGAGCTATCTATTTTCCCTTGCCATAGACAATACAGCCAACTGGCAGATGGATATTTCTTTTTTTCCTTGGGGTTTTGCCTGTTACACATTTTCTGTTATAGTCATAGACATGATTTAACCAGTTTTAGAAACTTCAGAGGGTTTTCTATGCACACATACTAATCATATGCATATACTATATTCCTGGCATGAGTAGCAGGACGTTGAAATTTTGCGCGGTTTTTAACAAAATGTTGAAAAAAATCTTTAAGAGGTTTAAGACCCTCACAAACTTCTACAGATGCACCATTGAGAGCATCCTATTGGGCTTTATCACTGCCTGGAATGGCAATTACATTTTACATTTACATTTAAGTCATTTAGCAGACGCTCTTATCCAGAGCGAATTACAACGTATACAGCAGCAAAGCTCTCCAGGAGGTGGTGCGGTCAGCCCAACGCATAACTGGGGGTGCGCACTGTCAGCCCTTAAGGATATCTACACTACCCAGTGTCACAGGAAGGCCAAGAAGATCATCAAGGATCTCATCCACCCAAGCCATGGCCTGTTCACCCCGCTACCATCTAGAAGGCGGAGACAGTACAGGTGCATCAAAGCTGGGACCGAGAGACTGAAAAACAACTTCTATCTCCAGTCCATCAGACCTTTAAACAGTCATCACTAGCCAGCCTCCACCCAGTACTCTGCCCTGCAGCTTAGTCACTGTTCTAGCCGGCAACCACCCAGTTTGGCACACATCTCCATTCAGACCACATTCACACTCCTCCAATATGTCAGTTCTGTGGCCAAAAACCTCAACATTTAAACACACAAAAAAAGTGATACTTTGAAAACTCATTGTGCATTTGTTTTAAAACAATTTGTTAGTAATCTCCAACGCATCTACAAATCGACCCTTTGATTTACAAGTGGATATGTCAAACTGACCAATCCAGACACACCTCTGCTCCATTCATGTTTAGTCAGCGAAGTTTGTCTGAGTTGGCAGGGATGCTCTGCTCTGCTCATAGAGATAGAACTACTGTGGCTTTTAAAGTCTGGGTTAGCGAGAGAGAGAGAGCGAGAAAGAGAGAAAGAGGGAGTGTAATGAGTATCTCAGCGGAATGCTGTGTTGAACTATGGACTAATTACACATCACTATAGGGGCAGACACAGTCTAACTTTTATACAACAGATAGGGATTCAATACAGTGGGGACAGTTCAACAATTTAAACAACACAACCTCTAGATACAACTATACCAATTTTGTCACCAGATCAAAAGGCCAAACAGACAGATTGCAGTTTAATGTTTGGGACTGCCATTTACCCAACCTGCCACAGATACTTCTCTCTGTGTCGCATCCTATTACACCCCCAGAGTAATCAAAGGAACAGCTGAAGCATGGTTCCTTGAGTGTGGGGGGAAACTAACAGATCACACACCTTAATATCTGGCTGTTACCTTCAGTTATCAGCCCTTTGACCCTGGAAGACCATTAAGGAACAGAGCATCACTCTCTTTTTCCTAGTTTCCCAAAACTACGCTTGGTGTGTTACAAGTCTAGACTAGGTCATATAATCTGGTATTGCATAGTAATACACCATATTTGGTCTCTGAAATAAACCCATGAAACATATTCTGTGTTTCACTGTATGAATTTGTAGGATTGGTAGTCACAGAATTGCATTAGCCGACAGTATAAAAGCATCATTTAATATATTCTAGAATCAGCGTTAGTTTAGCGCTGACTAGTTTTGTCAACAAGTTGACACGACATGCCTTGGCATGCGCACGTCTTCATTGACCACATAGCTGACCCTAATGAAGGCGACCAGCACGTGGGAATCTGCTAGTAAAAAGTAAGACATGTTCATTAACATTCGCACTTACATAAACAGGCTATACACTGTAAAACCATGAAAGTTGTGACATGTTTTAGGGATAGGCATGAGTAATCAAATACTCCAGTACTCAAACCGCTGTGAAAACTCTATCTTTAACCAGAGAACAATCACATACTGTAAAACTTATTTGGTCGAAATTGTTTCTTGCTTTAACTAACGTTCCATTTGTGTGAATTTGCAGGACACAACAAAATAATAAACCAAATCAAGTATCACAGTTTTGCTCCCTAAATTCCTTTCCCCTCTGTCTCTCACTCACTCAAATGTGTTCCGACTGCTACACAGGCGTAATGTCTGTGCCTACAGAAATAAATGCCTATAAAAACATATCTAAAGTGATACACAAGCCATTGTCACACCCTGATCTGTTTCACCTGTCTTTGTGCTTCTCTCCACCCCCCTTCAGGTGTCACCATCTTACCCATTATCCCCAGTGTATTTATACCTGTGTTCTCTGTCTGCTGCCAGTTCGTTTTGTTTGTCAAGCCTATAAGCGGTTTTCCCCTTGCTCCTGTCTGTTTCTAGTTTTCCTAGTTTTGACCTTTCTGCCTGCCCTGAGCATGCCTGCCATTCTGTACCTTGTCACCCCACACTGGATTACTGACCTCTGCCTGCCCTTGTGAGCCATTGCGTCGGCTGACCGATAAAGATGTCCTATGGGCATCCTCAACATGATGTATTGAAGCAAATCAAGAAATTGGTAAGCAACCAACCAATACTGAGGTACTATGATGACCTCTCTGAAGATGTGATGCAAGTGACAAAGGCCTAGGGGCAGCGCTCTTGCAGAAGGGGCAGCCCATTGCATTTGCTTCAAGGACATTGACACCCATGGAGCAAGGATAAACCCAAATTGAAAAGGAGTGCCTAGCCATAGTGTTCGCCTGTGACCGTTTTGATCAATAGCTTCATGGTAGGGACTTTATCACAGTGCACACTGATCACAAGCCGCTTGAGGTTATCTGAAAACAAACTATTTGGTCTGCCACGAAGAAACTTCAAAGGATGACGTTAAAGCGTCAGTGTTATCAACTACAGGTAGTATACAAGAAAGGAAGAGAGCTTCACATTGCAGATTTCCTTACTAGAGCAACACTACCAACAACAAGTCACCCGCAATATCGGACAAATGCGACTGTATATGCTCTACAGGCTGAGGTTGAAGATGTGAACCATGCTACTGATCAAAACAACTCCTCGCAGACATGGGATGCTATTAAAGCTCCTTCAGCAGAGGACAAGACTTCTCAAATGCTTCAGTCTTTAATCCTAAGAGGCTGGCCGGACACCATCCTGGTGAGGGACAATTGGACATACAGAGACGAACTCATAATGGAGGACGAGGTGATCTAAACAGTGATCTAAACTCTATGCCCAATGTCTCTCTCTCTCATATCCATGGGCACTCAGGGGTCGAAGCCAGTCTCAGGAAAGCCAGAGACTCAGTATTCTGGCCAAACAATAAATAAATACATTTTGTGGCTGTGTACAGCATATGTAATGCTAATCTACCTATTGTAAGCAGCAGTTTAGCAGATATGGCATACCTGACAGTGGTGTAGTTACGGATAATGGGCCCCAGTTCACGAGTCTGTTTGCAAAAGCCTGGGAATTCCATTATGTGACCACTTCACCGTACCACAGTCAAAGTAATGGTAAGGCGAAGTCAGCAGTGAAAATAGCAAAGACTCTCATCACAAAGGCAATGCAGGAAGGCACAGATGTGTGGCAAGCCATTTTGTTAAGGAGAAATACTCCCAGAGGGTTTCGGCAGCAGTCCTGTACAGAGCTTAATGTCTCGATGCACCCATTCTCTGTTGCCAACAACTCCCAAGCTCCTCGCACCAAAGGACATTAGGGATGTCCAGGCACACAAGCGTGCACATCAGGACAAGTCAAAACATTACTATGACCAGCATGCCAAAAAATCTGCCTGTAATGAAACAAGGCCAAGCTGTCAGAGCATTCCTCACGCCAGGGATGCCACACGGAGTCTTGGCACATGCATAGGGCACATCAGTGCAATGTCATATGAAGTAGAAGTAAAGATCCGAAAGTATTGAAGGAACCGGAAGGACATACTCCTAGTTCAGGAGAGCATAGGGCACAGGAGGGACACATGGGAAGACTTGGAATATCCCCTACCAGTGCAGTTATCACTGCCAACATTGCCTCCACAATTTCAGGAGGCTGTGGAAGAGGAAGAAGAGGCACTGAAGCTCCCAGAGGAGCCCAACGTCCCAGAGGTGTCCAATATGCTACCAATGCGACACACTAGGACAAGGGTTAACATAAGACCACCCCTGCGGTATGGGGACTATGTCCCTTAAGAGATGGACAATATTTTTTTTATCTTTAAGAAAAAGGTGGTGTTGATAATCTAAATAGGTATTTTAACTGTGGTATTAAAATGGTATGAAGTGCTTAAGCTAATTCTATATGAAAAGGAAGTAGTTAAGATAATGGATAATGCCAACCCAGAGATGGTGCTAGTGGGGCACCTATTTAGGATATAAACTCAGCAAAAAAAGAAACGTCCTTTTTTCGGGGCCCTGTCTTTCAAATATAATTAGCAAAAATCAAAATAACTTCAGATCTTCATCGTAAAGTGTTTAAACACTGTTTTTTTATTTTTTATTTTACCTTTATTTAACTAGGCAAGTCAGTTAAGAACAAATTCTTATTTTCAATGACGGCCTAGGAACAGTTAATATAATTAGCAAAAATCAAAATAACTTCACAGATCTTCATCGTAAAGTGTTTAAACACTGTTTTTTTATTTTACCTTTATTTAACTAGGCAAGTCAGTTAAGAACAAATTCTTATTTTCAATGACGGCCTAGGAACAGTGGGTTCTGCAGTGGAACTGCCTGTTCAGGGGCAGAACGACAGATTTGTACCTTGTCAGCTCGGGGGTTTGAACTTGCTACCTTCCGGTTACTAGTCCAACACTAACCACTAGGCTACGCTGCCGCCCCTACGTTTCCCATGCTTGTTCAATGAACCATAAACAATTAATGAACATGCACCTGTAGAAGGTCGTTAAGACACTAACAGCTTACAGACAGTAGGCAATTAAAGTCACAGTTATGAAAATTTAGGACACTAAATAGGCCTTTCTACTGACTCTGAAAACACCAAAAGAAAGATGCCCAGGGTCCCTGCTCATCTGTGTGAACGTGCCGCAGGCATGCTGCGAGGAAGACTGCAGATGTGGCCAGGGCAATAAATTGCAATGTCCGTACTGTGAGACGCCTAAGACAGCGCTACAGGGAGACAGAACGTCCTCGCAGTGGCAGACCATGTGTAACAACACCTGCACAGGTTCGCAACATAGGATGGCAGCAACAACTGCCCGAGTTACACCACGAACGCACAATCCCTCTATCAGTGCTCAGACTGTCCGCAATAGGCTGAGAGAGGCTGGACTGAGGGCTTGTAGGCCTGTTGTAAGCTCGGCTAAGGGTTACGTGTAAGGTTAGGGTTAAGTTTAGGAGTTAGGTTAAAGGGTTAAGGTTAGCTAAAAGGGTTGGTTAAAGTTAGGGGAAGGGTTAGTGAACATGCTAAGTAGCTACAAAGTAGTAAGTAGTTGAAAAGTTGCATATTAGCTAAAATGCTTAAGTTGTCCATGATGAGATTCAAACTCACAACCTTTGGGTTGCTATTTATGCTGCTAAAAGTTTGCATTATATACCCACCCACCCTACTTTCATTTTTGCCTTAAGTAACCTTGTCTTAGTACTTAGCACTTTCTAGTAAAAATCATGAGTACTCGAACAGTCAAAAAAGGTCAAATGCCCATCCTTAACACATTTATAACCTAAACTTCAGTTCTTAAAACTTAATCATTAGGCATTTAGATTTGCCAATAAGTGTTCTCATCTTAAACATAGGTGTTGAGAATGCAAGATTAAACATGATAGTTTCATGTCTGCTCCCGTGGTTGACGTCGCCGGTTTACTAGAACACCTTTTTCTCTTGAGCGCATGAGATGAAAATAAGAATTTGTTCTTAACTGACTTGCCTGGTTAAATAAAGGTAAAATAAAATAAATTAAAAGATGAGGGGAGGGGAGAGTTGCTCGCTCGATCACTAAAGCAGGCCCCAGCTAGGGCGCAGGCACAGGACAGACAATGTCATTACTGTAATCATGAGGACAATGCAATTAACTTTTTGACCTTATGGTGACAATGTAAAATGTGTTTTTTCTACATTTACATGCACCCTTTCCGTTTTTTACTATCCAAGATCTTCTAAATGAAGACAGTGGGAGCAGATCTTGCTGATGCCACATTTAACTTTGAGTGTGCGTGACCTAAACTCAGCCTTTCAGCAAATCTGGCTGGCCCATCTTGATAGAGGGGCGGCCGTTGCCTATTGATCAGCCAAATGCTCATTATAGATTAGTATAACAGAGAAATTGTGGGGGAAAAATACATTTTAACAATCCCATTGGCAGCTTGCCTTATAAAAATAAAACAATTAAATGTTGTTGTTTTTTTAAAGTCCAGCCCATATGGCATTAGCCAGAATTGCTAGTTGGCCAACCCCCCTTAGATTACAGTATTTCTTCACATACCATTGTTTTAGTTCTTCACCATTAGGAATCACACACGCCACACAAACACAAATAATTAATCAGTTTTACTTACAACAGTTACACAACCAACAAGTGGGATTTGACAAGCTAGGCGGGAATTTGAATTGTAGCAAGCCTACTTACATGAGTTGTGTTGGAAACTGCGACAGCAGACAACTATCCGAAGATAACAACAGTAAAATCAACACGGCGTGTGGTCTGTAGGTGTCCATTCCCAAGGCGTCAACTCCCCGACCAAACACACATGCACACTCACACGCTGCGCCCCCGCTCCGTCTCCCTTTCCAGCTGTGTAGAATGGTCCACGCCAACCGAGCAGTTTGTGTCACACACTCGGAAATAATAACCCAGCCCCGCCACAAATAATCGACTCAACTGTCAACAACGCTCTAACAGGTACCGGATTGGTTATTTATGTCGTCTCTCTCGCTCGCTCTTTCTCAACCACACCAGATTTTACTCGTTTTCATGTAAAATAATTTATCTGGGAGTCTTTAATATAATCATTTGGGGGCTTCTTACGGCCCAGCCCTCTAACCTCAAAGCTACATCAATCACCCAGACAGACAGAGACAGTGTGAGTGACAAGTAGCAGTGGACTGATAGCCTGATGACTCACACTAAATTATTCCACTGCTCTGTCGTTCGCTACATACTTTAGTCTGAGACTGCCATAATTGAAGTTGTTTGTGTACAAAACAAATTCATCAGTTAATTGCATCGTATCTAACCAATCAGAGTATCAAAACCAATGACGGATTTTCAAACCGCGGCTTTATCCACATGTGTTCTGGCTCTGGCTCAACCCATTGGTTTCTGGACCAATTAGATGGCCCCGAATGTGTTTGGTGAATGGACATGGGGGTACTTAATTCTAGACTCATGGCGGAGAAAAAAACATCCTTGGGCGTGGCGTTTGGCTGAAACAGGGAGTCTGGGGAGCCAGGCCAGTGGACTGATAGCTATTTGAGCGCGCAATTGAACAGACTTTTAGATATAGTGATTTATAGCATTGGTCTTCAACCTTTTCTTGCACAGGGACCCACTCCCAGAAAAACCGCCGACCAAGGAACCCCCATCATACATTAGCAAAACACTTTCTTGTCTTATCATCAGGTGACTGATAATATAAAGGAGAATCAACATTTTAAAATTAATAGATTTGGTAGATAGTTTTTCCGTTTTTCGATCTCCCCACATTATGATTGGAAGAGGAAATGCAAACTCTAACATATGTAACCCGATTCAGGAAACTAGGCGTATGTCACGACTTCACAAGAGAGCCTTTGAACTTAAACCTTTTTTAAAAATCTAAATACATTGTTTGGCAGAAATTCCTTCTCGAACATGTGAAATTTCATGTGCCTTAATATCAAATGTGTATGTCATCTGTAAATACGAATAAAATTGTTAAATTACGAGCCTAGTTCGTTTAGCCACAGAAAAATACAGCAACCTTCCCGCTAGTCCTGATTGTATTGAGACAACGAGTGGGCTGGACATACCGAGAGATGAGTTTGGATTGGTCTGCAGTGTTTAAAATGAGCTGCTTGTAATGTGTAGATAGTCCTTTCTACTGCAGTTTTTTCTAAAGATATACAGCTGAAGTCGGAAGTTTACATACACTTTAGCCACATACACCTCAGCCAAAAACAGTTTTTCACAATTCCTGACATTTTATCCTTGTAAAAATGTTCTATCCTTGGTCAGTTAGGATCACAACTTTATTTTAAGAATGTGAAATGTCAGAATAATAGTTGAGAATGATTTATTTCAGCTTTTATTTCTTTCATCACATTCCCAATGGGTAAGAAGTTGACATACACTCAATTAGTATTTGATAGCATTGCCTTTAAATTGTTTAACTTTGGTCAAACGTTTCAGGTATCCTTCCACAAGCTTCCCACAATACGTTGGGTGAATTTTGGCTCATTCCTCCTGACAGAGCTGGTGTAACAGAGTCAGGTTTGTAGGCCTCCTTGCTCACACATGCTTTTTCAGTTCTGCCCACACATTTTTATAGGATGAGGTTAGGGCTTTGTGATGGCCACTCCAATACATTGGCTGTGTTGTCCTTAAAACATTTTGCCCAACTTTGGAAGTATGCTTGGTGATGGCTTTGTCCATTCGGAAGACCCATTTGCGACCAATCTTGAACTTCCTGACTGATGTCTTGATGTTGCTTCAATATATTCACAAAATGTTCCCTCTTCATGATGCCATCTATTTTGTGAAGTGCACCAGTCCCTCCTGCATCAAAGCACCCCCACAACATGATGCTGCCACCCCCGTGCTTCACGGTTGGGATGGTGTTCTTCGGCTTGCAAGCCTCATCCTTTTTCTTCCAAACGTAACGATAGTCATTATGGCCAAAGAATTCTATTTTTGTTTCATCAGACCAGAGGACATTTCTCAAAATGGTTTGAGCTTTGTCCCCATGTGCAGTTCCAAACCATAGTCTGGCTTTTTTCTGACTGTTTTGGAGCAGTGGCTTCTTCCTTGCTGAGTGGCCTTTCAGGTTATGTCGATATAGGACTTGTTTTTACTGTGGATATAGATAATTTTGTATCTGTTTCCACCAGCATCTTCACAAGGTCCTTTGCTGTTGTTCTGGGATTGATTTGCACTTTTCACACCAAAGTACGTTCATCTCTAGGAGACAGAACGCATCTCCTTCCTGAGCGGTTTGACGGCTGCGTGGTCCCATGGTGTTATACATGCATACTATTGTTTGTACAGCTGAACGTGGTACCTTCAGGCGTTTGGAAATTGCTCCCAAGGATGAACCAGACTTGTGGAGGTCTACAAAAAAAATTCTGAGGTCTTGGCTGATTTCTTTCGATTTCCCATGATGTCAAGTAAAGAGGCACTGAGTTTGAAGGTAGGCCTTGAAATACATACACAGGTACACCTCCAATTGACTGAAATTATGTCAATTAGCCTATCAGAAGCTTCTAAAGCCATGATATAATTTAATGGAATTTTCCAAGCTGTTTAAATGCACAGTCAATTTAGTGTATGTAAGCCTCTGACCCACTGGAATTGTGATACAGTGAATTATCTGTCTGTAAACAATGGAAAAATGTACTTGTGTCATGCACAAAGTAGATCTCCTAACCAACTCAGGATGTCTTATAAAAGGGGTTGCAGTCTGCCTGAAGCCTTCATCCATGTATACAGGTAAGAATCTAACTACTGATTCAGATATTATATGTTTATAATTTGGTCAGAAAGTTATTTTCACTGCAAGCTAAAGCTTGCTGTTAGCCATCCAGCTGCAATTCGGTGGCTGGCTTGCTAACTAACAATTAATCTAATGTTATTTAGCTTGCTATGACCATCAGTTTGTGGTGCTAGTAATGTTACTCTGTGGATTGGGATTATATTTCATATTTTTGCTAGTTAACGTGGCATGTTCAAACCAAAGACCCTAAATTAAAACTTGCTGTTAGCTAGCTAACGTTAGCGGAGGTTAGGTGGCTGGCTTGCTAGCTAACATTAAATTATGTGTGTGTAACGTTAGTGTAGTTGTCTCAGAATGCTATTTCGCATTGCTAGTTATAACCTAATGTTAGCTAGCCATCTAACATTGAACCTATTGGTTAACTTTAGCTAGCTATGACAATTGGTTTGTATCGCTAGTTAAAGCTTGCTGTTAGCTAACCAGCTGACATTAGATGGCAGGCTAGCTCAAGCAGCTAACATTCCCTGTATGAACTGTGTGTAGTGTTAGAATGCCATTTTGCATCTATTGTATAATAATGCCAAAATGTATGTGTATCTGCAATTTGTCTTTCAGCATCAATCAGTAGAACATGCCTTGCCTAACTCCAATCCACCATCAAAAAGAGAGTTGGCCAAAGCAAGCAAAGGTAGCAGCACAGTCATCAACTACATGCACCATTTCTTCACCAGCTACAGAGTTGGGAAAACACCTGTGGACCTGCAATTGTGATAACTGTAGTGGCCAAAACAAAAACAAGTTTGTGCTCTGGTATTGTGCCTAGTGGACCATGCACAAGCTCCACCACAATCTGGACCTTCACTTCCTGATCACAGGCCACACCAAGTTTGCCCCTGACTGGTGCTTTGGCCTCATCAAGCAGCGCTTCAGAGAGACCAGAGTGAACACTTTGTCTGAGATTGCTGGTATTGTGAAGGACAGCACTGTGACAGGGGTCAACATCCCACAGCTGGTTGGACTGGAGGATGGTACGGTGCTGGTGGAAAGCTATGGCTGGCAACAACACCTGACTCTGTACTTCAGGGCACTTCTACAGATCAAGCAGTACCAGCACTTCAGGTAAAAAAAATATAAAAAATATATATTATTCTTATCTAATCTTTGGAGGTGAATTGATGTTGTGCGGGGTTGTAATGTCTTCTGATTATTTATTTTGTTATTCCCGGTTTTACAGCTTCGATGATCTGGAGCCTGGTGTTGTCGCCAAGGAGCGTTCGGACTGTCGGGACCAGGTTTCAGCTGCTGCGCATCCTTCCTCCCATAGATGGTCTGCCTGTAAAAGCACCACCTGGACTGGACACAGCTAGACAAACGTATCTTTTTGACAAGATCAGGGAGTTTTGTGACGAAGAGGCTATGGACATCACATCCATTGTACCAAAGTCAAGGGCAGGACAGAAACAGGCTCTCCGAATATATAGATACCCTTGCTCACGAATGGTTTGGACGGACCAGTCATCAGCACTATCTGCAGTGCATCTATTCACATGACTCTCTCCTAACACACACGCCATACGTTGCTGATACTATTTTTGTTATCCTGCTACTCAGCCACTTTACCCATGATTGTATACATATACCGACCTCGCACATCACTGATATCGTCAATATTAATATTGACACTATTTATTTCTGCTTTTGCTAATATGCAAGTAACCATTTGGCTGTATCGTTTACACATTCTAAAGAGACCATCCACTTAGCAAAATATTGTCACGTCCTGACCTTAGTTACTTTTTTATGTCTCTATTTTAGTTTGGTCAGGGCGTGAGTTGGTGGGCATTCTATGGCCTGGTATGGTTCCCAATCAGAGGCAGCTGTCAATCGTTGTCTCTGATTGAGAACTATACTTATGTAGCCTGTTCCCACCTGGTGTTTGTGGGTAGTTGTTTTCTGTGTCTGTGTTTTCACCATATAGAACTGTTTTGATTTTCATTTCTTTCCTTCACTTTGTTATTTTGTATTTTCTCGTGTTCTGATATAAATTATCATGGACACTTACAAACGCTGTACATGTGCACCTCACTCAGGTTGCATGGCCTTAACTTATGTATGGAATACTGTGATAAGGGCATGTGTGACAGTATATAAAGTATGCTAATGTACTAGTGTGAAGGCATTTGGGCAGTGGTGTAAAAATACTACTTAAGTAGTTTTTTTGTGGTATCTGTACATTACTTTACTATTTTATATTTTTAGCTACTTTTACTTCACTACATTCGTAAAGAAAATAATGTACGTTTTTACTCTAGATTTTTTAAATATCTGGACACTTTACCTGGAATTGTTATTGTAGGCTACTACCACCTTTAGTCTTAATCTTTACTACACTACTCACTGTTTAGCACATGACCATTACATTTACATTTAAGTCATTTAGCAGACGCTCTTATCCAGAGCGACTTACAAATTGGTGCATTCACCTTATGACATCCAGTAGAATAGTCACTTTACAATAGTGCATCTAAATCTTAAAGGGGGTGGGGGGTGAGAAGGATTACTTATCCTATCCTAGGTATTCCTTAAAGAGGTGGGGTTTCAGGTGTCTCCGGAAGGTGGTGATTGACTCCGCTGTCCTGGCGTCGTGAGGGAGTTTGTTCCACCATTGGGGGGCCAGAGCAGCGAACAGTTTTGACTGGGCTGAGCGGGAACTGTACTTCCTCAGTGGTAGGGAGGCGAGCAGGCCAGAGGTGGATGAACGCAGTGCCCTTGTTTGGGTGTAGGGCCTGATCAGAGCCTGGAGGTACTGAGGTGCCGTTCCCCTCACAGCTCCGTAGGCAAGCACCATGGTCTTGTAGCAGATGCGAGCTTCAACTGGAAGCCAGTGGAGAGAGCGGAGGAGCGGGGTGACGTGAGAGAACTTGGGAAGGTTGAACACCAGACGGGCTGCGGCGTTCTGGATGAGTTGTAGGGGTTTAATGGCACAGGCAGGGAGCCCAGCCAACAGCGAGTTGCAGTAGTCCAGACGGGAGATGACAAGTGCCTGGATTAGGACCGCTTCCTGTGTGAGGCAGGGTCGTACTCTGCGGATGTTGTAGAGCATGAACCTACAGGAACGGGCCACCGCCTTGATGTTAGTTGAGAAGGACAGGGTGTTGTCCAGGATCACGCCAAGGTTCTTAGCGCTCTGGGAGGAGGACACAATGGAGTTGTCAACCGTGATGGCGAGATCATGGAACGGGCAGTCCTTCCCCGGGAGGAAGAGCAGCTCCGTCTTGCCGAGGTTCAGCTTGAGGTGGTGATCCGTCATCCACACTGATATGTCTGTCAGACATGCAGAGATGCGATTCGCCACCTGGTCATCAGAAGGGGGAAAGGAGAAGATTAATTGTGTGTCGTCTGCATAGCAATGATAGGAGAGACCATGTGAGGTTATGACAGAGCCAAGTGACTTGGTGTATAGCGAGAATAGGAGAGGGCCTAGAACAGAGCCCTGGGGGACACCAGTGGTGAGAGCGCGTGGTGAGGAGACAGATTCTCGCCACGCCACCTGGTAGGAGCGACCTGTCAGGTAGGACACAATCCAAGCGTGGGCCGCGCCGGAGATGCCCAACTCGGAGAGGGTGGAGAGGAGGATCTGATGGTTCACAGTATCGAAGGCAGCCGATAGGTCTAGAAGGATGAGAGCAGAGGAGAGAGAGTTAGCTTTAGCGGTGCGGAGCGCCTCCGTGATACAGAGAAGAGCAGTCTCAGTTGAATGACTAGTCTTGAAACCTGACTGATTTGGATCAAGAAGGTCATTCAGAGAGAGATAGCGGGAGAGCTGGCCAAGGACGGCACGTTCAAGAGTTTTGGATGGGGCTGGTTTAAGAGGGTATGAACAATGCTGAATGGGTGTAGACAAAGGCAAGCATTCCAGTAGGTACCAAAACTTTCAAAGTTTTCTCAAAAGTGAGTTGATCAACTTTCGTAGCAGAATTACTTTCCCATTGTTCCTCAATTGCAGTGTATGATGTACCATTTTGTAGCTCTGAGTCTCTACTTTTATCCCATGTAAAAACTAGCTATTTTCAGATTTTGCTACATAAGACTGATTTGAGCTGGTCAGTCACATATTAGTTAGAACAGTAACACTGAACACATGTTCGCTAAGATCAGCTGTTTATCTAGCTAACACTAGAACCGCCATAGGCCAACAACCACTGACTTTTTTTGTCCATTTAAAAAAAATCAGCCCCCCAAAAAACCTGTCTTGCTTTTTCCCTGACCTTTCCTCAATGTTTATATTTTACACTGCTCATTTGTCAGAATTTTTAAATTACAAAAGTATTTATAGCATTTTACCTGTTTTGTTTTCACACCTATTCCCATTTTATCCAACCAAGACAATGTTCTGTAGGACGGTGGTACCCAGTCGGGCGGTACCCTGTCGGGCGGTACCCAGTCGGGCGGTACCCAGTCGGGCGGTACCCAGTCAGGCATTAATGCATCCCTCTCCTCACTGAATGACAAATGGATGAATAGGCGATAATTGTGCACCTTATTTCACAATTGAATTTAAATTGTTCCCAACAAAAATGATAAAGAGGGTGAAGATGTTGATTTAATTTAGAAAGAAAATAGTGTAATGAGTTTGTGTTATGCTTATTTATCAGGCTGTATCACAACTGGCCATGATTGGGAGTCCCATAGGGCGGCGCACAATTGGCCCAGCGTCATCCGGGTTAGGGTTTGGCCGGGGTAGGCTGTCGTTGTAAATAAGAATTTGTTCTTAATTGACTTGCCTAGTTAAATAAAGGTTACATTTTTTTAAATTAAGTAAGCAGCAAATAATTTGACCTCACGCCTTGGGGGTTTATACCATTCTCCTTTTACATTTCACTTTAGAATAATGCAAAACAAATCATTGACTCTATCCAGCGAAGCAAACGATGCCAGCCCACTGAATGAATAACAAATGCAGGTAATGGGCGATAATTGTGCAAGTTACTTCACAATCAAATTTAAATTAGGCCTAACTGAATGATGAGGATGAAGAGGTTGATTTCATTTACAACAATAGTGTAATGATGAGTTTGTGTTATGCCTATTTGTCAGTGTTGTCCTTCATGTTAACAATTTGACTGTGTGCCTTGCGCATTAATACCATTCTCTTTAACGATTTACTTTGTAAAAGGACTGTTTCATTTACTGTAACTCTATTACTAATCAAATGTATTGTTATCCACGTCGGCACCAACGATGTTAGGATGAAACAGTCAGAGATCACCAAGCGCAACATAGCTTCTGCGTGTAAATCAGCTAGAAAGATGTGTCGTCATCGAGTAATTGTCTCTGGCCCCCTTAGGGGGAGTGAATAGCTCTACAGCAGAGTCTCACAACTCAATCGCTGATTGAAAACTGTTTTCTGCCCCTCCCAAAAGATAGAATTTGTTGATAATTGGCCCTCTTTCTGGGACTCACCCACAAACAGGACTAAGCCTGACCTGCTGAGGAGTGACGGACTCCATCCTAGCTGGAGGGGTGCTCTCATCTTATCTACCAACATAGACAGGGCTCTAACTCCTCTAGCTCCACAATGAAATAGGGTGCAGGCCAGGCAGCAGGCTGTTAGCCAGCCTGCCAGCATAGTGGAGTCTGCCACTAGCACAGTCAGGTGTAGTCAGCTCAGCTATCACCATTGAGACCATGTCTGTGCCTCGACCTAGGTTGGGCAAAACTAAACATGGCAGTGTTCGCCTTAGCAATCTCACTAGGATAAAGACAACCTCCATTCCTGTCATTATTGAAAGAGATCATGATACCTCACATCTCAAAATAGGGCTACTTAATGTTAGATCCCTTACTTGAAAGGCAATTATAGTCAATGAACTAATCACTGATCATAATCTTGATGTGATTGGCCTGACTGAAACATGGCTTAAGCCTGATGAATTTACTGTGTTAAATGAGGCCTCAACTCCTGGCTACACTAGTGACCATATCCCCCGTGCATCCCGCAAAGGCGGAGGTGTTGCTAACATTTACGATAGCAAATTTCAATTTACAAAAAAAAAATGACGTTTTCGTCTTTTGTGCTTCTAGTCATGAAATCTATGCAGCCTACTCAATCACTTTTTATAGCTACTGTTTACAGGCCTCCTGGGCCATATACAGCGTTTCTCACTGAGTTCCCAGAATTCCTATCGGACCTTGTAGTCATAGCAGATAATATTCTAATCTTTGGTGACTTTAATATTCACATGGAAAAGTCCACAGACCCACTCCAAAAGCCTTTCGGAGCCATCATCGACTCAGTGGGTTTTGTCCAACGTGTCTCTGGACCCACTCACTGTCACAGTCATACGCTGGACCTAGTTTTGTCCCATGGAATAAATGTTGTGGATCTTAATGTTTTTCCTCATAATCCTGGACTATCGGATCACCATTTTATTACGTTTGCAATTGCAACAAATAATCTGCTCAGACCCCAACCAAGGAACATCAAAAGTCGTGCTATAAATTCACAGACAACACAAAGATTCCTTGATGTCCTTCCAGATTCCCTCTGTCTACCCAAGGACGCCAGAGGACAAAAAAATCAGTTAACCACCTAACTGAGGAACTCAATTTAACCTTGTGCAATACCCTAGATGCAGTTGCACCCCTAAAAACTAAAAACATTTCTCATAAGAAACTAGCTCCCTGGTACACAGAAAATACCCGAGCTCTGAAGCAAGCTTCCAGAAAATTGGAACGGAAATGGCGACTAGCTTGGAAAGACAGTACCGTGCAGTACCGAAGAGCCCTTACTGCTGCTTGATCATCCTATTTTTCTAACTTAATTGAGGAAAATAAGAACAATCCGAAATTCCTTTTTGATACTGTCGCAAAGCTAACTAAAAAGCAGCATTCCCCAAGAGAGGATGACTTTTACTTTAGCAGTGATAAATTCATGAACTTCTTTGAGGAAAATATTATGATTATTAGAAAGCAAATTACGGACTCCTCTTTAAATCTGCGTGTTCCTTCAAAGCTCAGTTGTCCTGAGTCTGCACAACTCTGCCAGGACCTAGGATCAAGAGAGACGCTCAAGTGTAATAATCATGACATTTTAATGGCATCGGAACGAGGCTCTGCATCTGTCCTCGTGCTCCTAGACCTTAGTGCTGCTTTTGATACCATCGATCACCACATTTTTTTGGAGAGATTGGAAACCCAAATTGGTCTACACGGACAAGTTCTGGCCTGGTTTAGATCTTATCTGTCTGAAAGATATCCGTTTGTCTCTGTGAATGGTTTGTCCTCTGACAAATCAACTGTAAATTTCGGTGTTCCTCAAGGTTCCGTTTTAGGACCACTATTGTTTTCACTATATATTTTACCTCTTGGGGATGTTATTCGAAAACACAATGTTAACTTTCACTGCTATGCGGATGACACACAGCTGTATATTTCAATGAAACATGGTGAAGCCCCAAAATTGCCCTTGCTAGAAGCATGTGTTTCAGACATAAGGAAGTGGATGGCTGCAAACTTTCTACTTTTAAACTCGGACAAAACAGAGATGCTTGTTCTAGGTCCCAAGAAACAAAGAGATCTTCTGTTGAATCTGACAATTAATCTTAATGGTTGTACAGTCGTCTCAAATAAAACTGTGAAGGACCTTGGCGTTACTCTGGACCCTGATCTCTCTTTTGAAGAACATATCAAGACCATTTCAAGGACAGCTTTTTTCCATCTACGTAACATTGCAAAAATCAGAAACTTTCTGTTAAAAAATGATGCAGAAAAATTAATACATGCTTTTGTCACTTCTAGGTTAGACTACTGCAATGCTCCGGCAACCCGGATAAAGCACTAAATAAACTTCAGTTAGTGCTAAATACAGCTGCTAGAATCCTGACTAGAACCAAAAAAATTGATCATATTACTCCAGTGCTAGCCTCTCTACACTGGCTTCCTGTCAATGCAAGGGCTGATTTCAAGGTTTTACTGCTAACCTACAAAGCATTACATGGGCTTGCTCCTACCTATCTCTCTGATTTGGTCCTGCCGTACATACCTACACATACGCTACGGTCACAAGACTCAGGCCTCCTAATTGTCCCTAGAATTTCTAAGCAAACAGCTGGAGGCAGGGCTTTCTCCTATAGAGCTCCATTTTTATGGAACTTTCTGCCTACCCATGTCAGAGACGCAAACTCGGTCTCAACCTTTAAGTTTTTACTGAAGACTCATCTCTTCAGTGGGTCATATGATTGAGTGTAGTCTGGCCCAGGAGCGGGAAGGTGAACGGAAAGGCTCTGGAGCAACAACCGCCCTTGCTGTCTCTGCCTGGCCGGTTCCCCTCTTTCCACTGGGATTCTCTGCCTCTAACCCTATTACAGGGGCTGAGTCACTGGCTTACTGGGGCTCTCTCATGCTGTCCCTGGAAGGGGTGCATCACCTGAGTGGGTTGATTCACTGATGTGGTCATCCTGTCTGGGTTGGCGACCCCCCCTTGGGTTGTGCCGCGGCAGAGATCTTTGTGGGCTATACTCAGCCTTACCTCAGGATGGTAAGTTGGTGGTTGAAGATATCCCTCTAGTGGTGTGGGGGCTGTGCTTTGGCAAAGTGGGTGGGGTTATATCCTTCCTGTTTGGCCCTGTCCGGGGGTGTCCTCGGATGGGGCCACAGTGTCTCCTGACCCCTCCTGTCTCAGCCTCCAGTATTTATGCTGCAGTAGTTTATGTGTCGGGGGGCTAGGGTCAGTTTGTTATATCTGGAGTACTTCTCCTGTCCTATTTGGTGTCCTGTGTGAATCTAAGTGTGCGTTCTCTAATTCTCCCCTTCTCTCTTTCTTTCTCTCTCTCTCGGAGGACCTGAGCCCTAGGTCCATGCCCCAGGACTACCTTACATGATGACTCTTTGCTGTCCCCAGTCCACCTGACCGTGCTGCTGCTCCAGTTTCAACTGTTCTGCCTTATTATTATTCGACCATGCTGGTCATTTATGAACATTTGAACATCTTGGCCATGTTCTGTTATAATCTCCACCCGGCACAGCCAGAAGAGGACTGGCCACCCCACATAGCCTGGTTCCTCTCTAGGTTTCTTCCTAGGTTTTGGCCTTTCTAGGGAGTTTTTCCTAGCCACCGTGCTTCTACACCTGCATTGCTTGCTGTTTGGGGTTTTAGGCTGGGTTTCTGTACAGCACTTTGAGATATCAGCTGATGTACGAAGGGCTATATAAATACATTTGATTTGATTTGATTTATTGTAAGGGAAACGAAAACATGCTGTGTTGTAGTAGGTGAAAAACATATCATTGACTCTATCCAAGTGAATGAGCGAGAAAAAAGACGATGCCAGTTAGCCTGCACTTCCGGCCCATCAAAACTGGACCTAAACAGGGGCGCAACTTTCACTGGGGACATGACCTTCCCACATTCTAAAATCCCCCCCAACATTTTTATCATTGCACTGTGATCTGAAAAACGTCAACGGTGTACTTCAGGGCCATGCGAACACCTCAGAGTGGTCGGGTAGGCTGTTTGGCGATTTCAACCAGCTGGATTTAGGCCATGTGGACACCTCAGAGAGGTCGGGTAGGCTGTTTGGCGGTTTCAACCACACTGGATTTAGGCCATGTGGACACCTCAGAGCGGTTGGGTAGGCTGTTTGGCGGTTTCAACCAGCTGGATTTAGGCCATGTGGACACCTCAGAGCGGTCAGGTAGGCTGTTTCGCGATTTCAACCAGCTGGATTTAGGCCATGTGGACACCTCAGAGCGGTCGGGTAGACTGTTTGGCGGTTTCAACTGGCTGGATTTAGGACCGCATGGACACCACAGAGCATGTGAATAGGCAGTTGTTGTCTCTGTGTGTTGTGCTTTTTGTCCAAGTCGTTAAAAGAAGCAGAGCAGAAACTGGTTAGTCTTTATACGACTGATGTAGCTGGCAAGGAAACTGCTGTTTTACTTAACAGAGAAAAAATTATTTCCAGTGCTGAGCTAGTAGTGTAGCTGACATGTAACATCAGCTACCACAGCCAGTTCAGCTCTAGCCTCTAGCTATCTGTCAGGTAGCACTATTTAACAGCTATTGTGTGTATGGAAATGTTTTGTAGCCTTTTTTTTGGTCCCATTTCAACAGAAGTAAATTAAACAATTAAGTTTTTGCCAGTTTATGTAGCTACCATTAAAGCTAGCTAGGGAGCTCACTCACTGTAGCTAGCTCACTCACTGTAGCTAGCTCACTAACTAGCTAGCTCACTAACTGTAGCTTTTATTTTTGCCTCAATCACACTAGACCTGAATCAAACGATGAAACAAGTGGCCAAAAGGTGAAACCGATCATCTGATTTTTTTTTACAGCGCAATGTGAGTTTATATTAAAGTCAGTAAAGCAATATAACTTTAATGATCTGTCAGTTTCCCGAGGTAATTCCCTACGTTTCACACTGACCTGTTATAAACAGCTCTACATGCTTCACTGTCATGGTGCACAGTCAGTACACAACACTATACCCATCATGTCTTAAGAGGATTAGATGGTGACAGTTGTCCCAGCAGGGTCAGACAGCCAGGGAGGACCAGTATACGGAGATTAATTTTACAGTATATTATGACAATCAGTGGATGGACACATAGTTGAGTTGATGGGTAGGCTACAGTCTGGGATCTGAGAATAATGGTAATTTCAGTTATTGAACCATTGATTCTATTCTTGGACGATATAATGTATAAATGTACACCAAGGTAATTCTTTGTCATGCCTCATCTGAGCAGGATCAGATGGTGACAGGGGTCTCAGCAGGGTCAGACAACCAGGGAAGACCAGTCAGTGACGGAGCTGAGGTAAAGTTTTGCAGATGCAACACTTTATTCCCTCTGTGCAGCAAACACTGGACAAGCCAGAAGCTTCAAAGATTGAAACTATTTTAAAGCAGTCTGACAAACCTCTAAAGTTGATTTCCAAACTGTATCAAGGGTTGGAGGCTTACACCGATGACACAAAACATGTCAAACAAAAAATGTGAGGAAGACCTAGGAGACACTATTGATGATGATGAATGGATACAGATATGTTTGAATGTCCAGTCATGTTCATATAATCTCAGACATAAATTACAGAAATGTAAGACCTTTCATAGAACATACTATACTGAACAAACATAAAAATGCAATATGTAAAGTGTTGGCCCCATGTTTCATGAGCTGAAATAAAAGATCCCAGAAATGTTCTCTCAAGATAAGATAATTCATTCACCTGACAGGTGTGGCATATCAAGAAGTTGATTAAACAGAATTATGATTACACAGCTGGACTTTGTACTGGGGATGATAAAAGGCCATTCTAAAATTTGACATTTTGTCACACAACACAATGCCACAGATGTCTCAAGTTTTGAGGGAGTGTGCAATTGGCATGCTGACTGACGGAATGTCCACCAGAGCTGTTGGCAGAGAACTTATGGCCCAATTTTTCAGTTTTTGATTCGTTAAAAAAGTTTGAAATATCCAATAAATGTCTTTCCACTTCATGATTGTGTCCCACTTGTTCTTGATTCTTCACAAAAAAATATAGTTTTATATCTTTATGTTTGAAGCCTGAAATGTGGCAAAGGTCGCAAAGTTCAAGGGGGCAGAATACTTTCGCAAGGCACTGTACTTCTACATTAATGTAGATGCTACCATGATTACGGATAACCCTGAATGAATTGTGAATAATGATGAGTGACAAAGTTACAGAAACTCAAATATCATACCCCCAAGACATGCTAACCTCTCACCATTTTATTTAAAAAAATGTTATTTAACCTTTATTTAACCAGGTAAGCTAGTTGAGAACAAGTTCTCATTTACAATTGTGAACTGGCCGAGATAAAGCAGTGCGACACAAATAACAACACAGAGTTAATGTTCAAGGACATTATGGTTAAAATGATTAATTATGTATACATTTAAATTAGAACCATTTATTTTAATACTATTATGTTATGGTATGAAATGTATGGGTTCTTGGTTAAACTAGGACCGAAAATGTAGGTAAAACAAATTAATTGTCTGTACCTTGCGGGTTTAAGGGAGAAAGGAGGGCATATATCTTTTCTGACAGATAAGAATGGTCTTTGATGTTCCATTAGTGGAGGAGAAAATGTATTTTAGACAGATTGGAATGTTTGTTTTATGAGGGGAGAAGAAGAAGATCTCCAGACCCGAAGACACTGCGCTATTGTGGGGATCGGAGAGAGTGTGTGAAACTGATGACTCATTTTATGTTCTCTCCTTAAAATGTAATGCTCTTTGTATTTTGGGTCAGTACTCTCTTGAATTAAACGCTGTTACCTGAGTTTAAGACTGGGGCTCTGTCCATTCCTATAATAATATGGGTTTTACAATCCCATAGAATGCATTGACAGAGTAATTAATTCTGATTGGGAAACAATACAGAGGAAGTTAGAATTCCACTAACAGTTACACATGGAATAAAGCGTACAGTCAATAACACAATAGAAACAAAAGAAAGTCTATATACAATGTGTGCAAATGGCGTGTTGAGGTAAGGCAATAAATAGGCCATAGTAGCAAAGTAATTACAATTTAGCAGATTAACACTGGAGTGATAGATGAGCAGATGATGATGTGCAAGTAGTGATACTGGTGTGCAAAAAAGCAGAGAAGTAAATAAAAACAATATGGGGATGAGGTAGGTATATTGGGTGGGCTATTTACAGATGGACTATGTACAGCTGCAGTGATCGGTTAGCTGCTCAGATGGCTGATGTTTATGAGGGAAATATAAGTCTCCAGCTTCAACGATTTTTGCAATTCGTTCCAGTCACTGGCAGCAGAGAACTGGAAAGAAAGGCGGCGAAAGGAGGTGTTGACTTTGGAGATGACCAGTGAGATATACCTGCTGGAGCGCGTGCTACGGGTGGGTGTTGTTATCGTGACCAGTGAGCTGAGATAAGGCAGAGCTTTACCTAGCATAGACTTATAGATGACCTGAAGCCAGTAGGTCTGGTGACGAATATGTAGCAAGGGCCAGCCGACTAGAGCATACAGGTCGCAGTGGTGGGTGGTATAAGGGACTTTAGTAACAAAACAGATGGCACTGTGATAAACTGCATCCAGTTTGCTGAGTAGAGTATTGGAAGCTATTTTGTAGATGACATCGCCGAAGTCGAGGATCGGTAGGATAATCAGTTTTACTAGGGTAATTTTGGCGGAGTGAGTGAAGGAGGCTTTGTTGCGAAATAGAATGCCGATTCTAGATTTGATTTTGGATTGGAGATGTTTGTTATGAGTCTGGAAGGAGCGTTTACAGTCTAGCCAGACACCTAGGTTTTTGTAGCTGTCCACATATTCTAGGTCAGAACTATCCAGAGTAGTGATGCTAGTCGGGTGGGCGGGTGTGGGCAGCTAACGGTTGAAAAGCATGCATTTGGTTTTACTAGCGTTTAAGAGCAGTTGGAGGCCACGGAAGGAGTGTTGTGTGGCATTGAAGCTTGTCTGGAGGTTAGTTAACACAGTATTCAAAGAAGGGCCAGATGTATACAGAATGGCGTCATCTGCGTAGAGGTGGATCAGGGAATGTAGCAAGAGCTACATCGTTGATATGTACAGAGAAAAGAGTCGTCCCGAGAATTGAACCCTGTGGTACCCTCATAGAGACTGCCAGAGGTCCGGACAACAGGCCCTCCTATTTGACACACTGAACTCTGTCTGCGAAGTAGTTGGTGAACCAGGCAGTCATTTGAGAAATCAAGGTTATTGAGTCTGCCGATAAGAATACGGTGATTGACAGAGTCGAAAGCCTTGGCCAGGTCGATGAAGAGTGCTGCATAGTACCGTCTTTTATCAATGGCGATTATGATATCGTTTTGTACCTTGAGCGTGGCTGAGGTGCACCCATGACCAGCTCGGAAACCGGATTGCACAGCGGAGAAGGTACGGTGGGACTCAAAATGGTCAGTGATCTGTTTATTAACTTGGCTTTCAAAGACTTTAGAAAGGCAGGGCAGGATGGATATAGGTCTATAAAAGTTTGGGTCTAGAGTGTCACTCCCTTTGAATAAGTTTTCCAATCTTAAGGGATCTCAGACGATACGAAAGAGAGGTTGAACAGACTGGTAATAGGGGTTGCAACAATGGCGGCAGATAATTTTAGAAAGAGTGGGTCCAGATTGTTTAGCTCAGCTGATTTGTACGGGTCCAGGTTTTATCTATCTGGATTTGGGTGAAGGAGAAGCTGGGGAGGCTCGGGCAAATAGCTGCGGGGAGTGCGGAGCTGTTGGCCGGGGTTGGGGTAGCCAGGAAGAAAGCATTGCCAGCTGTAGAGAAATGCAGATTGAAATGATCGAGTATCAAGGATTTATCGGTGGTGACTGTGTTACCTAGCCTCAGTGCAGTGGGCAGCTGGGAGGATGTGCTCTTGTTCTCCATAGACTTTACAGTGTCCCAAAACTTTTTGGATGCAAAATTCTGTTTGAAAAAGTCAGCCTTTGCTTTCCTGACTGACTGCGTGTATTGGTTCCTGACTTCCCTGAACAGTTGCATATCGCGGGGACTATTTGATGCTAGTGCAGTATGCCACAGGATGTTTTGTGCTGGTCGAGGGCAGTCAGGTCTACATTTTTTGAAAAGGGCATGCTTATTGAAGATGGTGAGGGAATTACTTAAAAAATATATATTATTATTTACAAATATATATTTTACCCCCTTTTCTCCCCAATTTCCTGGTATCCAAATGCTGGAGGTTTCTGTCTTGTCCCATCGCCACGACTCCCGCATGGACTCGGGAGAGGCGAAGGTCGAGAGCCATGCGTTCTCCGAAACACAACCCAACCAAGCCGCACTGCTTCTTAACACAGCGCACATCCAACCCGGAAGCCAGACGCACCAATGTGCTGGAGGAAACACCGTACACCTAGCAACCTGGCCAGCGTGCACTGCGCCCAGCCCACCACAGGAGTCGCCAGTGGGTGATGAGACAAGGATATCCCTGCTGGGCGACGCTAGGCCAATTGTGCGCCGCCCCATGGGCCTCCCGGTCGCGCCTGGCTGCGACAGTGCCTGGGCTCAAACCCAGAGTCTCTGGTGGCACAGTTACTTGGACCACTGCACCACCCGGGCGGCCTGGAAATTACTTTTAAAGAATGACCAGGCATCCTTGACTGACAGGATGAGGTCAATATCCTTCCGGGATACCCGGGCCAGGTCGATTAGAAAGGCCTGCTCACAGAAGTGTTTTAGGGAGCATTTAACAGTGATGAGGGGTGGTAATTTGACCGCGGACCCATAGCAGATGCAGGCAATGAGGCAGTGATTGCTGAGATCCTCATTGAAAACAGCAGAGGTGTATTTGGAGAGCAAGTTGGTCAGGATAATATCTTTGAGCGTGCCCATGTTTACAGATTTAGGGTTGTACCTGGTGGTTTCCTTGATAATTTGTGTGAGATTGAAGGCCTCTAGTTTAGATTGTAGGACTGCTGGGGTGTTAAGCATATCCCAGTTTAGGTCACCTAACAGAACAAACTCTGAAGATAGATGTGAGGATTCAGACACGGCAAGGATATCAGGGTTGGCGGAGTGTGCTAAAGCAGTGAGTAAAACAAACTTAGGGAGGAGGCTTCTGATGTTAACATGCATGAAACCAAGGCTTTTCGATTACAGAAGTCAACAAATGAGAGTGCCTGGGGACACGCAGGGCTTGGGTTAACCTCCACATCACCCGAGGAACAGAGAAGCAGTAGGATGAGGGTATGGCTAAAGGCTAGCAGAACTGGTCTTCTAGAGAAATAAGGAGCCGATTTCTGGGGCGTGGTAGAATAGATTCAGGGCATAATGTGCAGACTGGGGTATGGTGGGGTGTGGGTACAGTGGAGGCAAGCCCAGTTACTGAGTGATGATAAGAGAGGTTGCATCTCTGGACACGCTGGTTATACTGGGTGAGGTCACCGCATGTGTGGGACGTGGGACAAAGGATGTGTCTGAGGCATGTACAGTGGGACTAGGGGCTCCGCAGTAAACTAAAACAATGATAACTGTCCTAAACAACAGTATACAAGGCATATTGACATTTGAGAGAGACATAAAGTGAGGCATAGCGCAATCACAGGTGAAATGGCGATGAATGGGCAGAGAGGGTCGGTTAACTACAGACAGGGCCTGAGTTCGGGGCTAGGGCCGACAGATAAATAAAAGATAACAAAGTGGTGTACAGTGATAAATGAACAGTCCAGCAGGCATCAGCTATGTAGCCAAGTGATCATAGGGTCCAGTGAACAGCAATAGATCGAATAGGGAAGCCGCAGGGTAGTCATTGCTACGCTAGCACGCGGGAGACACAGCGTTTAAAGTTAGCAGGCCGGGGTAAGTAGAAGCTTCTGCTCCGACGTCCGGCAAAGGCCGGTTGAGGGCACAGCGGATGGAATTCTGTCTGCGGACCAGTCGTGGTGGTACGGCGGGGCGCCGTGTCAACGAAGGGACCGGGCCAGATGGTGAAAGAGGTATTGTAGTTGTAGTAATTTTGTTTGCTATCCGGGAGATGCGCCTGGCTCAGGGCTAGCTTTGGGGCTGGTTCACTCGGTGGCAGTTAGCTAGCTGTGATGATCAGGAGTAATGATCCAGGGTTTACGGTAGGAATCCGGCGTTGTAGTGCAGAAAAACAGTCAGAGGCTGGCAGGTATTATCCAGGCTAAAAAACGTCTGTTGCCTGTGCAGAGGGTAAAGGCCGCTAGCAGTGGCTAACAATGACTAAATAGCTAGTAGCTAATTAGCTGGTTAGCTTCTGATGGCTAGCTTCAGATAAAAGTTTTGGCTATAAGGTCTAAAACAAATTGCGGATCAGTGTGTCACATTGAGTGAGGCAGGTTACCGGAAGGTATATTTACTACAAAAATTTAAAAGAGATTGAAAAATAAATGTAAATATATTCAAAGAATACGGAAAATACAAAAAGCAAACGAGAGGAGGTGAAACCACGTCTGCACAGCTACGCCATCTTGGGGAGGTTCACATTTTTTGGAGGGTATGATATTTGTGCATCTATAACTTTCTCACTCCTTATTATTCACAATTCATTTAGGATTATCCATAATCAAGATAGCATCCACATTCATGCAGAAGTGTTTAGAAACATATTTTATTCTTATTTACAATTTAAGTGACCCCAAAAGGGCCATATCTAGATTGTGTATAAATGCAGGAAATTATCTTTAGATACCCAAACAAATTCTGACTTAGGACCCCCAGACCACCCGCCAGGTTATGTCTTCCCCACTTCTAAAACCAAAGTTGCGCCCCTGATCTAAACTACACTGAAACTCATTTCCCACATAATATGAGATAGCCTATAGACAAGATTAAGTTAACAAAAATCTGATTCGTGACAATATCAGGCCTATCAGTTGCTAAATTGTACATGAGGAGATGGTCGCATCTTGTAATTTACAGATGAAGGGAAAGGAGGATCACTTTATCAAATCCAGAGTAACCTGCAGTTAATATCATTTTGATTTCTACATAGTAAGGGCATATTCTGCAGTTCCTATGACACTTACCTTCATCATATAACTACAAGTTTAAGAGGTACAGCTCTTTTTCTAAATGTCACTTTTTCCAAGAATATCTGTGCTGTCCATGCATTCAGCACATGACCACCTGCACGGCAGCATTGCTCGGGCTAATAATCAACAGCTAGTAACATAAAATAGGCTACAATGGATGAATGAACGATAGAAACCAGATAGAAACTGATAATGGTGCATGTAACTTCAATGAACTGAATGAAGAGGATGATTGAATTTGATTGATCTGAATAATGAGGGTGATTGAATTTAGAACAATAGTGTAATGATTTGTGGGCGGTCTAATTATTTTATTATGAAAGGCTGGAAATTGTATATAATTTCCCCTCAGAGAGTCAAATAAGACACTGAGTACAACATACAATGTGTGTAGTTCACAGTGGCAAGCCAAACAAAACGAATGGACGCACTGGCAGCATTGCAAATGCTGCAGAATTTAGATGAGTTGGAGTCAGATGGAGGATCAGATATTGAGCTTTAAATCAACAGTTGCTGATGAAGAGTCTTCATCTGATTCTGATGTTGACTTCAAACCTCCTCTTCCATGCCTATCAGCAGAAAAACCAGAACAGAGCCAACTGAGACGGTGATCCCAACTGCCTAGCTGAGACAGGTGTCTGAGAAGGATGGCACTGTTTGGGTAGAAAAAAAGAGTGACAAGTTAATTTGACATGCAGATGTGGCGCACATCAGAGATTGTACTGTTGCTCATGCACACAGAAAAGGAAACAATACGTAGGACATGTCTATGGATGAACTCAGGCATATGGCAGAAAGAGTCATTTTGGTTTGATAGGCATGGGGTGGACTTTTTCCGAGAGACCATGCCACAGCTTCAGAGAGACCATGCCACAGCTTCAGAGAGACCATGCCACAGCTTCAGAGAGACCATGCCACAGCTTCAGAGAGACCATGCCACAGCTTCAGAGAGACCATGCCACAGCTTCAGAGAGTCCATGCCACAGCTTCAGAGAGACCATGCCACAGCTTCAGAGAGACCATGCCACAGCTTCAGAGAGATTATGCAACACCTGAAACAAGGCCCATAAAAACTATGTGACAGATCAACAGATTTGTTTTTAGGTCTTGCGGATCCAAAGCTTAAAGAGAAGACAAGATTGATTCATGTGTAAAGGCATGGGGACATATACACCGGAAGCTTCATTAAATAGTACCTGCAAAACACCAGTCTCAACGTCAACAGTGAAGTGGCCACTCCAGGATGCTGGCCTTCTAGGCAGAGCTGCAAAGAAAAAGCCATATCTCAGACAGGCCAATGAAATGAAATGATTAAGATGGGCAAAAGAACACAGACAGACTGGTGTTTTGCGGGAACTATTTAATGAAGCTGCCAGTTGAGGACTTGTGAGGTGTCTGTTTCTCAAAATAGGCACTTTAATGTACTTGTCCTCTTGCTTAGTTGTGTACCAGGGCCTCCCATTCCTCTTTATATTCTGGTTAGGGCCAGTTTGTGCTGTTCTGTGAAGGGAGGAGTAGTATGAGATCTTCAGTTTCTTGGCAATTTTTCGCATGGATTAGCCTTCATTTCTCAGAACAAGAATAGACTGATGAGTTTCAGAAGAAAGTGCTTTGTTTCTGGTCATTTTGAGCCTGTAATCAATCCACAAATGCTGATGCTCCAGATACTGAACTTGTCTAAAGAAGGCCATTTTTATTGCTTCTTTAATCAGAACAACAATTTTCAGCTGTGATAACATAATTGCAAAAGTGTGACCAATGATCAATTAGTCTTTTAAAATGATAAACTTGGATTAGCTAACACAGCGTGCCATTGGAACACAGGAGTGATGGTTGCTGATAATGGGCCACTGTAGATATTCCATAAAAAATCTGCCATTTCCAGCTACAATAGTCATTTACAACATTAACAATGTCTACACTGTATTTCGATCAATTTGATGTCATTTTAATGGACAAATGTGCTTTTCTATAAAAAACAAGGACATTTTAATGTGACCCCAAACCTTTGAACGGTAGTGTATATTTTCGCGGACCCCCATGCATTACCTTTGCGGACCGCCGGTTGAATAATCCTGATTTAGAGTATCAAATTTAAGCCTTTACAATGTGATCCATCTGAAGGGTTTTACAAGATGCACTACCTTTACAAGCACTATGAGTTACATACTTGTTACCGGGCCAAGGATGTTGTGCCAAAAGCTGGGCCTACATAGCCGTTGGTTGCTTTGCTAACAAGACAAGTTTTATTATATGTATAGCAGAGACTTGGTGTTACAGTAAACATCACAAGATCGCCTAGTCTACTGTATATGTTTTGCCTATGGGTTGTGTCCTTCAATATTGGTGATACATTTCAATGTAAAACGGCCTGTGAAAACAATGTAACAGATCTACTGTATATATTATGTATCAGGTGACAGAGGCCATGTTTGATTGGACAACAGATGAGCCAGTCAGATAGTCCAATCCAGAGGCAGGGCAGGGCAACACAGCCGGAATGCTTGGAATTTTTGGTTGTCAATCGTCGCAACCACACATCGTCTAGCTCGTCCTCTCACCTGCTCTCTCTCACCCCCCTCGCTCTCACTCACAAACACACACAAGTACACACACATACACATTCTCTCGCTTTCTTCTTCACACATATGTGTGAGCAAGGGAGCAGTTGTACCATGGTAATGTATTCAACAGTGAGATCTGCCTAGACAGAGAGAGGAGAAAAGAGGAGAGAAGTAGAGCGAGTCAAAGGAAGGACATGGTAGTGCTGTAAGGCAGGAGGCCTTGACAGATAATAGACAGAGATGGAGATAGAGCCCCCAGTCTCTCTCAGTTAACTGGCGATGCAGAGGTGCTAGAGCTAGACTAATGGTTACTATATATACGCTCTCTCAGCACAGCACAGGTCTTTGTTTGTGTTTGTGTCTGTGTATGTTTGTGTGTGTGTGTGTGTGTGTGTGTGTGTGTGTGTGTGTGTGTGTGTGTGAATGTCTGTGCCTGCGTGTGTGAGAGCGTACATGTGAGTGTACAACATGTGTAGTGTCCAGAAGCGGTATGTCTGTGCTATGGTCCATAACAAGCCATCACCGAGAGGCTGCTTTCCCATGCTGTACATACAGTGTACATACAGGAATGATCGTATTTCTATAATAATACATGTATGTACAGTATAGCTGTAAGAGAGCAGAAGGCAAATACTATAGATGCATAATACAGAACACACTCAAAGATGTAACCAAAACTCCATTTAGGTTGTGGAATAAATCTCTTTTTATATTTATTCTTTAGATTTTAGGGAAACAGCCTTTTTTACAGCACAATTTGCATAATAATATCTTAACACATCCTGTGTACAACCACAAAACCAGAACGATAGATTCCCCATTTTTACACTGAGTGAAAAACAAGACCATTTTACAAGCATAATCTTTATACAGTCGGCATACAACTTCCGATAAATCTATACATATTATCTCCCTCTTTTTGAACATATCTGGAAGCAAAATATTGACAGACATGCAACATCCAGTGTGGTAACAGGAAGTCTCAAACAACTGAAATGAAGTAGATTTGTCCCCTCTGGTTGGCTGGGCATCTTTGACATAGTTTTACAGTCAGACACCCATGGGTTGACAACGCACGGTCAGATCACATAATCACCTTCTCACACACACCACTAGAGACAGACAGACAGACAGGTTTTAAGTGTTTTGTATTTTTGTTTTACACTCACATGCTCAAACCTCAGACAATACGAACAATCAATCTCTGTAGAAAATAAAAACACTTTATATTTACATAGATCAGATGAGTACGCCACATTCACACCCCTCACAGATACACACGTTTGATTGGTTTCATGGTTACTAGCGACAATGGTAATTGACAATCTAGCTGAGTGTAATCTGAGGAGAACATGAAGGGGTGGACAAACCTGGAGTTGGGCTTTGAAAATGACCTCAGAATTCTTCTCAGACTGAACATCATGGATTTATACATACATGTGTTGGTGGTTATATCAACCATACAGTTTGATGGTGTCTCCTCAGATATGAAGCAATATGTACCTTAAATTGTCTGTGATTGTAGATTTAATTTGAGTTTTTCTTTTGCCATGTAAATTAAAAACAGTGTCATATGAACTCCTTCATACATCACAAACTCAAAATCATCTAAACATAAAGACACTAACTGGAACAGCCACTTCAACTTGCATGTTATGACACTTTACACGGAACAAGGAAATCAGTCAACAATGTAATACTAAAGTGCACAAGCTTTATGTATATGATTGTATACAGGTAGTAAAAAAAATGATCTATATTTTTTTCTATTTTTCTTTAATAATATATAAATCAAAATAAATCAAAATTCTCTTCATAAGATACATATTTTCAGACACAATGTTCACTGATATTACATGTTAAGAAAATGCATTCAAACACAAAGTCTATGTTGCATAGAATTACTTCAACAGAACCAATGGGTTTGCTTACAAAATAAGATTGGCACGACAATTAAATTTTTGTAAAACTTTTTTAGCTTTCTTTAAAATCATGTTTATTTTTTGTTTTATGAACATTCTGACATCTTGACTCATGAACATTCTGACATCTTGACTCAGTGTCTGCATTTCGAGCCTCTGATATGGACTTTATTTATTAGGAAATTGCATCTGTCACCACTAGTTCCTCAGTGATATGCCTAGACACTAGCAGTCGGGTTGAGGGTAGTAGGTCTGTTAGGTCACCTGGTGATGTTGTTTACTATGATATATTCATAGTCTGGGTACAAATATTTTTAGCTAATATTCCCCTCCCTGCCACTCCTGTCATTTACCAAAGACACAGAGTACAAGGAATGTAATGTAATAGCTGAACCGAGAAGTAAACCAGGCTACTATAGTGATGACTGACAGTAACATAGACCTATACTGTATATAAGTGTGTATCAGCATGTCCCGGCCATATGTGATGACTGGGCCATAGGTAATGACTTAGAGCATTGAGCAGTGACAGTGCCACAGGCTGGTTCACTGTGTTGTTGCATTAACCCCACTTACACTGACACCGACTGCACAGTGTACAATTTACAGTGTACAGCATGATGTTGGATGTTAATAAACAAACCACACATTGATTTTTAAAAGAACAGTTCACACTTTCTTTTTACGCTAATCTTTGAGAGGAAAATAGGCCATGTGTGACGACATTAAGACACACACACACAGCATACAGAACCAGGCTGTGATGGCACACACAGCATACAGAACCAGGCTGTGATGGCACACACAGCATACAGAACCAGGCTGTGATGGCACACACAGAGAGGACAGGTGTGTTTACCTGTTGCTTTGACATAGAACAGGTGAGCGGCCCAGTCTGGGGAGCAGAGCACTTCACCAGAGAGATGCCACACATCCCTCCGTCCGATTGCAGGTCGGGCAAAGTGGCCAGCAATCCAGGTTTCACTCTCAAACAAGAGCTATTGTTTAAGCCTCCAGTCACGTGTGTGAAAGACAACACAAAAACATCAAGTCAGATGAATCCAGTAAAATCACATGATCTTCCCCAGTCAGTAACATTCAGGACATAATAGGGGATAGCTTGAAGGGGAAGGGACCTGACATCCCCTTTCTATCTGTTATCTTCTCCCCACCTGTAAGAGGAGGGATATCCATGTGGAAGTTCTCCTCTAATGTCTCAGTTGTAAAATGAGTTCTACATTCACCATTTGAACTGCATTTTCCTATTTTTTCCAATGAATAACACCCAGTATAACTGCATAACGTCAGAGCTAAAGTGATTGGATTGTCTGTGCTCCTTCCATACATACCTTCTGTACAGAATACATTTAGTCTTTAGAATAAACTGCACATGAGGAGACCCCTCGCATCATCTGCAACATCTGTTTGTTTTATTGTTATAAACTCCATGTTCATAAATAAGATTTCTCTGTACAGTGTGTCTTTGATATATTTAATATTCAGTCTAATATCTATCTACATCTGAATGTACATTAACACTTGTCCAGGTAAGGTCGAGTTGGAGTTTTATGTCGGTTGACAACGAACTGTAATAGGGAATTACCGCCACCTACTGGACGGAAGTGTTCAGATAATGTCAGCTTCAGTTACTGCAATATCAACCATAGATTTTCAATGTACATACACCTTGTTTTTTTTTGTTTTGTTTTTTACATTACATGAATAGTATCATACAACAAACATTCCATACTTTGTCAAGCAGCTCAGGACAAAAAACAAATACATTGATTTGCACCCCACCGACTGACTGAATGACAGACAGATTCACAGATCACAAAGATCTTAAAGTGGAGGCTATGATAAACCATAGACAACAGCATCAGATCCAGACAAAACAGAAAGGAGTAGTTCTGGTAATTACTCTGTGGTATTGCTGCACAGTCCTGATTGACGTCAGGTTTTGCATCCGACATGTCCAGCAGAGAGCTGGGAGATAGTGAGATGTGTGTGTCCTCTTACAGCAGATAAGGGGACTTCTTCATTTCTCTCTCTCTCTCTGTGTGTGTGTGTGTGTGTGTGTGTGTGTGTGTGTGTGTGTGTGTGTGTGTGTGTGTGTGTGTGTGTGTGTGTGTGTGTGTGTGTGTGTGTGTGTGCTGGCAGCCTCTATCCAATCCGGGGTACAGTCTGAATATTTGGTCCAATCAGAAATCAGGTTTGAGTCTCTGGCTGTTACTATCCAATAAAGAATCAGGGTACAGTCCATGTATGGCAGTGTGAGGGGATAGGCCTTCTTCCTTCCTTCCTTCCTTCCTTCCTTCCTTCCTTCCTTCCTTCCTTCCTTCCTTCCTTCCTTCCTTCCTTCCTTCCTTCCTTCCTTCCTTTCTTTCTTTCTTTCTTTCTTCATTCATTCATTCATACAATAACACAAAGGAGATGAAGGGCACTCTGTAACGCAACTATATCCCTTTTCCTCTTTTTCGTCCTCCTCTACGAGCAACCACTGACCAATACTATTCATTGACCTTCACTGACATCTGGTTGACCTCTCTGTAACCTCAAGTTGAACTCTCAGGACTGGTTGTGTGTGGAATTGACCAGCAGCTTGTGCCAGCTGACCACCCTCTTCCTCATGTCCACCTTGTCCAGCCAGATGTAGGCCTCTCCTATCAGGGTCTTCTTCATAAACTTACCCCCGTTAGACACCAGGAACAACTAGGGACAGGAGAGAACATACACATACTTGTAGTGGGCATCCTGTGTGTGTGTGTGTTTATGTTTGTTTGTTTGTTTGTTTGTGTGTGTGTGCGAGCATGTGTTTGGTTTTACTATCCTTGTGGGGACCAGAAGTCCTCACAAGGATAGCAAAACAAGGAACACTCAGACAAATGGGGACATTTCGCCAGTCCCCACAAGAAAAAAAAAGGTTAGGATTAGGGTTACAATTAGGGTTAGGGTTTAGAAGTTAGGTTTAGGGTAAGGGGTTTAGGGCTACAGTTAGGGTTAGGGTTTAGAAGTTAGGTTTAGGGTAAGGGGTTTAGGGTTACAGTTAGGGTTAGGGTTCAGAAGTTAGGTTTAGGGTAAGGGGTTTATGGTTACAGTTAGGGTTAGGGTTTAGAAGTTAGGTTTAGGGTAAGGGGTTTAGGGTTACAGTTAGGGTTAGGGTTTAGAAGTTAGGTTTAGGGTAAGGGGTTTAGGGTTACAGTTAGGGTTAGGGTTCAGAAGTTAGGTTTAGGGTAAGGGGTTTAGGGTTACAGTTAGGGTTAGGGTTTAGAAGTTAGGTTTAGGGTAAGGGGTTTAGGGTTACAGTTAGGGTTAGGGTTCAGAAGTTAGGTTTAGGGTAAGGGGTTTAGGGTTACAGTTAGGGTTAGGGTTCAGAAGTTAGGTTTAGGGTAAGGGGTTTATGGTTACAGTTAGGGTTAGGGTTTAGAAGTTAGGTTTAGGGTAAGGGGTTTAGGGTTACAGTTAGGGTTAGGGCTTTGAAGTTAGGTTTAGGGTAAGGGGTTTAGGGTTACAGTTAGGGTTAGGGTTAGGTTTAGGGTTCAGAAGTTAGGTTTAGGGTAAGGGGTTTAGGGTTACAGTTAGGGTTAGGGTTTTGAAGTTAGGTTTAGGGTAAGGGGTTTAGGGTTACAGTTAGGGTTAGGGTTTTGAAGTTAGGTTTAGGGTAAGGGGTTTAGGGTTACAGTTAGGGTTAGGGTTAGGGTTCAGAAGTTAGGTTTAGGGTAAGGGGTTTAGGGTTACAGTTAGGGTTAGGGTTTAGAAGTTAGGTTTAGGGTAAGGGGTTTAGGGTTACAGTTAGGGTTAGGGTTCAGAAGTTAGGTTTAGGGTAAGGGGTTTAGGGTTACAGTTAGGGTTAGGGTTCAGAAGTTAGGTTTAGGGTAAGGGGTTTATGGTTACAGTTAGGGTTAGGGTTTAGAAGTTAGGTTTAGGGTAAGGGGTTTAGGGTTACAGTTAGGGTTAGGGCTTTGAAGTTAGGTTTAGGGTAAGGGGTTTAGGGTTACAGTTAGGGTTAGGGTTAGGGTTAGGGTTCAGAAGTTAGGTTTAGGGTAAGGGGTTTAGGGTTACAGTTAGGGTTAGGGTTTTGAAGTTAGGTTTAGGGTAAGGGGTTTAGGGTTACAGTTAGGGTTAGGGTTTTGAAGTTAGGTTTAGGGTAAGGGGTTTAGGGTTACAGTTAGGGTTAGGGTTAGGGTTCAGAAGTTAGGTTTAGGGTAAGGGGTTTAGGGTTACAGTTAGGGTTAGGGTTTTGAAGTTAGGTTTAGGGTAAGGGGTTTAGGGATATGGTTAGGATTAGGGTTACAATTAGGGTTAGGGTTCAGAAGTTAGGTTTTAGGGTAAAGGGTTTAGGGATATGGGTAGGGTTAAGATTTTGAATGGGAATCAATTATTTGGTCTCCTCAGGGATAGTAAAACAAAAATTTGTGTGTGAAAAGTACAATAATTACACGTATTAAACACACACACACACACACACACACACACACACACACACACACACACACACACACACACACACACACACACACACACACACACACACACACACACACACACACACACACACACACACACAGGCCTATTAGAACAATTAACAGTCTGAATGAAGCAGGAAACCAGAGACATGTGTTTGTTACCTGCAGGGAGTGTCCGGTGGGGTTGAGGCTGAACCTAAAGGTCTCGTTGAAGGAAGGTTCTCTGTCATGTCGACACACTCTTGTCTTCTTCTTGATGATCCTCTTCTGAGTCGCCACATTAACAACGTACAGCTTCACATAGAGATCTACAGAGAGACAGAGACAGAGTCAGACGGTCAGACAGTCAGTGAGGCAGACAGACAGACATGCACAGGTGCACAGTCTTGTACAGCTAACCTTGTGGGGACACACAATTCAGTCCCATTCAAAATTTTCCCTAACCCCTAACCCTAGCCCGTACTAACCCTAACCCTAACCTCAACCTTTAACGTAATTCTAACCCTAAGACAAATTCTAACCTTAACCCTAAACCCCCTAAAAATAGCATTTGACCTCATGGTGACTAGCAAAAATGTTCCCTATCGGTAAAGTGTTTGTTTGTTTGTTTAATATTCCTGTCCACACACACACACACACACACACACACACACACACACACACACACACACACACACACACACACACACACACACACACACACACACACACACACACACACACACACACACACACACACACACACACACACACACACACACACACACACACACACACACACACACACACACACACACACACACACACACACACACACCTGGTAGGTGGTCTGGGCTCTTGAACTTGTAAGTGATGTTTCTACACTGTAGAACCTCCAGGACCAGCTGGTCTCCCTCTTGTTTCACCTCCTTCTTCAAGGCCACCTTGATCTCCCCCATCATCTGGGTCTTACCCCCACCCCCTGGGGGAGAGGTAGTAATAGGGGAGGAGGGTGAGAGGGGGAGGAGGGGAAGAGAGGAGAGAAGGGCAGGAGGGGGAGGCGAGACAGAGAGAGAGAGAGAGATACTTGAATCAGTTATAGAACCCATTGCCATTTATGGTTATGAGGTCTGGTGTCTGCTCACCAACCAAATATTCACAAAATGGGACAAACACCAAATTGAGACTCTGCATGCAAAAATATCCCCCATGTACAAGGTAAAACACCAAATAATGCATGCAGAGCAGAATTCGGCTGATACCCACAAATGATCAAATCTAGAAAAGAGCTGTCAAATTCTACAATCACCTAAAAGGAAGCAATTCCCAAACCTTTAATAACAAAGCTATTGCCTACAGAGAGATGAACCTTGAGAAGAGCCCCCTAAGCAAGCTGGTCCCGGGGCTCTGTTTACAAACAGACGCCACAGAGCCCCAGGACAGCAACACAACTAGACCCAACCAAATCATGAGAAAATAAAAAGATAATTTCTTGACTCGTTGGAAAGAATTTGAAAAAATAAATGAGCAAACTAGACTGATATTTGGCACTAAACAGAGCGTACACAGTGGCAGAAAACCACTGTGACTGACCCAAAAAGGACTTCTTTGACTATGTAAAGACTCTGTGAGCATAGCCTTGCTATTGAGAAAGGCCGCCGAAAGCAGGCCTGGCTCTCAAGAAAAGATAGGCTGTCAGTGTGCACACTGCCCACAAAATGACCAGGAAAATTAGCTGCACTTCCTGACCTCCTGCCAAATGTATTATTATATGTATTAGACCATACAGTAGGGCAAAAAAGTATTTAGTCAGCCACCAATTGTGCAAGTTCTCCCACTTAAAAAGATGAGAGAGGCCTGTAATGTTCATCATAGGTACACTTCAACTATGACAGACTAAATGAGAAAAACAAATCACATTGTAGGATTTTTAATGAATTTATTTGCAAATTATGGTGGAAAATAAGTATTTGGTCAATAACAAAAGTTTATCTCAATACTTTGTTAAATACCCTTTGTTGGCAATAACAGAGGTCAAACATTTTCTGTAAGGCTTCACAAGGTTTTCACACACTGTTGCTGGGATTTTGGCCCATTCCTCCATGCAGATCTCCTCTAGAGCAGTGATGTTTTGGGGCTGTTGCTGGGCAACATGGACTTTCAACTCCCTCCAAAGATTTTCTATGGGGTTGAGTTCTGGAGACTGGCTTCTTACGTAGCCACTCCTTCGTTGCCCGGGCGGTGTGTTTGGGATTATTGTCATGCTGAAAGACCCAGCCACGTTTCATCTTCAATGCCCTTGCTGATGGAAGGAGGTTTTCACTCAAAATCTCATGATACATGGCCCCATTCATTCTTTCCTTTACACAGATCAGTCGTCCTGGTCCCTTTGCAGGAAAACAGCCCCCAAGCCTGATGTTTCCACCCCCATGCTTCACAGTAGGTATGGTGTTCTTTGGAGGCAACTCAGCATTCTTTGTCCTCCAAACATGACGAGTTGAGTTTTTACCAAAAAGTTATATTTTGGTTTCATCTGACCATATGACATTCTCCCAATCTACTTCTGGATCATCCAAATGCTCTCTAGCAAAGCAGGGGGACATGTCTGGCACTGCAGGATTCACTGGCGGCGTAGTGTGTTACTGATGGTAGACTTGTTACTTTGGTCCCAGCTCTCTGCTAGTCATTCACTAGGCCCCCCCGTGTGGTTCTGGGATTTTTGCTCACCGTTCTTGTGATCATTTTGACCCCACGGGGTGAGATCTTGTGTGGAGCTCCAGATCGAGGGAGATTATCAGTGGTCTTGTTTGTCTTACCTATTGGAGATTCAGTCTTCCCAGCCTTTTGCAGGTCTACAATTTTGTTTCTGGTGTCCTATGACAGTTCTTTGGTCTTGGCCATAGTGACGTTTGGAGTGTGACTGTTTGAGGTTGTGGACAGGTGTCTTTTATACTGATAACAAGTTCAAACAGGTACCATTAATACAGGTAATGAGTGGAGGACAGAGGAGCCTCTTAAAGAAGAAGTTACAGGTCTATGAGAGCCAGAAATATTGCTTGTTTGTAGGTGACCAAATACTTATTTTCCACCATAATTTGCAAATAAATAAATAAAAAATCCTACAATGTGATTTTCTGGATTTATTTCTCATTTTGTCAGTCATAGCTGAAGTGTACCTATGATGAACATTACAGGCCCCTCTCATCTTTTTAAGTGGGAGAACTTGCACAATTGGTGGCTTTTTGCCCCACTGTATTAGAGACACATATTTCCCTCAGATTGCACAGACCCAGAAAGAATTTGAAAACAAATCCAATTTTGATAAACTCCTATATCTATTGGGTGAAATACCACAGTGTGCTATACAGTAGCAAGATGTGTTACCTGTTGCCAGAAGAAAAGGGCAACCAGTGAAGATCATACACCATTGTAAATACAACCTATATTTCTATATTTTCCCATTTGTACTTTAACTATTTGCACATCATTACAACACAGTATATACTTTTGTAAGTGTAATGTTTACTGTTATTTTTTTGTTGTTGTTTATTTCACTTTTCTTTATTATCTTTTTCACTTGCTTTGGCATTGTAAACATATGTTTCCCATGCAAATAAATCCCCTAAAATTGAATTGAATTGAGAGATAAAGACAGACAGACAGACATAGTAATGGTGAAATACACACACCCTTCCTGTCTGTTGCTGTAAATGATTCAACACTGACATACTGCCTGCACCAAAATAGATCAAGGGCAGGACTCTCCTCTCTCCAGTTTCTACTTGAGTGAGGAGCAACCATGAAACCTGAGCTATCTGAATCCTAGATATAGTTATGACACACAGAGAGAGATATAGTTACTTTCTGTCCAGGGGACTAGGTTTGCATTTAGAGGTAGGCCTGTTATGCCTGTTGGTGTTATGTCCTGTTCTGTCCAGTAGATGGCATACATATGAAGACAAAGCTTATAAGGAGTCACACACATACACAACTTTATTTGTGTGGTAGTAACCTATTTTTACCATTAAAAATCCTATTTTCCCTAACCCCTAAACCTAACTCTACCCTTAATCTAACCCTGACCGTAACCCCAAAAATCCTATTTTCCCTAACCCCTAAACCTAACTCTACCCTTAACCTAACCCTGACCGTAACCCCCAAAATCCTATTTTCCCTAACCCCTAAACCTAACTCTACCCTTAACCTAACCCTGACCGTAACCCCCAAAATCCTATTTTCCCTAACCCCTTAACCTAACTCTACCCTTAACCTAACCCTGACCGTAACCCCCAAAATCCTATTTTCCCTAACCCCTAAACCTAACTCTACCCTTAACCTAACCCTGACCGTAACCCCCAAAATCCTATTTTCCCTAACCCCTTAACCTAACTCTACCCTTAACCTAACCCTGACCGTAACCCCCAAAATCATATTTTCCCTAACCCCTAAACCTAACTCTACCCTTAACCTAACCCTGACCGTAACCCCCAAAATCCTATTTTCCCTAACCCCTAAACCTAATTCTACCCTTAACCTAACCCTGACCGTAACCCCCAAAATCCTAACACTAAACTTAACCTTAACAGCAAAACCCTAAACCTTAAGCTTAAAATAGCATTTGAACAAATTGAGAAAAAGGTTATTGTTTTTAATTCTTTGTCAGGGCATTTGGGTGAATTGTTGAAACATTGGGGTCCTGATAAGGTAGGAAAACAAGTACACACACACAAACACACACAGTCTTACCCTCATTGTCTGATAGCGAGAGTGGCAGTCCTCTAGACTTGTCAATGCCGTTGGGGATGGTCTTCCCTCTGTTGGTAAACACACATTTCACTTAGAAACACAGACGACAAAGTGGTATGTGATAGATCATCTACACCAGGGCCGTACCACAGACCTTTCAGGGGGCAGGTGCTCAAAATGAAAAAATACCCTCTTCTAACTCATGATACAGTATGTAGCTGGCTGGCTCGGGGCTTGTGTGGATATTTCAGTATACTGTGATTAACTACAGTCTAAACTACCTGTGTTGCTGGTGCCCTGAAAAACATGTGCAACTCCCGACTAGAGAAGGGAGTTGGGTTGGAGAGTCGTAGATGCAGTCGCTCCTCTCTATGTCTTTCTGCCTCGCTCTGCTACGCATAGACTATTATCCAACCAATCATATTGATGATGATGTAAATCAAATGTTATGCTGCAGCTGCTGTGTCACTACTGTTGATATTTAAACTAGGTAGCTTCCTACACACATTCGACCACATCTCAAGCCATATATGTTTGGATACCAGGCGCACACAATCTCCATACAGGGCAAACTGGGGAACAGACACACACACCCCACAAACAGGCTATTTACTCACATGTGTGGGACCTGGAAAATGGCGCTGTCGACCCCTGTGCCAGCCCCCTCTTCTCCATCCAGACCCCCATACCCCTCCAGCAGATTGGGGGCTGAGGACACCACTGGCCCAGACACATCCCCCAACCTGTGGCCTGGTCCTACAGAGGGGTGGGGGAAAGAGAAAGAGTGAGAGAGAGGAGGGGCATAGAATGACTGTGTGTGTGTGTGTGTGTGTGTGTGTGTGTGTGTGTGTGTGTGTGTGTGTGTGTGTGTGTGTGTGTGTGTGTGTGTGTGTGTCCGTCCATAATATTCTATAAAGCATAGTAATAAACACTGTTATTACTAGATGTATATGCAAATTGTGCAGCTACACCTGGGGGTCAAAGTGTATTTTTGGCTCCCCGTTAGCGGTTATAACATATATTAGAATCCATTATTATAGTGCCTATCGAAACTCTACACTCCCTTGCACCTTTTGTTGCCATATAGCCTGTAATTAATACCCCCCCCCCATTGATCTAAACAACTTTAAAAAATAATTAAGAAACTGAAATACCTTGTTTGGCAAAGTGTTCACCGTCCTTGTAATAGCGATCCTAAATTAGCTCAGGTGTAACCAATCACCTTCAAAATCACACACCAAGTTAATAGTCCTCCACCTGTGTAAAATTGTAGTGAATAACGTGATTTCAGGATAATTTTAGCTAAGGAAGACTTTAACAAGCTTGAAAAAATCATTAAGAAAGCCAGTGCTGCAATTGGCTGCAGCCTGGAATCAATGCAGGACATGTTCATAAAAAGGCTGCAACTAAAAACACATATGGTTTTGTACATTGACACACACCCACTCCACAGCACTCTAATGCAACACAGGAGCAGCTTTAGTAGCAGGTTCATCCTGCCCAGATGTTCCACAGAGAGGTTTGGACGGTCATTTTAACCCACTGTCACGAGAGAGTGTAATTGAATGAGTGTAACTGAGATCTTCCTATTGGAAAATGTTGCCTGTTTTCTCCCCAAGAGTAGGATAGGTTGCCTGTTTTCTCCCCAAGAGTAGGATAGGTTGCCTGTTTTCTCCCCAAGAGTAGGATAGGTTGCCTGTTTTCTCCCCAAGAGTAGGATAGGTTGCCTGTTTTCTCCCCAAGAGTAGGATAGGTTGCCTGTTTTCTCCCCAAGAGTAGGATAGGTTGCCTGTTTTCTCCCCAAGAGTAGGATAGGTTGCCTGTTTTCTCCCCAAGAGTAGGATAGGTTGCCTGTTTTCTCCCCAAGAGTAGGATAGGTTGCCTGTTTTCTCCCCAAGAGTAGGATAGGTTGCCTGTTTTCTCCCCAAGAGTAGGATAGGTTGCCTGTTTTCTCCCCAAGAGTAGGTAGGATAGGTTGCCTGTTTTCTCCCCAAGAGTAGGATAGGTTGCCTGTTTTCTCCCCAAGAGTAGGATAGGTTGCCTGTTTTCTCCCCAAGAGTAGGATAGGTTGCCTGTTTTCTCCCCAAGAGTAGGATAGGTTGCCTGTTTTCTCCCCAAGAGTAGGTAGGATAGGTTGCCTGTTTTCTCCCCAAGAGTAGGATAGGTTGCCTGTTTTCTCCCCAAGAGTAGGATAGGTTGCCTGTTTTCTCCCCAAGAGTAGGATAGGTTGCCTGTTTTCTCCCCAAGAGTAGGATAGGTTGCCTGTTTTCTCCCCAAGAGTAGGATAGGTTGCCTGTTTTCTCCCCAAGAGTAGGATAGGTTGCCTGTTTTCTCCCCAAGAGTAGGATAGGTTGCCTGTTCTCTCCCCAAGAGTAGGATAGGTTGCCTGTTTTCTCCCCAAGAGTAGGTAGGATAGGTTGCCTGTTTTCTCCCCAAGAGTAGGATAGGTTGCCTGTTTTCTCCCCAAGAGTAGGATAGGTTGCCTGTTTTCTCCCCAAGAGTAGGATAGGTTGCCTGTTTTCTCCCCAAGAGTAGGATAGGTTGCCTGTTTTCTCCCCAAGAGTAGGATAGGTTGCCTGTTTTCCCCGCAAGAGTAGGATAGGTTGCCTGTTTTCTCCCCAAGAGTAGGATAGGTTGCCTGTTTTCTCCCCAAGAGTAGGTAGGATAGGTTGCCTGTTTTCTCCCCAAGAGTAGGAAGGATATGTTGCCTGTTTTCTCCCCAAGAGTAGGATAGGTTGCCTGTTTTCTCCCCAAGAGTAGGATAGGTTGCCTGTTTTCTCCCCAAGAGTAGGATAGGTTGCCTGTTTTCTCCCCAAGAGTAGGATAGGTTGCCTGTTTTCTCCCCAAGAGTAGGATAGGTTGCCTGTTTTCTCCCCAAGAGTAGGTAGGATAGGTTGCCTGTTTTCTCCCCAAGAGTAGGATAGGTTGCCTGTTTTCTCCCCAAGAGTAGGATAGGTTGCCTGTTTTCTCCCCAAGAGTAGGATAGGTTGCCTGTTTTCCCCCAAGAGTAGGATAGGTTGCCTGTTTTCTCCCCAAGAGTAGGATATGTTGCCTGTTTTCTCCCCAAGAGTAGGTAGGATAGGTTGCCTGTTTTCTCCCCAAGAGTAGGATAGGTTGCCTGTTTTCTCCCCAAGAGTAGGATAGGTTGCCTGTTTTCTCCCCAAGAGTAGGATAGGTTGCCTGTTTTCCCCCAAGAGTAGGATAGGTTGCCTGTTTTCTCCCCAAGAGTAGGATAGGTTGCCTGTTTTCTCCCCCAAGAGTAGGATAGGTTGCCTGTTTTCCCCCAAGAGTAGGATAGGTTGCCTGTTTTCTCCCCAAGAGTAGGATAGGTTGCCTGTTTTCTCCCCAAGAGTAGGATAGGTTGCCTGTTTTCCCCCAAGAGTAGGATAGGTTGCCTGTTTTCTCCCCAAGAGTAGGATAGGTTGCCTGTGTTCTCCCCAAGAGTAGGATAGGTTACCTGTTTTCTCCCAAGAGTAGGATAGGTTGCCTGTTTTCTCCCCAAGAGTAGGATAGGTTGCCTGTGTTCTCCCCAAGAGTAGGATAGGTTACCTGTTTTCTCCCCAAGAGTAGGATAGGTTGCCTGTTTTCTCCCCAAGAGTAGGATAGGTTGCCTGTTTTCTCCCCAAGAGTAGGATAGGTTGCCTGTTTTCTCCCCAAGAGTAGGTAGGATAGGTTGCCTGTTTTCTCCCCAAGAGTAGGATAGTTTGCCTGTTTTCTCCCCAAGAGTAGGATAGGTTGCCTGTTTTCCCCCAAGAGTAGGATAGGTTGCCTGTTTTCTCCCCAAGAGTAGGATAGGTTGCCTGTTTTCTCCCCAAGAGTAGGATAGGTTGCCTGTTTTCTCCCCAAGAGTAGGATAGGTTGCCTGTTTTCTCCCCAAGAGTAGGATAGGTTGCCTGTTTTCTCCCCAAGAGTAGGATAGGTTGCCTGTTATCTCCCCAAGAGTAGGATAGGTTGCCTGTTTTCTCCCCAAGAGTAGGATAGGTTGCCTGTTTTCTCCCCAAGAGTAGGTAGGATAGGTTGCCTGTTTTCTCCCCAAGAGTAGGATAGGTTGCCTGTTTTCTCCCCAAGAGTAGGATAGGTTGCCTGTGTTCTCCCCAAGAGTAGGATAGGTTACCTGTTTTCTCCCAAGAGTAGGATAGGTTGCCTGTTTTCTCCCCAAGAGTAGGATAGGTTGCCTGTTTTCTCCCCAAGAGTAGGATAGGTTGCCTGTTTTCTCCCCAAGAGTAGGTAGGATAGGTTGCCTGTTTTCTCCCCAAGAGTAGGATAGGTTGCCTGTTTTCTCCCCAAGAGTAGGATAGGTTGCCTGTTTTCTCCCCAAGAGTAGGATAGGTTGCCTGTTTTCTCCCCAAGAGTAGGATAGGTTGCCTGTTTTCTCCCCAAGAGTAGGATAGGTTGCCTGTTTTCTCCCCAAGAGTAGGTAGGATAGGTTGCCTGTTTTCTCCCCAAGAGTAGAATAGGTTGCCTGTTTTCTCCCCAAGAGTAGGATAGGTTGCCTGTTTTCTCCCCAAGAGTAGGATAGGTTGCCTGTTTTCCCCCAAGAGTAGGATAGGTTGCCTGTTTTCTCCCCAAGAGTAGGATATGTTGCCTGTTTTCTCCCCAAGAGTAGGTAGGATAGGTTGCCTGTTTTCTCCCCAAGAGTAGGATAGGTTGCCTGTTTTCTCCCCAAGAGTAGGATAGGTTGCCTGTTTTCTCCCCAAGAGTAGGATAGGTTGCCTGTTTTCCCCCAAGAGTAGGATAGGTTGCCTGTTTTCTCCCCAAGAGTAGGATAGGTTGCCTGTTTTCTCCCCAAGAGTAGGATAGGTTGCCTGTTTTCCCCCAAGAGTAGGATAGGTTGCCTGTTTTCTCCCCAAGAGTAGGATAGGTTGCCTGTTTTCTCCCCAAGAGTAGGATAGGTTGCCTGTTTTCCCCCAAGAGTAGGATAGGTTGCCTGTTTTCTCCCCAAGAGTAGGATAGGTTGCCTGTGTTCTCCCCAAGAGTAGGATAGGTTACCTGTTTTCTCCCCAAGAGTAGGATAGGTTGCCTGTTTTCTCCCCAAGAGTAGGATAGGTTGCCTGTGTTCTCCCCAAGAGTAGGATAGGTTACCTGTTTTCTCCCCAAGAGTAGGATAGGTTGCCTGTTTTCTCCCCAAGAGTAGGATAGGTTGCCTGTTTTCTCCCCAAGAGTAGGATAGGTTGCCTGTTTTCTCCCCAAGAGTAGGTAGGATAGGTTGCCTGTTTTCTCCCCAAGAGTAGGATAGGTTGCCTGTTTTCTCCCCAAGAGTAGGATAGGTTGCCTGTTTTCTCCCCAAGAGTAGGATAGGTTGCCTGTTTTCCCCCAAGAGTAGGATAGGTTGCCTGTTTTCTCCCCAAGAGTAGGATAGGTTGCCTGTTTTCTCCCCAAGAGTAGGTAGGATAGGTTGCCTGTTTTCTCCCCAAGAGTAGGATAGGTTGCCTGTTTTCTCCCCAAGAGTAGGTAGGATAGGTTGCCTGTTTTCTCCCCAAGAGTAGGATAGGTTGCCTGTTTTCTCCCCAAGAGTAGGATAGGTTGCCTGTGTTCTCCCCAAGAGTAGGATAGGTTGCCTGTTTTCTCCCCAAGAGTAGGATAGGTTGCCTGTTTTCTCCCCAAGAGTAGGATAGGTTGCCTGTGTTCTCCCCAAGAGTAGGATAGGTTGCCTGTTTTCTCCCCAAGAGTAGGATAGGTTGCCTGTGTTCTCCCCAAGAGTAGGATAGGTTGCCTGTTTTCTCCCCAAGAGTAGGATAGGTTGCCTGTTTTCTCCCCAAGAGTAGGATAGGTTGCCTGTTTTCTCCCCAAGAGTAGGATAGGTTGCCTGTTTTCTCCCCAAGAGTAGGATAGGTTGCCTGTTTTCTCCCCAAGAGTAGGATAGGTTGCCTGTGTTCTCCCCAAGAGTAGGATAGGTTGCCTGTTTTCTCCCCAAGAGTAGGATAGGTTGCCTGTTTTCTCCCCAAGAGTAGGATAGGTTGCCTGTTTTCTCCCCAAGAGTAGGATAGGTTGCCTGTTTTCTCCCCAAGAGTAGGTAGGATAGGTTGCCTGTTTTCTCCCCAAGAGTAGGATAGGTTGCCTGTTTTCTCCCCAAGAGTAGGATAGGTTGCCTGTGTTCTCCCCAAGAGTAGGATAGGTTGCCTGTTTTCTCCCCAAGAGTAGGATAGGTTGCCTGTTTTCTCCCCAAGAGTAGGATAGGTTGCCTGTGTTCTCCCCAAGAGTAGGATAGGTTGCCTGTTTTCTCCCCAAGAGTAGGATAGGTTGCCTGTTTTCTCCCCAAGAGTAGGATAGGTTGCCTGTTTTCTCCCCAAGAGTAGGATAGGTTGCCTGTTTTCTCCCCAAGAGTAGGATAGGTTGCCTGTTTTCTCCCCAATAGTAGGATAGGTTGCCTGTTTTCTCCCCAAGAGTAGGATAGAAAATAGCACTGGAATCAGACTACTTATTTAGTGACACCAGGGTGCATGTGCCTTTATGTGTCATAATATGTTCCGTTTTTTATCATGTGTTGGTCATTGCTGCATGTCCTGTCGTTGTAAATCATTCATGATGCATGCTGTGATAAAACATTTGACCAAGTTTGGATTTCTAAATTAATACTCTACTATACTCTACTCTCTCTTCCCTCTTCTGGGTAGTGAATTGCAAAGCCAACACTCAACCATGAGCACCAAGGAGCTTTCAAAATAATTACGTGACAAAGTTGTGGAAAGGCATAGATATAGGTATGGATGTGAAAATACTTCAAAAAGGCCTTGAAGATCCCTGGGAGAATGGTCTAGATGATTCATCAGAAGTGGAAGGTGTATGGCACCACCAAGACCCTGCCAAGATCAGGACATCCATCCAAACTGGATGACCGAGCAAGTACATTCTGTATCCGTGTGGCAAAATGTTGTGTGGTCATTGAAGAAAACCTGCTGCTCTCTGCAAGAAAGCTGAAACTGGGATTGAAGTATATCTTTCAGCATGACAATGGCCTGAAGCACACAGCCAAAGCTACAGTGGAGTGGCTAAGGGGGGAAAAAGGTAAACGCCCATGAGTGGCCCAGTCAGAGCTCTGACCTAAATCCAGTCAATAATTTCTGGCATGAACTTGACAGAGCCTGAACAGTTTTGTAAAGAAGAATCATCAAATATTATCAAATCTAAGTGTGCAAAGTTGGTCGAGACCTATCCTATCCCAACAGACTCACAGCTGTAACTGCTGCGAAAGGTGCTTCCACCAAGTTTTACCTCAGGGGGTGGAGACTTATCCAATTATGATATTTCAATGTTGCATGTTTAATATACACTTTTTTTGAAACACACAACAAATATGGTGTGAAAATACATGGGGGGGGGTCCTTATTTAAATGCATGAAAGACACTGACACAACAAAATGTGAAAAAAGTTGAAGGGGTGTACATTTTCTATAGGCACTGTAGCTATAATACCTTGTCATGAGCATGTATGACCCCTTTATAATGTCTTTTAACCATCTATTAATGATCCCAACTAAAAAACAGCCAGTTTGAGATGTAAAAGCAAATTACAGGTAACGGAAATATAATAATGATTCAGAAACAAAGAAGAGTGATGATAAAATAATAGTTATGGTAATTACTTGAATTGATTTGTACATTTACTATGAATTTAAATGAATTCATCCTGCAGACGAAGAACCATATATGTGCATTTTGAAAAACATTCGATTGACTTCACGACTCATTATAAAAAAGTATGGAAAAGAAGTATGAGATAAAACATAAGCAAAGAGAGAAGTGTGATGATATCTCTTGATGTCGTATAAACTAAATATTTGACAGTGTAGGCTGGTGAAAATGCACATACAGTATGGTTCTTCAATGCAAGGGTACAAATACCAAAGCAGCTATTGAGAAGTTTTTGAATAATTACATGTATTTATCGGAGCACTGAATGGTTTACATCATCATGAAGTTGTATTTATGGTCCTTACTGAGAGCATGGTTCTCTAGAGGAGAGAATGGCCTTTAGTTTGATTAGTGAGGTTATATGTACTTCTTTTGATTAAAAATATCTACATTCCTGTCCTGTTGTCTCACCTTCCCTATACACTGCCGTTCCCCTGAAGGTCAGCTGACTCCTGTCTGTACTCTAATTGGCCAGTGTGTGCAGAGTCAGTTTCCTGTTGCCCTTTGACCCCTGTGCTGCTGTGTCTGTACTTGCTGGTGTGTTTGGTCAGTTTTTAAATCTCATCAGAGATAGTGCTAGACTGTACATCTCAGGGTGTGTGTATTGTTACATTGAACCAGCTTAGGGGTCAGGGTTCATACACACACACATGGGTGCTTGACCTCTTCTATTTTCCAGAGCTTAGTTGTTGGGGGAGCTCTGTTCAGAAGTGACTGAAGGGCCCATAGTTTGAATAATGAGTGTTTGCTATCCTTAGCGTGGTTTCTAGACGTGGAGGACGGACAGGGGATCACACTATAGACATATATCTTCACTCTCGAGAAGAGACAGGAGTGGCTGAACTGTGTCGGTTACCTTCTCTGTCCTGTATTCTTTCTGTTCATACTCTGGGCTGCTGTGAGTGTCTCTGATGTATGTAAAGGAAATGGTGTTTTGGCCAACTTTCCCCAGCAATGTTTTAGTGATGAACTCTGTTGCACCATTGGATCAAACAAGAAAACCTAACAACATAGAACTGTTCGCCTAATTATAGGAACCTACTAATTGCGTAAAAGAACCAATCAGAAGGCTAGAACAGAGTGATAGAACAGGAGGAGAGATAAACAGAGAGATGATGAGCTAGCATGCGTTGTGGAGCGGAGAGGAAGTGTGTCACAGGAAGGGGTGTAGATTACTCGGTTGGAGGCGGGCTTGTTGCACAGCGGCCTCTGCGGCAGCTATAGCTATCCCAGCATCCTCCAGGTGGGCCTGTGTGACACTGCTCTTGCTCTGGCTGCGGGACGGACCGTGGGAACGAAGCTGGCCGTCTGACGATGACTTAGAGCTGCCGGGACTACTGTGAGACTTCTCTAGAGTCACCATCTGCATGTCTGCGAGGGAGGGAGGGAGGGAGGGAGGGAGGGAGGGAGGGAGGGAGGGAGGGAGGAGGGAGGGTGGGTGGGTGGGTGTATAGATAGATAGATAGATAGATAGATAGATAGATAGATAGATAGATAGATAGATAGATAGATAGATAGATAGATAGATAGATAGATAGATGAAAGAAAGGGAACGTCTTTAAAGTGTCTTTACTGTAAAAGTCACTAAAAGCGCCATGTAGTAGTTAGACATTTGTACTGTGCCTCTAGTCTATGGGTCAGGTCTCCACAACATGGATGGCACTGAGCCAAAGAAGTGACTGGCACTAAAAGTATAATTACGACAGCTGAGTAGCCATTCCTAAAACTGTCACCATGACTACATGTTATATCACTATGACAACAGAGTGGCAATCAGCAAAACAGACAAGAAGAAAAACTGAAAAGTAACAGGGTGGCTAAACCACACAATAAGGCAGCTGGAAGAGGCTCTTACCTTTTGCTGGGTCAGGGAAGATCCCGTGGCTTCTGCTCTTTATCACAGAATTCTTGGGGGACTCAAGGCACTCCTCCATCTGTCAATAGGTTTACATTCAATTCTATGTGCTTTATATGCATTATAATACATAATCTTACATCATTAAGGCAAACATCACTCTTAGAAGAAAAGGTGCTAAGTAGAACGATACAGAGTTCTTCGGTTTGTCCCCATAGGGAAACTCTTTTTGGTGTTGGATAGAACCCTTTGCAGAGAGTTCTATCTAGAACCCTCTATGTAGGGTTCTTCAAAGAACCTCCTGTATATGGTTCTACCAAGACTAATTTTATCTAAAGGTTCTTCTTAGGGTAGGAAGACAACATTAACTGTGGAGTATGGAGTAGGAATTACATCACGTGGTATATGTCACCCCCCCTTTTTAAGGGACTAAAAGTCCATGACCAGGTGTGTGTTATTCCCTCATTAGTTTATTTACAAGTAAGTAGATAAAAGGTCTAGAGTTGATTTCAAATGCAGCATTTACATTTGTAATCTGTTGCTGTTAACCCACAATATGAAGTCCAAAGAGCTGTCACTGCCAGTGAAACGAGTCGTCATTAAGGTGAAAAATCAAACAAACCCATCAGAGAGAAAGCAAAAACATTAGGTGTGGCCAAATCAACTATTTGGTACATTCCTAGAAAGAAAGAACGCACTTCGGGAACACCAAAAGGCCCGGAAGACCAAAGAAAATAACTTTTATTTTATTTAAACTTTATAATAATAATAATAATATAATAATAATAATAATAATAATAATAATATAATATATGTCATTTAGCAGATGCTTTTATCCAAAGCGACTTACAGTCATGTGTGCATACATTCTACATATGGGTGGTCCCGGGAATTGGACCACTGTAGCACAGTTGGTATTTAACTAGGCAAGTCAGTTAAGAACAAATTATTATTTACAATGACGGCCTAGGAACAGTGGGTTAACTGTGGTGGATGACAGAATAATTATCCCACTGTTGAAGAAAAAACCCTTCACAACAGTTGTCCAGATCAAGAACCCCCTCCAGGAGGGAGGTGTATCTGTGTCAAAGTCAACAATCAAGAGAAGACTTCACCAGAGTAAATACTGACGGTTTACCACAAGATGTACACCATTGGTAAGACTCAAAAACAGGAAGACCAGATTAGAGTTTGCCAGAAAATATCTAAAAAGCCGGTGCAGTTCTGGAACAACATCCTATGGACAGATGAGACAAAGATAAACTTGTACCAGAATGATGGGAAGAGAAGCGTATGGAGAAGGGAAGGAACTGCTCATGATCAGAGCATACCATCTCATCTGTGAAGCATGGAGGAGGTAGTGTTATGGAGAAGGGAAGGAACTGCTCATGATCAGAGCATACCACCATCAAGTCAATCACCTGACCTGAATCCAATTGAGCATGCATTTCACTTGCTGAAGGCAAAACTGAAGGCAAAACGCCCAATGAACAAGCAGGAACTGGAGACAGCTGCAGTAAAGGCATGGCAGAGCATCACCAGGGAAGAAACCCAGCATCTGGTGAGGTCTATGGCTTCCATACTTCAGCCACTCATTGATTGCAAAGGATTTCAACTCACAATTTAATTTATGATTATGTTAGCTTGTCCAATTACTCTTGAGCCCTTAAAATTGGGTTAGAATTCTTACATGGTTCAAACAATAATTTTGACAAAACCCTTAAATTAAAGATTAAAGTCTACACTTAAAGCACATCTTGATTGTTTCCTTTCAAATCCATTGTGGTGGCGTACAGAGCCAAAATGATAAAAATTGTGTCACTGTCCAAATACATGGACCTGACTGCCTTCTTGTCTTCCACAAAATCATTTCTTCCCAAAACATATCTTAGGATTATATACTAAGAAGAACCCTCTGATTTACAAAGAATCGTTGTCTTCCAAAAAGGGTTCTTCTGATCAAAATGGTTCTTGGTCGAACACTATTCTTCTGCAAATAAACTTTTTGGAATAATTTCTTCTAAGAGTGAATAAAACTTACAATCTATTATGAAAAGGATAGATGTTAGACAATGAATACTGTACAGTACCTGCCCCTGCCCCTGCCCCTGTCCCTGTCCATGCATTAGGCCTTGTCCTTGTCCTAATCCTGGCCCCATGTCCTTGCCTGGTCCTTGCCCCGCTATGGGCCCCTGTCCCGGCCCTGCACCTGCTCCTGGCCCCCCAGGCCCCTGGGCGGTGTGATGTGATCTGCTATGCTCAATGCTCTCACTCTGCTCCTTCAGAGGCAGCCAGCGAGGAGTGTTGTCCAGCTGAGTTGTGTTAGACAGATCTATCAACACCTGGAGAGAGAGACAGCGAGACAGAGAGAGATAAAGATTGAGAAAGACAGAGCCAGAGAGAGAGAGAGAGAGAGAGAGGGGTAGAGAGTAGGCATGTGTAAGCAAATACTTATACTGTAGATACATGAAAATAGAGTAAATAGTTTTCAGACATGGGGTTCTGTGATGTTGAAACATACCATCATACTGCTTTATAAATAATTAGGCTCCTTGTCCATTTAGCAGAGGATCAATGGGATTCATTCTACAGACTGATAAAACGTCAAATTACCTGTGAATATAGTTTTATTGGGAAGGGTAAACTGAAATTATAAGCCTCTGTTGGCTGGAGAACACTTAAAAACATCAGGAGACATTAGGGTAAAGGGACGACTCAAGTGAATGTATGTGACAGCCCAACCAGAGTGTGTCTGATTCTGGAGACACTCACTTCTCCCAGGAAGTCATTGGAGGAAGATTTGTCATAATCCCACACTGTCACCTCCAGAGTCTTCTTCTTCAGCTGAGAGAGAGTGGGATAGGAGGGAGGAGAGAGGGAGAGAGTGAGAGGGATGGGAGAAAATAGGGAATGGGAGATAATGATAGAGAGAGAGAGAGAGAGACATAGAGAGAGAGAGATATATACTTAAATATACAAATGCATTTAAACAAGTTATGCCAAGTACAACACCCACGCATACCAATCTCATTCCACCAGCCTGCCAGGGGACTCTGTGATTGTGTGTTTGTGAGTGGGTGTGTGTGTGTATATGAATATGTGTGTGTGTTTGTGTGTTTGTGTGTGTGTGTGTGTGTGTGTGTGTGTGTGTGTGTGTGTGTGTGTGTGTGTGTGTGTGTGTGTGTGTGTGTGTGTGTGTGTGTGTGTGTGTGTGTGTGTGTGTGTGTGTGTGTGTGTGTGTGTGTGTGTGTGTGTGTGTGTGTGTGTGTGTGTGTGTGTGTGCACGCTTGGCAGAGAAGTGGGTGAGTGATAGTGAGTGATAGTGCAGCGTTTACAACCTCATTGGGCAGAATAGAGAAAAGAGTCGCAGAAGAGCCACTGGACTTGAGATGCTACTGTCCACTGAGAGAGAGCGCTGTAAGGATAGACTTCACTCATCTTAAGTGGTCCAAATTGCAGCCAAGGGCTACTGTTAGGTTGAATGAAGAAGTCTCTGTCTCTCTCTTTCTCTTGCTGGTGATTTGTATTCTGTAAGGGCTCAGAATGAGGGGTGGAGAGGGTTGTTAAACCTAGCCAGGAGAGTGGTGTTATGGGCTTCAGGGGATTGGTAATGGGTACTGAAGCTGCAGAGAGACTGTCAGAACATCCACAAGGATTCAGAGCTACCAATTCAACTTGAAATAAGACTAACTAAATACATTCATTCAAAATAATGTTCAATGTGGATGTGTATGGATTTGTGTGTGACGGATGCGTTAGTAGGTGCTTTGTGTGTGTGTGTGTGTGTGTGTGTGTGTGTGTGTGTGTGTGTGTGTGTGTGTGTGTGTGTGTGTTCCTACCTGTTCCAGGTGTATGTTCTTGTAGATGACGGTCTGGTTCCACTCTGGGTTCAGACTCCTCTGAACGTACTTGGTCCTCCTCTTGTTCTCACCACTATGATGTCATAGCAAAGGAACACATTTAGTCTCAGATGTGGTCTTTTTTAATATGCTAATATGTCCACATTACCGTAGATTTTGCCAAATGACATTTGATGATAGATATAAAGATGATATAGCAGGATGTCAATAATTGAATATCTGATTCAATATAATTATATCATCATATATTGTACATGATGCCTTGCAAATTGGATGAGGGTCAAATGTACACCACCGTTCAAAGGTTTGGGGTCACATTGAAATGTCCTGGTTTTTGAAAGAATAGCACATTTCTTGTTCATTAAAATAACATCAAATGTATCAGAAATACAGTGTAGACACTGTTAATGTTGTAAATGACTATTGTAGCTGGAAACGGCAGATTTTTTTTCTGGAATATCTACAGTGGCGTACAGAGGCCCATTATCAGCAACCATCACTCCTGTTCCAATGGCAAATTGTGTAGGCTAATCCAAGTTTATCATTTTAAAAGGCTAATTGATCATTAGAAAACACTTTTCCAATTATGTTAGCACAGCTGAAAATTGTTGTCCTAATTTAAGAAGCAATACAACTGGCCTTCTTTAGACTAGTTGAGTATCTGGAGCATCAGCATTTGTGGGTTCGATTACAGGCTCAAAATGGCCAGAAACAAATAACTTTCTTCTTAAACTTGTCAGTCTATTCTTGTTCTGAGAAATGAAGGCTATTACATGCGAGAAATTGCCAAGAAACTGAAGATCTCGAACAACGGTGTGTACTACTCCCTTCACAGAATGAAAAAAGAGGATTGGGAGGCCCCGGTGCACAACAGAGCAAGAGGACAAGTACATTAGAGTGTCTAGTTTGAGAAACAGACGCCTCACAAGTCCTAAACTGGCAGCTTCCTAAAAAGTACCCACAAAACACCAGTCTCATTGTTAACAGTGAAGAGGCGACTCCGGGATGCTGGCCTTCTAGGCAGAGTTCCTCTGTCCAGTGTCTGTGTTCTTTTTCCCATCTTAATCTTTTATTGGCCAGTCTGAGATATGGATTTTCTTTGTGACTGTCTAGAAGGCCAGGATCCCGGAGTCGCCTCTTCACTGTTGACCTTGTGACTGGTGTTTTGCAGATACTATGTAATGTAGCTGCCAGTTGAGGACTTGTGAGACGTCCGTTTGTCAAACTAGACACTCTAATGTATTCCATTAAAAATCAGCCGTTTTCAGCTACAATTGTCATTTACAGCATTAACAATGTCTACACTGTATTTCTGATCAATTTGATACTATTTTAATGGACAAAAATGTTTGCTTTTCTTTCAAAAACAAGGACATTTCTAAGTGACCCCAAACCTTTGAACAGTAGTGTATAGACACACTGGCTAGACAAGATAACAACATGAAACAAGAATAAAGTCAAATAAATAGTGATGTATGTATGTTTGTCTGGTTGAATCAATATTTGACTGTAAGGCACAGCTCCACTCCTGCAGCAGAGAGCATAAAGGTGAGGTGAAAAACACATCTGACTCATGAAATGATTTCACATTTCAACTTTGATTTCAACACGGCAATGTTCTTGGCTACATCTGCACATTCAGATAATCACATTGCACATTGAAGCAGGGGGGGAAACAGACTGAAAGCAGAGAGGCAGATAATTAGAGAGCCAGAGAAGGTAAGAATGATAGAAAAAGAGGGAGGGAAGGAAAGTAGGAGACAGAGGGGCAGAGAAACGGAGACAGAATGCAAAGAAGGAGAGAGGCAGAGAAGGAGAGAAGCACAGAAGGAGAGCAGGAAGAGTGCAGAGAAGAAGAGAAGCAGAGAAGAAGAGAAGCAGAGAAGAAGAGAAGCAGAGAAGGATAGCAGCAGAGAAGGAAGAGAGCAGAGGATAGAAGCAGAGAAGAAGGAGAGCAGAGAAGGATAGCAGCAGAGAAGAAGAGAGCAGAGGATAGAAGCAGAGAAGGAAGAGAGCAGAGAAGGATAGCAGCAGAGAAGGAAGAGAGCAGAGAAGGATAGCAGCAGAGAAGGAAGAGAGCAGAGAAGGATAGCAGCAGAGAAGAAGGAGAGCAGAGAAGGATAGCAGCAGAGAAGGAGAGCAGAGAAGAAGGAGAGCAGAGAAGGATAGCAGCAGAGAAGAAGGAGAGCAGAGAAGGATAGCAGCAGAGAAGAAGGAGAGCAGAGAAGGATAGCAGCAGAGAAGGGGAGCAGAGAAGGATAGCAGCAGAGAAGAAGGAGAGCAGAGAAGGATAGCAGCAGAGAAGAAGGAGAGCAGAGAAGGATATCAGCAGAGAAGAAGGAGAGCAGAGAAGGATAGCAGCAGAGAAGAAGGAGAGCAGAGAAGGATAGCAGCAAAGAAGAAGGAGAGCAGAGAAGGATAGCAGCAGAGAAGGAAGAGATCAGAGGATAGAAGCAGAGAAGGAAGTGAGCAGAGAAGGATAGCAGCAGAGAAGAAGAGAGTAGAGGATAGAAGCAGAGAAGGAAGAGAGCAGAGAAGAGAGCAGCGAAGGATAGCAGCAGAGAAGAAGAGAGCAGAGAAGGATAGCAGCAGAGAAGAAGAGAGCAGAGAAGGAGAGAAGGAAAAGAACAGAGAAGAAGAGAAACAGAGAAGGAAAATATTAGAGAAGGATAGAAGCAGAGAAGGATAGAAGCAGATAAGAACAGAATTGGAGAAGAAGAGAAGGAGAGAAGGAGAGAAGCAGAGAAGCACTACACTACCTTGCGTTCTGGACTACCATGACTTGTCTGAGAGTCCAGGGGAGGGAGAGGAGGGTAGAGACAACAGACAACAAACAACAAGAACAGCAAAAAGAAAGAAATCGTCAGAGAAACAGAGACATAAAGGGAAGGAGATAAAGAACGACAACATAGAAACATGAAGACATGGTTTATTTACTACTGTCTACTGTTTAAACACATATCAAGCAGTCCCTATATACTGAGCTAAAGGACAGTGTGCGTGTTAGTTGTGTGTGCTGGCAGTTTCTATCCAATCCGGATACAGTCTCTGAATCTTTGATCCAATCTGAAATCAGGGTAGAGTCTCTGGCACTGTACTGTAAAATCCTATGAACATGGCCGTTAGAGGCCGTTAG